>NC_072020.1:12763600-13480600 GCF_027791375.1 Indicator indicator
TACCAAACCTGGGAAAATGAAATAACTGTTCTTCCTCTGTGGGGAAATGATGTAGATGACTGGTACTGGAGGATCCTTCTGCTTTATGTTGTATTTGCAGTATCCTCAGTGGAACAGCAAGATGTATGTGAAATCCCTCCTGATGTAGGGCAAACTTTCCAGAAAATTCCTTCATGTTACAGTTTGAAAGAGCAACTTTAGCTTAGTCCCAGCCAAATTAGTTGGGGGGGGGTAATTTCAACATTACCACACATGACAATATGAAATTCCATCTTGCAAATTGAGATTTCATTATAGAATCTAACACCTTAGGCACCTAAATCACATGAGGGAGCTGAGAAAAACTGATTAGAATTGTCAAAGGTATATCCCAGACTACAAAGAGGAATAATCAAGGATCTAATTTGGCTTCTCAGGGTCTGTGTCTATAAGCGGATATGACCCATCTATAATCACTGTAACAATTACTGGTGGGGAAATGACTGAAACAAAATTATTAATCAGGAGTGACTCTGTTAAGAAGCTGATAACCTGTAAATGGGTGTAGAAATGCTATTAGGACAGGACAACAGGTCCAATCCTCTTGCCAGCTTATTGTGACGGTGGGACAAATGGAGATGTTACTTAAAGAAAAAAATGTGGTTCATCACATACATGTCATCAAATTAACAAGCATAAATTCAACAGGGATCAGAAAAGATAACTGATGGTTTTGTCTTATTTTGAAGACCTAATCCTGTTACATTCCAAAATGCTTACAGCTGTCTAAGTATCTCTAGAATTTACAATATCCAGTAAATGTCAATCCAGGCTCAAGTTTAAACTCTCTTTTTGTTAACAAAGCTGCTCCAGGACCTATTTATGACACTTATTTCACTGTCTTTGAGGCATGCTTATGTAATACTTGCTAGGGTAACTGCAGGTTTTGTCAATACTTTTATCTCATTTTGTACTAGGTATCTTTAGTACTAAGAATAGTGGAAGAAATATGAAGATCAACATAACCATGAAAGCAGAATGGGGGAAACTGGACACATCTGTCAGGGCACGAATATATGTTGCGCTCTCTTTTTTCCCCAGCTGGGTTGCCACTAGCACTTCTAATTACAAAGCAGACTTGGATGGGCTGCAAATTTCAGGTTTATCTTGGGTTGTGTTTGTGTTCCCAGTTTGACCATCTGATGAGAGGGTGCCACTGGAAAGTCAGGACAGCTTGCTTTTTTCCAAAGACAGAAATAAATTCTATTCACGTTCCACCTGCATTTCTGTCTAGACATGCTTCAGGATTAGGGTGACAGCATATAATCCCTTTAAGAGTGAGGTAAGGGAAAACCCTTAAGAGAACCCTTTTAAGAGTAAAGCTAACCTGTGGAGAGATGCATGAGGTAGCAGTTAGTAAACTTTTTAGAGGAAACTTTGATTGAAAGATTTCTCAAAGGCTGGAAAAGGCTTCCCAGGCAGGTGGTTGAATCGCCATCCCTAGAGGTGTTTCAAAGAGGCAGAGATGTGGTGCTGAGAGACATAGTTTAGCACCAGCCTTGGAGAAGGGTTGGACTTGATGATACTAAAGTTTGGTTTCAAACAGAGAGATTCTATGATCCTATGTTTGTATGATCTCCTGACTACTGTCATCTTGAAACAGGTGAACATATTCCATGGTTACTTCTTTCAAAATGATTTTAGCTGTTATTACAGGGCATTAATTTAAGGTGGTTGTTTTAGGACAAAAGCTTTTGCGTTTGGGGTTTTTGAAAGGCTGAGAATGATAATGAAAAGGACACATGAACATACAGGATGGCAGGCTTACAAAAATATTAATGATATGTTTTCATAAAGCCATACAAATTAGAGATGTAAAAGGTCTATTAATATGCAGTTAGCTGAATTCCCTATTTATGCCAGGATCATTCCCTGCAGTCTGTTTTTCTGAGCTTTGCTAGACTCTGTTTTGAATGATGCCTGCAACTGGTCTTTTACAGCTACCCTGGGAGATTTTCAAGGTCATGGGATGGGAAATTTTGGAGCACTGTGTTTATCTGTAACAGTGTTAATGGCACTAATAATGTATTCAGTACATTCTTTAAGGTTAATTACTTGATAGTTGGTGTAGCCTTAAGGACTGAAGTAGGCAGTTATTCTGGATTCACTTGAGATTGTTACAGGAGAAGGGCAAAAGATCAAGAGATTCATGGGATCTTGTGTTCCTTTTAATTTTTCATAATACTAGTTTTTCCTCATCTTTTAAAGATGTGGCCATTGTAATACATCCACCATAGGCATAGTATTAACATAACACTTTTTATATACAGGAAAACTGATGATTCTGGCCACTGAATACAGAAATAGCAAAGGGCTGTATCAGTAGCTAGGACAGACCTCAGCAACTGAGGGTAACAGGTTTAAACCTCACAGATTTCTGGTATTATATTAGTTAGCTGCTTTTCTTCCCTACCTATCAGTTTTCAGCTGCATTCTAAACTGATGGAAAAGATGGATAAATACCTTGGCTGGAGGACTCCTGCTAAGCTACTCACATTCATCTAACCATAAACAGCCCCAGCTGGAGAAGTTAGGAGCTCTTCAGGCAGTACGTGTGACATCCAACTGCAAGCGCAGTTGTACATAGATGTGCAGCTTAAGAAAGGCAAAATAAGACTGTTGCTAAACTGTTAGAAGAATAAATTTCTTAATGTTTGCTAAGTGCTTTGAAAGCCACAGATTTCCAAGGTCTTGAAAACAGTATGAGTGCAATAGAGCATTTTAACATCTAGAGATATAGAACTTAGAACTGCATACTTGACTGTGAAGAAAAATGCTCTTCAGATACTAAATTTTCATTGTATGGAATGGGTAATTTGAGTAAATAATGCTGCTTAAAATGAGAGATAACTCCAGGTTGTGCAAAATAACAACATAAAAGGAGGTTGGAGTGAGATGAGGTTCTGTCTCTTCTCCCTAGTATCAGGTGATAAAGCAAGAAGAAATGTCCTGAAACTGTGCCAAGGGAGGTTTAGATTGCATAGCAGGAAAAATGTCTTGACTGCACAAGTGGTCAGGCACTGGAACAGGCTGCCCAAGGAGGTGATGGAGTCACTTTGGACATGGTTTAATGGCTATGGTGGTCTTAGGTTGAAGGTTGGACTCAATGATCTTAACGGTCTCTTCCAACTGAAACAATTCTCTGATTCTATGAAAATCACTGGACGAAATCTGCACTTCTGTGAAAATATGAAATTCTCTGAAGATGTACTTAGCCTGCAATAGACTCAAAGTCAGGTCCAGGTTTGAAATGTGCTGGCAGAAAGAACCAGTCTTTATATCCCCTAAATTAAGGAAAATAACTTTGAAGTTGGGGCTATGAAGCCTGTGAAGAAGGGATGGTATTTTCATTATATGAGAAAGAATTGCACTGCTCCTTATAACCTGGAAATTATGGCACTTTGCTCAGATCCCAGACGCCAGCCCTTCAGTCCCTGTTCTAAGGTTTCTGTTTTCTTCTTTGTTAGATTCTTCTTCTGTCTTAGATTTTTGCTTGAAATGGTGCCTTTTGTTGTATTAAGAACAATTTCATTTATGTAACACCTGGTGTTCAGACATCTGTGTTTGCACAATTGCACACAATTGTCAAAGATACTGGATTAGCTTTGGAGTTCAGTTTATTGGTTGACTGTGAGAGAGTCCAAGTTGTATCTGATGCATCAGGTTGTGTTTTACAGGAACCAATGACAAAGTTTCAACTTTCTTTTTGTATCGCAGTGACAGTGCTGGAACTGTTAAGGCTTTTCATCCTTGTCTGACTGGAAGAGGGTTTGGGATTTGATTCTTTCTTGAAGTACGAATGTGTTTTTGGACATAATCTAAAGCCCAGCTATATTTCTCAAATGAGTCAAGCGTTTTACTAGAAGATAAAATCCTGGTCTTATGTATTGCCTAGGCAGAACTATAGGGAAGGTGAATGTGAGGTGAGGAGAAAAGCAGCTAACTATGATTTGGTGTGAGAGCTTTACCTTTCCATTCATTTTAGTGTAATGATAGGTCTTGTACACACACACACTCTTTCTCTGCATTGTCTTTTGTTTGCTTTGTTTAACTGAATTAATTAATTCCTCAGGATTTACCAAGAGTTGGTACTGAAATGGCAGATTTTGTATTATGCTGTTGGGCTGATACATGCCAAGGTCTAGCAAAATGAAAAGAGGGACCTGCATGATAATTGTCTCCTCTACAACTTAAATAGAGGGTTAGGAGATTGCTTGGTGTATCCACCAGCCAGGTCATACTTGTAAATTATTAATTACTTGGAATAAAGAACATTGATTGTCATCTGCATTTAAAATGTCCCAAATTATTGTAGCCAGATTAAAACACCATAACTTTCCCTGGAGCTGATTTGTATCTATGCTTTGTGCTGTGAACCAGCTTTTGGTAAAGGAAAGAGGAGACTTTGAAAATGTGAAGAATGTAGTGATTTAAATTCTTGAGGAATCCCATTTCTGTGATCACAGCAAAGGAGAAAAAGCAAACTGACAGTAATTTAAATATGATAATTTCTGTCATAACTTGACAGCAGATGTGAACAAAGGAGACATGAAATAGATGAAGACAGAGGAAAACTGAGAGCACAGAAGCTAGTGTATGCAGACCTGGATAACGTCTGTTGAAGCAACGTGACTTTGCTTGGTTTCCATAAATGCTCTGCAGCTAAATGAATGAAAGGCAGAAATTTTTTTTGGCAGGCAGCATTCTCTTTGACTGGGCTGTTAAATGAACACAGGATCAAAGCAGAGTTTTTTCTTCCTCACAGAAAGATGGTTTAATCAGTTCTTCCCTAAACTGAACACAAGCCTTTCTACAAACACACACTACAAAAACAGGACAGGGAGAGGAAGGCACAGCCTTTTAAAGGAAGAAGGTACTGTGGGTGACTGAAACATTAAGCTTATTAGTTGAAGATTCTTTGTGTGGTACTGGAGATACCTGATATGGTCTAGGAGTCTGTGGGCTATAAGCAAGATATCTGTAAGTGGATGTGTGTCTGCATATGATTGCATTATACAGTGCCTAACAAAACCAAGTGAAAAATGTGCTTTAATGAAGATGATGTTTAAAACCTGTTATATGAGCAAAAGGAAACAGGAGGGGTTGACAGGTTTGGATTGTTATACTTGTTAAGTATTATCATTACTGTGTAGCAGAATGCTGAGGGAGAGCTGTAGTTATAAGTACTTGTTTATTAAAGCATTTATCATGAACGAATTACTGCACTTGTCCTTAGGTCCTGGTTTAAATCTTGAGCTCATGTTTCTTGCAAGCAGCAAATTTTCATTTTCAAATGGTCTGTTCTCAAAGCTTGCTACATTTTTCCTCCTTCTGAAAATGCAGATGTTTGGTGATGGTTAGGCTACACTTTGAGTACTAGGTTCAGTTTTGGTCCCTTCACTACATGACTGACATTGAGGTGCTGTGTTCATGACATTCATTGAGGAATGTGTTCAGAGAAGAGAACAAGTCTTCTGAGGAATAACTGAGGCAACTGGAGTTGTTTTGTCTGAAGAGTAGTCTGTGGGGAGACCTTCTGGCACTCTACAACATCATGAAAGGAGGTTGGAGCCAGGTGGAAGGTTGTCTCTTCTCATAATGCAACAAGTGACAGAACAAGAAGAAATGGCCTCAAGTTGTGCCAAGAGTGGTTCAAGCTGGATATTAGGAAAAAATTTCTTCACAGAAAGAATTATCAGGCATTGGAACAGGCTGCCCAGAGAGGTGGTGGAGTCACCATCCCTGGACATATTTAAAAGATGCATGGATGTGGTGCTGAGGGATGTGGTTTAGTGGTAGTGGCTTAGCAGTAGTGGTAGGGGCTCTAGCTGAGCAGTTGGACTTGATCTCAAAGGTCTCTTTTGACTTCAACAGTTCTATGATTCTGTATTTAAACAAGTTACCATGTGAGCTACACCTACAGAACACATTAGGAGGAAGAGAGGGGACAAGAATTAATAGGTCCCCTGATTTGCAGAGCTTTGATGCGTGTTATGTATGCCTACCAGTTTCCTTCTGCTCTTACACTTCCATTATTTCCATGGCATGTGTCTCTCGTCTCTTCCCTGAGATCTTAACAGCCTGTTTTTGCTACTGTTTTCAGTAGCTGTCTCTGTTAGCTAAGTGGATTGGATATCAGGAAAAATTCCATTACAGAGTGGTCAGGTATTAGAACAGGCTGCCCAGGGAAGTGGTGAAGTCAGCATCACTGGAGGTCTTAAAAATTAGTACCTGTGGCACTTCAGGACATGGTCTAGTGTTCATGGAGGTGTTGGGTAGAAACTTGGACCTTAGAGATCCCTTCCAACCTTAATGATTCTATGATTCTGTGATTCTTCCAGTTTGAAGCCATTGTCCCTCATTCTGTCACTTCATTCCTTTGTAAAAAATCTTTCTCCAGCACTCCTGTAGCCTCCTTCAAATACTGGAAGGCTGCTTTGGAGTCTCCCAGGAGCCTTCTCTAGGCTGAACAATCCCAACTACCTGTCTTCATGCAAGAGGTGCTCCAGCCCTCTGATTGTCTTGGTGGCCTCCTCTGGACCTGCTGTAACAGTTCAGTGTTAATCTTGTGTTGGGGGCTCCAAAGAATATAATGGACTTCATATTCCCCTACCTTCCCTTGTAGATACACATCCTTTTATATATGTCTTGTAGATATGCATTCTGTTCAGCTTTCCAGTATTTGCACTGGGTTCACAAGCATCGTAAATGTTTGCAGACGGAGTGTAACATGTTGTGATGAACTGGCCTTGCCCATCATGCTGGTTTTGATGTGTAATTTCTGTAATTTTTTTTAAAGGTGATTCCAATATTCCAGTTCTCTGATGGAATATTCCCACTTAGATGCCAGATACAAAAGTGTAAAACCATTCCAGATATGAGAGAGAAAATGCAGAATTCTGCCAGGATTGCGTTGTGGTACTATTAATAAGTGGTGTGGCAGAGCCCAGGAATTGTCACATCATTAATAAACAAACCATCACTGCTGTTGTTAGCATCAGCTCTTGTTTTTTTTGATTCAGAAGCCTCTGCTTTCATTTTATATTGGAAAACTCACAAGGAGGAAAGGTTTCAACCTGAATTTAGACCTGCAGTTTGCCCATCAGGAGATTATCTGCCATATTCATGTTAAGGAACTGCAAAATCCTTTGAGTTAGGAGGTTAATGGCTCAGGATGTTTAACTTGGTATCAGTAGGACTAAGAGTAAATGTGCTCATTCCATATGGCTGCACTCAGAAAAAGAAGAGCATCAGCATTCTGACTGTTATCCAGACTAAATTCTTTTTGACTTATTATCTGAAGTCAACTTCCAGATTTTCCATCAAAATGCAAACTTCGTTGTGCTTTCTCAGTGTTAGACCCAAACAGCTTTATCACAACCCACCTCATTAATTCAGCAGGAGCAACTTCCCCCAAAGCATGACATCTCTATAGAAACCCAGAGAAGGTTACTCCTCCTGCCTTAGAAGTGCTTTTTATCTGAACGAACTGGAGGTTCCTACTGCATAGTAGCAGTAAAAACAAATGTAACATTGCAAAGACCTCAACTACATCAAGAGTGACTGAGATAGATCCATATTATGAGCCCAGCAATAATATGGGAAGCTGAAATGGCTTTGCTCTTGTCCAGTTTTAAAAAGAATGAAAGCAAACTCAAAGGACTTTGTGTGTTGCCTGGTTTTTTAAAGAAAATCCTAAGTCCTTAGCAAATGAATAACAGAAAATTAATAGCCTTCTATAATAAGTCAGCATTTAATTACCAATTTGGCAAGTTATTGAAGTTTAAAAAGAAGTTGGCAAACAGAGAATAAGGTGTCTTGAGCTACCCTTTCTGTGTTGTTTACCCCAATCTTAAGCAGAGTAGCTTGGAAAGCTTTTACAAACAGCTGTCTGCATTATTCTGAGCAACTTAAAACCCAATGTATAAACAAATTATTTTCATACAAGTGTCATTTGAAGTTTTTGACTTCTACCAACATTCCTGCCAGCAAGGGATAAGGACCAATCCATAATGAAATCTGATTTCCATTTTGCATGCTTTGGAAACTCAGATGCTACTTTATTACATTTTTCATCAAACTACAGGTAAACCAACATTAGTTACAACACCAAATTTGCTGCAAAGCTTTGTTTAAAAATCAATTTCCAGATGCTGTCTGTGATATGAAGGTAAGTCATGCATGAAACAACAGATCTGTTATGGTAAATATGTTTATTTACCTAGTGTTTATTTATTTGTTGTAGATTTTGAGGACAGTTGCAAAGCTGTTGTTTTAGAACATTTTATTATTGAAGTTGCTTTGTGTCAGTGATAAATAAGTGGAACAGGCAGATAACTTTAGGTAAAAATAAACAAGTAGGAGTTTGAGTGTGTAACATCTTCTGTAACCATCAATTTAAGCAACAAAATCAGAGAATCTTTCAGGTTGGAAAAAAAAATACTGAGATCATCAAGTCCAACTAATAATCTCTCACTGCTGAGTCCACCATTACACCATATCCCTCAGCACCACATCTACATGTTTTCTGAACACTTCCAGGGGCAGTGATTCCACCACTTGCCTGGACAGCCTGTTCCAATGGTTCACTACTCTTGCAGTGAGGAATTTTTTTTCTGATATCCAACCTAAACTTCCCCTGGTGCAGCTTGAGTCTGTTTCCTGTCATTCTGTCACTGGTTATGTGTTTAGATTTCCAGTAATTCAGAAGAAACGTGTGTTGAATGTTGTCTGCAGTAGAGGGCTATTTTAGAGAACTTTAAAAACAACACTAAATCCACAATAGAATTAATTTCACATTGAAATTACTTGGCTTTTTCTTTACTAATTTTTGTATCACTTTCACATGTTATATCTGTAGTAGCTTCTTTGTAGAGTGTGTATGCTCTTTATAAAGGCTCAAAGTTAAAGAAGAAATTGGGTTTTGTTCTTTTTGTTGTTTTCAGGTAGAGGAGTCAGTAGTAACTTCTCTGTAGGGTGTGTATGCTCCTTATAAAAGTTCAAACTTCAAGAAATTGAGTTTTGTTCTTTTTGTTGTTGTTTTCAGGAAGAGGAGGAGTTTATCAGCAGATCCCAAATAGCTAAATGCACTTCCTGGTGCTCTGGTTCAGAATAGGCTTTCTCAGATGGTCCCAACAGTCCCTCACCAATCTCCAGGCCACCAGCATGTGTCCAGTTGTCAGCATCAGCATGTATTGCTGTAACAGTCCAGTATATGAAGGGGGCTTCCAAGAAACTTGGAGAGGGACTTTATAGGATATCAGGTAGTGACAGGACTAGGGGGAATGGAATAAAGCTGAAAGTGGTGAGATTCAGGCTGGATGTGAGGAGGAAGTTCTTCCCCATGAGAGTGGTGAGAGCCTGGAATGGGTTGTCCAGGGAGGTGGTTGAGGCCCCATCCCTGGAGGTGTTTAAGGCCAGGCTGGATGAGGCTCTGGCCAGCCTGATGTAGTGTGAGGAGTCCCTGCCCATGGCAGGGGGGTTGGAACTGGATGATCCTTGTGACCCCTTCCAACCCTGACTGATTCTATGATTCTATGAAATGTGCTCAGCCACGTTTACCTGACAATGTCACAAGAGCTGTAACAATATGATCTGAATGATTTATTACAATTCAGCTTGTGAGTTCCATGATTTATCTTCATAAAATGCTAGTGACAGCCTCTCCTCTGCATCAGAATGTTTTTAACCCAAGCGAAGTACGATGCAAAGATAATGTGTTTTCATGATTTATTGTCTGCAGATCCTATAATTACTAATTATACCTGTGACAGACCACCTAATGCATAAAATCCAACAGAAAATCTGCAATAAAAAATGATCGTAGCAGCACAGTTCAAGTTCCTATCAAAAAGGAATTTTACAGTGAGGAGTGAGGTGAGATTTTCTGACCTCCCCCCCAAAAAAAATTTAGATTTAAAAATTTAATAGAATCTATAGAAAGGACGAAAAAGAAAAAAAAAAGCCTAAAGTTCTGCCAGGTTTTTACCTCTTTGTTTTTCCTTGTAGTCTCACTTCTGATCTGAAAACCCATGACATTATTAAAAGGTGAGAAGATAGAAAAAAATTTGGAAAAGACATCTCAGTTACTAATAATTCCTGAAGAAGCACTTTTTTTTCTTAAGTGTAGAATGGTAATCATTGAGAAATATTTAGTCTAAGCTGTATATTTCCTAAGATTTTCCAGATCTGCAAAATTTCTGTCATCTGCCTTTTGTTTGTTTTACTTTTTTGTTGTTATTGGTGGTGGTGGATTGGTTTGGGTTTTCTTCCTGGTGTATAATTTATTTTCTTTCCTACTTGAAGTGCACCAAAAAATAAATAAAGTATGAAGATATTTGTGAAGTAAAAAGCCATAATCAAGTGGCTATTACAACTATGTAGTCAGTAAAGAGCTTTAAAAAAACCTTCCGATCTGTATTCTCCACTGTAATAAACTGTTAAACTATTAGAATCTATAATTTTTCCACTACCAAAGCACCTGAAGGAAACAGAAAACAATCACACAGAATCCTAGCATGGTGAGGGTTGGAAGGGACCTCTGGTGATCATCTAGTCCAATCCCCCTGCTAAAGCAGGTTACCCAGGATCACAATGTCCAGACGGGTTTGGAATCTCTCCAGAGAAGGAGGTTCCACAACCTCTCTGGGCAGCCTGCTCCAGGGCCCCAGCAATCTCACAGCAAACTGTTTCCTCCTGTTCACATGAGACCTCCTGTGTTCCAGTTTGTGCCCCTTGTTCTGTCACTGGGCACCACTGAAAAGAGCCCAGACTCATCTTCTTGCCCCCCACCCTTTTGCTATTGATCAGCATTGAGAAGATCCCTTCTCTGGCTGCTCTTCTGATTAACAGCCCCAGGGCTCTGAGGCTTTCCTTATCATAGAGATTCTCCAGTCCCCTCAACATCTTTGTACCTTTATTTTTAACTCTCTTCAGTGGCTGCCTGTCTCTCTTGTACTGGGGAGCCCAAAACTGGACTCAGTACTCCAGGTGCAGCTTCTGTAGGGGCAGAACGAACTTAATACGTTTGTAGAGTTTTCACACATGAGTTTGAATCTTCAGCTTAGTTAGTATGTTGCTTTGAGTTTGGCAATTGTGTTGTGGTGAGCATGAGAAATATGTAATTGAAGGACAATATTTTGTCAGAGTTGTGATGACTAAAAAAACGACAAAATAGGCCCTCAATAGGTAAAAACAAGGTGGGTTCATCTGGATTTCACAGGTAGCTATTCTAGCACCCTGCTTTGATCTCACTGCCATGCTGAGCAATGCACTGCTGTGCAGCTGCATTGGAAAGAGTTGCCTCTCCTCATATCAGCTGGGGTCAGTCTTCGTTTTCTAGGAGTATGGGGAAGCTTTACTGAAGTTCAGGGTTCATCTGTCACTGTGGTAAGGAGCAGCAAAATAAGGCAATGCATGTTTGGCAAATAGATAGCTCGATACCTTTTCAAATGTGTAAAGTGTGGTCATTGAACCTATACTTCCACAACCCCTAGTGAAAGGTGCAGTTGAGAGGAAGTGCTGATATACCCAGCTGGCAGGGAAACAGACTATTTCAAGTTTCTTTGCTTCTTAGAACTATTTTTATGCTGAAAGGCTGCTTTCATTAGATGCTTCCTCCCAAATGAACATATGAAATCTATTGTTAAAACCTAGGCAGGTTTATGGATATGTTTTCTGATTAATTTTGTCTTGACTTCAATGTTTAACTTGCATTGTCCAAGAGCAGTCTGTGAGGCATCATGCAGTACAATGCAAAACAGTGCTGCAGTGCTAGCAGTCTAATTATGTTTTGGTGGTTTTCATAGAAAAAACACTGCCTAGAGTCCAAATATTTTTATTGTGGTTCACTTTGAGAGATAGTGTATTATAAAGAATTGTATTGCAGAGAAAACATAATGCTTAAAAGAAGAGAAAAAAATATGTTAATCGTGTGGATCACTTGAAACAATCATTACATTAGGACCTTAATCTCCGTAAAGTTTACTAAGAACTTTTTTTTTCTCTGTTGGCTTTATGGCATGGAAAAACGTACATTTAGCAGAAGTGAAAAGTTAATCTGCCTGCAAATACATGCAAATTCTAGGGCAAATATATCCTTCTTGGGGCCAGGAGATGCCACTTGAACTTCTCCCTGTGAAGTAGGTTTAATACCCCAGAGAGTGCTGTGGCAGTGTGGTGGTTTATCACTTTTTTCCTTAATTTTGATAAAAGAGGACTTGTTGTTTGCTGTTCAAGTCAAGATCCTAATGTCCTCAGCAAATGCTTTAAACATTTTTGACTTGGCTGTATATCTGCAGTAGCAAACGGAGCAGCAGGACAGAAGTAGATCCGCAGAGCAGGACAGTTCATGCTGAGACCCGAAAGTCCATGCAATGTCATTTGCATGCTTGAGACTGTAGCTTGTTAGTTTGAACTTAGTTTCATCTAAAGGAAATACATTCCTCAAACTTTGAGACTAATACTAATGCAAAGCCAGGTCCACTTGGAGGGATAATTGCAAGAGTGGCTTTATACACACACTCCAGCAACAAAGTAAAAACTAAACTTGGTCTGCAGGTAAACCTCTGCCTCTGTAGACATCTGGCTCATACACAAAAAAGTCTTCTGATGAGTAGTGTTCACTGTTTCTGTTTATGGCTGACAAATTGGTCTAAAGAAAGGTTAAGTCCAGCCACCAGATGTCGTTCATAGGGTCTCAACCACAGTATGGACAGTCATTCAGAGAAGATAAGTCTTCAGAAGGCCAGCTGTATCCTGGGCTGCAAAAAAGAAGTGTGGGCCAGAAGGCCAAGGGAGGGGATTCTCCATCTCTGCTCTGCTGAGACCCTGGGTGGAATACCAGGTCCATTTCTGGAGTCCTCAGCACAGGAGAGACAGGGACCTGTTGGAGCAGGTCCTCAGGAGGCCACAAAAATTATCTGAATGCTATGAAGAAAAACTGAGCTGTTCAGCCTAGAGAAGTAAAGGCTCTGGGGAGACTTTGTGGCCTTTTTAGTACTTAAAGGCGTCTCTAAGAAAGATGGGTATAGACTTTTCAGTAGGGCCTCTTGCAACGAGACAAGGGGTGATGGTTTTAAACTAAAAGAGGTATATTCAGACTAGATAAAAGGAAGGATTTTTTGTTTTCACTGTGAGGGTAGTGAGACGCTGGCCCAGCTGGTAGACGTTCCATTGCTGGAAACATTCAGCGTCAGGTTGGATGGGGCTCTGAGCAACCTGATCTAGTTGAAGATGTCCCTGCTCACTGCAGTGGAGTTGGACTAGATGACTTTTAGAAG
Organism: Indicator indicator; assembly: GCF_027791375.1. NCBI lineage: Eukaryota > Metazoa > Chordata > Aves > Piciformes > Indicatoridae > Indicator > Indicator indicator. Next base: position 12,776,920 of record NC_072020.1, read on the forward strand.
TCCCTTTCAGCCCAGTGCATTCTGTGATTCTATAGTACTGTTTCCTTCTGGTAGTGGAGTATTCCAGGTTTAAAGTTTGAGTTTAGTTGAGTAGTTTTAGTTTAATGAAAAATAATGATGAAGAAAATAATTAGTTGGTCACTGTGTGTGCTAGTGTATGTCATTTGGCATTTTTTTCTAGTGGGTAGCAGTGGGTTTGCTTTTCTACACTATTTGACTCTGCAGCAGAGGCAGAGGTTTGTCTAAATCCTTGTCAAAACTGCTATATTGTGTTCAGAAGAATAGTGCAATGCCTCTGCTGTTTATTCCATGAGGCACATGTACAATGAAGATAAAATGATAGAAAGGATTTTTGTATTATAGGATTAAGAGATGAAGAGGGCTTCTGTGTGAATTTCCTTGCTGAAAATCTTGTGCCTACAGCTTGGTACATCTTCTAAACAGGAGCACAATGGTCATGTCACAGATGCTGATTTAAAAATATTGCCAAATGAACAACATAAAAGCTGTGTTAGAGTATCACGAATAAAGTGATAAAGCTTAGTCACCTCTTCCCTCATCATATGCTTCAAGCTCTAAAAGAGGCTAGAAAATATACATTAAAAGACCTGCTTGGATGTCTGAGATGTATTTAGGCTCTGGATTGGCAGAAAGAATGTTTAAAGATATGCATGGCTTTTATAGCTTTGAGTGATTTTCTGCTAAAGCATGGTTTTAAAAATCCTTGTTGATTCAGAGCAATCTGCTGAGAAGCTCATCTCAGGGATTTCAATATCAAAGCAAAGTTACGTTTAATTTTGACTGTTGGTCAGGAACATGTTGATTTACCTTTAGCCACATGGAGGTTTTTTTCTGCATTTTGTATCTGCTTTTCCCTGCCATTATGACCCTTGCCACCAAGTTCTGTTTTGTTTGTAATTAAGTACTCTGTTCAAGCCAAAATGAGAGTGCTCAAGTTGGGCAACTGTGAGAAAAACTAAGGCATTATGAATTAATCTATGCTGCTTTTCTTTGTATGCTTCATGGAATCAGAGAATCGCTTGAGTTGGAAAAGACCTTCAAAATCATCAAGTCCAACCATTGAGTCTTAGGAAATTAAAAGCTACAGATTCACTTTTCTCTCCTGTCTGGAATATCTACTTATTTTATTTTTATGTATTATTTATCTGGCAAGAATGTGCAAAGAATAGGAGCTATCTCTATCTTGCTTTTCTAGGTATCTCAACTTGATTAGCCCAAAAGGAAGGAAAGGCAAAGTAGGTTAGCTTCTGTATTCTTTTTCACAGTCTGAATAATTGTAATGACAGAAGGGCTTCAAATTCAGAAAAGCCTCCTTCTCCAAGAAAAAAAAGACTAAAGCATAATATCTAGTGTGGATGAATGTGCCAAAAAATAGTCATAAAACAAGTTTCTTTCAGTTTCATGAGATGAAAAGGAAAGTTCCAGTTAGCTCACTTAAAATATTAAGAAGCTGAGCATATAAAAATAATAATTCAGTGCAGAATGGTATCTGGCAGGTGACTGTAAAAGCTATAAAGTGAAATTAAAGCTTTATGAGTATAATGCTGTTTCAAAGATGATTTATTCCTTATAATTTGCAAGAAAAGAAAAAATAAATAGAGACCTTTTTCTAAAAGAAATCTGGAGGTTTCTTCTATGAGAAATGTGGTTTGGATAAAGAGTGGTTAAATCACCAATTTTGGCAGTGATTACTGAAATTATTTGAAACCTAAGAATAGATCAGATTTTGCATTTGCATTCTTGTGCTTTTAAGTGAAGAGAGAAATGTTCTTGTGTTCTGTGTACTCTTAAAGATGTAGATAACTGCTTTCAGGTCTAAAAGATGATGATCTGTTATCTGGATATGGGCCACAGTGCTGTATAGTAATTATTGTTTTTACAGAATCACAGAACGGTGGAGGTTGGAAGGGACCTCTGGGGGTGATCTAGTCCAACCCTCCTGCTAAAGCAGGGTCATCCAGAGCAGGCTGCCCAGGATCACAATTTTCAGGTGGATTTGGAATCTCCAGAGAAGGAGACTCCACAGCCTCTCTGGGTAGCCTGCTTGAGGGCTCCAGCACCCTCACAGGAAGGAAGTTTTTTTTCATATTTGAGGCGGAACCTCTTGCGTTGCAGTTTGCGCCTGTTGCCCCTTGTCCTGTCTTGGGGCACCACTGAAAGGAGTCTGGACTGTCCCCTTGCTCCCCACCCTTTATCTATTGATCAGCATTGAGAAAATGCCCTCTCAGGTTGCTCTTCTCTAGGCTGAACAGCCCCAGGTCTCTTATCCTCAGCCTCTCAGTGCTGTCAGTTAAAAAGCAGGTAGAGCCAGATGATGATCTGGAATGAGTTTTGAGCCATTCAGGAACAGTTGTAATTGCTGTGTATAAGGTGTATTTGTTCGTTAACACCAACATTTTCTTTGCAAGCTGAAACACATACAGAGGTTCCAATTTCTATCTATATATAGTTTAATACCTATGGCATAAAAAGTCTGTGATTGTTTGTTTGTTTGTTTGTTTGTTTTCCCCTGAGAAAAAGAATGTGAGAAGAGCAGTGGAAGGAAAGGGAAAAGGCCTGGCTTGGAAAGCTGAAATTGTTTCAGCAATTGCATAATTCTGTGATTTTAGAGGATTTGTGGCTGTGTATATCAACAGACTGTATAATCTAGCACTTGTTAATAGCCACTGTGTGGGTCAGTACCTTTGTCAGGAGGATTTGATTCTATAAGATTAACTGTAGAAGAATTTGAGATCTTTTGTTGCTCCAGTTTTCTTAAGGCATAACTCGACCAGATGTTATCTTTCCAAGTTCTCTGTTATGTATGAAATTCTTGTACTATTTTGGTATTCGTTAATCTAGTCCTTCTTCCATGTCTATAATAAGCAAAACATCTGTTTCTTCTTGTTCAATCAAAGTGCCTACCTCAAGAGTCCTACTTGTAAAATAATGTCATTTGAATATAAATCCTAGATAGGGAGAATGCATTCGTTAATATACTTAATTTGCACATGAAACCAGCTTTTCCAGAATTCAGCAGGGAGTTTGTGGTTGAGGCAGTATGTTTCCTGTTTTTTTCTTTTTTTCCTTAGCATCTATACCAGAAAGTTGCAGTGAGGAAAAAAAATGCACATTAATATATGTAGCTGCTCAGATAAGAGAGATTTAGCTGCAATGAGAAATCACCATTGTTCATTTGGGATGTTGTCCATTCAAACTTTTCAGAAAAAAATTCTCTTAATAGAAAGAGCCATATTCTACTCTTAATGCTGACTCTCAGTTTACTGAAAAATCTAAGTTTGACTTTTTAAAAGTCCAAGCGGAAATAATTCCTCAATATATTTAAGGCATGTAATAAAAAATTGCAATAAAAACAAGTCATGAAGCTGTGCAAAGTTATCCTTCATGGGAGAGTATACCATGTATCCCAGTAACAATTTCAGTCCCTGAACAGTGTGTTATCTCATTAAGAAAGGAGAGTTTGTTCACACTGCTACTTCTAAAACACATGTAAATAACATAAGAACAGAACACCGGCAGAGATAAAAGTTGCTCTTAGTTACACCACTGGGGAGCAAAGTTGTATAAAGTGAGTACTTGCTGAGTGCTGGTGAGCAATCCTCATTAGCATCCCCAGGTAAACTCCAGGTAAAAATCATAGAATGGTTTGGGTTGGGAGGAGTTGTTAAAGGTCATCCAGTCCAACCCCTACTGCAGTGAGCAAGTATATTTTTAACTAGATCAGGTTGCTCATTGTCTAACCTGACTTTGACTGTTTCCAGGTATGGAACCTCTCTTGGCAACCTGGCTCAATGCTTCAGCACACTCGCCATAAAAAATTGGTTTCCTTCTACCTAGTCCAAATTTCCCTCTTTCAGTTTCAAGCCATCGCCTCTTGTCCTGTCACAACAGGCCCTGCTAAAGTGATTGTCCTCATTTTGCTTAAAGGCCCTCTTAAGTACTGAAAGGCTTCAGCAGAGTCCTCCCACAGCCTTCTCTTCCCCAAGCCAACCACCCCCAACTCTCTCAGCCTTCCCTCATAAGAGAGATGTTCCAGCACTCAGAACGTAGCAGTATGAGGTTTTCTAAGGAAATGTAATATTGCACTTGAAATTTTGTGGCCACTTTGAATCCCAGAAAAGTTGGCAATGTTACTCTTAGACAATAAAGCTCCTTAAGGATGGTTAATACATGTAGCTAAGAAGACAGTGTCCTTAGATTGTGAGCACTTTGTAGTCAATACAGCGAAGACTTCATGAAGCAGAAACAGTGTGATGTTTCAGGACCTGGTGGGAATAATGCCAGCTTGTAGGGGCAAATATTTTTCATACAGGCAAAATACCAGTGCCTCTAGCATACATCTCACAGACTTCAATGTACCTCCCTTAGTGTGCTTTGATAAATGCTGTAGACACAGAGAGACTGCATGGAATTAGCTCTCATACTCTGATCCACCTTCCCTCCTCTCCTTCTTGCTTTGAGTCATTACATTGTTCAGCTTACCAGTGGGATGCTAGTGAGCTTGAGGTGTTTTTCCTTCACTGCACTCTGGGAAAGGGTACCACAGACTGGCTAGAAGCAAACGTGCACTTCTTAGACTAACAAATTGCATGCCACATTCACTTGTTAATTCAGTAGAGAGCATTGTTTCTGTGCTTTAGGAAAGAATATTTCGGGCTTTTCAAGATGTGAAGTAGTCATAGTGACTTGGACAAATACTTTCCTTTTCCCCCAAAATAATAAATGTGAAGGCACTCAATTCATAAGCTGGTTGTGATGAAGACGATGGCTTTATTTTTCTGCAGTCTTAAGGCTATTTTTTCCTGGGAGAAGCTGAGCTGAGTTAATTTCTGTCTTGTTTTATGTCTCATGCTTCCTGAAAGAGGAAGTTGAACTCTCTGATAATAATTAGGGAACAGAGCATTGCAGCAGTAATAGCTATGTGGTCTGATGTATGAGACTACTTCTTTATCCTGCATACAAGGTTCCAATCCCTCTTCTAGTGTTATTTAAAATGCCATACAAGAACAACACAGGCATGGCAAAACTGATTAATGTGTGCAAAGCAGGCTAGAACATGCAGTCAAAAAATACAGATTAAAATAGCTGAAGTATTTCTCCTCTCCTGCAATGTTAAATTTAAACCACTTTCCTCCATAGTACCACTGGTTCATTCTTTTGTGAAAGGCTGTCTCCAGGAGGCGAAGATGGCAAATGAAGGCTTATTATAAGAAGCTGCAATTTCATGGCATAAGCACTTATCTTTAGCTCCATCAGTTGTTGTCATGGGTTGACCTTCACCAGCTGGCAGACACCCACCCAGCTGCTTTCTCCCAACCTCAACAGGACAAGAGGAGAAAATAAGATTGAGAAGCTCGTGGAGCGAGATAAAAGCAGGGACATCACATACCAAATACTGTTGCTAGCAAAATAAATTGAGAAAAATTTCTTTCCTGCAAGAGTGGTCAGGCATTGGAATAGGCTGCCCAAGGAGGTGGTGGAATCACCATCCCTGGAGGTGTTCAAGAAATGCGTGGACTTGGTACTTTGGGACATGGTTCAATGGCCATGGTGGTCTTAGTTTGATGGTTGGACTTGATCTTAGAGGTCTTTTCAAACCAATTGAAACCATAGAATGATTCTATCATTCTATGAATATTAATTTGATTTATTGCCAATTAAAATAAATTTATGCAGTAGGAAACAAAGACATTCATTAAAATAACACCTTTCCTTCTCCCTCTCCCAAGATGAGCTTCACTTCCTTGCTCCCTACTGCTCTACCTCTACAGGGGGTGGTCAGGACAAAGGAGCCCTGCTCAGCACCCCTGCCCCCTGACCTGCTCCAGTGTGGGCTCTCCACAGGCTGCAGCTCCCTCAGGAGAGATCCCCAGGGGAATCTCTGTGGGGAACATGCCTTGATGCCCTCCTGTCTTTCCTCCTGCCCTCCCCTTGCAGCTGGCAGGGCTATTCTCACAGGTGGCTTGGTTCTCACTTTCCCCTCACAGGTGGCTTGGTTCTTGCTCTTTCCTCGCCAGGCTTTCCAAAGGGGCCAGCCCAAGGCTGAGAATGCGCTGTGCCTTGCTCTGGAGCCTGCTCCTGAGCAGCCCTGGCCTGGCCTCTGCGCACAGAGCCTGTGGCCTGCCTGGCCTAAAGGCTTGGAATGCCTACAAAGGATGCCAAGTCAGCCTGTGGTGTTTCCAGGCAAGAAGGTAGATTTTGTGTAGGAGAAGGTTGCTATACAAAACTTCCTTTCAGCAGCCCGCAGATGAACAGAGAGACAACTTCAACAGTTGATCAGTTTGAGGGTCAGCAGGCTTGAGAGAGGGAACTGGCCAGGCCATATCAATGGACCCAAGCTAGTAATACTAGATTCAATGAGACCAAATACCAGGTCTGAACTTGGGTCACAACAACCCTATGAATGCTCCAGGCTTGGGGCAGAGTGACTGGAAGAGACCTGAGGATGTTGATCAACAGCTGACTGAACATAAGTTGGCAGTGTGCCCAGGTAGCCAAGGGGCCAACAACACCCTGGCCTGTATCAGGAGTGGTTGTGCTAAACGATCTTCAAGGTCTTTTCCATCATTATTCTAGTCACAATCAGTCAAGGTGTAAAAGCTTATCTTTTGATATAATAACATTGACACTGCAAGGTTGGCTGGTACTGTCCTGCCTAATGTTCTGTGATTTCTTGGTTGCTGCAATATCTCCTTTTCCGGTGAGTACTTCAGATGTACTCACCTCAGTGTGATGAAGGATCTTGCTGCTGGTTGTGTACCTCATGTTTAAGTAGCCAAGTTTTAATTTTGTCCAGAAGGCTTTAATTGTTGTTAGTTTCTTCAAGGCAGTACTTCATACCTTGAGAAAAAAATGAAACAGATTTTTTAATTTTAGGTCATCTCAAGCTGGAAATTTGAGATTTTAAGTATGTTCCTATAAACTTCAGTTGTAGTAACACATGCTGTAACAGGTTTGGTTTTAAACTGTATAAAAAGGTGTATCTCATTTTCCTTTATGAGTTTATGCTAACAATATAAAATATTTTTTCTGCGTTGTAATTATGTGTTTTTCTATTTCTTCTTTGTCAAATATAATCAAAATAAGAAAAAAGCATGCAAGCAGAGAAAGCTTTTCTCATGTTTACTATATTGCATCTTTCATCTATTCTTATACTAGAATGAGCAAATTTTGATAGAAAAAAATTCTTACTGATAATTTTTTAAGAGGTTTCTGCCACTTTTATTCACACTAATGAATATTCCAAAGTATAACACTCCATGGTATTTGAGGATTTGATCTTTTGTCTTAAACATGTGGAAGTAGTGGGGAAAAAGCTGTCATTAAATGTTTAGGTATAGCTGTTTTCTGTGGATATTATTCCTAGATCTTAGAAGATAATAATCTCTTGACTGTTTTGAAAATTTATCTCCATTATACTTCTGCTGATATGTGCATCCCACTTAATTTTAGAAACAGATTATTGCCTTGTGCTATGTTTTATTTTGACAAATAAATAATTTTCTAGGAAATATCTTGGGTTTGATAAAGTCAGCAATCACAAGCATAATGTGCCTTTTTGGACTTACTACTCACTGTAGTTAAATAGATTAATCAATACATTCTCCCTTTTGAACATGATCATATAAAGCATCTTTAGATGTTCTTTAGCAGTAAAATGTAGAATATGGCCTTTTGATGGGAAAAGTGAATGATAACATTTGTAGTTAGGCAAAATTACAGCTGACAGCATGGACACTTCAGTAGTTCCAAGACTTATATTTGTGATATAACGTTATTTGTTGGTAGTAGTTACTTTATTAGCAGTGCCTTGTTGTCACACTGAAATTATTTCATTCCTGCAGTAGCCTTCATTAAACATTACTTAAGGGAAAGAGACACACAAAACTCTTAAAAGTAATAAATATTGGACTAAGCAGAATATTCCAATGTGTTTTTTCTTCGCAGGCTCTGGTCTCAATGATGGGCAGTGGCATGAAGTCCGGTTCCTAGCTAAGGAAAATTTTGCTGTCCTCACTATTGACGGTGATGAAGCTTCAGCTGTTCGAACAAACAGCCCTCTGCAAGTTAAGACTGGAGAGAAATATTTCTTTGGAGGTAAAAAAAAAATAAAAAATCAAATATCTGCTTAAAGTGCTGTTGTCTTGTAAGCTACATAACAGGTGAAATGGAACTCAAGATGCAGTTCATTCATGTGGATCTTAATATGGCTAAAATGGCTAGGTTCCACTCATCAAAAAGTAAAATACTAAGCTTAATTTCACTTTTAAGAATGTTAATTAACAACATAAACCTTTAGAAGTTCTGTACATGAGTCCATCTGAGTTGGAATGATTTCTCAGATCTTCTCTGAACATTTTAGGGACCATTCACTGAAAGAGGAAACTTCCATTATTAGTTTAATGTCACTGAGAAGAGAGACAAACTTCCCAAGGGAAAAAAAAAAAAATCATTGTTCATGACAGGTCTGATTTCTTTAAGAACTGCCATGATTGATGATAATTAAGAAGCCTTAGGTTGTTCAGTATTTCTGCTATTGACAGACTAAAAAGTGGTTCTGCTAGTTGTAGCTTGAATGTTATTCCTCTTGCATGTGTTAGCATTTATAGAAATCAAAAAGGTCATCAAAAATCTTGGAATTTTTTATATTTAAATTTCCCTATTAAAAAAGCCAATTTACTGTACACTATAATTTACTGTATATACTACAATTTACTATATACTGTAATATTTTTATGCACTCCTATCTTGTAGGAGAAGATTATATTAAGGGTTAACTCAAATGTGTTATTTTTTGTGCTGTCAGCCAGCACAAAATAATATCCAATTTCACAACGATCTGCAGTCTCTGCTCAAGTAGGACTCTCAGCAAGCTGAAATACTAAGATAAAAAAAAAAACAGTTGTAAATGATACTTAAAACCTTTTGTCCCACACTTTGTCAAGTGCCCTGCACATGTGAGGTTGCACATGAAAACTTCAGGCAGAGAACATAAATTTTAAAAGCAGAATTTATCAGTGTTGAAAAATGGGTTAAGTTTTCTTTTTTAAACTTTCAAGGTGCATATCTAATCAAAATGAAAATGTGATGCTATGTACAGTCATAATGTTACCTAAGTGATAGAAAAGTTAATAGTTTATGAGGTATCCTAAGTAGAATGATGAAAAATTCTTTAAAGGTTATTCTTATTTCACTATTACCAAATTCAAGCTGATCTCTCACAAGAGGTAAACTTCTTGTTGCTGCACTATGCATCTTTTCCAATATCTGTAATTCAGATAGTGGGGTTTTTTAGCATATTGCCTCAAATAAGAGTTCTAGCATAGCCAGTTGGCACATACTAAAAGCCTGAAAATTATTTTGTTGTCAAAACATGGAACCTTCAATTTGTTAGAACAGTCTGAGATACTCTCATAAAATTAAGTTAATAAGCACACATGGGAGAAAATGGAAAGAAATGCCCTACATAATGCATCCGGCACTGAGCTTTGTTGATTTGGAAGGGAAAATCCCCAAAACATTATTACGTTTCTGCAGAGAGATTGATTGATTTCTTCTGAAATGTCTTATACATGTGACTTTTTGATTGTGAGGGAGAGATTGTCTGGTTTCTCCAGGTAGTTATAGCTCTTTCCGTCTGGGTTAATTTGTTGTTGTTTCAGTTAAGTTCTGAAATCTGTTTGACTGATAATTGTTGACCTGTACTTTATAATTCCACCATTTTTCCATAAAACAAGGTATTCATGTAGAAATTGTTCTAGTAGGCTATGAAAGTCAGTCATGAATTCCCTGAAGTGTCATTCCCACATCTGTTCACCCAAACACATGGTCCTAATCGCATAAGCTGTGGGGTTTTTGTTTTCCCGTGTTATCTTTTATAATCTGGGAAGCCTTGTAAAGGTACAGCAGAAGAATAGCAGTGTCCTGACCTTTGCATCACTTTTGGTTCAAAATAAGAAGCCTGCATTTGCAGCACTGTACTTTAGCTTTTTAAGTGACTCAAGCTGAGAATCTGAGAATGTTTTATTTCTGACTTGGATCTGAGGAACCTCTTGTTTTCACTCATGGTATGTTGATTAGAATTTCATTATGACTCAGGCCAGTATAACTGCACAAATGAGAGGGGGAATGCAGAGACAGAGGATGGTTGTGCCTTTATGCCTGGGATTAGAAATTTTGGCAGAGGCAGAAACAAGGCTGAAGTCAGTAACCCCTCCCTCTGTGCATGCAAATGGGTACAGTAAGGGCCAGTTGAATATTGCACAGACACTGAGGGGTTAACAAAAAGAATAGCTTTATGTACAGTTATATATGGTTATAGGCTGGCTTTTCCCCTTCTTCCCCTTCTTTTTCCCTCTCCCATGCTGGTGTATGTAGGAGGCTGGGTGACAACTGCCTATTACCCTTCTTTACAACTAATTATTTTTTCCACACTGGTTTTATTTTTTTTCTCTTTCCTGACTTGAATTTGGGTTTTGGTAAAGAAGTGAACTTTCTTTCCCTACTAAGCTCCAGGGAATGATGTTTCTTTGTTTTTTCCAATTATCTGCATATAACTAAACAAAACAAGCAAAAAAGGCAGAATAGAGAAAGTGAACCACACATTGTAGATGAGACCATTAACCTCATTTGCACTGCTGGAGATAAGGTGATTTTGTGAGGCATCTTAAGCTTGCTCCAGACCACCTAATAGCTGCTTAGTGCCCAGAGGAAATATTTGATTAGAAGCATAATTTTGACTTGTTTCTATTTTACAGCATTTCATTTTAATTGTGTCTGCTTTCCCTCTTCTTTTCACTGGCTTAAGGATGGGAGAGTGTTTAGTATGAGTGATAAATCTTCACTGAGGACAAAGGTATTGTTAATCCACTGTGTGCTGCTTTGTCTACCAAGCAGAGATGAATGTGCAGTGTTTCCTGTGAGACACCAATCTGTGGCATACCTGAAAGTCCTTCCATTCTGAATGACTGTACAAAACACATTCTGTATGGCATCTTGTTCCTGAAATACAATTCATTTATTTCTGAGAGCTGTGTTGGTCTAAAATCCCATAGAACTGGAGCTGGTGAAAGGAGGTGGGAAGTCAGTTGAAGGAGGAAAAAACACCTTCCTCTGTTTCACATGTGCTTGGCTTGTATGTACCTGCATCTTCCCTTCTAAAATCCTGTCATGGATAACCAAAGCCTTTGAGTGGTGTGTTTACCTTTTTTTTATCAAGTTATCCCTTGCTTTCTTTGTGCAAAGTGATCATTAACAGCACTTAGAGTCAAGGTTAGACTTCCTAGGTGGTGTTACTGGGATTTCAAAAGCACTCAGTGTCATCATAATCACAAGTATTACCAGAAAAGTGACACAGGGTTTTTTTCAGCTTAAATCCAAATGTGTTCAGCAAAATTAGAGGTGAGTTATTAAATCTGTCATGGTTTGGGCTAGACCAGCACCACCTCTGCTCGGTGCTATGCCTTCCCAGCTCAGTCTTCTCAGTGAGGCATTTTCTGCAGCTCAGGGCAGCTTTGCACAGACAGTGGCAGCTGGTGGCAATGGCAACGCTGATGGGGAGACTTAGCACCAAAGATTTGCGTGCAGACTAAGGGCTAAATCTTGTGTGTCACCTTGGGGTGTAGGAAGGAAAAGGTGCAGCTTTTTTTAGGGAAAAGGGGACAGACCAGGTGACCCAAAACTGACCAACAAGGGATTCTATCCCATGGGTTTCATGTTCACGATAAAGCTGAGGGAATACCAGGGTCAAGCGTCTTCCTTCATGGCCAGCATCTGAGGAAGACTCTGTCCATTCTGCCTTCAACCCTGATCCCTGACTTCCTGATTCCAGTTCCATAATCTGGCTCCTGAATCTGTTTCCCATCTCATATTGAGTCCAGTCTGGGAATTCCCCAGTTTCTGCCCACAGCATCAGTGGTGACAGCGACTAATTGCCATCAGGGGCTTGGGTTCAATATTGGTCTGTATCTATTTGTATCTATTTCATTTCATTCTTACTGTTTTCATGAAAGCTGGTTTAGTTTCTTTCCCAACCCATCAGTCTTTCTCCCTTATTCCCTTTCTCCGTCCTTTAGGAAGGCAGAGGAGTTCATGGAGAGCCTCTGGCAATTGTTTAGTGGCCAGCTTAGGACTGACCCTTAACAAGATGCTGTGTGACAAACAAATGGGACCAAACTAGCAGCATTCTCAGATTAGCTGTTACCTAGAGAAGGAAACTAAAGTCGCTGCTGACATTATTCTCTCATGCCTGCAGCTTCTCATATCTCAATAAATAATGCTGGTTTAGGGTTCTATTTGAATTTCTGCCTGTTAATCAGATTTATAAGATGTTAGAGCTTCAGTTTTGGTGGCCACTTGTTTCTTTAGCATTTATGACCTGAGATAGGATAGTGAAATTTGCATTCTTAAGGAAAGGGTCCTTTCAGTGTGACTGGAAATCTTTTTTATCATCATCATAACTCTACTGTAAGCTCAAACACAAATCCATGAAGGCAACACAAAGAAAATTCAAAATGACTCAGAGTATTGTGTGATTTTTGTGTATCTTCAGTATTAATCTTCAGAAATCCTCCCAGGTCAGTCCTACAAAATAATGATAAAAACAAGAAATGGAAAGAAAATAATTGGAATGTGCTGTAATTTTTAATGACCCTCATGTTTTGTATTGTTAAATCCGGGATGTTTATAAGTCAATAGATGAGCAGTGACTGAAGATGTGCAGAATGTATAAACATGAGCAAAGCAAGGAAGTACACTAAGCTTCTCTCTGCTATTTAATACGTGATACAAATTCTTTATCATCTCATCTGCTATCCAAACAATGGAACACAGCTCAATTCACACTCCTTTTAAACAGCTGAGAACAGGAGGAAATTGACCAACATTGCCCATTAACTTCAGTTCCATGCTTTTTTTCATCATACTCAAAGTTTTATGTATTTCAGAGAATTTGAATTTTAGACAAGTGAGACAAGGTGAAAGTAATGATGACATTCTATGACTGATTTTCAGCAATATTTTTAGTGGTGTTGAAATACTAAAGCCACCAAAACATTGTATACAACAGTACAAGCAGAAATCATGGAACTGTAGAATCATAGAATTGTTTTAGTTGGAAAAGACCTTTAAGATCAAGTCCAGCCATTATCTCATTCTGCAAAGTCTGGTGCTAAACTATGTCTGTCAGTACCATACCTCTGCATCTTCTGAACTCTTCTAGGGATGGGTATTCAACCACCCTCCTGAGGAGCCTATTCTGGTATTTTAAAACCCTTTCAGTCAAAAAGTTTCTTCTAATATCCAACCCAAACCTCCCCTGGTTTGGGGTTGAAGACCTCTCCTCTAGTCCTATCTCATGCTGGAGACAGACTGATCTGAAAAAATCCAGGTGCAAGCAGAAAGCTGATACTTTGTGAAGCCAATAAAAGATCAAATGTTTGATAATGTGAGTTTAGGAATGAATATATGGGAGCATGAGTCTTGCTGGAATAGCTTCAGCTTTTGTGCAAGGGTCTATTAGAGATGAGAAATGTCTGCCCACTAAAAATGAATGAATGAAGTTTCGAGATGCGCTCTCCTTGCTATACAACATAAATCTGTTTCTAAGCTGAAGATGTTAGCCCTAGAGTATATGTCTAGAGGGTTCTCAAAAAAAATAGTGTGAAGGAACTGAATCTCTTTTGATTTATTTTCTTGCATGCACTAAAGCAAATTTCTGTGCACAACAGATCAGAGAATGACAAATTTTTCAATAAATTTTCTTATTGGCATTTAAAACCAAGAAAGAACAAAGAATAAGGAAGAACCTGTTCTGTAGGGAATAAATCTGCTTTGACATGGAAAGATTGAACTTACCTCATGGAACCCTATTGCTGTAATTCTGTGTGTATGTGATATATTTCCTTTTACACTAAATACAGCAGTCATATTGTTGCCTGAGTCTTGGTTAGAAGCAAATTGTATCAATTCTCTGAATATTACAGAAAATTCAATTAAAAATAGAGAAAATTCCCTACATGTTATAGCTCTTGACTCCCAGGGGAAAGGAAAAGGCCTTGGCAAATTAGAAATACTTACTGCAAAAGGAAAACTTTTGAAGAAGGAAATGTCTGGTGAATACTCAGAAGAGAGCTATTGGAGACACACTCTGAAGTGACAGTTAAACCTTCCAGCTCGTATATCCCTCTTGCTGATGCTTTACTAGGTCAAGCTACAAGGTTATTAGTACCAATGGCAGGAAAAACTACTTACAGAAGGGGAAGGGCAGGTATTTAAATGATCAGTGACTGTTTAGAATCATAGAATTGTTTTGGTTGGAAAAGACCTTTAAGATCATTGAGTTTAGGAAGAATGTTTACTGGTACCAATCACCAGAGAGTATTAATTAAGCTTGTATAGTTTTAGAACACTAAAAATAATGTAATGCATTGATGGTGTTAGAAATCACACAAATATCTGTGTCAGTGTGTTGAATTGTGCTGTGAAAATGCTGTCATAATGTTAGTAACATTGTGACCAATACTGAGCAAGAGTGTGCCTGCCTTACATTGATTCTGCTGGTAGTCAGGCCACTTGCATGTTCCAGAAAATCAATCTATTATCATTGTAAACCTCAATAACTTTGGAAATCTGGTTTCATGAGCCATAACACCTTCACAGGTAAGCCTAAGAAGTGTGGGTCAGAAACGTGGGCAGTGAGGTGGATTGAGAACTGGTTGAATGACAGAACACAGAGGGTTGTGGTCGACGATGCAGGGTCTAGTTAGAGGCCTGTAGCTAGTGGTGTTTCCCAGGGGTCAGGACTAGGTTGTCTTGTTCAGCATCTTCATCAATGATCTGGATGAAGGGACAGAGTGTATCCTCCGTGGGTTTGCTGATGATACCAAACTGGGAAGGATGGCTGACACCCCTTCAGAATGTACTGCCCTTTCAGTAAGAAGTGAACAGTGAAGTTCAACAAGAGCATGTATCGAGTCTGGGGAAGAACAGCTCCCTCCCCTAGTACAGGTTAGGCACTGACCTGCTAGAAAGCAGCTTTATGGAGAAGGACCTGGCAGTGCTGGGGGACAAGTTCAGCATGAATCAGCTGTGTGCTCCTGTGGCCAAAAAGGCTAATGGTATCCTGGGGTGCATTAAGAACAGGGTGGCCAGCAAGGCTCTCCTGCCCCTCTGCTCTTCCCTGGTGAGCCCACATACACAGTTAATGTGACCAGTTCTGGGCTTTCCAGTTTAAGAAACACAGGGAACTACAGGAATAAAAAATAATCAGGATCCGTTCCAGAACTCAGCATATTACAGCATTTGTGAAGTGGGAGATAGAGCAAAAATACAATTATTGAGGTAAGAGCCTTGCCTAGCTTGTGTGGTCTGAGAATGGTGCTTGGTGCTGATGGTAGATACTGGCTTATCTATGCAACCTGACTGCAGCCCCAATTAAATTTATAATTACTCTCTGTTCTTCTAGTATATAAACAAACCACAGGTAGCCCTTTGTGTCTAGGGCAGGCTGGCAATTAAATGCTTTCATGTCTGCAGTCCCAGGTTGTTATTAACCACCTTTCACTGGAGACAACACATCCCATCCTGTAAGAAGTGGCAGCCTAGGCCTCTAACAGGAACTAGTGCTACTTTGGCAAATCATGAGGCAGATTTTAAAGGCTTCTGTCTTTCCAAAGAAAGAAGTTTATTGAATCTCAGTCAGTGGTTCAGAGATTATTTGTCTGCATAAAGCAGCAAAACTGAATTGTGGAACTGAAGCAGACTTTTTAAAGCCTCGTGTTTCTCTTGCCAGCAAAGCACTGAATTTACATGCCTAATACTTTGCAGTAGGAAAGTAACACATTGGAGATGCACAAATCTCCAGTGTGGATTGCTGATGACAGCTGGTTTAGGCCCAGTTTAAGGGCATGCAATTACTTTTTCAGTGTCAAAGTACATTTGCTTTAAATTTCATTCAGGGTGGACAAGGATTTGATATTGTAGTACTGAATATTTACTATATACTCTCTTTAGCTAGAAGGGAGCTGATCTTTAACCAGCAAACTACTAGACCATTTTGGGCTATTGAGTGTTGTCAAACACATTGTCATTCAGCTGATTCACTGGAGGGTCACAATCTTTTCTTCTGTTCTTTTTCTTGTTAACTAAAGCAGGACAATTTATCTGTAGTTGGACAGTTAGTGTAAATGCTAAACCAGTGAGCTGTTGACAAATCCTGTTGTTTATGAATGAAGAGAAGCAAGTGGAGACTTTTAAGGGATAATGGTCATTGTCAAAGTTATATTGTTAACTGGAGAAGAGCAAAACTAGATCTGTTGCCAGAGCAATAAAAGATACTCTTAGCCTTTTTGAGTTCATCACCCATGACAGCAAGTATGTGCATTAACTTGGATGATCCTGAGAAGTTATTTTACAGACTTTTCTGCCTCTGGACTGAGACCTGCATGCTCATCATTTGATCTCATCCAACAAAACCAAGTGAGATTAGACACTGTGACTAGTAATACATAGTGACTGAAAATCCTTCAGTAAACATTTTTTTTTTGGCAGTAAGAGCAAGCCAAATAGTAGTGTAGACTGTGCCAGTTTGTGTGTTTGCATAGGAAGAGTCTTGCTTTAATCTATAGATAGCACTAAGGATATTTACTTGTGATACTTTTTTCCAAGTAGATGAGGCCTCAAAAAGAAGCAGGTTTTAATGATGGTTGAAAACGCTTCATCTTCTTGTACTTAATTTTTCATCACTCTTACTGATCAAATTTCCTGAAACACTTCCTGCACTTGCATTGTCATTTTTGTAATAATTTTGGTTTTATTTCAACAGATTGATGTTAATATTTTGAAAACTGATTCTTATATTTGATTCTGTGAGTTGGAAGTTTTCTGTGGATCTTTAGAATCAGTTATTTTTTTCAATTATCTAGGCCCATTATGTTTGCACTGGCATCATAACCAAACTGAGTGGCATTGGAGCTCTCTCATTTATGCTTATTGACTTTGCAATTTATGTTCTCCATGGACTTAATAAGAGCTCTTCCTCATTGCAGTATTGCTTTTTGCCAAGAATCTAGACAACAAGAAGGGAAGACATGAGTAGGAGGAGAAGTTTACTACTTTTAATTATTTGAACACCTTAAAGATCATGGACTGGATGAACAGTGCTCATGCTGTTAATGTCACTGTTATTCTGTAGATACATAGTGGAAAAGCTGGAAACAGCACAAAGAGATGGAATCCTATGTATCTTGATGCATGTTGAAGCAAGGGCACTGAGGAATTATACAGCTCAAATAACTAATGAATCTTAAATATTTTTGTGAATGGTGGGGCTCCTTTTATCAGTTGCACATCCTTGTTTCATTTTGAAGCAGATTTTAATGTATTTATGATCTCAACAGAAGTCAAATATGATAGATCTTTATAAATGCAGTAAGTGATCTTTTCTGGAATCCTACAAATATTAGCAGCAAGATTGTTATCTTGTGCTACTGCCCAAAAATATAAAAATACCATACCACCACAGCATCATACCACCTATCACTTAGTAAGCACAGTTCTCATTTGGCCTCACTTTGCTGCATAAAATCAGCGGTTCATGTTTGCTTTTGAAATGTGATCACTCTTGCATTCTTTTGCAGTACCCAAACCTTGTAAAAACAATGCCCACAGTTGATGCCAGCAGTAGTTAACCTGGAAAATAATTACAGATCTCTGTTCTCAGGGATGCTAAGTCCTGGGTGTTTTGGTTTAAAACCAGACTCTTCATGGTTTCCTGATTTTGTAGTTCTGTGGTTACCGGACCTAGATAATCTCAGCTGTCAGTGTCAGGTTTACCGTAAAAATGTGAGTGTATCCCATTCCCTTTTCCCACCTCATATTGTCAGGCCCCGCTCAACAAGCTGAAGTGAATTCTTTAAATCTGCATCAACTTTATGATGACATTTTGGTTTTGTGCTATAGTCAAAGCTTTTGTTCTTATTTAATGTGCTCTGCCATTCTGTAACACGTTCTGTTATAGGAAAGCACTGGTTATCATTTTTACATGATTGTATTTCATCACTGAAATTCCAATTTCCTAAAAAATCCTTCTGTAATGTAGTGGAATCATTTTGTATTTTATATTGGACACTTTTATGATTCAGTTGGAGGGTGCTGAGCCTCTTTCTCTAGACCATGCTTTTGCCAGGAAAGATTGGATCAAATGATCCTTGAGGTCCCTTCTAACAGGGTATTTGATGATTCTATGATCTCTGCTGACTAACTGTAATTTTTTGTCTTCCTTGATAATAAGTGCATATTTGACTTTTTCAATGACTAGTTTTCTAGCCTAAATTAAAGATTGGATAAAAATGGATTTCTATTTTTTCCTACTAAAATTCTGCCCTGGGGGAAATGAAGCAAGCTATTTGGAGAGGGTTCAATACATTCCAGCATGTCTGTATGTGACTCTTAGCAAGCCAATTAATGTCTGCCATTCAGTTCAGCTACATACAAAACAATGTTAGAAGTAGTATATGGGGGGGGACTAATTAAAAAAAATCACAGGATCACAGGATGTTAGAGGTTTGAAGAGACCTTGAAAGATTATCTAGTCCAAACCCCCTGCCAGAGCAGGATCACCTGGAGCGGATCACACAGGAATACATCCAGGCAGGTTTTGAATGTCTCCAGAGAGGCAGACTCCACAACCTCTCTGGGCAGCCTGTTCCAGCGCTCTGTCGCCCTCACAGTGAAAAAGTTTTTCCTTATGTTTACATGAAATCTCCTATGCTCCAGCTTACACCCATTGCCCCTTGTCCTATCACTGGACATCACTGAGAAGAGTCTGTCTCTTTCCTCCTGCCACTCACCTTTCACATATTTATAAACATTAATGAGGTTGCCTCTCTGTCTCCTCCAAGCTAAAGAGCCCCAGCTCCCTCAGCCTTTCCTCATAATTGAGACATTCCACTCCTTTAATCATTTTTGTAGCTCTGTGCTGCACTCTTTCAAGCAGTTCCCTGTCCTTCTTGAGCTGAAGAAAATGTCCTTGGAAAACTACATTTGGTTTCTGATTCATAGAATCATAGAATTGATTTAGTTGGAAGAGACCTTTAAGATCATTGAATCCAACTATCAACCTAAGACTGCCATTAAACCATGTCCCAAAGCACTCAAAGTGGTTCTTGTACATCTCCAGGGACAGTGACTTCACCACCTTCATGGGCAGCCTATTCCAATGCCTGACCATTCTTTCAGTAAAGAAATTTTCCTTATTTCCAACATAAACCTCCCCTAGTGCAACTTAAGGTCATTTCCTGTTGTCTTGTCACCTGATAGTAGGGAGATGAGACCAACCCTTACCTCACTCCCAAGTCCTTACAGGGACTTGTAGAGAGCAATGAGGTCTCCCTATTTGCAATACTCTGATATTAATTTTCCTTGGATATTCAAGTTCTATTTTTTATTTCTAAAAATAGTTACAAAAAGCTCGTTTTAAGCCCTAAAAATGCATACTTACTTATAGTGGTCAATTTTGAAATTTGAGCTCTTCCAAAAGCACTACTGCATGAATCCATCAGGTTGAGGCCCCATAGCTGGAGACATTCAAGGTCAAACTTGATGAGGCCCTGAGCAACCCGATCTAGTTTGAGATGTCCCTGATTGCTGCAGAGGGTTCGGACAAGATGACCTTTGAGTGTCCCTTCCAACCTGATGCATTCTGTAATTCTATGTACAATACTAAACCAGAATGAGCTTTTAATTGCTGACATAATTTCAGTTTGTGAGTTGAAAACAAATTGCTTATTTACTCTCTGATGAAATTCAGAAATAATTTCCTATATAATAAATAAGTTTAGGAATTTTGTCATCTCCTTTATGAACAATTTGCTGCCTTCTTTCCCCAAAGCAAACATTTGGTGCTTCTGTATCTTTCAATAAATTACTGAGGGTTCTGCTTTAATAAATTACAGTCTGAGAGACTTATTGCAAGACTTCTTTAAAGGGCATTTGTGAGTCAGTTTAGATTTATAAGAGAATGACAGAATGCAAATCAAATTTCCAGTTATTGTTATTGATATTAGTGTTATTACAAATTAATCATCTTATGCACAAGGGATAAAGATGGCACATCCAGGGATATGCTTTGAACATGCACTGAAATGAATACTCTTGAAAGAGTAATGTGACTAAATCTTCCTGCTTATTAATATATTTTTGACAAGCAGTTAATTTACTGAGATTATATGAAGAGATTTGTACTAATAAAGTTTCTAATAATATTGAAGTGGTACTGTGTTCCAGAGGGACCATATTGGGTGAAGCCTAGTGGATGAAGGAATAGATGTGGATGGTAAACTGGCTGCTCATGGCTTGGACAAGTGGACACTTTGCTTGGTGAAAAACTGACTGGAGCCTAGAGAGTGGTAGTGAACGGAGTTAAATAAAGTTGGTGACTGGCCATGAGTGTCAATCCCCTGGGCTCAGTATTAGTATTGGTGCCAGTTTTTCTAAATATTTTTGTCAGTGGTCTGGATGAGGAGATTGAGACACCCTCAGTAAGTTTTAGATGACGCTACTCTGGGAGGGAGCGTTGATCTGCTGGAAGATAAGAAGGCTCTGCAGAGGAATCTGGACTTGGCTGGATTGATGAGTCAAGGTCAGTTGTATGAAATTCAACAAGGCCAAATGCTGGGTCACAATAATGCCATGAACAATCCAGGATTGGGGCAGAGTGGCAGGAAAGCTGTCAAGGGGTGCTGAGTACGAGCTAGCATGTGCCCAGGTGGCCAAGAAGGCCAACAGCATCCTGGCCTGGATCAGCAGTAGTGTGGCCAGCAGGACCATGGAGTGATTGTGCCCCAAGTTGTGCCAGGGGAGGTATAGGCTGGATATTAGGAGGAAGTTCTTCACAGAGAGGGTGATTGCCCATTGGAATGTGCTGCCCAGGGAGGTGGTGGAGTCGCCATCGCTGGAGACGTTCAAGAGGAGACTGGATGAGGCAACTAGTGCCATGGTCTAGTTGATTGCTTAGGTCTGGGTGATTGGTTGGACTGGATGATCTTGGAGGTCTCTTCCAACCTGGTTGATTCTATGATTCTAGACTCAGCACTGATGAGGTTTCACCTCAAATACTGGGTTCTGCTTTGGGCCCCTCACTCCAAGAAAGACATTGAGGTACTGAAATGTGTGCAGAGAAGGGCAAAGAAGCTGGTGAAGGGTCAGGAGAACAGGTCTGATGAGGAGTGGCTGAGGGAATTGGGGGTGTTTAGTCTGCAGAAAAGTAGGCTGAGAAGAGACCTTCTTGTTCTCTAACACTTCCTGAAAGGAGGTTGTAGTGAGATGGGTGTTGGTGTCTTCTCCCTAGTATCAAGTGACAGAATGAGAATAAATGGCCTCAAGTTGTACCAGGGGAGGTTTAGACTGAATAATAGGAAAAGTTTCTTCACTGCAAGAGTGGTCAGGCATTGTAGTAGGCTGCCCAGGGAAGTAGTGGAGTCACCATCCCTGGAAGTGTTGAAAAAATGTGTAGATGTGGTACTTAGGGGCAGAGCTTAGTGGTGGGCTTGGTGATGGTCTTTTCCGATCTTAATAACTGTATGGTTCTGTGATTATTTAACCTTTATTACAGACCACTGGTTATAGTGCCACACACTTACTCATTTGTAAGGACTCCTTTCTCAAGCAATTGAAACATCTCATTCCCACTTAAATCCAAGTCTGGACAATGTGTGCTGAATAGTGTGTACTTGTCTGTATCTGCCTCTTGAATTTCTTCTCCTTCATTCCCTTGGTTAATCTGATTCTAGAAACATATTAATTTCTACAATAACTGATATGCATTTTTGTGATTGTGCCTTTACTTTCTATCCTGTCTCTACACATTATCACGTCTTTTGTCACTTAGTGTTGGTTTTGACGCCCTGCATTCTTTGGGCAGCATTCTTCCTCCTGTTCTGTACCTCCCCTTTTCTTCCCTCCACCTGATTTTTGCCTCCATCCTCCCTCCCTTCTTTCCCAACATACTGCCCAGTATCTCTCAATAAAAGTGGAGAGATGAATGATTCCTGTTGCAAGAAGGGAGCATGAAGCCTGAGCACAGTGCACTGTAATTTGTCTTCAGTCTGAATGCAAAGCAGACTCTATCACGCATGCTGCCAGGCAAGGTTGAAGGATGGTAGCTCTGATGGGTTTATCATGTGTCCTCATCTCTGTGAAAGCTAAATGCAAACATAGAGCTCCCAGGCACTGGTTGAATATGTACTGATAGCATATTGCTGCTGGCACTTAAATTAAGGTCCACACTGAAGTGTCAGCATATTTTTCTTTTGAAAGGGGCAGGAGGTTTATACATAGAATCATGAAGACAGCAATTTCAAGGAAGGTGTCATATGTTGCTAGAAATGCAGTTTAAGATGTAAAATGTATTACTGAATTACTCTTCTTGGATGAAGGCAAAAAAAGGTTTCACTTTCAGGTAAGCATACCTCATCCACATATTGCCTCGTGGAACATTTAAATAAGACTTTGGTGTATGGGTCGGAAGGACTGATATTAGTGATGGCCCAGAATGAAAAGTTCATGCATTGTTTGTGACAGCAAAAGAAGACTTCAGGAGAATCAGCGTGTGAGACAGGATATAAGTGAAGAAGTGCAACAAGCCTCTTCAAACACAGCTGTGTCACCAGGCTTCCTAAATTAAATTTTTTCATCTCCCCTTTCTTTTGTTCTCTCTTTCAGAGTGCATACCCCTAGCTATCCACTTTCTTTATTTAATTTTTACTGCAGAGGAAAGTTAGAGAGTGTGACTCTCCCGTTACCAGCTTGGCTGATTCTGTCATTCTGGAGACATTCAAAGCCTGCCCAGATGTGTTCCTGTGCAACAGGATCTCAGCAAATCTGTTTTAGCAGTGGTTTTGGATTAGATGATCTCTGCATGTCCCTCCCAACCCCTACCATGATGAAATTCTATGTTTCTGTTAAGTTCTTGTGGCCCTGAAGAAAGCAGGTGGTTGAATAAAAAATATGACAATAGTGATGATGAGAAGGTTTAACCTCACAGATGAGAGATGAACTTAACAAAATAAGGAGAAAAACTCCAGTGTAACAGCCAAGAAATTAAAAATAAGGAAGAGAGTCAGGGTCCTGCAGTTATTAAAGTGCTCATCTTCTGGTATGCTTTTCAAGATTATATTTTACACTCTTATCTTAATTTCTTTGTGAGCATGATGCTTTTCCCTTTCCTATGTGTGCTGTTGAGGACATTAGCTCCTCTTTTGTTTGGTTGGTTGGCTGGTTTTGTTTTCTTTTGGTTTGGGGTTTTGGTTGGGGTTTTCTTGGGTTTGTTCGGTTGGTTTGGGGTTTGTTTTGTGGTTTTGTTGCTGTTGGGTTTTTTTCCCCCTTTGGTAGTTAATATCCTTGAAGATGGATCATACTGACATCCAAGGCCAGAAAAGACTTTGTATTTTGCCTGTACTTTGAAAAACAAGAAGATACTCTATAAATCTCCAGGATAGGATCAAATTGCTTTGGCTGTGGCCACATGTGAAACAGGTTCTCCCTGTGGGTAACTGACAACAACATAAACTTAGCTTCAGCCCCTTATCAGTCTGTTCCAGAGTATTTGCTTCATTTGAAATTGTTGAGGATGTGTTGTTGCTTAAGGTGCTTGTCATATCTCTCCTGGCTTATCAAAGATTAAGCATGCAGAAGGCTGGGTTTGCTGATAGTTATTAAAAGGTTTTGTGAAGAGGTTAATGCATGTCTGTCCTCTGGTAAGACCTCAGCTGGGACCTTGTTCTAATATGTCTTTAGCTCATGAACATTAGCCTTTTTCCCTTGTGGGAAAAGTCTAACTGTCAAGCAGTGGCATTAAAAGTCCTTAAAAGTGGATCATGTTCTGCAAAGAAACATGTTTATGAGCACACCGACCTTTCTGTTCCAAAAATGTTTACAGCCTGCAGAGCTAAAATAAGTGTTGCTTTCTGAGCCTGTGCTAGATGTGTTCTACTACCAGGAACTTGTGAATTGCTCCTTGACCTCAAGTACCATCATAAAAATATGACTTTTGACATCACAATGTGCACTTGTGTCAACTGTGCAACTTGACATAGGTGGGTTGGCATTCTCACCACCTTGCTCACCAGCCACCATGCGCTGAACACAGGAATATGTGCGGAACCCTCAAAGAACTCATCTCATATAACAATTTTCAAAACACAGACTACAGCAATGTAGCAAAATGTCTTCATGATGTAAAAAGAATGTCATTTTGATTGTCACTGTCCACCTTTCATTAACTTCCACAACTTCTGGGAAGGATCGTATGGAAACTCTATGTCTTGGTCCAGTTGGCAAGTGATAAGGAAAAAGAGTTGTTGCTTTCATCAATATGTGTACTTGTGCTTGGTAGTGCCCACTTCTTATTTCACCCAGCACTTGTCCTCAGTCATTGTAGTTCAGGGGTCATTCTAATCCCCACCAGCTTCATAGGATCAGGGAATCATTTTGGTAGGAAAAGTCCTTAGAATCGAGTTCAACCGTTCTCTAACTCTACCAAGGCTGGTGCTAAACTATGCCCTTCATCACCATGTTTCTTACTCTCCTAAACAAATCCAGGGTTGGGGGTTTAACCATGTCCCTGGGGAGCCTGTTTCAATATTTGAGAACCCTTTCAGTCAAGAAGTTTCATTTTTCATTTAATCTTTTCATTTCCAATCTAACCCTCTCCTGGTGATGTCATTTTTTTCTCTGAATTATCATCTTAAATCTGGAACATGAGTTATCATCCTAAATTTGCATGGCAGGAGGTCAGATGTGCAGAGATCATCTCAAAGAGTTTAGGTTTGATTTCTTTGAAGTTCAAGTTTCAGTATAATTGGCTCAACATATTGCGGGGTATCTATGCGTTAAAGTAAAGCAGTAGTAGGTGATTGAGTCATTCAGTACATGGGTCACAGTAGGAATGCTCTAAACCATCAGCATCTTTGGATATTTGTGATGGGTTACTCATGCAGAAAGAAAACACCTGAGTGAGACTAATGCTTTACTGCTGCTCTGCCTTCTCTGCAAGTGAATTTTTTTTTAATGATACTTTTGATCTGTTTTAAGTTGTGTTTAAGGAGCTGAAGAAGGGAAACCAAATTTGTCAGAAACTTTAGGAATGCTGTGGGAACTGTAAGGAAGCTCTTGCATTATGTTACCCTGATCTAACAAACGGAAGCTGCTTTGTCTTGTTTCTCTCTCCTTTCAGCCTAAGATCTGGCCTCCTGCTTTCCTAGGTCAGATATTAGGTCATAGCTATCCTGTCAAATCAGACCATGCAGATATGTAAGCAGTTGTGTTCCAGGAGCTTATACTGCCTTCCCACACACATCTGCCCTACAGATCCTGCTGGCCTGTATTTTGAAGTTCCTTTTCAAGAACTAGCTATCTTTTGCTATATTTTTGAGCCTCTCTGGCAGTTTCCAGTGTTTGTTGGAGGGGAGCCTGCAGACAATGTTTTGTGTATGTTGAAATAGGTTTTGTGTCCTCTATGTATTGAATAGAAATTCTGCTGCTTTATCTTGACATTCCTTCACGTACAGATTTAAACAGAAGTCACAAACAATGTCTGCAGTCTGCCTCAGGCTACTAAAGATAAGGCCCCAAGTGAATGTTGGTCTTCACTGAAGGCAATAAATTTGTATCAGGAATAAATTCAAGTACCATCTGGAAAGAGACATGAGAAATAGTTGATTTGTGTTAGTTTTATTTAAGAGCATAATGTTAAATTAAGAAATTAACTATAGGTAGCTGTGCATCCACGAAGTTTAGCTTCACTCCTCTGCCTTTTCATAATGGATATAGATTTACATAGATTTACAGTCCTCTTCCCTAACTTTCTGCTTTCTTCTAAGCTACACAGAGTGTTTTAAGTAGTCATGACAAATCTCCACCTCTGTCTGAGAGCATGTTGACATCTCTTCCTCAATACTTTACAGAACACTGACAAAAGGTCTGCTTTACTGAGTTTTTGTTAGTAAGCAAAAGAACCAAAATTTGGAGTACAGTTGGTAAAAGGACACATTCTCACCTGCCTTGAATCAGGTGTCTGACAGACATACTATAAATGCATTGATTTTTAAAAGACAATACATGTCCCCACTGCTAGAAGTTACAAACTTCACAGCAGCATCGAGCTATTCATTTTTCCTCACTTATTCGATCTTTCTTTACTCTTTTCAGTCAAGAGGGCCACTGAGGGTTAAAACTTGGTGCTTTGAAGAACAAGCACTTTGTGAAGTCAGAGCAGAAGACAAAAAAACAAACTAGCAACTCTGACCTGGCTGCCTTGTTACTTTGTCTGACTCTTAGCCATGATGCTTTTAGAGGGTTAAATGACAAAGTGGGTTTGCCATATTCAGCTCTGTGAAGTATTTGCACTAAACCCCAAACCGTGTTCATAACAACCTTTCATTAAAAGCACAACTCTCTGTCTGCTTCATTTCAAGGCTTGTGACTATCCTCTTAACAAAATTTTCACTGGTCAGGGATGGTTAGTATATGTTTTTCCAAGTGTTTTGATAGGGAGGCTGAGGTCAAACTCAGCAATCTGTGTGAGTTTCACTCTGAGACAGTAGTTTTCTTTAGAGAGGTCTTTTATGTGGACATACACAAACAGAAGTTTCGGTTCAGACGCTTGTACAGTCCAGTGTAAATTCATCTGATGAATTTTCTATGTAAGCATCTTGCCCCTTAAAAACCTGGGTAAGCCTAAAATGTAGCATGAGTAAGAGAGGGTATTAAGTCACAGAATCACACAGAATGGCCCAGATTGGAAGGGACCTCAGAAACCACGGGGTTTAATTGTCATATCACATAATGCAGGAGCAAAATTTGAACAGACTTTCTTGCTTATTCAAGATACCTAATTATACTGCTGCATTCACCAGGATGTCCATTCCTTCTGACTGAGCTCAGATACGGGCAGCTGAGTATCATCTAAGCCTACCGGAATATTTTCCGCTCTTACTTTCTAAGATTTCTGGGAACAAAGTGGTCTTTTTACAGAACTTGCTATTATTTGTATGAGATCTCTGAATGATCTTTAGGGTGTTTTTATTTTCCTGTAAATTTCCCATTCATAAATACTAATTTATTACTAATAGTGATAATATTCTGAAGAACAGTTCTTCTGTGGAACAGCTGAGGGAACTGGGCTTGTTAAGTCTAGAGAAAAGGAGGCTGAGGGGAGACCTTCTCACTCTCTACAACTACCTGAAAGGAGGTTGGAGCCAGGTGGGTATTGATGGTCTTCCTAATAACAAGCGACAGGATGAGAGGAAATGACCTCAGGTTGCATCAGGGGAGATTTAGGTTGGATATTAGAAGAAGCTTCTTAACTGAAAGGGTTCTCAAAGACTGGAGATAAAGAGACAGAGATCTGATGCTGAGGGGCATAGTTTAGAACCAGACTTGGTAGAGTTAGAGAATGGTTGGACTTGATGATCTTGAAGGTTTTTTCAAACCAAAATGACTTTATGACTCTATGATTCTATTTACTATTTCATAGGGTACTTTCCCATGTCTGGTGTATTGTGGTGGGCACAGCAACTGGCATAATGCAGGTGATGACTGGATATCACAGATGCTATCAGCATTGCTTACAAGGCATTAAGTGTTAACGCATCTGCCTTGTGCAGGTAATGGATAGGAGAGACACAGTAGGAATGTATGGTCATTGCCATACATGGAAGGAGAGCACTAGTGGAGTCTCAAAATAATTCTGTACTGATAATTTTTACATGGGCACTTAAAAAATAAGAGAATTTGACTGAGTAATAAGACTATGAATTTTGCTTTTGGTATTGTTCCCTTCTGGGTAGTAAAGTCATTAAAAAACTAACAATGAAGAATTTCAGAAGGATCTTAAAAGACTGATACTGGAATAATAAGCATACAGAATATTTGATGTGGTGAAAAGTTGAATGATGCAACAAAAAGCAACCTGGACTCTGCAAATAAATTCATGGGCTCTAAGCTGACTTGCCATTTAGGAGTGAGTTCTTGGGGTTACAGTAGAAAATGTCAAATCATAACTCTGTAGTGGTTAAAAAAGTAGTTGAGATAATGGGTTAGGAAAGGCATAGACAACAAATTGGAGAACAGCATTGCATATAGCTGTAGAATACCTCTACAAAACAGAAGGGGGGCATAATTGGATTCATGAGGCGCCTTGTGTACAGGGAGAAACAAAAATGGACTAAGGCTGGAAAAAGTGAGGATGGGGTAGACTTTAAATTCAGAAGTTTCAGGATGAAGAGGAAACAGTTGTGGTTGCTTTCAGTAGAACAACTAAGTTATATCACATGGAATTAGCAAGTTGTGGCAGTTCAGGCTGGGTGCCTCCTGTTACTGCCACATGAGTTACACCTCCGGTGTCCCCAGTGTCCAACCCAATAAGGTGGGCACAGGCAGCAGTGTATTGCTACCCATAAATCCTGCGCCCTAAAAATCCATCTGCAGAGTCATTCTCTGCCTCTTTCTTCCTTCTCTGCTCCCGTGGGAGGTGCTCCTTATCGGGTAATGGTGGGGGAGTATCTCAAGGCCTCTTAGGCCTGTCTAGGCCTAATGCCAGGAGGAGAAGGGGGGGGGGGGGAGGCAGTCTCAGACCTGGCCAGCCTGAGACCAGCCTAGCAGTGGGGGGGGAAGAAAGAGCCCTGAGGGTTTGGGTATACCCTCAGGTGGGGAGAAGGGAAGGGTTGGGAAGCCTTTGGGTGTTGTGTAAGGGACTCTGTATGCTTTGGGATATTCCTGCCACTATGCTTTGTAGTTTTTGTAGTTCCACCAACTGCTTTTCCATTTAAACTTTCCATCACTCTCCAGTCCGTTTGTGTGAGTGTCGTTCTTCTGTCCCTCTCGGGGCAAGAGAGGATCTGTCTGGCCCCAAATCAGAGCACAAAGTTTTGCCTCAAAACTCAGAAAAGGAGGTGATGATTCATATGTTGTGTTGTCAAGTTGTGGTGTTGCATGCCATGACATGCTGGGTCTGATAAAATGTGACTGAAAAGCAAATGTATTTTTCTTTTTTATGATCACTAGGACCTATAAAAACCTATAAAAACCAGACAGTGCCTCTGACTCAGTAATTCTCTTGTCAGCAGCTTTCGGAAGGTCAAGAGAGCTTTTTGGAGAAGTCTTAATGTGCAACTGGGCACTGCTGAGGAGAAGCTTTTCAGACTGGATATACTAGTACGGCATTTCTTGCCTGGATAAAAATTGGAATGGACAAAAGCCAAATGCTTCTGCTCCCCGAGGTTAGAGGAAATTTCCTCTGTAGAACAAGAGGAAATGGCCTCAAGGTGCATGAGGGGAGGTTTAGGTTGGATGTTAGAAAAAAATTCTTCATAGAAAACATTCTCAAAGCCTGGAACAAGCTCCTCAGGAAAGTGGTTGACTCCCCATCCCTGGGGGTATTTCAAAGATGTGGTGCTGAGGGACATGGTTTAACCCAAACATGATAGAGTTAGAAAATGGTTGGACTTGATGATCTTAAGTCTTTTTCCAACAAAAATGATCCTGTGGTTCTATTCTATGAAAAGATGTGTGTGGTGTGTTCACAATCAAGGATGATGTAATATGTCCTCCTTGGAGGCAATCTATTAGTGTAAACCACTATACGTGCTAAATGTGTTCAGTGAGTTTTCACTCTAAAACACGAGTGGAGCAAAAATTCATCTTTTCAGTGTTTTAAAAGGAAGCTCAATTGTGCCCTCAATAAATTAGGTAAATTGAGATTTTACCAGTGTTTTCAGTCCTCTCTTGTAAGATTCCAGAGGATATTTATTTCTTCCTTCTAAGGGACATGTGTGATATATGAGCTCTACTGTGGCTCATTTCTGGTATGTCAAACACACCATTTTTAGAAGTTGAAGACAAAAGAAAAATAAACATATCCCCATGGTTTCAACTGTGTGTAGCTACCATTGCCACTCCTGTCAACAGACTGAACGATGCCAAGCATTTCACAGCTTGGATTGCATGCCACAGACTTTACCTAAAACATATGAATGAAATAGAAAAGTCCTGACCATGCCATCTGGCATGTGGCACTTACCCGAGTGGGAGAGTTCCAAATAACTAGGAGATGAGGCCAAATGGCTCGAAGTGCTAAAAATAGATTTTTCTTTAAATAAGCAGCATGTCAAGCAATGTGAATTTTATATATACAGCAAGTGGGGAAAGACTGCAGCTTGCTGAGGGAACAGCTGCTGCCAAAGTCATGCTGTAAAAAGAGAGGGGCTGTAGTCCTGGTGGTCCTCCAGGGTTTTTTTTC
The DNA here is from genome assembly GCF_027791375.1 of Indicator indicator. Lineage (NCBI taxonomy): Eukaryota > Metazoa > Chordata > Aves > Piciformes > Indicatoridae > Indicator > Indicator indicator. The sequence goes on from NC_072020.1 coordinate 12,807,236, forward strand.
CTGGTGGTCCTCCAGGGTTTTTTTTTCCAGGTGAAACCATGTAAAGTTAGCAATATGTAAGGTATCACAGTTTTCATTTTCTGTTTGTCACTGAGTGACCCTGTAGAACCTCAGTTCTGTTGCCCTAGTTGGCCTTGGATGCATCAGAATGGTGTGGCACTATGGTTATGTATTGCTTTGAAGTCTGCCAGCTGCTTCAGCTTTTTTTTGTTCATCTGTGAGGGTTATGGCCTGCAGGAATAAAAACAATTAGATTGGATTGTATATGGGCACCACAGGATTTTTGTGTTTTCTGATACTTTTGTATGTGATTATCTACCTGCTTTCATAGTTCTGAGCCAGCAGCCTTCATACTTCATCAGACTTTGGGGATTACAGGTAACAGTTTGAGGGCTGAGTGTACTTTTCACGTCCATTCATGGAATCAAGGAGATGGTGGAGTTATCATTCTCAGGGGTGTTCATAAAATGTGTAGACATGGCGCTTTGGGACATGGTTTGATGACCTTGGTGGTGGTGGACTTGATGATCTTAGAGATCTTCTCCAGCCTTAATGATTCTATGTGAATCATTTTAATTACTTAATTTTAATTGTAAATTTTATTTTTTTTTAATTTTAATGAATTATTCTATGAGTCTATAATCATGGAATTATTTTGGTTGGAAAAGACCTTTAAGATAATTTAGTCCAATCTTATCTAACTTTAACAGGACTGGGACTAAACCATGTCACAGAATCACAGAACTGTCAGAGTTGGAAGGGACCCCAAGGATCATCTAGTTCCAACCCCCTTGCCATGGGCAGGGACAGTCTCCACTACATCAGCACCACATCTCTGTCTCTTTGAAAAACCTCCAGGTACAGGGATTCAACCACCTCCCAGGGGAGTCTGTTTCAAAGGCTGAGAACCTTTTCAGTCAGGAATTTTCTTCTTGAATCCAGCCTAAACCTCCCCTGGTAAAACTTGAGGCCATTTCCTTTCATTCTATCACTTTTTCCTAGAGAGAAGAGACTAGCACTCATCTCTCTCCAGCCTCCTTTCAGGGGGTTCTAGAGAGCAAGGTGACCCCTAAGCCTCCTCTTCTCCACGTGTCCCCCCTGTTCATCTTTCATAAATAAGCAGGTGATACACATTGTCATATCAGCTTCCCAGTTCTGCTGCTTTGAGAAAGCCACTGCATGCAGGCTGAACAGAGACACTTTGATGTGTACACAGCACTGCTCTGCTGTTAAACTGTTTCTCAGTGCATGTTTGGAAGGTAAAATAGAATCTCTGGATTCTCAGCTTTAAAATACACCTGAGTAAGTAGGAAACAGTCACATGTGTGTTTCTTAACAAAATAAAGGAACTTACTGTTTTTATCATCATATAGCAAAATCATTTCTTCAATTTTATTTTGGAGAAATCAGACTTTGCTCCTTTATGTTTTAAATAAAAAAATGGGATATGGAAAGAAAATAAGCCATTAATTCATGTGAGGTAGTTTCTTAATAGAAATTGAATTGCTTTTGGATGTGCAAGTATTTGTAGCTCCCTCCAAAATAATTGGGGTCACAGTTAATGCAGTTCCTTAGATCACTCTGCACAGACCACTATCCACAGGAATGCAAAATAATGACCTGAGCAAATAGTCTCCATTAATGCCTTTTAGAGATGTAGGCTGGGAGATAGATTTCTTTCTCAGTGGCACCCTTGAGAGAGGAAATTAAGACTTTTTATTTTTCCAGACAGAAAGGCAGCAATATGCTAGAGTGGACTTCAAACAATCCATTTATTACATATAAAAATATGTGTTATGAAAAAAGGTTATGTGTAATAAAACGTGCAATAAAAAAACCCTGTAGTCAGCACTGGTGAAGCCACACCTTGAGTTCTGGATTCAGTTTTGTGGCCTTCACTTAAAGAAGGACATTGAGACGCTGGAGCAGGTTCAGGGGAAGGCAATGAAGCTGGTGAAGGGTCTGGAGAACAGTTCTTGTGAGGAGTAGCTCAGGGAACTGGGGTTGTTTAGTCTGGAGAAAAGGAACCTGAGGGGAGACCTTCTGGATGGAGAGCCAGAAAGCAGGTTGGAGTGAGGCAGGAGTTGGTCTCTTCTCCCTAGTAACAAGTGATAGCATGCAAGGAAATGGCTTCAAGTTGCATGAGGTAAGGCTTAGGTTGGACATTAGAGGAATCTTCTTGAATGAAAGGATTCTCCAAGACTGGAACAGCCCCCCCAGGAAGATGGTTGAATCCCCATCCCTGGACCAGAACAGTTTGGTGGCTCTACAATACTAAGTCACACTACACCTCAGTATGTGAGTTCTTAGCTCTCCATGTCTCGCATTTCCATGTGAATGGCTGGTTACTGTGTGTTGCTCTTGCCAGTCTTATGATTGTTAAGACTTGTGCTCATGCTAACCCATCCACACTGCTCATTGCCACATAGAGCCCCTGAACACCAAGATCTCCACACAGATGTCAGTTGCCTGTCTGAATCCCTTCCCACAGCACAGTGCAGCCAGGCATGGGTTCTTACCTAGCTGTGATTTGTAGACATTTCAGCTTCCATGGTACTGACTTCTTCAGTACTGTTTTTTGCTTATATTCACTGCTCAATGCATCATAATTATTTTTGCTTATTTCCCTTTGTGCTAATAGCAAGCTATCAGAAAACAGGGAAAAAAAAAAACAAAACTGTCTTCAAAGCATTTATGTAATGTTCTAGTATGTGCAGAAAAGCAACTGGAAATCCTATTGTGTGAAAAACACTCAAGACCAAAATGCTTAATTTCGATTGATGAAATCCATAAAAGGATTGTATAGCTGATTGAATAACAGTTGCCAGTCCCTCAGCACCACATCTCTACGTCTTTGAAACATTGCAGGGATGGGTAGTCAACCCTGGGGAGCCTGTTCCAGTCTTTCAGAACCCTTTCAGTGAAGAAGTTTCTTCTGATATCTAACCTAAACCTGCCCTGATGCAACTTGAGGCCATTTCCTCTTGTACTCTCACTTGTTACTAGAAAGAAGAGAGGCCAACACTCACCTGTCTCCAACTGCCTTTCAGGAAGCTGTCAAGAGTGAGAAGTTCTCCCTTTAACCTCCTTTTCTCCAAACTAAACAACCCCAGTTCCCTCAGCTGCCCCTCACAAGACCTGAACCAACTCATTCTAGAACTGTCCAACCTTTGTTTCTGTAACTTGTTTGTTACAGCATCTAAAATCAATTAGAAATTGAAATTTGTAGGTCACATTGAATCAGGTGGAAATTTTCAATCCTTAATTTTTTAATACAAACTAAAGTTATTTAGTCTTTATTTGCAAGGAAACTTAAGAAAAAGTACTTCAAGATTGAAGATTTTACTGGTAAATGTCCCTCTTTAGCAGGGCTTAAGGACAATCAGGTCACTATACTCAGCTACTGAATCAGCTGACTACCTTTAAAACTTTACAGATATGGATGATTTTTACTTCAGATAAGCATAATCATGAGATGATGTGGTAGCAGTATTGAACAGCACTTATTTTTTGCTGCGTTGCCTGAAATTTACCATCCTAATAGTTTTATGTCACTGGGTTTTTAAATATTTTTGTGACCATTAGCATGTTTTATTTGTTTAATGTATTTGTCTTTCAAAAAAATAGTGAACACAGGAGCAGAATGGTCTCTTTCTGTTTGAAGTACTGAATATTGTGTTATAATTTCCTAGTTTTTTTCCTTGTGGACTTGAAATTAGAAGATACTCATCAAACACAATTTTCATGCCAAGAAAGCTGAGGGTAAAAAAACTCATTCTTCCACTTTTTGAGTGGCTTTAGGGGCAGGATACAAAGTGCTTTCACTAATTCATATTATCCTGTGCCAGTTTTAACAGATTTAGCTTATTTTTCCTCTTATTTTTCCTGATAAGCAGTGAATAAATCTTTTGTAGTATTTCTATACAGAATTTTACAGGGCCATTTTTGAACTTCCTAATCAGTGTCACATGCTGTTCCTGTTAGGTAAATGGAGAGAAAAGAGACCCTTCAGTTTCCTTCAATGTGTTACAAATACTTATACATTAATCCTAAAATCATTGAGGTTGGGAGGGACCTCTGAAGCTGGCCCAGCCCCTCATCTCAAAGCAAACACAGCTACAGCATGTTAATCAGGATCATGACTACAGCTTTTGAATATGTCCAAGGATGCAGATATCGTCTGGGCAACCTTTCACAGTGTTTGACCACCCTCACTGTCAAAACGGTTTTCACAGATTTAAATGGAATTTCCTGCATTTCAGTTCATGCCCATTGCCTCTTGTTCTGTCACTGATAGGGGGGGAACTCAGGACAATCTTTAGTCAGGAGAGTTGGCATCCCCCGTGAGAACCAGAACGTTGTAAACCTGAGGCTTCTTCCAGGTATCCTAAGGAAGTCTCTGCTACCTCTTCCTAAAAAGGTGGGCTGTGGCAGACATCTACAATAATGTCAGTGCTGTTTTGTGTGCCCTTGAACCTTGACTCACAAGCTTTTAGCTGGCTCATTGTCCATTCCTAGGCAGAGCTCCATGTGCTGCTGTTACTGTCTTACATACACAACACATATGCCTCTGCTCTCCTGACCTTAAAGGTCATCTAGTTCCAATTCTCCTGCCATGGACAAAGATACCTTCCTCTAGACCAGGTTGCTCAAGACCTCATCCAACCTGTCCTTGAATATGCCCAAGGAGGGGCATCCACAACCTCTTCCAGTGTCCACCACCACTAATGTAAAGAATGTCTTCTTGCCTTTAATTTCAAGGAAATTAAAGGCTTCTCATAAAGGAGTGGCTCTGTTTGGTCATTGCAAGAGCAACTCCCTCTTCTGCTTCTAAAGCAAGGAACATTCCTCTGCAGATTTTTGACTTTCAGAAGTATAGAAGTTCTGAAGGAAACATTATAGATTCAATTAAATAGCATTCAGAAAAAAGGAAAAAAGAAAAATCTTCCCAGCTCCCACTCTTTTATTGTATCCCAGAATAATGGCAGGGAAGTGTGTGTTTATGAAAGATAAGGTGGAAGCTCTAGCTGTTTCATAAGCAGTCGGTTAAGCAGGGTGTCCAGCCTCTTGTTAAACCCAATGCTATTAGATACTTGATGGTTTTCTTTCCCTGCCACTGTTTCCTCATGCCATCAAGGTCATACTTGCCAGTAGCAATGATTCCTGCAATTTGTCCTCCTGTGGAACTCTGTCTGAATGCATTTAAGAGAATTTGCTTACTTTTCAAGGTCACAGAAAGCACCATGAGTCTTAAACTTAGGAGTTTGGAGTGGCATGGTGCTACTAAGCTGTGTCAACTGATCTGAAAACAATTTCCATTCTCAGCCTAGCCTTGCAGATGCCTGCATTAGTAAACTACCCTCCAAAAATCAAAGGCTTGTGAAGAAGAACACTGAAGGTAACTTAAACCTTTGTGTTTCCTATAGTTGTGAATTAGTCACTGCAAATAGGGAACTCAGATTATTTTTTACCTATTCTCATGTTACAGAACTTTTTGTAAGCTGTTAAAATAATTGAACAAAAGTCAGCCAGTTGATATTTGAGATGTCCACCCTGGAAAGAGAGTGGCCTCTACCTTCAGGCACCTGCTAATTTATGCTTAAGCATCAACACAAATATTATATCTATATGCTAAGCTGGGACTTAAAATACCAATGATACTAATTTTGTTCCTACTGAATGAGTGTGAGCATCAAAGCCTTTTTGCTTTGCTCACTGGAAGACACCTTGAGTAGGTGCTGCATAAAATACAATATGCATACCTTGTATAAAATATGCAAATTTGAAAGGCAGTGATCCCATTGTTAAATAGAAAGTGAAATATGAAAGTTTTCCAATAATGTTATGATAATTGAGCTGTGTATCCATTCTCACCTGGCTGTGAAATAAATTGCTATGGATTTGCAGTCAAATCTAGCTGTTCCTGTATTATTAGGGAAGCCTATTTGAAGCTCTTTCCAGGAAGATCTTTCATTAAAGAGCCTTCATTTAATGCCAACAGGAATTAATGGCTACTATATCAAAGTGAAATATAGGAAATAGTAGTCCTGTAGTTATGACTTAGAGTCAGGTGTTGACACCTAATTGTCATTTAAAGTGACCTCATTTTGAAAAATAAGTCCAGTTGTTTAAGTTTCTAGATTGATACCCCTGAACATGTTTTGCAAACTCAAAACATTCAGCCAGGGATTGGGTCAGTCTCCTGGTTTCTGTTTGTGATGGCAGTTGTGACATTCAGTACTAATGCACGCATCACATGGCAGAGAGTGCCGCAACTTGGCATTCACTGCAGCTTATCACTGTTTTTATCCCCGCTTCATATTTAATGCAAACCTTGTATTCTTTCTTCTCTCTCCTCCTTCTGAAGTGCAGGCAGATATGTTGTTTGCCTGCCTTGTTGCCCAGCAAATGTGCATCACTTTCCTGAAGGTCGAAAGACCACATTTCATCTCTACAGTAACTGGCTAGCAGAGTCACAAGCAGAGTCACAAGCAGAGTCACTAGCAGAGTCACAAGCTGTGGCTGTGGGGTCAGCTGCTGGTGGTCATCGTTGATGATCTTCTTCTCCTTAACATTTTCAGTTTAGAACTCTGACTCTTTAGATACTTGGCTTTTCTTGGGTTTTAGTCATCTTGACTCTTTCCAAATCCTGCACTTAGATGACAATAAGTCCATGAACACTCCATCTACCAGGGAAGGGTCTGAGAGTAAATCTGATTTCTGAAGTGGAGGCAAATCAGTAGAAATATCGTAAAGAAAAGAAATGTCATATGCTCAAAAAGAAATAATCTACATGGGTCTTGTAGAGGACCTCCCAGCTGTTTGTAGGGGGCAATGAGTATACACGAGTGAAGAGCAGTCCAGCTGGTGGATCTGGATTCTCAAAAGTTGGATATTAGAAGAAACTTTTTCATTGAAAAGGTTCTGAAAGACTCCCTAGGGAGGTGGTCGAATCCCCATCCCTGGAGGTGCTTCAAAGAAGCAGAGATGTGCTGCTTGGGGACCTCGTTTAGCACCAGATTTAGCAGAGTTAGAGGATTGTTGGACTTGATGATCAATGATTCTATGGTTCCTTATCACAGTTTCTTCAAGCAACACCTGACAGGAAATAAAGTTGGGAGCTAATACCATAATATAAATCAATTATGTACCTTCACCTTTTGAGTGTCATTTACATTCGGATATAGTCAGTGTTTGGATATAGATCATCTCAGAAAGATGCAGTAGAAGTTTAAAAGGCTTATAGGAACTGTGACAAAGCCAATGAGAACTTCTGTGGAGAACAGATTAAGAACTGAAAAGATTCCTCATCTTGCTCTTGGATGAGGTGGAATGTGATCTGGGTCTACAGTCATGAATGGCATGGAGGACATGCCTAGGAAGTGACTATTAACTTGTTTCTCACAAAGCAAGCGCTAGTAGACAGTATTGAGCCAAGGGAAAGAGATGTGTCAAAGAGAAATGGAAGAAAGATACAAATGGGCAGAAGGCAAGTTTGTTGCAGGAAATGGAGTGGAAAACGTGGAAGAGAGAATTTACAGAAAGGGAGAAAGATTGAATCTCTGTAAAGACTGAAGATGTCAAAGGATAGTGAATGAATGCATGACTGTGAATGGGAGGAAATCCTGTGTGTCTGAATAGTGGAAGTTCAGTCATGGGAGAGAGGTTTTACTACCTTTTTCTGTATTATCTGCAGAGTCTTTGCAAGTCACCTGCCTGCAGTAGCATGTGGCTTATTCAGAAGGTGGGATACTTGTTGGATTAATTCCTCATGTGTTTGGAGCCTAATCTTCAGACAGGGCTATTTTGTATGCAGAGGAATTTTGCTTGTAGGACAATGTCAACCAAACAGCTGTGTTTTTTAATAAGACAGTATCAACTGAATTCAGATCAAACCTGCCATTTAATCTTGTTTCCAATATTGCCATTAGTCTCAGGCCAGAGTAGCTCAACTGAAAACAAAAATGACATGTATCCCTTTGGACAGGATAAATCCCTACCAAATTGTCTGTAACATTTAAACCTGAGAAGCAACCATGTTCCTTATTACCATTAATTCTTTTGTTACTTACTGCTCACACTACTGAAGCAGAATCATAGAATATCAGAATTGTTTTGGTTGGAAAAGACCTCTAAGATTGAGTCCATACATCAACCTAAGACCACCATGGCCATGAAACCATGTCCTGAAGTGCCATGTCCACACATTTCTTGAACGCCTCCAGGGATGGTGACTCTACCGCCTCCCTGGGCAGCCTGTTCCAGTGCCTGACCACTCTTTCAGTCAGGACATTTTTTCTAATCTCCAACTTAAACCTTCCCTGGCACAGTATTTGAGGTGTGGCCTCACCAGTGGTGAGAGTACGGGGACACAATCACATCTCTGCTCCTGCTGACCACACTATTCATGATCCAGGATAGTACCTAAGGGAGCACTCTTTATTACCATCTACAGTTCTTCTCAGTTCAGTGTAAACTGCCAGCAGAACTCAACCTAAGAAGAAATTTTAACTTTTTGTGCGACAGAAGCAAGTTCTCAGCTGGCGTAAATTGACATTCCTCTGCTAGAGTTAATAGACTAGGCCAATTAATTAATGGTAGCTGAAGATGCAATGTTGGTATGCTGCTTCTCTTTACAGATCAGTCCTGCGCCTTAATACAGGACTCCTTATGTAAATATGTAAACATGATTAATCACTATGAATTATTAAAAACAGAGCATGAAAGATAAAAGTTCAGCAGAATGTCTGAAGCAGATCAGAGCTGTGCAAATTGGTTCCAGGAAGACACAGTTCCATCAATTAGAGCAGTAGTAGGCAAGTAATTAGATCTCACATAGCTAGGGATGCATTTCCTACCCAGTGAGCATGTGGGAATGCCCAGAATTGCTGATGTGCACACACCTTGACAGTCAAAATTGCCAGCAGGTATGAGAAAGTGCTAGGAGACACCGTTGCCTTTCTAATCAGGTTGTAGAAATGGTAAATTGAGGACAAAACATCTGAAAGTTTGTATTTGTGGCTTTTATTTTAACAGTATCTGTGCTTGCTGACACGTATCCCAGATATCAGAACTATCAAGACCTACTAGCCTAAGGAAGCAGGCACAGTTCCAATATTCATTCTGTGGTTTCCATAGAGTGCTTGTCAAGTTCTAGGGCTGCTAAGGTCACTAAATGACTGACAGATGTTCTCTACTAGCCCTTCTTCTGTCCCAAAGGCAAGAGAAAAAGGGAATAAGAGAGAGACTGACGGGCTGGGAAGGAAAACTAAACCAGATGGAATGGTAATAACAATAAAATGACATGTTTACAAATAGATAAAAGAACAATATTGAACCCAACTCCCTGATGGCAATTAGTCACTGTCACCACTGATGCTGCGGCCGAAGTCCCAGACTGGACTCAGTGGCAGGTGGAAACCAGATTCTGTAACTGGATTCAGGAAGTCATGGATTGGAATGAAAGGCAGAACAGACAGAGTCCTCCTTAGATGCTGGCCTGTGATGGTTTGAAACTGTCTTTTTAATTTTTCCTTGCAAAGTTCAGAACAGAGAAAGTGAAAGAATGTAAATAAGTCACTATTGGGTGTAAGAAAGCAAAATAACGATTGTTCTAAACACTTCCATTGGATAGATAGAAATGTTTAAGAACTATTACCCAAAACAAAGTAGGCACTCTGCACATTCTGCGTTTGGCAGTGGGGGCAGTTGCTGGGCTGTCTGGCTGCTGTTTCTTCTTCTCTTCTGGCTGAAGATAACACGTACTGACCTTGGCAGCTAAGTTAACAACTTTCTGCTTAACTAACTCTGCTTCTCTGTCCAGGGGGGTCTGGGGGGGAAGCTCCTGGGAGAGGGAGGCCCCTTTGGGAGGGTCACCTTGGGGGGAAGCAAAGGGAGATCGATTGTGCTTTTTCTGTTGATTGTATATATTTGTGAATGTTGTGAATTTTGTATATTTGTACATATTCATTGCATTTCACTGTAGATTTTAGACTCTGCTTGTAAATACAGCTTTTCATTTGCTTCCAGACTGAGCTAGCCTGGTTATTGTTGGTGGGGGGGGAATTTCAGCTCACACCGACACATGGCCATTGAAGAACAGGCTTGATCCTGGTGATCCCTCAGCTTTATCCTGAACATGAAACACATGGGATGGATTCCTTTGTTGGTCAGTTTAGGGTCACCTGGCCTGCTCCCTCCTCACTGCAGCTGCACCTTTTCCTTCCTGAACCACAAGTTGACACACAAGAGTATGTAGCAGTGCCCTTTGTCTGCACCCCAACCCTTGGTGCTAAGTCTCTCTATCAGCATTGTCACTGCCAGCAGCATCCACTGTCTGTGCAAAGCTGGCCTGAGCTGCAGAAAGTGCCTCACTGAGCAGAGGCTGAGCCAGGAATGCACAGCTCGGAGCACAACCAGTGCTGGTCTGGCTCACACTAGGACAGTGGTGGGGTTTTAGAAGGGCCAGTCAGCTGACATGCCACAATGGTGTCTATAAACAGAAATAAGTTAAAATGCTGCTCAATATGTCAAGTTGGCTTGAATACAACCCAGGGCCTGTTATTTCTTTCTGCAAGTAATATTATAATTTCTCTAAGAGTCATAATTTTAATTAACTTCTCATGTTGTGACAGTTTTCCCTTCTCTGGCCCTTATCATTAGACAATATGCTAAATGACATTTTAAGTATACAGTGTTGAAATTCAATACTGATGTCAAGTCAGAAGGCTGACTTGACTTACGCATTTTCAATATTGTTTCACAGGACTAGCAGTGCAGACTCCTGAGGGAATATACCCAGTCAAAAAAAAGCTGTCTAGAAATGTGACTAGCAGAATGGTCAGAAGCGTTATCCTGTTGACGTTCTTTACTCTCTTCAGTTAATGGTCAGAAGTGTTCAATTTCCTGAAAGAGAAGACAGCAGACTCGATGCTGGTGTAAAATTCCCAGTGCTAATTAGGAAAACATCTGTAGCTAGTTGGAACTAGAAGTAATCAAACTTAATTATGGAAATGTATTTAAAATAAGACATTTGGCATATTCTTTCAATTTTGTGTTCTATCAGAGAAGTAGTCTTGGAATCACAGAATTGTTTTGGTGAGAAATGACCTTTAAGTTCATTGAGTCTAACCATTTTCTAACTCTGCCGAGTCTGGTGCTAGACCATGTCCCTCAGTACCACGTCTCTGCCTATTCTAAACACCTCCTGGGATGGGGATTCAACCACCTAGCTGGGCAGTCTGTTCCAGTCTTTGAGAACCCTTTCAGTGAAGAAGTTTGTTCTAATATCCAACCTAAACCACTCCCGGTGGAACTTGAAGCAATTTCCTTTTGTCCTGTCACTTCTTGTTACTAGGGAGAAGAAACCAATACCCACAACAGAGAAGCAGACTATCTGCAAAGCTTTATATGACCTAGCATCACCCAAAATGTTAAGCCACCTTGCCTAAATATCCTAAGACTCACTTTTCCTTGCAGGGCAAGTTACAACACCCTGAAGATTAGTAACCACAGGAAGAGAGTTGGAGAGTTGGATTAGGTCCAATGACCTAATCCTGTAGGAGACACTGTTAGATTGCACCCTGGTTAAAGGATCTTTCCCATAGAGATACTCAAAATGCCTCTCCAGAGATCTGCCATTCCAGTTAGCTGAGCAGACTAAATGAGCAAGTCAAGGAGAGTCACTGAGGAATTTGAAACCTCTGGGAGCACTGCCCTTCCTCATGTCAGATTCAGTCTTTCTGTGGCAGTTCAGTGCTTCACAGAAGGGTGAAATCAGAACTTGACAAATACGTCAAGGATTTAAAGAGTAAAGAAGTCTAAAGCTGTATATGCCCTTGTCAGTAACCAACAGAAGTCCTGAAGCATTGCAGGAGTGCACTATAAATACAGTACAAACATGCTGAACAGACATCATCCCACTTTGTTCAGTTCTTCTTCTGAGTAATCAACAAATTAGTCATCAAAGCTTTCTCATCACAACTTTGATTTATAACTCAAAAAATCATCCTAAGCTTTCCATATGATTTCTTTCATTAATTTATCAATCTCCACTTCAAGACACTGTCACTCCTTTCCCCTGTTGTCTGGTTTACTAAGTAATTCCCGAGTTTCTCTTCTCAAATTGTGTTACTGTAAATAGAATGTTTATGGGGGGAGGTAATTCAATAAATACAGATAAATACATAATAGGTGCACATGTGTTGGATGAAGAGTGGTTTTGGAGACAGTGTTGGCACAGGACACTGCATTCAGGACTTTGGATGAATAGTTTCAAGGTTACCCCTAATTTTGCAATTATTTGTGAAGGCAGTAGAGCTTGAGAAATACACATAGGAAGCATCTTCAGTCTTTAGGTTCTAGAACCACAGAACCTTCTTGTTTATTTCTGAGGAACACTGCAAATGGCACTGCAAATTCCAGTTTCTCATTTGTGTTTCATATTTTACAGTATGTGTTACCTGAAAGGGGTAAAAAAGAGGCCAAAAAAGGGTAGAATTCAGGGTATGTGGTCTGAAAACCCTAGAAATTGCACACACAGATATGTTGTAATAAGTATTATAATAATTTAGCTATTGAGTCATTGTTTAAGGCTGGCTTTCAAACCCATGTGGAATGAAGACTTTACTACTTACTATCCTCCCAATATAGATAAAATGTGCTGATAATGAAGTCAGATGGGATGCAGCAACTACTCTCCTGTGCTCTGTTGCTATTTAAAGCCATGTTAGGAAGACAATGCGACCTACAAGATAGGATAAACAATTTCAGAGAATAAGCCTTTTGTGTTGCACGCTGCATATGTGGGCTTACATGTGTCCTTATGTGCTTTATCAAATAAGGAGTTGTGGGCTTAAACTGCAAATGTAGAAACATTCCTCTTTTTTTCAGTGAGTCTATCATTTTAGCCACGCAAAGCCTTCTGTCAGGTCTGTGGAGTAGTTTAGATTCCCTGAGCCTCTTTATTAGTTTGTCAAGAGGTGGGTCAGTGTCATATTTCCCTTCATGCTCATTTGATGACACGTGTTTCTGGCTTGATCACTTTAGAAACAAAATACAGAAAGGTGGTCTTTCACCTTAATTTCAGAAGCTGCAAAACATAATCAGAGGAAAATCACTGTGTTTACCTTTCTCTCTTTTCAAATACAACAAGATCTTTAAATGTTCTTTCACCAAGATATAAAATGATGAATCAGATGGGTGTGCTCACTCAGTTAACAAGTTAGTAATTGTTACTAGCTGTTAACTTGCCTTTCCATTAACCTCCCCTGCAAAAAACGTCCTTATGTTGCAAATTACAGCAAAGCCACCCCACTCTTGCACAGCATAATTCTCCCCTAAATCCTGTCCTTGACCTTGTGGAAAAGTTCAGGGAATTGAATCTCTCATCTGTTTCCAAGCCTTCCCAAAAATGCCTGTATTTCGTAGGGAAGAAAAAAAAAGAATCATCCACAGTTCTTTCATTTCAACAGAGATCTGCCAAGGGAACCTATTCTCTTCCCCTTAGCCAGGATATCTGCTCACCTCAGCATGTCCTCTACAAGGTTTTGGTAAAGCCATCATGGAGCTTTTGTTTGCAGAGCTTGCTGCACCACAGCAGAGGGGAAGGGAAAAGAACTGGAGGAAGACATCCCTGTTTTGCCAGATGAACAGTGTCTGCAGAGCACATCCCCAGCTAAGTCATTGACTCTTTTCCTCATCACTTTGGTTTTGTGATTGAGAGACAAAGAACAATGGGAGGAGAAGGAGACACAGAGGTTAGATGTAATTTTCCTGTCGTCTTTTATCAGCTTCTTCCTCAGCTTCTTCTCTCAGCTAGATTCCATACTTCTTTTAATGACCAACGTACTATGCTGCTTAGAGTTTCATCTCTGCAGTAAAAGACCCTAACAAGAAAAATGTTTTTTGCTATTTGTCACTTTCCAAAGATACCTCAAAATCTCATTCTAAGAGCCTGCACAGAACATAACATAAATGAGGTGGACATTAGGGCAGTTTATACTGTAACCAATTGTCCTTTCCCAAGAGATGCTAAATGCTATGTCTATAACTGGAATTTGATGTCATCCACATGAAGTGAAAAAAACCCAAACAACCAGCTCTGGACTTTTTGCTTACTTTAACATATCTATTTCAATAATTTATATTGTTTAAATGAAGCCATCACAGCTACAGGATAAAAGGAACAGCTCTCTAAGTTCAAAGGCTAAAAGGAAACAATGCATCAGGCACAAGCAGAGATGGTTTATGTGAGAAAAATAGTCATTGCCCAAGTGTGCATGATTGGAAGTGGGAAAGCCAAAGCTCAGCTGGATTTGAAACAAGATAGGGATATGACAGGCAGCAAGAAAGGCTTCAGTAAGTGTATCAGCAGAAAATAGGATCATAGAATCACTGAGGTTGGAAAAGACCTCCAAGATCATAGAATCAAACTGTTAACCCAGCACTACTAAGTCCACCACTAAACTATGTCCCTCATGGGATGTCTATATGTTCTTTGAACACTTTCAGGGACAGCGAATCCGCCACTTCCCTGGGTAGCCTGTTCTAATGCTTAACCACTTGCAGTGAAGGAATTGTTCATAATATTCACCCCAAACTTTCCCTGGTGCAACTTGAAGCTGTTTCCTCATATCCTGTTGCTATATTATGTCTATAATTATTTTGAATCTTTAAGAGTATAAATGGTACATTTAAAAAAAAAGAAAAGAAAAGAAAAAAGGCAAGATTTCTTTTATATTTGGGAAGCTGCTTTATTCTTTGCATAACTTTTTCCTCAACACTCTAAATTGCTTCTGTCATTTTGATAGGAATCATTCAGCATTGCAGTAGGAGGAAATAAAACTTGGCTGTATCAGTAGCACGATTTTCAGAGTGTGTCTTCCACTGCATATTTCCAAGAAAACAAAAACTAAACCTTCTTTCAAGGAAACAAGCACAGTTCTTTGAACAAGTACCTATTTTCTTCATACCTGAGTCAATATATACTATCATACATCTTGAAGTGCTTTCAAAAGAACTTTTAATGAGCCTGATGCAATTTGTCACAGTCAAGTCCTATAACTTGTTATTAAAAAAAAAAATCCTGTTGACTTCGTGTTGAGTCACTGCCATCTGAGGCCTTCGCTGCTGTGCCTGCTGAGCTTTTGAATAGACAGCTACTGGGTTTAAGAAATCTCCTTGGCTCCCTTGGACTTGATATTAATACTGGGAGGAAGAAAGAATGTTAAGGGTTATACTTCTTAAGAGGCTATTTTGTGGTTTCAGTTTGAAGTTTTCAGTTCCTTCACAAGCAAATTGCTTAGGTTTTCTTGTTTATTAAAAAGACAGGAGATTGAAGGTGAAGTCATTTCTGTATATTGCTTTCTGCTTTTCTTCTCCCCTGTACACATACTATGTTTTGAGTGAGCAGATTTGTAATAAATAAAGTGAAGGTTGGGTGAGCTGAGAAAGTAGAAACAAACCATAACCAAGCAGCTGGAATTCTTCTCCTGAATTTTCTGATTGTGTGAGGTTGAAGATCAGTTTCTAGAATGATAATATTTTCCTATCAGGGTTGTTATTTGGTTGGTTTCGGTGGGGGGTTTGTTTGTTTTGTTAGTTTTTGGGTGGGTTTTGTTTGTGTTTTTTTTCCCCCAGAGTGCATCAAGTTTATTTTTTGTTTCCTTGGAAATACACAGTGAAAGGTACATAGTGAAAAATAATGTCAAACTCCCATGTAACAAGTGATAAGAGGACACGAAATTGATTCAAGTTGCACCAGGGGAGGTTTAGGTTGAATATTAGAAGGAACTTCTTGACTGCAAGGGTTCTCAAAGCCTGGAACAGACTGTCCAGGGAGGTGGTTGATTCCCCATCCCTGGAGGTGTTTAAAAGAGGCAGAGATGTGCTGAGGGATGTGGTTTAGCACCAGCCTTGGTAGAGTTAGAGAATGGTTGGACTCAAAGATCTGAAGGATGTTTTCCAACAAAACTCATGCTATGATTTTATATCTTTACAGTTATTATTGAGCTGAAAATGGAAGAGAAGAGGTAAAAATGTGTTGATCAATACTAAAGTTTGTAGTGCTAGGACTGTAAAATTAATTACTGTGCTCTTTTTGCATAAGATTCTAATAAGCATAAGGATAGGCTTTCTATGAATTTAGGGACTTCTTATAGCTTTCCACAATTTAATATACTTAGTTTCATTGTTCAGATAATATAAATTTATGTAAATGTAAGAACAAAACTATGATTAATCAAGGAAAATCTAAGCTTTTTGAAGTATGAAAATGATTAAGATAACTCTTTAAACATTCAATTAATTATTGTTTTTTAGTTTTCCCATTATAGAACAAGAATGTTGGTCTTTAAATCCACCTGTCATATTTAATGGACATTCTTTATTTTGACGTATAGAAAACATCTATATGGTGAGGTACTGATAGTTAATATGCTTAAGGGAGTTTTGAAAGTCTGAATAATAAATTTAAGTTGGTCAAAACCACTAAGTTGCTGTTAACAGAAGTGTCAAACTTGACATTTAAGATACACTTTAGATCATTCTTCAAGTTTTAGATATTTATAGGCATTTTTTGCCAGCATAGTTCCAACAAAGTCTTTGCAACCAAGAGATAATCTTCATTTCTTGTAAATCTCCAGGGCAGGTTGATACTCTGCTTAGGTTTGATACAGGATAGTAGAAGCTCAGTGAGAAAACATGGAATGCTGGAGAAAATACAGTGAACAGCATGAAACCAGGGGTAGTTTAAGGTACATAATTCCATTCCAAACAGGTACAGTTAGCCACGATGGGAGGTATTGTGTTATTAGCCACTCAATGTTAGATGTTTTCTTATTGGTACCTTTGTTGTCTTATTGGTTTCTTTGTTGAAAGAAACAATAACTGTTGATTAAAATAGAAACCCATTGGTGGAAGTAAATGATGTGAATCTGAACCTACATTGGTCCAGCAACTTCTATGCTACTCTTTTCAATTGAAGTAAATTCATCTTAGTGATATTGTAGCCAGAAATTTGTGGTACCTAAAAATACAAAATAAGTTTATGTAGGAGCAGCAAATAAGATCAAACAATTAATGCCGACAGTGTAGATGCCACAGTATACATCTCTTCAAGGCAGTAAATAGTGATTGAGTAGCTTATGCTGCTTAAATCTTCCTAGGTGTAATTATCTCCAGCAGTCCCTAGACATGTTTTATCTTCCTGCTGAATTTTTGCAAGAAGTGAAGTAGCATTAGCTACATTTATTCTCTTTGTTACAAAATAGGAAGACTATGAGTGGTATGTATTATATGAGTAGTGTAATGTACAGATCTGCAGCAATTTCACCATTATGTGGCTTTCTGACTCTTCTATCATATCCAATACCGTAAGAGAGAAATTGCAGTAAAGTATTATCTTGACTCAAATTAGCCAAGACTCGTAATAAATGATCATTCTTAATGCTTTTCTCCATCTCAGAAAGGGGTGAAGGAAAGTTGCTGCTATTGCTTCTGTTTCTAGTTATTTGAAGGAGAATTTTTTGTAAATGGGAAGATCAGGACATCTTTGGAGTTCATTTCAAAAGAGTTATTGATTTTTTGTTTCAGCTTTTCAGCCATGTATGCAGCATATTTTATTTTCTTTTTCAATCGGGAACCCACTTATAAAGATAGTAAACCCTTCCTTTAAAAACAGCAGAAGACATTGCCATGGTTTTAACTTAGTCAGATGATACCCTAAATATTTTATAAATTTGTTTACATATTCCTCTGCCAGGAAATAGAATTACCTTTGTATTAACGACCACCAGAGGATAAAAGTGCACTTAAATGCTTCATAATAAGTGAACTACGTTCCATTTCATTATGTTATTTCTAGAACAATCTCAGTGTCATGATTTAGAATCATAGAATCATTGAATTGTTTCAACTGGAAAAGACCTTTGAGATCACCAAGTCCAACTATTCCCTAGCTCTACCAAGGCTGATGCTAAACCATGTCCCTCAGCGCTACATCTCTGCCTCACTGAGAAACCTCCAGGGATGGGAATTCAACCACATCACCTGGGAAGCCTGTTCCAGTCTTTGAGAACTTTCAGTCAAGAAGTTTCTTCTAATATCCAACCTAAACCTCTCCTGGTGCAACTTGAATCCATTTCCTCTCATCGGTTGATACTAGGAGCAGCGACCAACCCCCAGCTGGCTCCAACCTCCTTTCAGGATGTTGTAGAGAACTAGTAGGTCTCCCCTCTTCTCCAAACTAAACAAACCCAATTCCCTCAGCCACTCCTCACCAGACCTGTTCTCCAGACCCTTTATCAGCTTTCATTGCCCTTCTATGGACATGCTCCAGTGCTTCAACGCCTTTCTTGTAGTGAGGGCCCCAAAACCCAGTACTCAAGGTGCAGCCTCACCAGGGGTGAGTAGAGGAGGACAATCACTTCCCTGGTCCTGCTGGTAACACTATTGCTGATGCAGGCCAGGATGCTCTTGGCCTTCTTGGCCACTCGGGCACATGCTTTCTCATATTCATCTGGATGTCCATCAACCCCCACAGGTCTTTCTCTCCTAGGCAGCTTTCCAGCCATTTTGCCCCAAGCCTGGAGCATTCATGGGGTTATTGTGACCCAAGTGCTAGACCCAAAACTTGGCCTTGTTGTGTCATACAGTTGACCTTGGCTCATTGATCCTTCCTGTTCAGATCCCTCTGTAGACCCCCTTCCTACCGTCAAGCAGACCAACACTCCTTTCCAGCTTAAGTTATTTCAGCTCTCTTTGGATCTCTAACAGTTTCTAGGTAGAACATTAAAATGTAGACAAAATTTTCTCTTCTGTTTTAAAGTAGATGTTTGTCTTTCTATTACACTTTTCCTGAGGACTCTTCATTTTTATTTAAATAGATTACTATTCTCAAACTTCTTTGAAGTAGGCAGGAATTGGCAGTGTTTAACAACTGGTAAAATCAAGTGGTTTCTGAAGCAGGAGCATGAAAATAAAAGGAACCTCTAGCCACTTTAAAAAGTGGACTTTCCTCGGTGGAGCACTTATTCATACACTTGTTCTATCAAGCAGATCTGCTGCTTCTGTTTCAGCATAAATTAAGTTGCTTTCATAACATGAATTACCAACCGTTTACATAAGTTCTTGTCAAAATAAGGACTAAGTAATACATTTATTTTCTTGCAAATAAAATAACTCCCAGGAGTATCCAGTTTTGCTATTATTTTTGTGAAAAGAATCATACATTTCCTTTATCAGTTAATGTCTGATGCAAGCATAAAAAATATTTAATTCAATTTATTGTAATTCTTGTATGATCCCATGAATACTGACACTTTAAACCAAACAATACTTGTAACTGAGCCACATAGCATGCGAGGGAAATAAAACAACAAGTCAAAAGATGAAAAATTATTGTCCAATGAGTGGACAATCACTGTTGTGATTTGGACAAGTTTCAATTTTAACATTCAAGTGTACTTGTAAGACAATTTTCTTTTTTTTTTTCCCCTTCATACTTCTCCTTTTAAGATGCTACCTTACCCCGACAGTAATATTTAATCTCTTCTTCTCAACAGACAATAGTATTTTATATCAGCCCTCACATAACTTGGCTAATATTTAGAAGAGCTTCTGGGAGAACCAACCGTAAAGGGGGAGAACGCGTTGTATTTCACCAAGTTATGGAGCTGGAAGAGACAGAATCTCATAGAATGGTTTGGGTGGGAAGGGACCTTAAAGATCATCTAGTTCCAACTCCCCTGCCATGGGCACAGACACCTTCCACTAGACCAGGTTTCTCAAGGCCTCATCCAACCTGGCCTTGAACACCTCCAAGGAGAGGGCATCCACAACCTCCCTGGGCAACCTGTTCCAGTGTCTCACCGACCTCACTATAAAGAATTTCTTCCTAATATCCACTCTAAATCTCCCCTCTTCCAGCTTCAATCCATTCCCCCTCATCCTACGATTCTATGATTTTTCAGACATTCTATGTTCTTTACAAAGAAGCTGTTGTTGGCTGTTCTCCTTTCCTTCCCTCTCATCTTAAACAGATTCTGTCTAAATTATTTTCTTGAAGCTTTTTCAAAGGAGTTCATTGTTTAAGATTTATAAGTAGTGAAAGAGGCTCTCCAGTGTCTTATGAAGGACATTTTTCTCAAGGTAAATTGACACACTCACTTCTGAAGGGCATTCAGTTAAACAATTGCATACAAACATACTCTTTCTCCCTGCCTCTTAGCCTGAGTTGAGACACTAATTCATTCTCATCTCCTATAAACTACCTTCAGAAAGACAGGCAAATCAGTATATTTGGAGCAAAACCAAAAATACTACATAATGTCCTCAGAGTTCTCACAAGAGGGCCAGGACTTAGATTTTAGGGCTACTTTTAAGTTTTCTGAAGGTTTCCAGTACAAAAGTGCACACTGCCCAGGAGGCCTAGTTCTAGAAAAATCTGAACTGGAAAATCACTTTATGGAACACATGGAATATGTCTCAGAAAAAGCTGAGAAATGGGAATGTGGTTCCTTAAATATAGCAAGAAGATTAATGTTTTTCCTGTTCCATTATCTTTGTATGAAGAGGGGAAAATTGAGAAACAGCCATAGAGGGCTGGAGGAAGAAAAGGATATCAGAAGATTTCCATCCCATAGACAAAAAGATAATGAAAGAATGATCAGCTGTACCGTGTAAATTATTGCAGGTCATTGCTAATGGCTTATATCAATATTATTGCAATATCATCTGATAACTATACCATATTTCCCACCTTGCCTTTCTCTTCCACTGTCTAGGAACATGCCTTCTTGTTAAGCAATACTGGTTTGAGCAATAGTATATGAACTTAATAGTGCTCTTTATTCTACTGCTCTACAGGATTGCCTGTGCAGATGAACGACTCGGATCACTCGCTGTTTCAGCATTCATTTCAAGGATGCATGCAGTTTATTCACGTGGATGATCAGCTGGTGGATTTACATGCAGTGGAGCAAGGCCAGCTGGGAAGCTTTGCCAATGTCACCATTGACATGTGTGCCATTATCGACAGGTAAGTTGTGGAGTCATCCCTGACATTCTAATGCCCTGATACGTGTCCTGCGTATTCTGAAAATACACAGCAATACAGAGAAGGTGGTTCTGACACTGCCTGTGATCATGTCAAGGCAGCCCTACCTTGGCTTGGATGATGCGTCTTGGTGAAAACTACACTTAAGTGATGGAGATGATGACTTTATGTTGTAGATTGTGCAGGGTGCAGTGGAAAATGTATCTCAAATCTCCCTACCCTCAGGCAGAGGAGGAGGTGAAAAACTCCTGTAAGTCAGATTCAGCCCACAGGTGAATAATATGGCTGTCCTGGACAGAGGGAGCTCTCCTGAGAAGTCACGTATTTTGTATGTCTCTTTGGCAACCACTATGGAGATCTTTTTGTGACTAGAAATTGTTCTTCCTGGCTTCAGTGCCTGATGGCTTCACTGAATTCCTCAGAGAACTGAAATAGATCCACACATTTGCAGAACTGTCCATGTGTTAGTGTTGTTTTTTTTCCCAAACTGAGAAGAGTAAAAGTTATGGCAGGCTTTTGCCTTAAGCCATAACTTCTTCAGCCACTTAGGGTGTTAATTGCTGTTGTTCCTAATTAATAGTTTCTTCTTTGTTGGCAAAAAAATAGCAAATACTAAGAAAGACAGGAAAAGAGCAAGGAGCCCAAATGCTGAATGGAGGCAGGTTGGCTTATCGTGGAAAATTAGCTCCATATTAAATGCATTGCAGGTCTGCTGGAAAGCTGAAAATGGCTTTTTTAGAGGTCTGCTTGAAAGGAAGTAAAGATTACAAGATCATGCAACCCTAGAGTAATTCAAGTGACAAGCAATAACTGAAGTTCTTGTAGTCTAGGCTCTGATCAATACAGGGCCAAAGCTGCATCAGGTTGCTTAAGGCCTCATCCACCTGAGTTTTGAGTGTCTCCAAGGATGGAGATTCCAGAGACTGATTGGATTGCATCAGCAAAGATCTGCATAGCTGTGTTAAAGAAATGCGTGTGCTTTTTATTTCCTCCTGTAATCAAGAGAACCTCAAAGTGATAAATGATACTGTGAAAAAAATGAAATATGGCATACCGCTTGGGTCTCACAGAATGCTTTCTCTTCCTGAAATGTAGACATCAGTTTGCACTAAACAAGTAGTGATGGGTTGATCATGGCCAGCAGCCAAACACCCATTAGCTTTTTCTCAAACACCCATCTTAGCTTTTCCTCACTCCCTGCTCTTGGGAGATGGGGAGAAAAATAGAAGGAAGGCTAAAAGGCTTGTGGATTAAGATGACATTTTAATAAGAATGGCAGTGTAGTAAATTAAAAAAAAAAAAAACCAAAGCAAAAAGAGGAACTCATTCACTACTTTTCATCAGCAGGCAGATGTCCAGCTTCTTCCTGGGAAGCAGGGCCTCAGCTCGTTTAATGTCTGTTACAGGAAGAGAACCTCCATAATCCTAAACATCAACCCCTTCCTCCTTCATGCCCTGAGGTTCTTTTAGGCTTGTTTTGCAGGGTTTTTTAAGGATTGAGATATAATCTAGATTGGTTTTCCACTATCAGTTTTATTTCTGTTTAGTTCATGATTTAAAACAAACCCTTTGACAAGCAGCAGCAGCACCAAGTTTTGGATCTGACTGGATTTTCATGGCTGTCTTATTAACATCTGCAAATAAGAGTTTCCAAGCACTTCTGGGGCAGTATGCTAGCATATGTAACAGTTTCTATGTGCTGTGTCTGAGCTTCATTTCATTTCCTTGGAAAGGTTAAGATACTGATGTCTGTGATGCTGGCATCCTTCTGCCTTTTTTAACTTGCTTGACTCTGAATAACAAAGGCTTTGGTCATCATCAAGATGGAAATTGCTTTCACAGCCACACTTCAATGAAGACCCCCATTGGGCAAAAAGATGAGATGTCACGTTGAATTGTTCTTACTGCACACTTCAGCCATTTGGTTGGGGGGGGGGGGTGGGGAAATGTGAAGCTGTAAACAGTGACATTTGTCATCGTTAGCCAGAGTGGATAGGAAGGAAGGGAAAGTTAGAATATGACAAAGGGTACTGAGTGTGGTGAATTCAGAGACATTCAGAGAGGCCAGTAGAGGCTACAAAGTTGCTGAGGGCACTGAAGCATCTCTGTGAGGGGGAGAAGCTGAGAGACCTGAGGCTAAACAGTCTAGAGAAGAGCAGCTTGGGAGGGGATCTTCTCAATGCTCTGCAGGAGCTAAAGGGTGGAGGGTGAGAGGATGGGGCCAGACTCTTTTCAGTGGTGCCCAGTGATAGGACAACAGGCAGAAGGCAGAAACTGGAACCCAGGAAGTTCTGTCTGAACAGAGGGAAGAACTTCTTTGTTGTGAGGATGCTGGAGCCCTGGAGCAGGCTGCCCACAGAGGCTGTGGACTCTCCTTTTCTGGAGAGATTCCAACCCAACCTGGGCATTGTGATCCTGGGAAACCTGCTGTGGGTGACCCTGCTTTAGCAGAGGTGTTCGATTGGATGATCTCCAGAGGTCCCTTCCAGCCCTCACTGTTCTGTGATTCTGCATCTCATGTTGCACTTGCCTGTAACAAGCTGGACACCTGAAAGAGTTTCTGCAATTTAGTTCTTGTATGTTTTTTAAGATGATGGAAGAATAATCACTTCAGAGTGTTATACTTTAGAGATACAAGCGTTGAACTAGTGTCTTTTATTTTTAGTCTTACCCTACTCACCTGAGCATTTTGCTGTTGCAGAGCCTACAAGCTGTTATCTTACTAAAAGGGGACACAAAGCTAAGGAACATTCATTTTTTTATCAGTGGCCAGATGTTATAAATGCATATAATGTCCTGCAGGTATATATATAGTAATTGCAGGCAGTTAAAATGCTACCGAGCAAAAATAACCTTCCCTGTTTCTGTATCTTAATTAAAGAAAATTCTATTAGCAATGGAAATTGCATTGTTGTCACATAATCAACACACTGTACTGCTTGTGACAGCACAGGTCCCTGTATACCTCCTTTACTTATCATTAACAAACTCACTTGTTGTTGCAGTCCAGATGGTGCAGTTGTACTTTAGGCTTTTAGCACAGGACATTGAACAGGAATTATTACTCACAACTAATTCCTCCCAGCAGTCTCAGACAATTCTTGCCTGACTTTGCCTGGCCTAGAATTTATGGGTTTTAATCACAAAACAATGAGGAGATACTAAAATGCAATTTCAAAATACAGTACCCAATCTGTCGTTGTAGATTATGCAGAACATATGCCAATTTTACTGAAAACCTCTGAGTGCCATCAGAAGTGACGTGGCAGAAATGGAGGGAAAAAATGAGGAATTTTTTTGTAGCTGCTTCTAGCATTTTATCAAATCATAGAATCATTTTGGTTGGAATTGATGATCATCAAGACCAGCCATTACCTAATTTACCAAGTCTGGTACTAAACCATTGCAGCTGGTAGCAGTGTGCAGACTGGAAGCAAAACCTGCCTTACACTTCATTTTTTTGACCAAGATAAATTCACACAAAAAAGGAAGTAAAACAGGACTGTAAAGAGCTGAAACCATACCATGACTTTACTCTGCAGATGTTCCTGGCCATCTGCCTGGGAATCATCTCTTACATATGTCTTCTGCCTCTCTTCTCTCCCTTTCCCCACTTCTCTTTGGAACCATACAAACTTGTTATGTGGAAAGGGAGAAGAAAACTACCTTCAAGTGCTTTTCAAGTGCATTTACTTCATAATCCACCTCAGTCCAGAATAGTGACTTTGTAGACAGAGATTATAGCTCAAGTGACAGCCACAGTGCTTTTAATACTGTGGCATGTGTCCCCTGAGTACTAGAGCGTGACAGCTGCCATATTACTTAACACAGATCAATAGACAGTTGGAAGGTTGTAAGTCTACAGAGCTGACCACAAAACAGGAATGGTTTAATTATCTTTCATAGTTTATCTTAGGTTTCTGCAAGCTTTTTTTACTGTGAAAAAAATCTCATTTAGTTCACATTAAAACAAACAAACAAACAACAACAACAAAAGAGATAAAAAGAAGAAGGGAATGCTGTAAAAATAGGGAAAAGGAGACAACAGAAACCCCAACAAATAGAATGAACTGGGTTTCCCATTTATACACAAACTTTCTCCCTTGCACACAGCTGGAGAATTTTGAATAACTTGAAAAAGTTGCCAGAGAGTGTGTCCAATGAGAACTAAAATATATGTTGCTTCAGAGATAAGATGCTGGTATAATAATAGTTGCTTAGCTGAAGATGTCTGTGCAGCACTTCAGTATCCCTGAGAAACTGACTGCATCTTCCAGCTGTTGTTAGTTAGAAGAGAGCTCCCTGCAGAGAGCAACCCAATTGAGGATATTTTAAACAACCTTTTGGCCTGCAGGCTAGTCAAGTGAATTGTTATAAGCTGGTTTTATCACTTCAAATCAACCTTACTTAGGGATTTCATGTGTCTTGGTGATGATAATAGCATGTACTTTATAATACACTTTCCTCCAAAAAAGTATTTTTCACTTGATTCTTCTTTATCTACTGTCACTCTCCTCCTTTCTGATCTTGCAAGGGGAGCATAATCTTATGTCAGTTGGAGCTGTGCCATGTCCTTGAGTTGTGCTGTAAAGGAAAATCAAGTTCTTTTCAACGTAGCAACAGTTTTTATAATAAAAAAATGCCCATACTAGGTCATTCTAACACAATTTAATGTGAGCTGCATATGGAAATAATATGTGATAGTTGTTATGATTCATTTAGAATTTGTTGCAAACAGGTAATTAATCAAGTGAAGTCTGAAATGGCCAAAGAGAAAGGGCACAGGTTCTTTCTAAATAGTGGGCTCATTTTAAGGAATGCTTATTGCATTAATTGAATCAATAATGCTAGGAAATACCTCAAGGGGCAAAAAACAGTAGTCTTCCCATTCCGCCCTCCCCCCCGGAAGATTGGGATTCATTGCCATTTCATCCTGTCTGAAGACAGATCAGTGGAATACATTGAAGTATCACTAACTTACATGCTAAAAATTGTTAACTTACAGAATTTGAAATAGAGGTATGTGCAGGGAACTAATATGTGAAGTAACTGTGAGTCTTCTTCCACAAAAAGGGTGTGAGAAAGAAGATACTTTCTTTTCTGGGGAGGTTTAGGCTGGAGGTGAGGAGAAAGTTCTTCACAGAGAGAGTGGTTGGCCATTGGAATGTGCTGCCCAGGGAGGTGGTGGAGTCACCATCCCTGGGGGTGTTCAAGAGGGGATTGGACGTGGCACTTGGTGCCATGGTTTAGATAGTCATGAGGTTTAGGGTGACAGGTTGGACTCAATGATCTTTGAGGTCTCTTCCAGCCTTCTTGATTCTATGATTCTATGATTCTATGACTGTAATCCCCTGGATGATGGAGCTCAGAAACTTCAAAAAGATAAAGTGATGCTGATTAGATCAGGGAAGCTTCCGCTAAAAAAACCCCAAACCACAAAACCCCAGCACCCAGGGATGTAGAGGAGTGCCTGGACAGAAGGCAGAAAACGTGTGAGGTTCCCTCTGGAGAACAGTATGACTAATGACCCGGACTGTTAAATGACTTAGAAGTGTAATCAGTAGCTGTCTGTGCAAGTTAGAATAGTTTGAAATGCAGATGGTTTGAACACTGCTTTAGCATTATGCCCTTGCCATGTTTGGTGGCTTTTTCTTTAGTGGCTTATGTTACACAGGTCACTATATAATCAACAGGGTTCTTGTGAGACCCTTTCAAGTAACTGGGAGTCCTGGTGGACAGCAAGATCACCATGAATCATCAGTGTGCCCTCCTGGCCCAGAAGGCCAATGGTCTTTTGGGGTGCAGTGAGACGAGTGTAGCCAGCAGGTCGAGGGAGTTTCTTCTGCTCCTCTACTCTGACGTGGTGGGACCACATCTAGAGTATTGTTGCTGGGTTTCCCAGTTCAAGAGAGACAGAGAACTACTGGAGAGAGTCCAGAAGAGTCTACAAAGATGCTGAGGGGTCTGGAGCATATCTCTTAAAAGGAGAGACCAACAGACCTGGGGCTTTTTAGCCTGGAGACCAGAAGCCTGAGAGGGGATCTTCTCAATGCTCAGCAGGAGCTAAAAGGTGGGGGACTGGAGGATGGGGCCAGACTCTTTTCAGTGGTGCCCAGTGACAGGACAAGGGCCAATGGGTGCAAACTGAAACCCAGGAGGTTCCATCTGAACAGGGGGAGGAAATTCTTTGCTGTGAGGGCGCCAGAGCCTGGAGAAGCCTGCCCGGAGAGGTCGCGGAGTCTCCTTCTCTGGAGAGATTCTAAACCCACCTGGACACTGTGATCCTGGGCAACATACACTGCTGTCGCAGGGGTGTTGGACTGGATGATTCCCAGAGGTCCCTTCCAACCTCCACCAGGCTGGGATTCAGGACCTGTGTGGTCTATATATCATCTTGTAGCTGGGAGCCTGAACATTTTGAAATTTCCAACCTCGTCAGTGACTTTGCCTTGTGTTTAACCCTAGATAAACTGCAGAGAAAGGAAAAATGTCTTCTTTCATTATTAAATATGAATCCATCTTTCCATCATAAAAAGTCTGCTACTGAGCTGATTTCCTAGGGCACGGGGATGATTTGTCCCTGATTAATTTTTTTTCAAACCAAAGGTAAGACAGCGAACAGTGAGGCCAGTTTCTGTGGAGGGGGAGTGCATAGAGCAACCTGGTGGCTGATAAAGGTAGTCTGTGGGCTACAGGGCTGGTTTGTGCCATCATTTGAGAGACTTGATGGAGTTAAATAATAGTTGGACTCAATGATCTTAAAGACCTTTTCTAACCAAAATGGTTCTATGGTCCTGTATTCCCATTCTGTGATTATCCTAGGAACTATAATCCCTAAGCTGACACAGGAGAGTGTCCAGTTGGTTCAGAGGTGTTTGTGACTGAGTGCTGAGTGCTAACCGACTTTCCTTTCTTCCTAATGATTCCTGTCCCAGTCATCCCTAGGTGTGGTTGGCAAGACTGTGCTTTTTAACCCTTGCAGCTTCAAATCTGATGCGCTGCTTCAGCCAGTGTGGTTGTGAAGTCGGTGGATTTTCCAAGCACATGCTGGGAGCTCCACATCACGTGTTTTTATGTAACCAGCAGATGGAAGTGGCTTACTGTTGAAGAGCCACACACCTGCTTTCACTGATCTATTAAGATTAATAAGGCAAAGATTTGAAGATAAGTTGATCAACAATGGCAAAGTTTTAAAAATCTAATCTAAATACATTGAAGTACCTCTGTTTTGTTTTTTTTTTCTGTCTGCCTCCCCATCACTGAAAAAAGAACTGTGTAATCAAATAGAGTAGTCTGTCATTTTTGAAAGTCATGACCAAAATCTTTCTCTGGAAATTAATTTCTTGTGTTCTTTTAAGTGCATTAGTTTACTCAGGAGACATGCTTGAATGTGCAGTTTGTATTACATTTGTGCTTAGTTTTTATTTTATTCTTATTCTCCTGTGGGGAAGATGTAAGCACTGAACAAATATCCACAAAACTGTCTCCTGGACACTGAATTTATATTCACACAAGTCTAGATACTAAATACTGACCTGATCCCATAAGACCACTGTTAAAACAGTAACTCCCTGGTTACTCAGATGAGTTTTGAAGCCAAACACTTTGATGGTTCAAGTTGTTCAGCACTTATTGCTTCTCACCAGCTCATAACAGAAAAATATGTTGTGGGTTTTTTTCCCCCTCTTCTGAATGGTGCTGTTCTTCTTAGTGAAAATATCACAATATGATCCTTCTCACAAAGAAACAGGAATGAATTGTCATCTCAACTTTAGGTTGCTACCATTTTAATTAATGCATAAAATCATTATGTTGTTTCAAGAACTGTTTGTGTTACTACTATTGCTATTAGCCCTCAAATACAGCTAAAATTGTACCACCCTCTCACTTGATTGTATGTTTATTAATCATAGAATGGTCTGGATTGGAGGGGACCTCTAAAGATCTTCTAGTTCAACCCCCTCTGCAGTGAGCAGAGATATCCTCAACAAGATCAGGTTGCCTGGAGCCCTGTGAAGCCTCACCTTGAATATCTCCAGGGATGGGGCCTCACAGTCACGAGGGAGGTAATTGAATTCTGTGTACCATGAGTAGGTAGGCTTGAACATTGAAGAGTAAGACTTACCACAGCCAAAATAGCAAGCCAAAGTATTCAGAATTTCTGTTGTAGGCAGAAATTTATGGCCTAGAAATATCTCAAATGAGGGAGAACTTAATATGCAGTCCCTGCTTCCGATAACAGAATGCATAAATAACGTTGTACTTAAGCACATGATGTAATTAGCTGGTGGACCCAGCAGGGTTTGACAGCAGGCTATGTCAAGAGAGGCTCAGTTTGAGGATTGCTTATGTAAACTTGAGGTGGTGAAGCAGCCAGATGATATTTTTCTGCATAATTTTCTCTGTAGGCATATGAAGTGTTTTGGAATCACATGGTGGTTGACCAAGATGACACATAAACTTTGAGGCTGAACAAGGATTAGAACTCTCTAGTTCCAAATCGAACTGATTTTCCAGTAAAGTCAACCTTCCCTTCTCCTTTACATTGAATAGATTTCAAGTTATTGCTCAAAATGTTGATGATGATAATTATGCACTTTAGGATTTGTGAGTCTGCAGATTTCTGTTGTGCATCAAATTAAAGGCAGGTGGCAATTCTTGATGAGAAATTGAGTTAAACCTAACCAGATTTCTTCTGATAAATTGAAAATAATAAAATTCCTTGGAGGAGTGTGTGTCAGATGCTACTTGCTTAATCCTTGATGTCTTTCTGGAAGGGTAGTTTAAATTAACTGAGTAATACAATCCTGTAGGTTTCAGTAAACAGTAAATTTCATTCATTCCCTGTAAATGTCACCCACAGATGAGATTATTTTAGGTGTTGTTGGAGAGGAAGGTACAGAAAGGAAACAAATTTTGATTAGAGATCTAGATTAGGGGAGATATGAATAGAATTGGATTTCCCCAGAAGCAAAATATTTAATCTATGCAGTAAATGTGTTGTATTTTTCCTTGCAAAATGTATATAAAAAATGCAGTAAATATAAAGAGGGCTCTCAGCTGGGAGATCCCAAAAGAAAGTAGTTTAAAAATGCTTTTTACAAGACTTGCTAATTCAGAGGAATGCTTAGTGGAACAATCCCTCCAGTATTAGTGTAGAATAAATGTATTTGTTATTTGCTATTTCTAAGACTTTTTAGGCTGTGAAGTATAACTACTTTTGTTACTAACCTAATGAATTGTCCTCTCAGGAGAATGTACAAGCTCTACAGAAGTATGTTACTGGTCAGCTTCTGCCCACGGGGTGCAAGATGGACTTTGTTGAATGTTGGTACCCTACACAAACTGCCTATGAAATTTTACTCTGTTTGGTTGATCTGTTGATAAAACCTGTATGGTTGTGAACCAGCCAAAGCAGAGAAAACCCAAGGAAACCTATGTAGATAGTTTGCTGTCACGTTTAGGACCAGGGAGAGAGGCAGGCTATGATGCTGTCTCCTTTCTGGTTCCCAGGGCAAATATATACATATTCACAGATTCACAGATTGCATTGGGTTGGAAGGGACTCTCAAAGGCCATCTTGTCCAAGCCCCTGCAGTGAACAGCGATACCTACAACTAGATCAGGCTGCCCAGGGCCACACTGAGTCTGATTTTGAATGTCTTCAGGGATGGGGCCTCAACTACATCCCTGGCCACCCTGTTCCAGTATTTTACCCCTTTCTTAGTAAAGAACTTCCTCTTTAGGCCAACCTAAATCTGCCCTGCTCCAGTTTCAAACCATTGCCCATAAATGATGTCTATGAATTTCACATTAGCAATAATTTTGGTGTTTCAATCAGTAGAAGAATCAATCAATTTTGGCATTCCTGTTTTAGAAACAATGCTGGTGAATAAGAAATTCAGTGTTCCAGTGCCAATTAAATGCAACATTTTTCCACTGTGGGGAAGAAAAGGAGAGATTTCATACTCATAGTATAAGTGAGTGCCTAGACATGAAAAACAAAAGGAGACATTTTCTCTGAAGTACTATAGACTTCAGACATAGAGAGATATTTTTTTGTGCCTTGAAAAAAAACCCTGGTTCTTATTTCTTGGAAAGAAGATGGTTGCTTATACATTTGTTGCATTAATCTGTTGCCATGCACTCAGCCAATAACATCTCTATTTTTTTGTCCTTGTGATATGTTTCATTGTCAAGACAGACTTGTTAGAAGGCAGCAGTTAATTTGACCTCACCTTTTTACTTTGTCACCTAATAGTTGCTCTATCAGTCAGAACTGATTAAATCTAGATGAAAGAGCATAACCATTTTCACTGGTCCTTCTTATCATTTTTCATGTCACAGCATTGTGATTGTTGTGATTAATCTGCATGATTAATCCATACAGATTTCTTATAATGATTTAGGAGCTGTTGTAGATCATTGTTCAAAGACTGATTCAAAACAACTTGGTAGATGGATTTATTTGGATTTATATCAGTCCAGCCTTATTCTCTTACAGATTACATAGCAGTCATTTCTAAGGCAACACTGTGGAGTGCTCTTGAGAAATATTGACTCAATGTGATGGATAGATTGCCTACTACTTGCTAGGATTGCAGGGAAAATGGGTTTGGTTGTTTTTGGTTTTTTTGATGACGAACAGAACTAGTGCATTATATGAACCATAATGTATTTTGGGTTTCAAAATTTAAATTCTTAAACAGCTTCCTGTTGCATTACGAGGGAACTTACCTCCTAAAGGGAAGATTTACATCGAGGTTGAATTACTGTGCTGTAATGGGTTAACACAAGGGTTAACCTGTCTGTTAACCTGCAAAATTTTCTGTTTTCATTTTCAGAAAAAGGAAAGGAAACAAGATTAATTAGTCCTCAGTAAATATATAAGTCAAATAACATGAACTATGATGGTTAATTTTAAGGAAAGACCTTCAGTGCTAACTCTTAGTACTAGATAATGCTAGTATCTGTAAATTCTCATTTCACTCAGCCTCACAAGTTTTAAGAATTCTTTTTTCTTCACTTAAAATGTTTACTTCCTGTGTAGGGACCTTTTTGACCCGTCCTCCTAGATTTCTATGAAATACCAAATACCTTCAGATCAAATTCCTAAAGCTTATGAGGTTGAAAGGCTCTCCAGATATTTTACAGCTGCAGGTGGTAGTCAATTTGTACATATACACAGGACAATCTGTGATAGACCCTATCTATTAACTTCCTCTTCTGCAAATCAAAACTGGAAATTCACTGTCAGTTTTAGTGAAGGTAGCTATTATTTTTGCCTGTCTTTTTACTTTTCTACTAAAGAAAGAACATCAAGCTACTGAGAATTCTGCAGGGGAAGGGAGAAATCAAATACCTAAAATGTTTCTTTCTACCTCAACATGAAAGCCTGGAGCAATTGATCTGCCTTTCCAATACCACAGTTTCTGCAGTTTTTACAGTACTATTCACCTTAGTTCTTCCTGACTGTTCCTCTGCAGTTACTTGCTAAACACCAGCAACAGTCTACCTCAGTGCTGCTACACAAGCTGACGTTCTCAAAATCCATAAATTCAATAAAACCAATGACTTCATGGTAAGACTCATATCCAGCCTTGTTCATTCTGGAATTTCATAGAGTTGTGGAGTGATTTAGGGACCTTAAAGATCATGTAGTTCCAATGCCCCCTGACATGGGCAGGGACCCCTCTTACTAAACTAGATTGCTCAAGGTCCTATTCTACCTGGCTTTAGGTGCTCCAACTTCCAGGGCTGGAACCTTCACAACTTCTCTGGGCATCCTATTCCAGAACCTCACCATCTTCATGGTGAAAAATTTCCTGATGTTTCTTTCTCCTTCACCTGTGCTGAAGGTCTAGTTACCGTTTAGAATTATATTTTGTACTCATACTGTGATGAGGTTTCTCCTTCAAGGTGTTGTGCCCTTTGTATTAATTTTATTTATCTGAAGCATTGCTTGGGGGACCATCAAGTATCATGCAGATGTGGTAACTAGGCACATGATTTATTGGTAGACTTGGCACTGTTAGGTTAATTTGGGGAGTCAATGATGTTGGATATCTTTTCCAACCTTAATTGTTCTACAATTACTGATTTTTTTATTAATATCCAGGCTGCATCAAAAGCAGCTTGGTCCAGAGACTGAGGGAAGGGATTCTTCCCCTCTACCCTTTCAAGACCCCACCTGGAGTACAGTGTCCAGCTATGCAGACCTCAACACAAGTTAGAGTGGGTCCAGGGAGGGCCATGAAGTTGATCGGATGGCTGGAGCACTTCTGCATTGACCCACTCTAACAGTATTCCATTGAGAAAGAAGAAATAATGATATTAAGTGGGTCTGGAGGAGAGCCACCAAGATGACCCAAGGGCTGGAGCACCTCTGCTATGAGGACAGGCTGAAACAGTTGAGGTTGTTCAGCCTGGAGAAAAGGCAGCCCTGGGAAGACCTTAGAGCAGCCTTCCAGCACTGAAGTGGGCTACAAGACATCTGGAGAAGGACTTTGATCTCAGAGGTCCTTTCCAACCTAGGCCATTCTATGATTCTGTGACTCTTTACAAAGTCATGGAGTGACAGGATGAAGAGTAATGGCTTCAGACTGGAAAACAATTGATTTAGATTAGATTTTAGGAGGAAATTCCTCCCAATGAGGGTGGTGAAGCACTGGAACAGGTTGCCCTTGAGAGGTTGTGAAGGCTCCAAGCCTGGAAGTGTTCAAAGCCAGGTTGGATAGGGACATGAGCAACCATGTCTATCAGGAGGTGTCTCTGCAACCCAAACTATTCTGTGGTTCTATGATCTGCTTGATTCAGGACCTCTAGGGGCAGTAACAAGTCTTCAAGTGTACTCACTTCTGTTATCTTTCAAGATCAGTCATGATATCAAAAGTGTTTGGTCAGATCACTCCCTCTGATAATTTCTTTTGTGTGTGGAGTATTGGCAGTATTTGTTTGGACTTGTCACCTTAATTTTTCATACTTAGTATTGCAGTGGTGGTTGTCAGTCTGTTCAAAGTGGTTAATGCTTCAGACAACAGAAAATGAACTATGACTTTTTGTAACTCACTCTCCTACAGCTGCTTACATGGTAGCAGCCTCGTGTGTCTTATTTATGCCATCTTACTTTAGCTGTTCTGAAAGCCTTGATTCCATTCTTCTTACCTCTTAGCAGTGCCTTTATATCTGTCTCATTGGCTCTTTCCTCTTCTCAAATTTTACAGAGACTATTCCTCTCCATTTCTCATGGCTTAATGTCTTTGTAACTATTATTTCTCTCAGTGGCACATTTTATAATGCAGCTTCTACGAAGCATGCTCTGCAAAGTGTAGCTGCATTGTATCATCTCATAAAAGCCCACAGTAGTTGCCTTTGAGCAGTATAATTACGTTTTGAAAGAAGTAAAGTCCCTGATTTGGTCTATGTATAATGCTGCTGTTTGATGTTAGAAATAAATTTGATCACACATAATTTTGTCCTTGAAAAAGACGTTTTCTCCTATTTTAATACCACCACTCACCTTCATGTATTATTTAAACCTAACAGATGTATAGCTACAGGCTCATTTATTTTATTCCACCAAAGTCCAAGCAGTGAAGGAAAATAAAGTTACTAATCACTGTAATGTGAAATACTTTTTAAAAGGTCTGTGTCTCTGTCAAAGTAATTTATTACCATAAAATATGAGAGAAAGTAAGGAAAAAGAAAGAAGGAAAGAAAAAGAAAGTGAGTTAGTAGCAAAGGAGTCAAGGGATCATGGAATCATAGAACTGTTTCAGTTGGAAAAGACCTCTGAGATCGAGTCCAGCTGTCAGGGTAACACCAGCATGGCTGTGGGAGGAAGCAGACCTGTGTCCATGGGCTAGTGTGGGGTCATGCACACAGGTACTGGCTTGGCTGTGTGTAGCATCACAGTACCAGTGCCTTGCTGGCCCACAGCCCTGAGAGCTGGGGCTGGAGGCTGGGGCACCTCTACTCTGTTCCGTGACAGAAAAGAACAGTGTTTAAGGAGTGCTGGAGAACAGAGTCCCTGAATCACTGCTTAACCTTCTCTGATTATTTCTGTGTCACTGACTGGAAATCAGAATTATCAGACTGGAAGAGGGTAGATTTAGACTGGATATTAGGAAGAAAATCTTTCCAGTGAGGGTGGTCAGACCCTGGAACAGGTTGCACAGGGAACCTGTGGATGCTCCCTCCCTGGAAGTGTTCAAGGCCATGTGGGACAGGGCCTTGAGCAACCTGCTCTAGTGGAAACTGTCCCTACCTGTGGTAGGGTGTTGGAACATGCTATGCTATGATTCTGTGTCCTGAAGAGCCATATCCATGAATTGCTTGAACACCTCTAGCAATGGTCATTCTACTACCTCCCTGGGTAACCTATTTCAGTGCCCGAGCAGAGTTGGTAGAACTTTGAAAAGTGAAGTATTTGCAGCCATAAAAAGCAGAATTGGAACCAGTAAGCAATGCTTACGAAATGGCCTGAGAGGCTTGAACAGTGCTTTATCTTGTCTGGGTAGCACTGTACTTGTATTATGGGGCTTACTGGTTTTGCTGTAGAAAGTGACAGTGGATTGTAGCTTTAGAAATCTCAGGTTGAGATTAACAGTAAATTGACTTTGAAAAGAGGAAACTAGATTTTTTAAACTGGACAGATACATAAGCCACAAAGCTGCTTAGATGGTTTAAGCACAAACTAAATCCTTGGGGCAGATAGTAGAACGCTGTACGTGGCAAAGCAATGAAAGGCTTCCTGCTGCAGTGAATCCTGTATGACCTGTAACTATGTTTCTTTACATGAATAAAAAAAAAAAAACACACAGGGCCAGATCTTGGTCCTGGCTTGTTAATGCACTCTTAAGTTAATAAGGGAACGTTCAAGTTGCTGATTAAGTCTCTGTTTTTTCCCTAGTGGATAATTTGAATCTTACATGATAGCTTGTTTTCATCTCACACCACTGTCTGTTCAAAATACTTCATAGAATCACAGAATGGTTTGAGTTGGAAGAGACCCTAAAGATCATCTAGTTCCAACCCCCCTGCCATGGGCAGGGACACCTTCCACTAGACCAGATTGCTCTCAGAGCTCCAAGCAAGATGGCTTTGAACACTTCCAGGGAGGGGACATCTACAACTGGGTGACCTGTTCCGGTGTCTCACCACCCTCACTGTAAATAGTTTCCTCCTGATTAAAAAAAAATCTGTCTTTTTCTGGAAACACCCTTTCTTCAAAACTTCTTCCTCCCTCGAGCATAGATGATTGTTGGCAGGGGCTAAAAATTGTTTTCTCTGAGATAATGAATGTGCTTCTAACTCATAGTTTGATTACATGAGCAGTGGGCATGGAATATTAATGAATTTTCAGCTTCTGTGGGAATGAACTCTCAATACATTCATTCTGTGATAAATAGATTGCAGACAAATGGTAGGCATGGGTCAGCAGGGCTTTAGAAGGAAAAGCCTTTAATGAGACAGCAGATGGAAAGGCCAGAAACTCTATGAAATTTCCTTTTTAAAAGGATATCTTGTTTTTGCCTCCAGAATGACTGAGAGAAATGAAAGTAGCAGAACAGTGATATGGCAGAAATTTTACATTGTACAAATTTGTCATGATTCTTGCTGTGACATCCCAAAATGCTGCATAAAACGATGCTAATAGATAGACAGGAAGTGTTTATGTGCTATGCATCTATTTTTACACAAGGTCCCAGCTACTCTATCACATTGTAAACCAGGACACCAAACGTAAATGTCAGCTTGAGGTGGCTTGTGTTAATTTTCAGAGTTTGCTTGGTGTTCAGAAGACAGTAAAAATGTATTTTGGCAGATACTGATTTACGCAGTCCACTTATCCTCTGGGTCATTATTTTCTTCTCCCATCCTGATTATTCAGGCTTTTTGCTCTAATTCTTTTGAACTGTAGCAGTGTAATTCATAAAGTCACATCAAATGGTTTCTGCTAGAATCTACTGGTAATAATATTCAACTGAAAAAAAATTATGATGGGAGTCTGTCATAGGAATATACACAAGTATCTTCATGTCATCTTTGCATAAGACAAGAAAAACCTTCATAAGGTGAAAAGTAACCTGCCTGTTGTCAGGAGTTTTTAGTGCAAGGCACTTTTGTATTTAGGACAATTATTCCTTCATTTATCTTGCAGATTGTTAGAACTGTGAATGGCCACTAGATGGATAAAGAACTGGCTTGATGGCCACACCTAAAGAGTGGCTGTCAATGGCTCCATGTCCCAGAGGAGGCCAGTGACAAGAAGAGTCCCTCAGGGATCAGTCCTGGGACCAGTCTTGTTCAACATCTCTGTTGGTGCCATGGACAGTGGCATTGAGTGCACCATCAGCAAGTTTGCTGATGACACCAAGCTGTGTGGTGCAGCAGACAGGCTGGAGGGAAGGGATCCATCCAGAGGGACCTGGACAGGCTGGAGAGGTGGGCACAAGCCAACCTCAGGAGGTTCAACAAGACCAAGTGCAGGGTCCTGCATCTGGGTCGAGGCAATCCCAAGCACAAATCCAGGCTGGGCAGTGAGTGACTGGAAAGCAGTCCTGAGGAGAGGGACTTGGGGGTGCTGGTGGAAGAGAAGCTCAACATGAGCTGTCAGTGTGCACTTGCAGCCCAGAAAGCCAACCAGAGCCTGGGCTGCATCAAGAGAAGTGTGGCCAGCAGGTTGAGGGAGGTGATTCTCCCCCTCTACTCAGCTCTGGTGAGACCCCACCTGGAGTACTGCATCCAGTTCTGGAGCCCCTATTACAAGAGGGATATGGACATGCTGGAAGGTGTCCAGAGAAGGGCCACCAGGATGATCAGAGGGCTGGAGCACCTCTCCTATGAGGAGAGACTGAAAGAGTTGGGGCTGTTCAGTCTGGAGAAGAGAAGGCTCTGAGGTGACCTTCTTGTGGCCTTTCAATATCTGAAGGGGGCTACAAGAAAGCTGGGGAGGGACTTTTTAGGGTGTCAGGTAGTGATAGAACTAGGGAGAACGGAATAAAGCTGGAAGTGGGGAGATTCAGGCTGGATGTGAGGAAGAAGTTCTTCACCATGAGCGTGGTGACACCCTGGAATGTGTTGTTCAGGGAGGTGGTTGAGGTCCCATCCCTGGAGGTGTTTGCAGCCAGGCTGGATGAGGCTCTGGCCAGCCTGATGTAGTGTGAGGTGTCCCTGCCCATGGCAGGGGGGTTGGAACTGGCTGATCCTTGTGGTGCCTTCCAACCCTGACTGATTCTATGATTACCACAGCAAGTACGTTGATAGTCAGCAGTGCTCTTAGACCCTTCTGTCTTTGCTTCTAAAGTTTCAAATCTGGACCTTTGGAAACCCAGGTAGAAATACTACTAATTGAGGACTTTGGTTTTGCTGCAGTTTACAAGAGGTATCTCCTTAGAATTATAGGCAAATTAAGTCACTCTCTGGGAACCAGAGAACATTGCTGTAGATTTTGGTCAGAACAGTCCATCAAGGACTTCTGTGTGATTAATGGCGATTCAGCAGTTCATAGAGTCATATGGAACTATGGAATGGTTTGGGTTGGAAGGGACCTTAAAGATCATCTAGTTCCAACCCCCCATGCCATGGGCACAGACACCTTCCACTAGACTGGGTTGGTCAAGGCCCAATACAACCTGGCCTCGAACACCACCCTTGCTGTAAAGAATTTCTTCTTACTATCCAGCCTAAATCTATCCTCTTGCAGCTCAAAGCCGTTGCCCCTCATCCTATCATTAAAAGCCCTTGTAAAAGGGCTCCCCAGCTTTCTTCTAGGCCTCTTTGGGTACTGGAAGGCTGCTCTAAGGTCTCTCTGGAACTTTCTTCTCCAGGCTGAAGACTTCCAACTTTCCCAGCCTGTCCCCATAGAGGAGGTGTTCGTCTGGACCTCCTCTGGATCCTCTCCAGCAGTTCCATGTTCTCCTTGTTTTGGGGGTACCAGAACTGGATGGAGTACTCCAAGTGTGGTCTCACAAGAGCAGAGTAGAGGGGGAGAATCTCTCCCTCATCCTGCTGGTCACACTGCTTTTGATGCCACCCAGGATACAGTTAGATTTAGTTTTACCCTTCTGACCTAGTGTCAGATGTTCAATATCATTAAGATTTCACTTAGCTCCTTATATCTTCCTAACTTTGTTAAGGACTGGTTTTTCATTTTCACAGCAGTGCAGGTAAAAGGTAACATGGCCTGTCTTCTCTCCCCACAATTTTGCAGGCATCTTGAGACTTCCCAGTGAATCATTTTTCCACATTGCTTGGGAGTGGCCTGTCATGCAAAGTGCAGATATTCCCTCACCACTCACCCTACAAAATCGTGCCAATAATTGTTTCTCATTTAGATGTTTTCATACTTATTGGTTTGGTTTGGTTTTTTTCCCAGTTTGGAAGAGAGATCTTATTAAGTTCCGATGTCTGCTTATGTTACCAGTTGGGACTGTTAAGGCTCTGCTAGCAGCTCATGAAATTATGTGATAATAAGTTGTACTTAGGAAAACCCATCAGTTTCAGCCCAGGGATACATTTATCTTTCAAATCACTGTCTTACATAGGCCTGCCTTAAGCAATGTGTTTCTACTAGAGAGTTGCTGTGTAGAATTCATAGGA
Source organism: Indicator indicator (assembly GCF_027791375.1). NCBI lineage: Eukaryota > Metazoa > Chordata > Aves > Piciformes > Indicatoridae > Indicator > Indicator indicator. The sequence continues at coordinate 12,846,894 of NC_072020.1, forward strand.
ACATTAAGGCTGTTTTCACTAGTGGCAGCTTTAGACCTCCAGCATATGTCTTACAGACTGAAATACCTCAAAATGACAGATTTATTTTTTTCTAGACACATATTAGAGGTTTTGCAGCTCTGTATGGCACTACTTTCTTCCAAAACCTCAAGCTGTAGCTAAGCATGATGCCTCTGGGTATTTTGAAATTGCCTGTGGGTAGATAATGACAATTTTAATATCCACAGAATTCCACTGAAACAGAAGGGGGGGGAAAGAACAGTGGGATTTGCCCATATGAGTTAAATCACTGGATGATCGTCTGCTCTTGACATAACCTCAGAGAAGTGAAAGCTAGGTTTGCATTTTGGGAATGAAGTGATAATCTACTTCCATACGCATGCTCCTCGAGGGGGGGAAAAAGACAAATCTGCGAACAGTAGTACCTTCCAACTTCATTTGGAGTGCTATTCAGCTGTGTGCACCAAATACAACATTATCAGTGACATGGAGTGTTTCATGTACTGTACTTGGAGTCATGGAGCAGGTCCAGAGGAGGCCACAAAGATGATCAGGGGGCTGAATCACCTCTCCTATGAAGACAGGCTGAAAGATACGGGGTTGTTCAGCCTGGAAAAGAGAAGGCTCCAGGGAGACCTTATAGCTATATTTCAATATCTGAAGGGGAACTTACAGGAAGGCTGAAGAGTAGCAGTTTAGAAGGGCTTGTATTGATAGGATGAGGGGCAATGGTTTGAAGCTAGATTGAAGCAGAGTAGATTTAAGCTGGACATCACGAGAAAATTCACAATGAGGGTGAAGTACTGGAACAGGTTGCCCCGAGATGTGATGGAGGTCCCATCCCTGGAGACATTCAAAATCAAACTTGTCGGGCCCTGAGCAACCCGAGAATAGGATGGAGGTCTAGTTACTGCAGTAACTAGAGGCAGTCTGGTGCAGTAACTTACAAGAACAGAGGATTAATAGGTTGGTTTATCTCAACTAAAACTTGAAGGAAAGGAAATTGAGATATACTCAGTGGAATTCTGTCATTGTAAACCTCACTGAGCCCAGGATTTTCTCACGTTTTCCATTTCTCTCTTAGTATCTAAGCTACTGAGAATGGATGGTTGTCTGACTGTTCAAAAGTGGTGGGCAGAGTCTGGTTAGCAGCTAGTGACAGGTAACATCCAGTGGCATCACTGTAGTGGAATCATAGTTCTTGGTGCTGTGTATGTCAGTGTTTCCTAACCAGCAATATTCCCCTTGTTTTTAAAGCAAGTCCTGTGAACTGGTAAGGGCTCTGTGGGATCCAACCCTGCTCCGGACTGCTCACCCTCTCACAACCACCTCGTTCTTCACCCTTGGATCTCCTCTCTTCTACAAGTATCTTGACACTGACTGCCTGAGCTGCTTCCCGGCCAAATGCTGGAGCAGAGTGTGCTGGTTTGGGGCCAGACAGATCGTCTCTTGCCCCGAAAGGGACAAAAGAATGAGACTCACACAAACGGATTGGAGAGTGATGGAAAGTTTAAATGGAAAAGCAATTGGTGAAGCTACAGAGAACTACAAGCTACAAAGCATAGTGACAAAGAGTATCCCAAAGCGTACAGAACCCCTCACAGAATTCCCAAAGCTTCCCAATCCTTCCCTTCTTCCCACCTGAGGGTAAACCCAAACCCCCCAGGGCTCTTTCTTCCCCCTCCCACTGCTAGGCAAGTCTCAGGCTGGCCAGGTCTGAGACTGCCCCCCCCTCCATTCTCCTCCTGGCATTAGGCCTAGACAGGCCTAAGAGGCCTTGAGGATACTCCCCCGGCATTACCCGATAAGAGAGGACATCTCCCGTGGGAGCAGAGAGGGAAGAAAGAGGAAGAGAATGACTTTGCAGATGGCCTTATAGGGTGCAGGATTTATGGGTAGAAATACGTCGTTTCCTGTGTCCACCCCTGTGGGTGGGCACCCAGGACACCAGAGGTGTATCTCATGCGGCAGTGGCAGGGGGCACCCAGCCTAAACTGCCACACAGAGCAAGGCACACAGACTCGGTCTGATTCAAGAGGGAAGTGCTGCAGACTTCCAAAGGGTCCTTTCCACTGTTTGTAGTTCTGTACAGTCCAAGATGATGTCAGCACTTTGTGTAGCTTCTAACTAAAGTATCCACTTAAGACTGCCCTGTCTCAACACCCAGAACTCCATTAACTGGAGAACAGGTTTCATGAGGAGCAGCTGGGGGAACTGGGGTTGTTTAGTCTGGAGAAAAGGAGACTAAGGGCTCTTCATTGCTCTCTACAGCTCCCTGAAAGGAGGTTGGAGCCACATGGCTGTTGGTCTCTTCTCCCTAGTAACAAATGACAAAAAGAGAGTAAACGGCCTCAAGTTTCACCAGGGGAGGTTTGAATTGGATGTTAGAAGAACCCTTTTCACTGAAGGGGTTCTCAAACACTGGAACAGGTTCTCCAGGAAGGTCATTGAATGCCTATCCCTGGAGGTGTTCAAATGAGGCAGAGAAGTGGTGCTGAGAGACATGGTTTAGCACCAGACTTGGTAGAGTTAGAGAACAGTTGGACTCAATGATCTTTTCCAATTGATACAATTTTATGATTGAAAACTCACATCAATCTGTGTATAATTAATAATTCTCAATTTTTGCTATAAAGATAACATGAAAACTTTCTCACTTTGTTACAGGTGTTACTAGAGGGAGATACTCTGTAATCACCTCTTTTGCCTCAAACATTTGTGATACAAATTGCATCATATTTGACTTCAGAGCTGTCTTCTTTCAACTTAGATGAAATTATTCAGTCCTTGCCTTGTAAATAGAGTTATATTAGTGTCCAGTTACGATCCAAAATATTCTGAGTCAGATGATTATGTTCTAAGGGAATGTAACATCATTCCCACTGCGAATTCCTTTAGCTTTACTTTTAAGTAATGTTTTTGACCCTATTTCACGCCCCTGCTGTGTGTGTGAATACTTCTTTCCTTTCAGGACAGTATTTTCTACTTTGCTAGATATAAGTAAATGAAGCGGATTCATCTTGCACCTTAATATTATACATTTCAGTAATGGATGAGATGTCCTTCCGATATTTGTTTTAACTAGTACCATGGCAAGAGCTGCCTTTTTTCAATGCACTCAGCAACCATAATTTCAGATGAAGTGGAGAATAACTATAGATCTTCTGCGTATCTCAAACTCAAGTTCTGAGGTAATTTCATCACCTTTTAAAAATAAGATTCTACGAGTATAATGAAAATAAAAGTGCATCTCCTTCTATTATACCCCTCTTTGTAAATGTACAGTGTCCAAGAGCAAGTTAAGGTTTTGCAAGGGTGAAATAACTACTCTCTGGACACCAGCAGTATTCTGCATTTCAATTATTAATAATTCTCCATCATGAATGAAATTGCTGTGGTTTAAACATTTTCAGAAGCTTTGTATCAGTTTCCTAAAAGCATAAACAAAGTTTTTACTGTACCATTTTTACTTGACTGTTTGTTCAGTTGGAAATTCTTTTTGGTGTCAGAAGTAAAATCTGTTGATGGAAGCATCTGGTGGTGAATGGTGCCACATCCAGCTGGCAGCCTGTCACTAGTGGTGTTCCCCAGGGATCAGTGCTGGGACCCATCCTGTTCAATATCTTTATTGATGATCTGGATGAGGGGATTGAGTCCATCATCAGTAGGTTTGCAGATGACACCAAGCTGGGAGCAGGTGTTGATCTGTTAGAAGGTAGAAGGGCTCTGCAGAGGGACCTTGGCAGGCTGGACAGATGGGCAGAGTCCAACATGATGGCATGCAACAAATCCAAGTGCCAGGTGCTCCACTTTGGCCACAACAACCCCATGCAGCGATACAGGCTGGGGTCAGAGTGGCTGGAGAGCAGCCAGGTGGAAAGGGACCTGGGGGTACTGGTTGACAGGCACCTGAACATGAGCCAGCAGTGTGCCCAGGTGGCCAAGAGAGCCAATGGCATCCTGGCCTGCATCAGGAATAGTGTGGCCAGCAGGAGCAGGGAGGTCATTGTACCCCTGTACACAGCACTGGTTAGGCCACACCTTGAGTACTGTGTCCAGTTCTGGGCCCCTCAGTTTAGGAAAGATGTTGAATTGCTGGAGCATGTCCAGAGAAGGGCAACGAGGCTGGGGAGAGGCCTTGAGCACAAGCCCTATGAGGAGAGGCTGAGGGAGCTGGGACTGTTTAGCCTGGAGAAGAGGAGGCTCAGGGGAGAATCAAGAATCAAGAAGGCTGGAAGAGACCTCAAGGATCATCGAGTCCAACCTGTCACCCTACACCTCATGCCTATCTAAACCATGGCACCAAGTGCCACGTCCAGTCCCCTCTTGAACACCTCCAGGGATGGTGACTCCACCACCTCCCTGGGCAGCCCATTCCAATGGCCAACCACTCTCTCTGTGAAGAACTTTCTCCTCACCTCCAGCCTAAACCTCCCCTGGTGCAGCTTGAGACTGTGTCCTTTTGTTCTGGTGCTGGTTGCCTGGGAGAAGAGACCAACCCCCTCCTGGCTACAACCTCCCTTCAGGTAGTTGTAGACAGCAATGAGGTCTCCCCTGAGCCTCCTCTTCTCCAGGCTAAACAGTCCCAGCTCCCTCAGCCTCTCCTCATAGGGCTTGTGCTCAAGGCCTCTCCCCAGCCTCGTTGCCCTTCTCTGGACATGCTCCAGCAATTCAACATCTTTCCTAAACTGAGGGGCCCAGGACTGGACACAGTACTCAAGGTGTGGCCTAACCAGTGCTGTGTACAGGGGTACAATGACCTCCCTGCTCCTGCTGGCCAAACTATGCCTGATGCAGGCCAGGATGCCATTGGCTCTCTTGGCCACCTGGGCACACTGCTGGCTCATGTTCAGGCGCCTGTCAACCAGTACCTCATTGCTGTCTACAGCTACCTGAAGGGAGGTTGTAGCCAGGAGGGGTTTGGTCTCTTCTCCCAGGCAACCAGCACCAGAACAAGAGGACACAGTCTCAAGCTGTGCCAGGGGAGGTTTAGGCTGGAGGTGAGGAGAAAGTTCTTCACAGAGAGAGTGGTTGGCCATTGGAATGGGCTGCCCAGGGAGGTGGTGGAGTCACCATCCCTGGAGGTGTTTAAGGGGGTGATTGGACGTGGCACTTGGTGCCATGGTTTAGATAGGCATGAGGTGTAGGGTGACAGGTTGGACTCGATGATCCTTGAGGTCTCTTCCAACCTTCTTGATTCTATGATTCTATGATTCTATCTACAGCGGGTTGACCTTGGCCAGCTGGCAGATGCTCACCCATGGAGCAAGACAAAAACAGGGAGATCACGTACCAGTTACTCTCACAGGCAAACCAGACTCAATTTGGGGTAAATTAGTGTAAATTATTGGCATACTGTGAAATATCCTGGCATTATATGACTGAGGTCAGTGGCATAAAGCAAGCACAAATGAGGAGAAAATCTTCCTCATCTGACTAGAAGGGTCTGAGACTTCATGCCATGGGTGTGAAGCTGTAGTTTTAAGGATCCTACAGGTGTGCATTTAAATTGATTTGATAGGAGACTGCGAGGGAAGGACCTAGGCACACAGAATGGCTGTTAAAGATGAGTCAGTATGCATTGTTAAAGCAGATTTCAATCTTTGGTGTGTTTTCACCATTCAGACTTTTTTTTTTTTTCTTTTCTAGCTGATTAGTAGAAATCTAGCTGATTTCTACTTCTGAATCTGGTAAAAAAAATCTATTGATGCACATACTTCAAAAGCTTGTTGGCTTTAAAAGCTTCCCTTAGACAAAGATGCTGGTGAAGCTGGCATCTGTAACAGCAAATGCATGGTATAAAGCTCAAAAATAGACTGAGGGGTAGCAGCACATCCTGATAGAAGTACAAGCTTCACTACCCAGCCCAAGGTTCAAAACAGGGTTGAGTAACAATGATTAATTTCTGGTAGTACTTAAGAGTCTGCAAATGTCAAGAGGGATATCCAAAAAAACAATCCTGCCTTCATCTGACAGCACAGTGCATGTCTCCTCTAGAAAACATATATAAGTATGTGTGGTGATAAATGCAATATTTGAAGTATTACTCTTTCTAGTGCATTACTCGAATGGTTTATCATCCTTGCCCACTTTCCATCAGTTTCATTTGTATTCATGGAAAAAGCTTGGGGGAGGGGGGGTAGCAGGCACTTTTTGCTTTGGTTTTTTTGTCTGGTGGGTTTTTTTTGTTTTGTTTGGTTTGTTTGGGGCTTATTTGTCTGTTTGGTTTAATCACCTGTTCCAGAGAGCAATCCTTCTTGTTCCTATCTGACACAGTCAAAAAAAAAAAAAAAACAACAGCAAGGGCATCAACCACCTTTTTGAAGGTCTCTGGTAAAGTATTATTTATATGACTGCAGAGAGTCTTCTTCATATTTTAAAGGGTAGTATAGCCAAGCTGAGAAACATACTTAGGAAAATACATCATCCATTAAGCTTATCTGCTTTCCTGACGTGAGGATAGAAAGGCTTGCTGAGATCCAAAGGAGTTCTGTAGGTGAGCATGGCTCTGTAATACAGAGCAGGGCTTTGCTGCCCATACTGGTTTACTTGGGATGTGTTCCCTCTTTGAAAAATGGAGTTATAAAAGATAAATATACTACCTCAATAACTATGTCAAATGACATTATTTAGAGTAGAATTGTATTGTAGAACCACAGAATTGTTTGAGTTGGAAGGGAACCTTGAAGATCATCTAATTCCAACCCCCATACCATGGACAGAGACACCTTCTCCTTGATCAGGTTGCTCAAGGCCTCATCCAGCCTGGCCATGAACATGTCCAGGAAGGGGGAATCTACAACTTCCCTGGGCAATCTGTTCCAGTGTCTCACTACCCTCACTGTAAAGAATTTCTTCCTAATATCCAGGCTAAATCTACCCTCCTTAAGCATAAATCCACTACCCCTTGTCCTATCACTACAAGCCCTTGTAAAAAGTCCCTTCCCAGCTTTCTTGTAGGCCCCCTTTAGGTACTGGAAGGTTGCCCTAAGGTCTCCCTGGAGCCTTCTCTTATCCAGTCTGAACAGCCCCAACTCTCACAGCCTGTCCCCATAGGGGAGATGCTCCGGCCCTCTCATCATCTTGTGGCCTCCTCGGAACCTGCTCCTACAGTTCCATGTCCTTCTTGTCCTGGAGTCACCAGAACTGGACAAAGGACTACAGGTGGAGTCTCATGAGAGCAGAGTAGAGGGGAAGAATAACCTCCTGTGCTCTGCTGGTCACAGTTCTTTTCATAATCTTCAAGTATCAAAATAACATTGTCAGAAATTCTTACACCTTAGACCCAGTTGTATGTGTCCATATAGATCTTTCCTGCTAATGGAATAATATCTATAGCGGCTGAAAATTTCCCTCCATGGTGATTGTCAGAAACAGGCAGGAGATGTCAAGGCAAGGATGACTCTATAACATGCCCTTCATAAAGTACCCATTTTTCTATAGCATCTGCACCTGCCCATAGCAGAAGGCAGGGTTATGCACCAGGTGGATCTTGGAGCTAAACACTGGCTTATAGTGCATATATATAAATATATATATATACACACACACACACACACACACTGTAAGTTATGGTCACAAATTTCTAAAGACTGATGTGCAAGTATCTCAGAACCCCAGCATGTTAGGGGTTGGAAGGGACCTCTGGAGATCATCTAGTCCAACTCCCTGCTAAAGCAGGGTCACCCACAGCAGGTTACCCAGGATTACTATGGGCACGTGGGTTTGGAATCTCTCCAGAGACGGAGATTCCACAGCCTCTCTGGGAGCCTGCTCCCGGGCTCCAGCTATCTCATGGCAAAGAATCTTTACCTCATGTTTAGGTGGAACTTCCTGGGTTCCAGTTTGTGCCCATTGCCCTTTCTGCTGTCACTGGACACCACTGAAAAGAGCCTAGCCCCATCCACTTGACCCCAACCCTTTACCTATTGATGAGCACTGAGAAGATCCCTCTCAAGCTGCTCTTCTCCAGGCTAAGCAGCCCCAGGGCTCTCATCCTCTCCTCCTCAGAGAGATGCTCCGGTCCCCTCAGCATCTTTGTAGCATTTGTTGGACTCTCTCCAGTAGCTACTTGTGTCTCTTGAACTGAGGAGCCCAGAACTGGAGTTAAAACTCCAGATGTTGCCTGGCCAGGACAGAGTAGAGAGGCACAAGTAGCTAGGTAAGTACATAAATTGAAAGCAGCAGTGGAAATTTCTAGCTGGAATTCACCATCATATTTCCTGAAAATAATTGTTGAAAGTGGCTTTTGTGCAAAAATCTATCAGAAGCAAAGCACTTTTTTCTCTCATTTTCACTTACTGGAATTACAGTCAGGTTTTATCTGAGACATCTTTCCACATCCATTTCACAATTGCCTCCACCAGCTGTATTCAGAGGCCAGCTTCTAGTCCCTACCAAGGGAAACAGTTTGTGCTGGGGGATTACAAATGAATGCAGTGCTTGCTAAAAGCAATGTGCAAAAGAATGGGTGGTTAAGAGCACTCTGCAGCCATTTGTTAGTCAGAGCAAGCAGAAATAGGAACTCACTCAGTAATGCAGCCAGCTAATGTAATTAACTGTGCCCTCAGCCCAACATCTGTCTTCATAATGATCGTGGTGCTGGTAGGCACCTACTACGTCATGCCTTTATGTTTGAATTAATGCTGATAACCAGCAAGTGACATTTGTAATGTTGATGATAAAATACCTTGATTTCATCGTCATCTCTACTGAAGTACAGGTCTGTCATTTTCTCTCCATTCCTCCTGCTATTATTTAAAAATTGGCTGTGTCAAGTCTGCACTGTACAATCTCGCTCCATGTTCACGGGTGAGAAATACATGATGTATATATCCTATTTCATTTAAATTATTGAAGTGCTAAAATCTACCTGATCTTGTGAGGTGCACAGCTTCCCATATTTTATTTCTAAATCTCATTGACATGGTAGCTTCCTGTGATCTGCACTCAGTACATATTCATAGAATCATAGAGTTCTTTCAGTTGGAAAAGACCTCTGAGATTATCAAGCCCAGCCATTGACCTAACACCACCATGGCCATTAAATCATGTCCTCAACTGCCATGTCTACATGTTTCTTGAAAAACATAGGGAAGGTGACTCCACCACCTCCCTGGGCAGCCTGTTCAGTCTTTTCCAATGCCTGACCACTCTTTCAGGGAAGAAATTTTTCCTAATACCCAACCTGAACCTTTTCTGGCACAATTTCAAGCCATTTCATCTTGTTCTATCACCCGATACTAGAGAGAAGAGACCAACCCCCATCTCACCCCAACCTCCTTTCAGGTAGTTGTAGAGTGCAATGAATTCTCCCCTCAGCCTCCTCTTCTCCAGACTGAACAACCCTAGTTGCCTCACACAGCCCTCCCTGTTCTGCAGACCCTTCATCAGCTTCATTGCCCTTCTCAGGACACGCTCCAGCACCTCAATGTCCTTCTTGTAGTTAGGGCCCCAAAACTGAATGCAGTGTTTTCCATATACAAGGCCTTTTATCACATTTAAAACCTTAAAAGGTTAAACCTTAGGGTTTAGATTAAACCTGCTGATCCTGGGCACACTGGCACTCAGTAACCTGTACCAGTTTTCAGTGAGTAAGATTTCTGGGACAGTCTTAGATGATGGGAGAAAAGAGGGATTAATTCTAAAGAGTTGGCCATATTTCAACATTTTTTCAGGCCAGGCAGTTTGTAGTAAGAGAGTTTGCAGATTATTTTCCTTTCTTAAGTCATGGACTATGATATTTTTTTCCAAAAAAGTTACCTGTCGTTCCTTCTCCACAATTCTATTCTTAACTCTTTCCAATCTGTTCTCTGTGCAGTTAACCAGATCTGGCAGCTAGTTTCCATGGGCTTCTGCCACAATTACTGTAGAACAGTATGGTTTAGAAGGTAATTCTGAGAATTCTGCTCTAAATTCTCCTTTTCGTATACTCTGTTGAAGATGCAATAATAAATGTTGCAGGCTGGGGGATGTTGTATATTCAGCTGACACTGTTTTCTCCAAGGCAAAAGCCTTGGAGTTTTTTCTCTATCAAATTTTAAGTTAGAACTTTATTCTCAACCTCTTTGACCTGTCAGTTATCTCCAACATAATAAACACAGGTTTTTATTTTCTTCAGCCTTGTAGTTCCTTGTATGCTATGAGTAAGCCATCTCCTCCATCACTGTAGTGACATCTTTAGGGAGTTGTATGAGGTTCCTGCTCACTTTTGTTTCACCTTCCTGTGGCAAAAAGAATTCACAGGTCTTGTCAGATGTTCTCTTTTACTGGGAAGAGATAAATCAGCATGAGGAGAGGTGAAGCTAAGGAACAAATAATACATAGGTTACCCTGTTTCTGTTCCTGAAATGAGCTAATGTTTAATTAAATGTTTGTCCAATGAAAAAGGTCATATGTTGTGAACTGGTTCGTCGTGCTGAGTTCTGGCAGTTTCTGACAGGAACGTGTTTCAAAGGTCATGCCCACCACCAGGAGAGCAGGTCATAATGGTGTGCTTATTTCCCCACCTCTGCTTTCAGGCTTCCCCTCTCTTCATTGTCTGAGCTATTCTGCAGCTCTGCCAGTGCCTAGCAAAGTGCCTCATTGATTCCAGCCCTGGCCCTGACCCACTCATTTAATCTCCTGGCTTGACTTGCTGCCTGTGGTCCAGAGGAAGCAGACTGACATGGCTTGTCTCGCTCCATACTGTGCAGTATTGATGAGGTTCATGCCCTGCCAGCCTTGCTGTCATGTTAAGCTCTCAGCAACTCTTCCCTTACAGAACAGCCATCTCTTGCTGCTCCCTGATGATCACTTTTTAAAAAGAGTGCCATCTAAATCAGGTGAGAACAGCATCAGCCCTCATGCTGCATAGCCAACATCCAACAGATTTCTAGAGAAAACACTGAAGCAGCAGCAAAAGTGCAGGTTATTTTTTCACTGGGCTACTTTCCAGACATCAATAGTTTGCGAAATCCTTGACCAAGAGGCTGCACCTTTGAGGGAGGTGAGGCAATGGAACAAGCTGCCCAGAGACTCAGTGGGGGCTCCAAACCTGTAAGTGTTCAAAGCCAGGATGGATGGGGTCTTGAGCAACCTGGTCTAGTAGGAGGTGTCCCCATGTTGTAGGTTAAGGGTTAACTGTTATACCATGGAGATGGAACTCCCCCGAGGGGGTGGAAAGTCCCCAGAGGGAGGTATCAGATGTTGTACTATGTTATTGCATTCCTCTTCCTGTAGTATCCCTACAAAAGGAGCAGACCTTCCGGTCAGCTCTCCCTTGGCTCTGGGCATTTTGGCTCTTAGCTGGTGCTTTTGGTCTTGGATGCCTGGTAGGGAGGCCTGGCTGGCAGGAATCTGTTTCTGCTGCGTAACGGGGCCTGCCTCGGGGCCATTGCTGATTCTGGTTGTGTATATCCTTGTCCCCTCATTCCTTTTGTAAATATTACTTCTATTTTCTGTCCTGAACCGGTTGCTCAAACCAGGACACCCTGCCTATGGCAGGGAATTGGAACTTAGTCTTAGAATCATAGAATTACAGAATGGTAGGGATTGAAAAGGACCTCCAGGGATCATCGAATCCAGTCCCCCTGCCAAGGCAAGCTCACCTAGGGCAGGTTACTCAGGAACACATCCAGATGGATCTTGAAAGTCTCCAGAGAAGGAGACTCCGTAACCTCTCTGGGTAGCCTGTTCTTGTCCCTCATCACCCTTGTGGAAAAGTTTTTCCCTATGGTCTTTAAGGCCCTTCCAACCCAAACTATTCTACAATTCTGTGACCTGGGTTTATTTTCCCTGTAATTTTTCTGCTCTTTTTTGAACTCTCTTCTGGTTTTTTGCTCCCTTACCTCCTTCCCTCTCCTTTCTCCCCAAAACCTGAGGATAATGATCCCTATAGGCACAGAGCATGAGGAGGGACTTGGTTTTGTTTGTCAGAGCTGCCTGATGACTGCTATGTTCTTGTATTGTGAGAAGGATGCCTACTCCTCCCTAGTGCCAGTTTACCACACCTATCATTTTATAGGCTTGCATTGTACTACCTCCTAGCTGTCCTCTTCCAAAACCTTTTTAGCCTCTGATTCTTTGAGATGAGACAGGAAGAAATATATACTGTATTCAAATATCAGGCACCATGCATATCTGTGATTGGCAAAATGTGTGCAACACTCTCCTGTGTTCATTTGCCAGCTAAACAGAAAGGTGACACAAGACGTCACTGAGAAAACCATTCAGACAGAAGGAATGGTGCTGCCCTCTGAAATGGAAGACATTTATTAACATTAATTTTGGCCTCAAAACTTTCCTGTTGCTTTTTAGCTAAAGAGGCCAGTGTCTAGCTGATATATGGTAGGAAACGACTTCCCAGAAGCACTATGAAGATCTGAATGAAAGAGGATGAAATTTAACTGGAGGTGATGCCATCTGTTGTCTTGGTTTTGGTTCCCATAATACTGTTCAAATCACTTGGGATCTAGTCAGTATCTTTCCACCAAAGGGAAAGATAATCCTTCATTATGAGAGAACTAGGCATCCACAAGAGCCTGTATTGTCCTCTAACCAGCTTCATCAAGTTGGAGCTGAGTGGATGATTGATTGTGTATGTGTGCCTACTGAAGCTTGCCTGCCCAGCTTCTCCCCAAGAAAATCACTTGCAGGTAGGTGGTTTTTCACCACACCTGAATCTATGTGAAGGATCAGTTGTTTGCCTCCTCCTCCTCCTGAGCTGCAGATGGTACCAAGGCCTGCTGATTCACATATCCTATTGCTTCCTCAAGTCTGTTTGAACTAATCAGCTTCCAGGAGAGAAGTTACTTGAGGTTACTGCTCTGCACAGGATCTTGTACATTATATAATTCTGAAATGTCACTGAAATAGCCTCACCACATTATGGTTTCTTTTACAGTAAAGAAACAAAGGAAATTTTTAAGGAGCTAGTTTAATTTCCTCCAATAAGTGCAGCATTTAGAATGATTCCACTTGTTTAAGGTAGTTCTAGGCATGGTGCATATTTGGCTTCTTACTTCTTTTGAAAGGCTAGGAATGAATGCCAAGACAGAAATGGACTACAGTTAGATATGATGGGGATTTAATACAGAAACCTCTGGTGTGTTTTTGTCTTTTTCAAGCTCCGCAGCTAACCCTCAAACCTTCCACTGCGGGGTGTTACTCTGTATCTAGCAGCTGTTGCAAAAGGGGATATGATAAGTGGAAATGTCCATATTTAAACAAAATGATATGGTGTTAGGATACTCATCTGTCTCTCCACTGTATCCTGTGTGGTGTGCTCTAATGTAACAGTGTCAGTATTTTTCAAAGCAGATGGTAGTCAGGTAAACTCTTTTTTCTGTTTTCATTGAAGGATGGAAAGAAGAGAGCTGAATTTTTCCCTGTGACGCTGTTCTTACTGCTGTGCACAAAAAATGACTGTGCCTTACAGCGAGAGATATCTTGGTGAACTAGATTATATATCCCTGTGAAAAGCTAACCATATTTGTAGTGTACCAAAGCCATTATCAAAGTAACCTTACCAAAAAAAAAAAAAATCTGGATCTACTAATTTGTCAATGGCAAATGTAACCTTTCTAAGCTTATGCAGCAAGGTTGTCCCTTTTTGTCTGCAGAATTTTCTAATTTAGCTCTCTTTTGCAGAAAAAAAAAAAAGAAAAGAATCGGTGTCTGTGCCAAGCCTTTGCACAGTCAGCTTGTGGAAGGCACTGGGTACCTCTATCTAGATCAAATAGGCCTACTAGATCCTGGAAATCTGCATGATTTCTGTACATTGTCCATATCCTCTTGTAGCACAGGACCTTAAAAGAAGCTTTTGACATCATGATGTTACCAACCCAGACTTGGTCAGCCTATGTCTGTTGCTTATTACCTGGGAGAAGATACTGATCCCCACCTCACTAGGGCAAACCTCCTTTTAGGGAGTCATGAAGAGTGACAAAGTCCTCTCTCAGCACTCCTCACAAGACCTGTTCTTCAGACCTTTCACCAGCTTCATTACCCTTCTCAGCACTGACTCCAGGGAAGAATCACTGCCTGGATCCTGTTGGTCACAGTATTGCTGATCCAGGCCAGGATGCTGTTGGTCTTCTTGGCCACCTGGGCACACACTGGCTCATCTTCACCCAGTTATTGATGAGCAGACTTGCAGCAGACTTCACCTGTGATCACAGATGGTAAGGTGTGCTGGGTCCTTAGTGTCATGAATTTTCACCAGCTGCTGTTCCTCTGGTCACCTCTTTTGCCCATGACTGTCAGCATCTTAGAGCATGCTGCTGTGGTGAAATGAATGGTAAAAGGTGGCCTTCCAGTACCTGAAAGGGCCTACAAGAAAGTTGGGGGAGGGACTTTTAGAAGAGCTTGTAGTGATAGGGGCAATGGCTTTAAGCTTGAGGAGGGCAGGTTTAGGCTAGATATTAGGAAGAAATTCTTTACAGTGGGGGTGGTGAGACATTGGAACAGGTTGCCCAGGGAGGTTGCGAATGCCCCCTCTGTGGACATGTTCAAAGCCAGGTTGGATGAGGCCTGGAGCAAACCAGTCTAGTGGAAGATATCCCTGCCCATGGCAAGGAGATTTGAACTAGATGATCTTTAAGGTATCTTTCAACCCAAACCATTCTACAATACCATGAATGCTGTTAGCTGAAATGAATGTTAGCCAACCATCTCTAAGGGTTGTATTATAGAAGGATCTATGGCTCAGACAAAGGGAAGCGTGAGGGAAGTGTTATTGTTTTGTTGGTTAAATGTGACAGAGGAGCCTCTGTTTAGAGTGAGGCATTGACACAGCTTCAACAACAGCAGTGAGTGGAAATGATTTGAAAACTTAGTTTGAACATTCCCAACAAAGACACCTTCCTGGAGAGCCCCACAGCATCAGGTTACTGCAGCAGCAGCTCCAGAATGGCCAGTGAGCATCCTGTGGCTCATGAGTCTGTTCATAGGTGTAGGTGGAAATAAACGCCAGGTCTATGAATTAGGTTACAGTCCTAAACTATATTAGAACAGCTTATGTGGGAATTAACATGAGATCCTTTGATACCATCTACACTTCAAATTTCATTGTAAGCATTGTGCTCTAAGAACTTTCCAGAACATGGCAGAAGTTAAAATATATTAGGATTTAAAAGTAACAAATGATGACAGCCTAAGAAGAGGTCAGAGTGAGACAGTGACATTTTAAAGCATATGTTCAGCTGTCTTGAGTGTTTCTTGTGAGTAATAAAACTGAGGTACTTATCCCTGCTGGCTGCTAATGATCTTGTGTTATTTTTCATGAGGCTAGCATAATTAAGATGATTGTCTTAACTTCAGTAACTTAATCTACCTTGTTTCTTTATGTGCCTTTCAGTTGCCTTTAGCTCTTCTTGCACTTTTAGTTTCTTTATCTGTGGTTTTCTTTGCAGGTAAAATGTGTCCCAGGCTCTACTATACAGTCAATACTTGACAACACATAGAATTATAGAATTGTTTTAGTTGGAAAAGACCTCTAAGATCAAATCCAAACATTGACCTAAGACAAACATGCCTATTAAACCACATCCCAAAGAGCCATGTCCACATGTTTCTTGGACACCTCCAGGGATGGTGACTCCTCCCTGGGCAGCCTGTTCCAATGCCTAACCAATGTTTCAGAAAAGACATTTTTCCTCATATCAACCTAAACCTCCCCCGGCACAATTTCAGTCCATTACATTTCATCCTGTTACTCCATGCCTTTGCAAAAGTCTCTCTGCAGCTCTCTTCTTGCCCCCTTCAAACACTGTAAAGCTACTCTAAGGCCTCCCTGGAGCCTTCTTTTCTCCAGGCAGAACACCACCAACTCTCTCAGGCTATCTAGAAGAGAAATACGGGGATAAGAAGCCTAAAAGAGAAGACTCGTGGAGGGTATAGGCTGAATAAGAACATTATTATGGAGCATAATTCTCTAGCTTTGTGATCTGTATTTTTCTAGTTCACCTCTTCACTACTTTTCTTTCTCCTTCTTATGCATGATCATAGAATCATAGAATTATTTCATTTAGAAGAGACTTCTAAGATTAGGTCCAACCTTCAAATTAAGACCACCATGGTGACTAAACCATGTCCCAAAGTGCCATGTCCACACTTTTTTTGAACATCTCCAGGGATGGTGACTCCATCACCTCCCTGGGCAACCCATTCCAATGCCTGATAGATTCACCTTTCCTACCTCATCGATTTTTTCCAATTTAAACTTATTAATACCTATTTTTTTATTTCCTGAATTTTATGACTCTTTCTTCAGAATTCTAGCAATTCGTTTTGTCAGTGGAACTTCTGGCTTAAAGTAGAGCTTGTAGCCCACTGGTAGCCACGTATTCTTCTGCCTGTGAGATCTGTCATTATCTAAGAGCTTACACTCAGTTTTTCACCAAAATTAGCATTTTTTCCTCTCCCACTATATATTTCAGGGACATCTTGTTTGTATAGCAGCACTATTTATATTATGTATTGCTTAGAAATAATTTATCTTTGTGGCTGAGAAAATTGTGGTGTAATTCCACTGTTCTTGCACAGACGTTTCTTCTGTTTGTAGCTCTGATTTCTGAGTTGCAGTCTCTGTGGTATAAATAATGTATTAGTTCATTTAAATGCAACCCATCTTTGCAAGACTCGTGATTCACTATGGAGATCTTGTTGAGTAGCTTAAAAAACTTCAAGCAGGTTTTGGCAGCTGATTTATCTCTTCTGATCTGTAACATGTTGTGAAACTTTGCCTTTTTATGTGGCTGACAGTACTGTGAGGACCTGAAACTGCCAAGAGTCTCTTAGTGAGCCACTTCCCTTCATTGTACTAAGAATGTCAGACTAATGTGGGCTCTGCTAGGTTATCATACTCAAAAATCAGGAACCTAGCACTGTAGCTACAAGATTAGTGTTCTTTGGTGGAAATACTGATTGACAGCTCATTTCTACTTCTGCACTCTGGTGCTGTTGATTCTTACAGTTTGTAAAGTATGGAGCTTTAAACCCAGTCATTGAAGTTAACTGCATTAACCATGTTTTCAAGTAACCATCTAAAAATGTAGAATTAAACCCATTGCAGGGGCAAAGAGCTACACACATCTTAAACTGTATTTATTCCCAAACAATGCCAGTAAGATCACCCGAATTCTCTACTGTTACTTAACAGGTATTTTGCACAGATACACAGTACTGAGCAAAGGGACAAGCTAATGGTAGTCACATCCTACTGGGACCTTTTGAGAGCTCTAAACTGTAGAAAAGAATCATAGACTCATGTTGATTGATAGAGACCTTCAAGATCAAGTCTAACCATTATCCAGCTCTACTAAGTCTGGGGCTAGACTGTGTCCCTCAGCAGCATGTCTGTGGCTTTGAAACACCTCCAGGGATGGGGATTCAACCACCTCCGTGGGCAGCCTGTTCCAGTCTTTGAGAACCCTTTCAGTGAAGAAGTTTCTTTTAGTATTGAACCTAAACCTCCCCTGGTGCAAGTTGGGTCTGTTCCCTCCCACCCTATCACTTGTTACTAGGGAGAAGAGACCAACCCCTACCTTGCTACAAAAGAGCAATTAGTCTGTGTATCCAGCAATACTTCAAAAGAGAAATCTTCCCTCCATCTTTCCCTACAATAGAAGGTTCAGAAGTAGTAAACACTGAATCTTTCAGAAGAAAACTGGACCCTTACTGTTAGGATTATATAACCCAGTAAATCCAGAGCATGGATATGCACACTTCAGTGCTTTCAAAGGACCTGCACGCTGCCCTGGACCCCAGAAACCCTCATGAATAACCAAAAGTCACTGTTAAAAACTGCATTTATTCTTCCCACACAGTCACAATTCCAGCAATTCCAGGTTTTAGCTCTACATCTGCATATGGAAGTGAAAGACAAAGAATTATGTTTCCACATAGTAATATTATTTCTAATTGCATCTGCTTTGTCAGACATACGTGCAGCATTTGACCTTGATCTCTGGGCAATAACTGTATGCAGCTGGAGTTTTGTCAAAACCTAAATAATAGAGCCTTTCTTCCCACAGAGTAGTTAAAGTATATTTTTCAGTGTTTGTCTGGTAAAATATCCCTTTGAGTGTCCAAAATAGCCCAGTCACACTGTAGCTCAAAACTGAAAGTATATACAGTAGTACTCGAGGTTTAGGTTGGATATTAGGAAAAAATTCTTTACTAAAAAGAGTGGTCAGTCATTGGAACAGGCTGACCAGGGAGGCACATGTTCAAAAAACTTGTGAACATGGCACTTTGGGACATGGTGGTCCATTTCTCCATGAGATTGCATAAAAATATTTTCCCATGAAACACTGAAATGTGCAGTTGCTGCAATGGTCATGGTGAATAAGTTTTTTTTTTTCCAAACTTGGAGCATTTCATTTTACTATTGACCGCTTTCTGAGTGAGTTCTAGACAGAACAGCTTTTCTTATTTGCTGTTCAGTTATTTGCTGAGCTCTATGTAGGTCCTTGTCCATCAAAACCAGGAACTACATGGATCCTACCCCAGAAATCCCGTTTTAGGAAAACTTTATGAAATGACTGTGGATTCCACAAGAGGCTTTCAAAGCTTTATGGGCTTATTTCTGTTGAACCAATTCAGATAAATAACAAAAGCCCTAGTTCAATTTCACCAGGTTGGATTTGTAAATGCTGATTCATAGGATTTGCATTGTCCTTGATCCAGGAACACTTTTTCTGGCTGCAGCTGAGCATTAGTACTCAGGTTATGTCCTAAGCATTAGCAGAGGAAGGCTTAATTCACCTGTACACTTGTTCCTTTACTGCAAGGACATGGGTAAAATATCTATGTCTCAGGACACTGTAAATACAAATAGTGATATTAATAAAATTTAGGGTTCTGCAAAGGCTTTTAGGACATTTTTCAGGATTATTTTCTCTAATCAGAGATATTTGCAGTGCTGAGAGGTAGAGAGAAGAAATGTTTAACTGGTGGTGATAGCAGAGCTGAAGTACTATACCAGATAGAATGCTGGCATTGTGGGTCTTCACCAAGACTCGAGCGAGGAGAGCAGAAGGAAAAAAAAAATTGTTCAAAATCTGGGATGTGGGAACAGACAGTGTATTTGGAAATCAGGGCTTAAAATCAAGTCAGGGCAGGAGAAAAAAATGAACAAAATGTGGGGCACAATTTGACATGGAAGTATAGAATCAAAACATTATAGGTAGTCATGAGGGGAAAAAAGGGTCATGGGTCCATGCCTGTTTGGGGACCCTGGCCAGAGGATGAGGCAAGTGAGACCTTTCTGTGAATTAAAGACTCTTTTGTTATGACTAACTGTATTATTTTGTAACTATAGCATAGCTGAGCATCTGGCTTAGCCTTTCTTTGCAATGATCGTCCCTACATTACCTGCTGCACATAAATGTAGGTAGCTCATTCAGAAAAGATGTAAGTTAACTCTTGATATCTGTAACTATTAGTGAGAAGAGATTTAACCACAGGAAGATGTCATTTCAGTTTTTATTTCTGTGTCGGTGTGAGCTGAAATTCCCCCCCCACCAACAATAACCAGGCTAGCTCAGTCTGGAAGCAAATGAAAAGCTGTATTTACAAG
This sequence comes from Indicator indicator, assembly GCF_027791375.1. Lineage (NCBI taxonomy): Eukaryota > Metazoa > Chordata > Aves > Piciformes > Indicatoridae > Indicator > Indicator indicator. Next base: position 12,866,455 of record NC_072020.1, read on the forward strand.
CAGAGTCTAAAATCTACAGTGAAATGCAATGAATATGTACAAATATACAAAATTCACAACATTCACAAATATATACAATCAACAGAAAAAGCACAATCGATCTCCCTTTGCTTCCCCCCAAGGGGACCCTCCCAAAGGGGCCTCTCTCTCCCAGGAGCTTCCCCCCCAGAACCCCCCTGGACAGAGAAGCAGAGTTAGTTAAGCAGAAAGTTGTTAACTTAGCTGCCAAGGTCAGTACGTGTTATCTTCAGCCAGAAGAGAAGAAGAAACAGCAGCCAGACAGCCCAGCAACTGCCCCCACTGCCGAACGCAGAATGTGCAGAGTGCCTACTTTGTTTTGGGTAATAGTTCTTAAACATTTCTATCTATCCAATGGAAGTGTTTAGAACAATCGTTATTTTGCTTTCTTACACCCAATAGTGACTTATTTACATTCTTTCACTTTCTCTGTTCTGAACTTTGCAAGGAAAAATTAAAAAGACGGTTTCAAACCATCACAGTCCACCCCTTCTAAACAATTCCATTGGCTGCTACTATCATTTATCTAATCTAAAATAATATCTACAACAATAGGTGAATAAAGACCATAGTCCATTCCGGCTATCTCAGATGTAGATGATTCGAAAGAGTCAAATCACAGGAAAAACAGCAAACAGCTTGTTTCCTCACAGATGGAGCGAAGAAAGGAACAGGGACTCTCAGCTGACTCAGGGCTCTCCAGGGTTCGTGCACCGTAGATCTCATGAACTCTCCTCTTAGGCGCAATGCTGTATCTGCACAACACTCTGAATTTAACCTCTCTCAGCCAAAGTTAGATTTCTTTGTGGAATACACTGAATTTCACCATTTTCTTGCATCACCCAATAGGTGTGACCAGGACCTTCAGCAGAAACCACCCCTCGGACAGGTTTGGCCTCTCCTGAAGGAGAAAATACCCAAACAGTTTTGCCTAACAGATTCTTTTCTCTGATAACAGGAACTCTATCACCTTCTTCCTTTCGCAACAAATCTGATTGGGCAGGTCCAGCTCGATTCACTGAACCTCTACTATTCACCAACCAGGTCGCTTGTGCTAAATGTTTCTCCCAGTTTTTCAAAGATCCACCCCCCATGGCTTTGAGAGTGGTTTTCAGCAAACCGTTGTAGCGTTCGATCTTCCCTGCAGCTGGTGCATAGTAGGGAATGTGGAATATCCACTCGATGCCGTGCTCTTTGGCCCAGTTTTTTACAAGATTGTTCTTGAAATGAGTTCCGTTGTCTGACTCAATCCTCTCTGGAGTTCCGTGTCTCCACAGGATTTGTCTTTCCAGACCAAGAATGGTGTTACGTGCAGTTGCATGAGGAACTGGATAAGTTTCCAGCCATCCAGTGCTCGCCTCTACCATAGTCAGCACATACTGCTTACCAGATGGAGAACGAGGTAGAGTGATGTAGTCAATCTGCCAGGCTTCACCATACTTGTACTTGGACCATCGGTCACCGTACCACAAGGGCTTGATCCGCTTTGCCTGCTTAATAGCAGCACAAATGTCACAGTCATGGATGACTTGTGTGATAGCATCCATGGAAATGTCAATGGATCTGTCACGAGCCCATCGGTAGGTTGCATCTCTGCCTTGATGTCCTGACGAGTCATGGGCCCACCGAGCTAAGAACAGCTCACCTCGGTGTTTCCAGTCAAGATCAGGATCAGGATCAGAGTTTGTGTCCACCTGGGAAACTCTTGCAGCTAGATCTGCCTGATGGTTGTGTTGTTGTTCCTCTGTAGCTTTGCTCTTAGGAATGTGAGCATCGATGTGTCTCACTTTCACTGGGATTCTCTCAATGCGAGCAGCAATGTCTCGCCACAGATCTGCAGCCCAGATTGGCTTTCCTTTCCTCTGCCAGCCATTCTTCTTCCAGTCTTTCAGCCAACCCCACAAGGCATTGGCTACCATCCACGAGTCGGTGTAGAGATAAAGCTTTGGCCATCTCTCACGTTCAGCTATGTTAAGAGCTAGCTGGACAGCTTTTACCTCTGCGAATTGACTGGATTCTCCTTCTCCATCTCTCGCTTCTGCAACTCTGCGCGTTGGGCTCCACACTGCAGATTTCCATCTCCGCTTGTTCCCAACAAGACGACAGGAACCGTCTGTGAACAAAGCATAACTCTTTTCATCATCAGACAGATCACTGTAAGGAGCAGCTTCCTCAGCACGAGTTACTCTCTCCTCTGGAGGTTTAGCACAGCTTGTGCCTTCTGGCCAGTTTGTGATCACCTCCACCAAACCAGGCCTTTCGAGATTTCCCATTCGAGCTCGCTGTGTTATCAGAGCCATCCACTTAGACCAGGTAGCATCTGTTGCATGATGTGGTGAAGAACCTTTGCCTTTGAACATCCAATTCAGAACTGGTAATCTAGGAGCTAGAAGAAGTTGTGACTCAGTTCCAATCACTTCAGAAGCAGCTTTCACTCCTTCATAAGCAGCTAAAATCTCTTTCTCTGTTGTAGTGTAGTTTGCCTCTGAGCCTCTGTAGCCACGACCCCAGAAACCAAGAGGATGTCCTCGTGTCTCCCCTGGAGCTCTTTGCCATAAGCACCAGGTTGGACCATTGTCACTCGCGGCCATGTACAGAATGTTCTTAATGTCTGGACCAGTTCGGACAGGTCCCAGACCCATCGCTTGGACTACCTCTCGCTTGATCTGGTCAAAGGCTGCTTGTTGCTCAGGACCCCATTGGAAACTGTTTCTCTTTCGAGTCACATCATAGAGAGGTTTCACAATCTGACTGTATCCAGGAATGTGCAGTCTCCAAAATCCCACTATGCCTAAGAAACGCAGAGTTTCTTTCTTGTTGATGGGATTTGCCATGGTGGAGACTCTGTTTATCACATCCATTGGGATGTGACGGCGACCGTCTTGCCACCGCACTCCCAGAAACTGGATTTCTCTGGCAGGTCCTTTCACCTTGTCTCGCTTGATAGCGAAACCAGCTTGCAAGAGAATGTCAAGGATTTTATTACCTTTCTCGAAGACTTCTTCAGCAGTCTCACCCCAGACGATGATGTCATCGATGAACTGAATGTGTTCTGGAGCTCCACCTTTCTCCAAAGCATCATGGATCACTGCATGGCAGATGGTTGAACTGTGAATCCACCCCTGGGGCAAACGATTGAATGTGTACTGAATGCCTCTCCAGGTGAAAGCAAACTGAGGCCTGCATTCCTCTGCTATGGGAATAGAGAAGAAAGCATTAGCAATGTCTATGGTAGCATACCATTTGGCCTGCTTGGATTCCAGCTCATATTGGAGTTCCATCATGTCTGGTACAGCTGCACTCATGGGTGGAGTTACTTCATTCAAGGCACGGAAATCAACTGTCAGACGCCACTCTCCATTCTGCTTTCTCACAGGCCAGATTGGACTGTTGAAAGGTGAATGAGTTTTGCTGATGACTTTCTGACTCTCCAACTGACGAATCAAGTTTTGAATGGGCACCAAAGAGTCACGGTTGGTTCTGTATTGTCTGTGATGCACAGTTTGAGAAGCAACCGGCAGCTTTACATCCTCTATCTCATGTTGTCCAACAACTGCAGATTCATCTGAAAGCTCAGGTCTAATGGACAACTTCAATTTTCCTCCATCAATTTCTACAGTTGCTATTCCAAAAGCCCATTTGTAACCCTTAGGGTCTTTAAAATGCCCTTCTCTCAGAAAGTCAATTCCCAAAATACAAGGTGCATTAGGACCTGTTACAATAGTATGTTTCTTCCACTGCTTCCCAGTTAAACTTATATCAACCTCTATCTTAAACAACTCTTGCGATCCACCAGTGACTCCCTGAATAGTTATAGATTCTCCCCCTTGATAATTTGATGGTATTATGGTGCACTGAGCTCCTGTGTCAACCAAGGCCCTGTACTTCTGAAATTTTGAAGTGCCAGGCCACTGGATGTACACATCCCAATAGATTCTGTTATCTCCATTATCCCTTACCTCCCCCTGGCGGAAGGCAGGGCACCCCTAATGGTGGGGATTACCTCCACATGTACAGCTGGCACAATGTCCAGCACCAGAATTAGGATCACTGTTGGAGCTATCAGAGTTGTTCTGGGAAACTGAGGAAGCGACAGCTACCCTCCTGGTATTGCTACCTCGGGATCTGCCCCTCTGCAGCTCCCGTAACCTCTTGAAAAGATCAGAAGTTGGTTGACCATCCCATCTGTTCATGTTCTCACCAAACTGATCACACAGAGTTATCCAGATACTGCCACGTGATTGCCTCTGCTGTCTGTTTTGGTTTGACCTATTCTTGAATGGCCTTCTTGGAGCACGTCTGTTCCTAACAGCTGAAACTTGTATCCATCTGGAGGAAGATGAATTAGAATCATCCCCCTTCATCAAGTTGGATATGGAGGTTTTAAGTTCCTCCTTCAGCTCTTTCATGCAATTCTCCATCTTTCCAGACAGAGTTTCAATGGCTGAAACCAAAGAAGTACGTGCAAGACTATCCTCCAACTGCCTCATTTGGTCAGTGAAATGGCCAACAGTGGGAGGCACTCCACCATAATTTCTTGCCACAATCCTGCTTGCCAGAATAGTGGCATAATTAGGAGGAGCAAGCTTAATGAGCTTTTTGGCAAGGCCTGTTCCAACAGGAATTTCATCAGGATTCAGAGTCTTATGATCTCCATACATTACTTCTCTCACAGCAAATTCTCTCAGATGCTTGATTCCCTCAGCTATTGTGGTCCAAGGCTTAGGGTTCCATGGTAAATCATCTCTGCTGGGGTACCTCAGCGAGACTGCCAGTAGGAGGCGTGCCCACAGAGAAACTTTACCAATGCACTTGCCTAGATGCCTGTCTATGCCTGTATCCTTTGAGAGCATCCCCAACTGAGAGGCCGACTTGTCGCCTACCACCAATGCTGGGGCTCCCATATCAAAACACCTGGCTAGCCAAGACAGGACTGGCTCATTATCTCCTCTGATGTAATCCTTCCTCACATGTCTAATTTCCTGTCTGGGTGCATTAGCTGACTGTATGTCATCCTCATCATCATCATCATCATCATCCTGAGGTCGCTGTCCCCATAATCCTATTTTAATCCTCCGTTGAATTTCTTTGAGTTCAGAGGCACTACCAGCAGTTGCTAATCTACTAGGGTCTACATCCTGACCTACATCTCCATCATCCATGTGGGGTCTCAAGAGGTCTACCAGAGTTTTAAGGCTAACCCTCTCTTCCTCATCAGAAGGATCTTTCTTAACAGAGGGACCCTGAGTAGAAGGACCCTCATCTCCATCTGCACCATCTCCTGCAGCATCTGCATCTCCTTTACGCTTTCTGGTTACAGTGGCCACCAAATTTACTGGCTTGGTTTTCACATTCACAGCAGAGTTGGAAGAGCAAGTAGCCTTATGTCTTTCTTGATACAGTGCTATCAGTAGCCATATGATTATTCCAAGAAGCAACAAAATTAAGATTAAGGCTAGTACAAGATATCTAGGGTACCACTGGTTACAAAGACCCTCTGCAGTTGTAAGAGGAGTAACAAACTCATATGTGTCTGCTAGCAGATCCATAGTTGAGTTACCATAGCTTCTTAGCCCAATAAGACCACAACAGAATTCACCAACATTCAGTAACTTGTTCTTAACCCAAAGAAATGACTTATATGCCACATATCTCACAATCTTGTCTATCATGCAGGAAACAGCCCATCTGTAAACAATCACACTGATAATAGATGAAATAAAATTACTCAAAATCCAAAACAGCTTCATTTTGCTTCCTAATCTGAGCAGAAATAAATCAAACAAGCAATTGAGCCCCACGTTGGGCGCCAAAAATAAAAAGTGTGTCGGTGTGAGCTGAAATTCCCCCCCCACCAACAATAACCAGGCTAGCCCAGTCTGGAAGCAAATGAAAAGCTGTATTTACAAGCAGAGTCTAAAATCTACAATGAAATGCAATGAATATGTACAAATATACAAAATTCACAACATTCACAAATATATACAATCAACAGAAAAAGCACAATCGATCTCCCTTTGCTTCCCCCCAAGGGGACCCTCCCAAAGGGGCCTCTCTCTCTCCCAGGAGCTTCCCCCCCAGACCCCCCTGGACAGAGAAGCAGAGTTAGTTAAGCAGAAAGTTGTTAACTTAGCTGCCAAGGTCAGTCGTGTTATCTTCAGCCAGAAGAGAAGAAGAAACAGCAGCCAGACAGCCCAGCAACTGCCCCCACTGCCGAACGCAGAATGTGCAGAGTGCCTACTTTGTTTTGGGTAATAGTTCTTAAACATTTCTATCTATCCAATGGAAGTGTTTAGAACAATCGTTATTTTGCTTTCTTACACCCAATAGTGACTTATTTACATTCTTTCACTTTCTCTGTTCTGAACTTTGCAAGGAAAAATTAAAAAGACAGTTTCAAACCATCACAATTTCATAGAATCACAGAGTAATTTTGGTTGTAAAAGACCTTTAAGATAAGTGGGTCCAACCATTGTCTAGATCCACCGAGTTTGGTGCTAAACTGTGTCCCTCAGCACCACATTTCTACCTCTTAGAAACACCTCCAGGAATGGGGATTCAACCACCTCCCTGGGGAGTCTGTTCCAGTGTTTTAGAACCCTTTGAATGAAGGAGTTTCTTCTAACATCCAACCTGAATCTCCCCTGGGGCAACTTGAGACCTTTTTCTATAATTCTATCATTTCGTACTAGGGAGAAGACACCCCACCTCACTCCACCCTCCTTTCAGGGAGTTGCAGAGATTTCTAGTCTCCTGTATAACAGGGAAATGAAGCTTCAGGGACTGACAACGTATTTTCACCAAGCTAAATTTAAGGTGTGAGCACTAACTACACAGAGCAAAGTTTTAGGAGGGGGAAAAAAAAAAGTGGTTTAAGTAAAGCCATTAATGAACTGGGCAGCCTATATGCTTAATGATAATAAGCTGAAACAGTTGTTCTTTCTGTTTGATGAATGTTTAATAGTGCACAGAAGAATGAGACCCCTCTACTGAAAGGCAAATAGCAAGCTATAAGCTCAAGGAATTAATAAGGCTTTCATTGCTGAAAGGTCCACCTTGTGTATGAGTCATTTATTTACTTATCATTAATCTTGGATTATTATCTTAGCAATGCATACCATTAGCTTCTTTGATCTTATATTCCATTAATCTTTATATTTGTGCCCAGATTGTATTGAAATGTAGATAGTGGTGGTTTGTGATATAATTTTACTTGAGCACTTGCATGCCTTGCGAAAAACTCACAAAAATGCTGTCATTTCTTTAAATACCTGTGCAGGTAGTGATTAACACTTTGTAATTGGGTATGCTTTATCTCACTAATGTTGAACATAAAGCAGGAGCTTCTTCTGCTATGCGAATGGAATGAATCAACTACATATATTTTTCCTGGCAAATTCAGCAATATTTCAATGTTGGTTAAAATGGAAGTTTTCTGCAGGACCCACATTGTGGTCGCAACGATCTCATGAATGCTCCAGTCTTGGGGCAGAGTGGCTGGAAAATGCCCAGCAGAGAAAAACCTGGGGGTCTTAATTGACAGACAACTGAACATGAGCCAGCATGTACCCAGGGGGCCAAGAAGGCTAACATCACCCTGAACTAGATCAGGATTCGTGTGGCCAGCAGGTGAGGCCACATCTAGAGCCCTGGGTTCATTTTTCGGCCCCTCACTCCAAGAAGGACATTGAGGTGCTGGAGCATGTCCAGAGAAGGACTATGAACCTGGTGAAGGGTCTAAAGAACAGGTCTTGTTAGGAGCAGCTGAAGGAACTGGGGATGTTTAGTGTGAAGGAAAGGAGGCTGAGGGGAGATCTTCTCACTCTCTGTAGTTCCATGAAAGGAGGTTGGTTTGTTATCCCCAGTAATGAGTGGTAGGATGAGAAGAAATGTCCTCACGTTGCACAAGAGGAAGTTTAGGCTGGATAGGAGACGAACCTTCTTGACTGAAAGGGTTCTCAAACACTGGAACAGGCTCCCCAGCAAGGTGGTGGAACTCCTGGTCCCTGGTGGTGTTAAAAAGAGGCAGAAATGTGCTGAGAAACACAGCTTAACACCACCCTTGGTAGAGCTAGAAAATGATTGGACTCAATGATTTTAAAGGTCTTTTCCAACTAAAATAATTCTTTGATTTCTTGGCTTGGTAGAGTGTCATCCATATAATATGCTTTAACTTCCATTTCAAATGACATGTTTGAAGAATCTCAGCATGTTTTCCAACATTTTTTCAAGCTGAGATATTAATCAAATCTGGCTCTTTTTTCTCGAAAGTCTGATTCAAGTGTCAGTGATTTCATGACAAACTCTCTGGAAAGCAAAAGCAAATTATTGTATAGAAATTTTTCCTTTTCAGTTTCAAATGACACCTCTAAAACTAACTACCAGCTGTCCTTGCTCTCCTGGAACATAAAGTGTTCAGCCAAGTGCATGAGCTGTGTCAGGACCAGGGCTGGCAGTACGCTGCTATTTATTGTCTTCCTGGCTTCTGCTTTGTGTGCTGAATTTCTGGAGCAAATTTTTGTAACTGAAATATAAACCCTTGAGAAATCAACGCTTCTAATAAACTGTAGTACTGACAGAGCCTGAACTATGGTGCCCAAATTGCAGTGCTTGAAAAGCAGAAAAATAGAATCCTCAGACTCCAAATGCCTCTAAATTATAGTCTTAGCAATTTTTCTATAGGGCAATCACAAGACTATTTAAGTAGAATAATAGATTCCCAGCAGTGAGCTATTTGTAATTAAAATTAAGCATAGCAGGATCATGTCATTACAGTGTTTACAGTCAAGTCCATGTTATTAAACTAGTTGTGTCCTTATTGTTACCTTTCCCTAAGAACAGTTCTGCTCTCAATAAGAAATGTGTTTGTAAAAGCACTGCCCACCTTCAGAAGCTTGAGGGTTGTCATCAGTCTGGGAAAAGGCATCTCTCTGTGTTTGTGGATATGGAACGTAGCTGTGTGAATGAATACACAGGCACATCACTGTGTGTACTTGTACCACTACTTACTGCTTCTGGCTTCAATGGAAGCCACCTGGCTTTCAGAGAATGGAAGCAAAGCTGGTGAAGGGTCTGGGGAACAGACGATTTGAGGAGTAGCTGAGGGATCTGGTGGTGTTTAGCTTGGAGTAAAGGTGGCTGAAGGGGGACCTTCTCACTCTCTACAACTTCCCCAAAAGGAGGAAGGGTGTTGGTCTCTTCTCCATGGTAACAAGTGATAGGAGGAGAGGAAATGACCCCAAGTTGCACCAGGGGAAGTTTAGCTTGGTTATGAGAAGAAATCTCTTGACTGAAAGAGTCCTCAAAGACTGGAACAGGCTCCCCAGGGAGGTGGTTGAATCCCCATCCCTGGAGGTGTTTTGAGGAGGCAGAGACATTGTTCAGCCCCAGCCTTGGAAGAATTAGATAATGGTTGGACTCATTGATCTTAAAGAGCTTTTCCAACCTAAGGAGAATCTGTTTCTGTGAAGTTTGCAATGCAAGATGTATTTTGCACATGATGCATCAGGATTTATGTCACCTATTTGAAGATACCATGAGTTGTTGTTGTCCCTGATGAAGACACTAGGGAGCAAAACAAGTAAGGAAAAAGGTAAGACCCATTATTGTGTGCACCAAGGAGCGGTGCCCAGTGTTGACTGAAACAGCAAGGGACTTTTAGTACAAAGTCATCCATCAGTTTTCTAACCATCTTTATTACTGAGTAATTCTTTACATTATGGGAAGAAGCATAAAGATTTCTAATTACCAGGGGTTTATTCCCCAGAAGATAAATTTAGGAGTGAACCCATTTCAAATAAGGCTCTATGAAATTCAGCATTTTCCTGGTGATTCAATGCATGACCACTCCTGTTCAGTAGAATGGAATATAGTAGTTTTCTGGCTTCTATAGGCTGCTCACCAGAGAAGCTTAGTCTCTGAGTGTCTGTAACAGATTATAAAGTGAAGCTGATGTCAATAAAATCTCAAGAGATGTGTTTAATTCAAGCTGTAAAATGTAGCAGGAATAAATAATTAACAAGACACCAAAGAATCAATTTTATGGTTTGTTCTCAAGCCCAGCCATTATGTTCTCCTTTACCTATTTGAAACAGCAAAAGGAAGGTGGTCACATGAATACAAAATTAGCTCAGGGCAACACTTGAAAAGCTTTAAAGATTGGATATCAGGAAAAGTTTCTTTCCTGAAAGAGTGGTCAGGCATTAAAACAGGCTGCCCAGGGAGGTGGTGGAGTCACCATCCATGGAGGTGTTCAAGAAATGTGTGGACATGGCAATCTGGGACATGGTTTAATGGCCATGGTGGTGTGGTAGTTTCAGGCTATGCCTAGAAAATTTTCCACAAATCTCGAACAGAAAGTAGTAGAATGTAAATAAATCACCATTGGGTGTAAAAAGGAAAATAATTATAAGTTCTAAACATGTTCAGACATCTGTTGATCAACATTCCCAGGTTCTTTTCTGTTGGGCATTTTCCAGCCACTCTGCCCCAAGCATGGAGTGTTCATGGGGTTGTTGTGACCCAAGAGCAGAACCCAGCGCTTGGCCTTGTTGAATTTCAAACAGTTGACCTGGACCCATCAATCCAGCCCGTCACGGTCCTTCTGCAGAGCCTTCCTACCCTCAAGCAGATCCATATTCCCTGCCTGATATTCAGCCATCAGTTGCTATAGGTTCTAGGTCATAACCTGAACAACATGTTCACAAGGTTTTCTGCAAGAAGTGCAGGGAAATGGGTTATCAGGCTCCTACAATTGCTGTAGTAGAACCAGCGTAATTTCATTCTAAGGAACTAATTTGTGGAGTGCTCTGAGAATTACAAGTGCTAGGTAGAAGAGAAAGGAATAGTTATGTCTCTGCATTGCCATGTACAAAATAAAACTCTGTAAATCCATCAGGATCACTTCATCCAAATGAGTTAACTGTGGTCTTTTTAGAATCATAGAATTATTTCAGTTGGAAAAGACCTCTAAGATAATTGAGTCCACTGAGTTTTCTTTATTCGTGAGTCCTTTATTACTGGTTCTTATGAAAACAGCTTAGAATAGCTCCTTATTGGTCTGAAGATAGCACTGAAAAACTGTTTGGCAGCCTTTGCTGGGAATATGCCCTGAAGGAACTTTGCTTAACCAAAGGTCACTGCATATTTTAATATTGATTTGCTCTTTGTAAATCACAGCCTTTAAAAGTTCCAAGCATTTTGTTTTGGTCTCCTGACAGAAAAAGTTTGATAGCATCCACCAAAGAAACACAGAGGTCTTGTCTTACAGTAAGTGACAAAGAAAGGTGAGGTCCTTCTTGGGTCAGGAGGGATTGTTTAGTTCTGCCATTGTTCCTTATATGCTTTTGTGCACAATTAGGTTAGAAGTCAGCAGCAAATTAAAATAGTTTGGGAATTATTGTGAATCGGAATTAATTTTACAGTCCCTCCCATGTACCCTTTGCGTTGCCTTGTGTGTGAGATCCAAATGCTGTTGCTGAAAGTTTCAAAAGTCACTTTAAACACTTTTCACTTGGTGATAAATAGGAATCTTACAGGTCAGATCATCTGGTTTTACTTTTATTTAGGACACTGAATATCAGGGACTCCCTGTGGAATGGGTGATACTCATCTCACGTTGGTTCAGTAGTATTGGTGAAGTAGAAAAAAAACTATCAGTAAGTGCTTTGACAGTGAGGGTGGTGAGACACTGGAGCAGGTTGTCCAGGGGAGTTGTGGATGCCCTGGAAGTGTGCAAGGCCAGGCTGGACAGGGCCCTGACCAACCTGGTCTAGTGGAAGGTGTCCCTCCCCATGGCAGGGGGTTTGGAATTAGATAATCTTTAAAGGTCCTTTCCAACCCAAACTGTTCCATGACTCTGCCTTAGCAGAGTAAGTAGCAATATGCCTTAACTGAATTATCTTGTTCAGTACCTCTGCTATGGAAAGAGCAAAACCACTGCAAACAGATCCATACATTTAGAATATTTCTGTGATTTTATTACTGGTTTCACAGTATCTCTTTTAAGTAAGCTACATCTACCCAGTGGTTCAGACTCCCATCTCAGAGCATCATTTATTGTTCTTTCAAATTATTTTCCTTGTATGTTATTTTATAGACTTCACCTGTCATATTCTTCTTGAGCAGTCAGGTAACTGTGCATTAAAAAAGGATTGAATTTGAAACATGTCTTAATAGTCTTTGTGAGGACATGTATGGAGGTAGAATATGATGGAACATCATACCTAAAAAAGAAAAAGTCTGGATTTTGAAGATTCTTTTCAAAAAATGGTGATAAAGGGTATGGATTTTTAAGGAGATGTTTGGAGATGATAAAAAAGACAGGCAATGGAAAAAATACTGCAAAGCCATTCAAAACCAGCTGATGATGGTTAGTTCTGAGGCAGAGAAATGGACAAAAAAAGCAGAACAGAAATGATTTGGGAGACAAATGAGAGGTGAGGTGTGAGTGGGAGCAAGATTTGACAGGGATTTGATGATGAGAAAGAAAAGATTGAATTTCACGTTCAGAATAATTCAACTTAGCTTCTTTTCCATTGCAAAAAGTCTTTAATATTTTGTTCTGCCCTACAGAAATTCTCATGCTGTCCTTATCAGTGTAGTTTGTGAGTTCTTTTCAGAACAGCGCTGGACAGTATGTGTCAAGTATCTCTTGCATGTAGTTTCATTTTTTCTTTTTGGCTTCTTAGTGAAGGAGTAATTGCACAAGTGAATGGTATGTTTTAGTGGTGTTTCTTGGCATGCTTGTTTCTAATTGATATGGAGGATCAGCTAGTTTATGTTGGGATTATATCTACACACAAGCTGTATTTTAAACTTAAGCTCGAGGATGGGAAGTGTGAAGGGAAGGCAGGAGAGGGAAAAGGGAAAGGTTTGTGTTATACAACAGAGAACAGTGAGATTTGGGATAGTTTTACAGTCTTCAGGAACTTTATCTAACAGTGTATGTGGCCACCTGGATAGTTGGCTTCTAGGACAAAGTAACTTTTCATCTTCTTGCTCAAATGAACGCTAAACCTGAGAATTGAAGTAAATTATACATCTTGGCCACAAGTTGTCTGGGGAAGATAGTGTATTATATATCCCTGCCCTGGGGCTCATAGTCTTCTAAAAAGGCTGGGGTAGTGACCCAAATCAGTTAACTAGAAGAGGTTAAATAGCACAGACACAACACTATGAAAACACAGTCACATCAGGAGAAATTAAGAGACTGAAATAAATGCTTTCTCTTCCTTCGGGGACTTGAAAATACATGGATTAGAAAGGAATCTGGAGAGGTCTCTGAGGCCATTCTCCTGCCTTCAGGCAGAACCAAACATATTTAAGTCATTCTTGGTGTATGTTATTGTGAGTTGTTCTTGAAATACCTTTTTCCATGAATGAACCTCATTGCTTTTTTCCCCCCGTTCCCTGTGGACATTTCTCACAGTTGGTAACTGTCCTGTTTCCAACAATTTTTTGAGCAGTGGAAAATCAGCACCAAGTTTGAGTGTCTACATTTTATGTATATATGAAAAGATAAGCACAGAGTAGATATGATTCTATGTGAATTAAATTAAATAGGTCTCTGGGGAGACCTTATAGTGACCTTCCAGTACCTGAAGGGAGCTACAAGAAAGCTGGAGGGTCTTGTAGTGATAGGAGAGGGGCAATGGTTTTAAGCTGGGAGAGGGTAGATTTAGAGTGGGTATTAGGAAGAAATTCTTTACAGTGAGAGTGAAGAGATATCAGGATGGGTTGCACAGGGAGGTTGTGGATACCCCCACCATGGATGTTCAAGGCCAGGTTGGACAGGACCTTGAGCAACCTGGTCTAGTGGGAGGTGTCATTCCCATGGTAGGGGGCTTGGAACTGAATGATCTTTAAGGTCCCTTCCAACCCAAACCATTCTATGAAATGATTTAAAAATGTACATTTCATAGCAAGGTTTGTACAGAAACACACAGGCAAGGTAGCATCTATCTCACCAATATTTACGTCTTATTAACACTTTATGGCAAGAGAAGTGTTTCAATGGATTTTACGGTTAGAAGTTATATTCCCTTTGATACCTCTACTAAATTTTAAAGGTTTGTTTGTTTTCTTTTTTTGTAATTTCTACATTCTAGTTGCCTAAATATTCCTGTAAACTCTTTTAGAGTGGGTAAGGTTTGAACAGTGAGACAGATGAGCAGCAGATTATGTTACAGAAATTATCTAATGGATTTGCTTTCTGATCAACAGAAAAATGTGGGATGGAGGAGGGACTTAAGTCCTATAGTCTCATTTAAACTCCATTTAGTACTAGTATTTAAAATATGTCTATTCCCCCCTTTCGATCTACATCATATTTAGAACAGGGAAAAGCAGATGAGCAAAAACGACATTGTGCAAACACAGACCAGGCTAGTCAACCATTGCACTGTAAGTATGAAATTAACATCAGGGAGTTTGCTGAGTGTCTCTGAGTTTATGACTTAATATGCTCCAGTAAATGATACAGATAAATATCTCCTTTTTTTTTTTTGTGCGTATTTCCCTAGATTAAGTTGTTTGCCTCAGTTATATAGTCAATAATGCAGTATGTCTATTAGTTATGCTACAATAAATGTAAGTTATGCTGTACTAAAGCCTGTAACTAGTTGCCAGCATTATGTGTGAGACTTCATATAAATAACTGCTGGAATTCACATGGAAAAATGTTTTGTGCTTTTTTATTTTTTTGGTCCCTGGATAAATGCTTCTAAAGTAATCTATGTTTGAATGGAAATGAAGAAGCAAATAGCTCAAACCCAGTTATTTTGAAAGGCTGGCAAAAATACAAAACCATCTTCAGATTTAGGGACTTCTGTAGATGTTTATATCCTTGAATAAAAGTTACTTTCATGAGATTGGTTTTGAAATGTCACTGCTTTCTGCTTTTGCTACTCTTATACCCACCAGCTATGGATTCATCTAAATTGTTAATCATTTGAATGCTTAGAAATATGCTATTATATGCTCTTGGTTTTATTCTGTGGTGTTGAGAACACAGCATAAAGTCATCACCTATTAGCTGAATAGCAGTAATCAACTCTATCTGTTCTTTCAGCCTGCCACACTTAAAAAACAAAATGAATTCGCTTAAACCACATTGAAAACATAATTTATTGAACTGTGAAAATTGCCTCAGGAATATTCACTGTATATTCCTGTGAAAACAATATTTGTAAATGCTTCATTTCTTGTCTTAGGAGTGCATTTCTTTAAGCACTATTTTTAAACAAGCCAGTATTTTTTTGATCTTTTTAACCAAGAAAGAATGGATGACATTGAATACTGGAGGCTGATACAGGATGTAAGACATCTATATTGTGCTATATTCTGAGGCACATGCATAAATCAAAAGGCTTTTAGAAACAGGAGTGCACAATGTTCAAGTCTTTAATGAATATTAAGGTTGCCCAGAGAGGTGGTAGATGCCCCATCCCTGAAAACATTCCAAGTTAGTTTGTTTCAGGCGCTGACCAACCTGATGTAATTGGGGTCGTCCCTGCTCACTGCAGGGAGTTAGGGCTAGATGACCTTTAAAGCTCCCCTCCAACCCAAACCAGTCTATGATTCGATATCATGGTAGAGGTTATCCTTGGTTAGTTGAGTCATGTACAGCAGTGCTGTTAAGTGGAACTTGAGGAGATAGGAGACAGTAAGCTCTTAAGGGGTTCACCCAGGTACTTTCAGTTTCAATAAATTGCTCCATGGGAAAGGAAATCTGTCCTTGGGTGTTATTTAAAAGAGTATTGTTAACTATCACACCAATATGATGACCTCCAGATTTATCTTTGAGATAAGGGTACTTATTTGTAATGCGTTTATGAAAATCATTTCTCTAATAGAGGGTCTCCTAATTTTCATTGTTAATGTCATAATAAAAATGTGTAGTTCACTAATCAGATTTGGTCAACTCACCATGAAAGAAAAGCTGCTTTAATTCTTCATCAGGAACGCAGAGCCTGCACCAAGTCTGACTAACAAATTTAATAAAGATAAGAGAAAAAAAAAATTTTTTTTGCAATTATATTTCAAAGCCCCATCAATGACAAGGAATGTAATAATTTCAAAGGTGAAAGCACATGGTAGTTCCCATTTTTAACTGTCTTCAAGAAACTGGCCAAACACAAATCTTTTGAAATCACAGATAATGTTTCAAACGACAAACACACGTTCTGCTATAATTTTTGATTTTTTGCTGCTCCATTTTTTCTGTTGCATTCCTTTCACTTTCCAGCAGCGGTGTAGCTGGAAAAGAAAAGCAGGTGGCTGGGAGAAAGGTGAGCAACACTTGACAAACCAAACTTCTACAGCTTTTGTAGTGAAGCCTGAGAAGACTAAGAGGGGATTTAATAAATGTTTATAAATATATGAGGGCTGGGTGTCAAGAAGGAAGGGACAGCCTCTTCTCATTTGTGTCCTGTGATAGTACAATGGAAGTAAACTACAGCACAGGAAGTTCCACCTCAATATGAGGAAGAACTTCTTTACTGTAAGGGTCACAGAGCACTGGAAGAGGCTCCTCAGAGGGGTTGTGGAGTCTCCTTCTCTGGAGACTTTCAAGACCTGTCTGAATGCAGTCCTGTGCAACCTGCTAGATTATATGGTCTTGCTCTGGCAGGGGGGTTGGGCTCTATGATCTCCAGAGGTCCCTTCCAACCACTAACATCCTGTGATCCTGTGAAGCCTGTTGTTTGTTTTAATAATGCAGCATTAGTAATTTCCATCCCAGTCAGCAGAAAGCCTACCTCCATTTTAGCCCATTGCTGGCTACAGAAAGATAATTAGCATCTCACTGGCATTCCTTCTTCAACTTTCAGCCAGGTGTGGAATGGGAGTGGTCCTGCACAGCAGGAGGAGGTGTGACTTGTGATGTTCTTTGTGTTTTGACAGCAAAGTACCAGTCAGACAGGGCTTAGAACCCTAATTTATGATGGATGAAGGTACTCTACCTTCACTGTGATTTTTGGCTGTTTGTGGAAGGGCTGCAGCAGAGTCTTGATGAATCATCTTTTATGCAGTTATAAATGCTGTTAATCTGTCTAAAATAATGAAGATTAATTACCAGGCAAAGGTCCAATACACTGCTTGGGCAGCTCACAATTTAGCTGTGTGTAAATCTGGATGCTCATTTAGGTTTTTCTTTCTGTCTTTGCTTCTTGCCCTGGCAGGTGTGTGCCCAATCACTGTGAACATGGTGGCAAATGCACCCAGACGTGGGACAGCTTCAAGTGTACTTGTGATGGAACTGGATACAGTGGTGCCACTTGCCATAACTGTAAGTCCTCCTGCAGTTTCGGGGTTGCAGTGGAGCAAGGAAAGCACTCATGTCTCATGTCTTTTGGTTGAGATTTAAAAAGTCAAAGTCTTCCTCTCTGGTTGTTAAAGATCCTAAATCCATTTCTGAAAGGAGATGTTGGCTAAATCATACTTCAGCTTACCTACATAGGAATGTATATACACAACACCACGCAAGGGAGCAAAGGAGTGCAGTGGTCTGAGCTGGGTGTGCTGAGCAAACACCTTCTCAAAACTGCTGAGAGGGGACACAGCAAACCTGCCCTGAGCTGTTGTGGAGAGATCCTTACTGCTGCTAGAGAGACACTGGTTCAGTTGCTAATCTTGAGGTGTGTTCATACTGATTATTTGCCATTCTGAAATCAAATTATTTACTCTGTTGTTCTGAGTTTCTCAAATAAGATTATTTCCTATGAGGTCCACATTCCCTAAACTATTAAAGCACAGAAAAAAGAGGGGAAAGGATGGCTGCTCTTTTGATAGATCCTGAAAAATGCATGATGAGACAGCAGGATGTCTTGTGTTCCTTCTCTTGGACATTGAAAGGAGATTTTCATCTGCAAAGTATATTCTAAAGTATTTAGAAGATGCAGAGAGCATAGCCAGTTCTTATGTTTCTTCCTTTGGTGTTTAGTAAACAACCTCCTCACACTGAGGAAAGACAAAAATCCTTCTAAGCAGGTGAAAAGTTAAAGTTGAAGCCAGGGTTTACAGAGATACAGATTTAGATTACTTTACACCTCCAGGAGCAGGGATTCAGCAACCTCCCTGGGCAGCCTGTTCCAGTCTTTGAGAGCCCTTTGAGTCAAGAAGTTTCTTCTAATATCCAATCTAGACTTCTCATGGTGCAACTTGAAGCCATTTCTTCTCATCCTATCACTTGTTCCTAGGTAGAAAAGACCACACATTGCTCCAACTTTTCAGGGAGTTGTAGAGAGTGAGAAGGTCTCCTTTCAGCCTCCTTTTCTCCAGGCTAAACGATCCCAGCTCCCTCAAGCCGCAAAGCCTGGCCTTTAGCTCTGCTCAGGTTATGTGGCAAGAGGTAAGCTCTCAACTTCTGTGGCATTTCATTACAGCCAGGTTAATAACAACCAGTTCTGTCAGCACTGAGCCCTGTAAGCTTTATAAGGGAATCGTAGAGTCATGGAATGCATGAGGTTGGAAGGGGACCTCCAAAGGTCATCTTGCCCAGCCTCCCTGAAGTGAGCAGAGACACCTCCAACTAGGTCAGGTTGTTCAGGGCCATATCAAGTCTGAAGCTCAGGGCCTCAACCACATCCCAATACCCATTCCAGTATTTCACCACCCTCATTGTAAAGAACTTCCTCCTGAAGTCCAATCTAAATCTATCCTGCTCCAGTCTAAAGCCATTGCTGCTCATCCTATCACTACAGGCCCTTGGAAACAGTCCCTCCCAAGCCTTCCTGTAGGTCCTCTTCAGATATTGAAATGTAGCTCTAACATCTCCCTGGAGCCCCAACTTCCTCATCCTGGGGAGCTGATCTTAGTAAAGATCAGGGATCTGGGAAAGCAGATCTTTATTAAAAGTACAACCCAAATCTATTTTGATTCAGTAAATTCAAATGTGTGGCTTCTGTCTTTAATTCTCTGTTCTTGTTACTTGGACATTAAGACCGAGTCAGCCGTAGAAATGTGCATACCATGTGCAATCCGTAGGGCAAAGCCTCTGTCAGAGAATGCCAGTCACAGATGACACCTTAGAAAATTCCTTCTCACGAGATATGTCTGTGACTCTGACATCTGCATCTCTGCTCATAACTGCTATTGTTCTTACTATTGACTGCTTTCAACATTTCCACACTTCCTTAGTTTTTAAAAATCACTCAGTGCAAGTTTTCTTTCCCAGTACAATGGGATTACTTTTGTCATGGTTTAATCCCAGCCAGCAGCCAAGCACCACACAGCTGCTTGCTCACTCCCCACATACACTCCACTGGAAGATGTATTGCTTGAATTATATGAAATGATAAATGAGAAATAATACTTGAAACCCAACCTGATGAGTTTTGAAAAGAAAGGAACTTTTAGTGGGGCAGGACTGAGTTGCTCCCATTCCCTGCCCCCTCTCCCCCTCCCCCC
Organism: Indicator indicator; assembly: GCF_027791375.1. Taxonomy (NCBI): domain Eukaryota; kingdom Metazoa; phylum Chordata; class Aves; order Piciformes; family Indicatoridae; genus Indicator; species Indicator indicator. The sequence continues at coordinate 12,885,880 of NC_072020.1, forward strand.
TTTATGTGTTGGCGGTGATTTGCTACAGCTGAGGTGATTTGCCTCATTTAGGGTGATGGAGGACAGGTGCTGTGGGATGTGCTAATGAGGATAAGGGGCTCTGCAGGGAGGTGAAGTTATTCTGAAGAAAACACGTCTGCAGAAAGAGTAAGTGTGATTTTGAGAGCTGCTGGGCTTGAGGAGGCTGGAGGTGGGGGGAGAGATGTATGAACTTTACACTGGGAGCAGGGGGAAAGAATGAGAAAAGAATGATCAGCTCTTTTAGAATTGTTATTACAGAATGTTTGGTAGTAGATGGTGTAAGAAGAGGGAGGATGGTCCACCTCGTTCTCTTGTGAGCTGATGTTTGGGTGGCTTTCATGAAGGTGGTGGACTTTTAAATTGCTCCTTGAGGATTCCTACTTTAAGACACTTTATTTGTGAACTGACTTGAGTAAAGTAGATTCTGGGAGGTGAATAATAGCGAGTTGAAGTACAGCAGTGTGGGTGTGTCAGAGGAGTGCTGAACTTGGAGTAATAGGGGGGAAAAATGAGCTAGAATTTCTGAAATCTTTAGAAAGAGGCTTTTGTCTCTCCTGCTCTTAGCATGCTCTGAGAAAGCACTTCGAACAACTAAGTGTTCTCAGCCAGTATCAATGTATTCTCTTACTCTTTCCCTACACTCTGTATCTACACTAGCCAAATGTTCAGATTTACTAGGTGCTCTGCAAAACCTCAGTTCTGGCATGTTTGCCTCTTTGATGTTGAGGATATTGATTCTCAAAGCCTGTTTGTAAAGACACTACTTTTATTTACCAGAGTTTATTAAAAGGATTGTATAATCAATATGCTGGCTTCCCAAAGAAGCTAATCTCTTTTCCAATAATGCTTTTCAAAGGAAATGTCATCCTAATTTATAATTGTCTTTGCGGCTTCATCTTCTATTATTTATTGTGTGTTCTGAAAGGTTTTAACATAATGCATTTCTTTTTCTAAGATGGAAGGTGATTATTAAATTACCTCTTTTCCAGTAAAATACAATTTTAACATGAGGATGAAGTTGTTTGGTGTAGTCTGAGATACTGTAATTTTTCATGTGCAATGTATAAGCACCAGATTGCTGCATTTTTGGACCTGTTCCTGCCAAGCTTGGACCACTTAATTTTTATTTTTTTTTTGAGGTTGGAGATTTTGCATGTTTTTAGGTTTCACACTCTGCTATGTATTAGTAAAAAAATAAACCCCCCCACCAGCTTGTTCTTAGCTTCTCTGCTATAAACTTTTGCTATTAATTGGTGATTTCAGCTCAGAACTACTCTGCACCAGGTGTTTATGAACTGCAGGGTGTGTAATAAATTGGAAGCAACTTTAATTTATACTGAAAGTAAATGGAAAGAGTCCATGTTCAGGACAGAATGGACTGCAGCTCCAAAATAAACACCACCAGCACGTGCTGACTCATGTTCATGAGCACGAAAAGAGTGCAAGGGCTGAGATTTGGCTTTAGCTGTGTGTAGAGTTGGTCTGTTTATGTGTAGTTTTAAGTAAAAATTGGGTATCATGATTGTTCAAGCTAAATTTCTGCTGGGTGGGGTTATATATTTGGGATCTAGTCCAATAACAGTATGTCATTAGGGTCTACTTGGGAGCATTTCAGTCCTTAATTGAATGACCTAGTTAACACATTTAAAGTTAACCAAGCAACATGCTTGAATTTCAGCCTGTGTTTGGGGAATTTTAGGAGGACTTAAAGTGATTTCAGGCAAATGTAACCTGTGCTTTAGTGTTCTTCATAATGCACAGCCAAATGTTGATTCCAGGGGACAGTTAAAAGACAACCGCTAATTAAGAACAAGTAACTTGAACAGCTCATGTATGCTGGAAAACCAGTCAGAATTAATCATAGCCCAAAAAGGACTCTGCAGATAAAGACTTCAAAATTAATTAGCTTTCTCTTAAACTTTTCCATTAAGGCAATCTAGCATATTGCTTACTTCTCTGTTAAGACACTTCCATTTAAAAAAAAAAAAAAAAAAAAAGGCATTAGTGTGCTGATATTAAAATCCTGTTGTCAGCCATTAGAGAAAAACACTGGAATTCTGTAAGTCTGGCTTTCTCAGAGATGTGAGAGAATGAAGCTAATGCAAAGATCAACTGTAGAGATGCACAGTAGTCAAATTAATGAGAACTTCCTCAGATGTTTTGCACTCCAGAAGGCCCATCACATCCTGGGCTGCATCAAGAACACTGTGGCGAGCAGGTTAAGGGAGGTGATTCTACTGCTCTGTTCCATACTGGTGAGACCTCTCCTGGTGTACTGTGTCCAGCCCTAGAGGCCTCAGCCCAGCAAAGTTGTGTACCTGTTGGAGTGCGTCTAGAGGAGGACAGAGAAATTATCTGAGACCAGAGCTGCTTTGCCATGAGCACAAGCTGAAAGGCTTGGGATTTTTCAGCCTGGAGAAGTGAAGGCTCCAAGAGGACTTTATTGCATCCTTTCAGGCTTACCAGAGATGAGTTGGGGTTTGTAGTGTTCCTATGTGCATTACCTAGTGTAGAAAGGTTTGATGTGTTCTGCCTTTGTAATGAATTGTTCACCTCTGTGGAAGGCAGGATGATCAGTCTGCTAGGACTGTCAACTGACAATGAATGTACTTAGATTCAGTTCTTCTGGTTAGCATTTCCCTGTAACGCGACTCTGAGGCAAGTTCTTTTTCTTGTGTAACTTTTTTCTTGATTTGGTTCTTTTTCTTCATTTATAGAATGAGAATTATAATGCTCCTGAAGTGCTCTGAGACTTATGAGAACCATTACAAGCAAAAGAGCTTTTTGGGGAAAAAAATAAAAAGGAAGCTTCCAAAAATATATAAACGCTCTGATCATTCCAAAACTTTAATGAGAAGAATTGATCATTGTAAAATCAAATCCTCATTTTTAATCTGCCAGACTGGAAGCATGCTAAGGTTCTAATTCAAAAACTTATTTTGAGAAAGCTAACCACTCAAGAAAATGATAAAACTGTAGCTATCAAATTGCCCAGAAAGGAAGATGGTCTTTCAAAAACTGCTAATCACCTCTGGTTGCTGCCTCATGATAGTGTTGGGTTTTGAGATAAAGCAGGTTGCAATTAAGTTATCTGTCGGGTCCCTTCCACTCCAAACCATTCTATGAGCGTGTAAGATGCTCATACTGCAGATAGTATGAGCATCTCCTACTACTTCAGGAGAAGTAGGCTCCCAAGACCTTTCTGCTTTTCCTCATGTGTATGACTTGAGAAGTAGGACATAAGGATTTTGCCAGCTGTACATAATTTGCTGGAGAAAGCAGAAACTTTGCAGTGACTTCTGTGTCATATCTCAGGTATAAGACTGGTGGCCAGTTACCCCAAAGTGTCTAAGAATCGAATGTCCAAGTTGTAAAGAGTGAGGAAGTCTACCCTCAGCCTTCTTCTCTCCAGACTAAACAGCCCTAGTTCTCTAAGCTACTCCTCAGAAGACTTGTGTTGATGTGGTTTGTAGTTCTAAATTTTCTCAGTTAAGTCTTATCTGCACAACTTGCATATCTGTAGCTACTTGGTCATATATCTAGCACTACTCATTTCATTTTTCTGGATCCATAGTCTGTCTTTGTGTCTCATCTTGACAATTTTCAAGCCCATGTATCCCCCTGTAGCTTTTATATTAAATCATTTATCACATCCATATTCCCTTATCACTTCTTTAGAAAACTTTAGATTACATTTTCTGGTGTCTGTGGTTCCTCTATTTTATATCAAATGTTTTTGATACACTTTCAGGTTCAGAAGGAGCTACTAGATGCTCAAAACCAGAAGAAAACAAAACATGCCATTTGTTGCTATTTTTTTTTTTTCCAGTATCTGCCATTGCTACTTCTGAGCACTACAAATATCTCTGCATTTCTCATATTCATGCTCAGGCTAACTGAGCTACCAGGATTTTTTCTGCCTTTCTGAAGTTCTTAACCAAGCCTCCCCTTCTGTCTTCAACATTTTCACGTTTCTTGATTTATTTGTGGTTGCCTATCAACCTCAACAGTTCCTTTCCTCTAATCATTCCTTCTCTAATCACCTACTCTTTATTTTGGTTTGGGGTTTTTTTTTCACCTATTCATCTAAGGTGAAGAATCACATTCTGCAGATTAGAAAGCTCTATTGGACAGAAGTTGTAAGGCTTAGCCAGGTCAAACATAACTAAAAGGGGAAATGGCTACAGGAGATAAGTCCTGTACTCAGACCTAGTATGATGTTTGAAATCAGTCTGCCATGTGCTGTCTTCTGTTGGAAGATAACGTATCTGATAGTGGTCAGGTGTTGGAATAGGCTGCCCAGGGAGGTGGTGGAGTCACTGTTCCTAGAAGTGTTCAAGAAACTTGTGGACATGGCACTTTGGGACATGGTTTAATGACCATGTTGATCTTCAGTTGACAGTTGGCCTCGGTGTTCTTGGATGTCTTTTCCAACTGAAACGATTCTGTGATTCTGTATCATGCCAGATGGAACAAGCCAAAGGAGGTGATGCTGCTACAGCTCAAGCTGTGCTCCCAGCCAGCATGGGTACATAAAGCATGCATACCCAGTACACATTTACATGGCTAGCCACACAAACCACAGACACTCTGTGGACTTGCAGATGCCCAACAGCCTCAGAATGCTTCCACCCTCTGGCAGAGCAGGACGGAGAACCACTAGGAGTATGTGTACATATGTACAAGGTAGATGGTACCACCAGCAGGACTCAGGCACTCGTTCTGCCCAGTAGCTGGGCTTTAATCCCAGGATCCCATTTTCCCCTGTTTCTGTTACCTGAACATACAACAAGGCAGCAGTTCCATTCCAGATACAGACCGCTGTGTTCATACACACTTCGAGCTGGCCAGGACTGTGCTCTCACTGCTACAGACATTCAGGTGCTCTCACATCCAGTTGACCCTTGGAAACCCACATCTCTGCTTGTTCCTAGGCCGCTTCACCTGCTTACTGGCTAGTCCAGACTGATCTTCACTAGCTGTCACACACCCACACTTGCTGCAGTGGCTAGCACCACAGGCACAGAATGACCATGGTTGGGAAAGAACTTTAAGATCATCAAGTTCAACCATTATCTAATTCTACCAGGGCTGCTACTATATCATGTCTTTGAGCACCATATCTAGACAGCTTTTAAACTTCTCAAGTTATGGGGATTCAATCACTTCCCAGGGCAGCCTATTCCAGTCTTTGAACCCTTATGGTATAAAAGTTCTTCCTAATGTCTGACCCTGTTACAACTTGAGGCCGCTTTCTCTTGTCCTGTCATTTGTTACTAAGGAGATGAGACCAACCTCCTTTCAGGGAGTTGTAGAGAGCAATGAGGTCTCCTTTCAGCCTCGTCTTCTCCAGGCTAAACAATCTCCCTCAGCCATTTCTCATAAGACTTATTTTAAAGATGAAAAAGCCCTCCAACCTGTGGTCAGACACCAGCTGCTGGCACTCACAATCCCATGCACATGGGCACACAGCATCCAGAGCCACTTGCCCAGGAAAGAGTGAGAAAGGAATTTAATAAGCATGCAGAACAGGTTGTGCTGCTGAGATTCAGGGCACAACCAGATAAGACACTGACCAGATCAGGAAAGTGTTTGTCACCCTGTACTCGGCACTGGTGCGGCCAAATCTTGAGGACTGGGTTCAGTTTTGTGCCCTCAGTACAAGAAGGACACTGAGGTATTGTAACAGGTCTGGAGAAGGGCAACAAAGCTGGTGGAGGATGTGGAGAACAGGCCTGGTGAGGATCATCTGAGGGAACTGGGATTGTTTAGTCAGGAGAAGAGGAGGCTAAGGGAAGCCCTCATTGCTCTCTACAACTCCCTTGAAAGAGGTTGGAGTGAGGTGGGCCTTGGTCTCTTCTCCCTAGTAATGAGTGATAGGATGAGAGGAAATCGTCTCAGGTTGCACCAGGGTGAGTTTAGGTTGGATATTATAAGAAACTTCCTCACTGAAAGGGTTCTCAAAGACTGGAATAGACTTGTCAGGGAGATGGTTGAATTCTTATCCCTGGAGCTGTTTAGAAGATGCAGAGATGTGGTGCTGAGGGACATGGTTTAACACCAGACTTGATAGAGCTAGATGATAGTTGAGATCAATGATCTTAAAGGTCTTTTCCAACATTAAGAATTCTATTTACATTTAAATCCCTCTTTTCAGTACCTTTTCCTCCTCAAAATCATCTAAACTTCTCCCTTTTCCTACCTTTTGTTTTGCCCCTAAATGTCCCACATCTTGCATGATTGAGTTGTTTCCTTTCCCTCCCATAATGTGCTCCACCCCTAGTCATCAGCCCCTTTAGTCTGAAAGGCATAAGGGAGAGCTGCTCCCAGTGACTCATGATGATGGGTTCCACGCCCAGATACTGGAGCTGAGGTTAGTTTGGGATAGACCCAGACAGATTGTTTGTGGCTTGGGAGTCCTTGATCTGAGTACCTTTCTGGGCTGTGCAGATGGGCTGATGGCTCCTGCGATGGACCAAGGAGCAGTCTGGCAGGGTACTAGCTGGGCTTCTCCCCTGGCATTGCATCTCTGAGCTGTTCTGTGGCTGTGCAGATGGGCTTTTTTGCTGAAAAAATTTTGCCATGTTCTCATCCCCTCAGTCAAAATGAATACTCTGTGATGCTGCTACTGAAGCAGAATTCAACTAAAGAGAGCATGTGCCAACTAGGGCAACCTCCAAGGTACCCATCTAACACATTGCTAATTTCACAGCTCATCCATTATGTGAAAAAGACATGAAATTTTTTTCCAGTAAGTTGCCAGGACACAGTCATTCCTGGTTGAAAGTGTTGGAGAGAAGACATGAAAAAAAGGGACATGGAGCAGATGTTTCTGCTGATATTGTGATGGCAGTTTAAAAAAAAAAAAAAAAAGTGGATTTGTGTTGGCATTGTGAGTTGCTAGTGATTAATGGAAATGACATAAATGATGCATCGGCTCTAAATTGGTGTCATGTTGATAGAGGACATTTTGATTGAGACAATGTAAATGCTGATATGAGCATTTGTTTTCAGAATAATTTAGTTGTTCTCTGGTGGTGGAAATGATTGCTTGGCTCCTCTGGAAAACTCACTGTTTGGGTAAGGCTGTGTTAAGTCTGTCTAATGGGCGGTTTGTAGGTAAGCAACTTTTTGAATGGTTTTCAAACATGGACTTTTAGTGCAAGTTTTTTTGAATTATTTTGTTTGACCAGTATTGCTCTTTAATGACTGGAGAAAGTTTTACTTAAGTAAAGCTTGTATTGAGTGAGTACAGCCAAGCAAGGTACCCTATTTTTCTTCTCAGGATTTCTGGCTGTGCAAAAGACCTCTAAGATCATTGAGTCCAAATGTTCTCTAACTCTACCAAGTCTGACGCTAAACCATGTCGCTCAGCACTACATCTCTGCCTCTTTGAAACACCTCCAGGGATGGGGATTCAACCACTTCCCTGCAGAGCCTGTACAGGTCTTTGAGAACCCTCAGAGAAGAAGTTTCTTCTAATATCCAACCTTAACCTGCCCTAGTGCAACCTCAGACCATTTCTGCTCATCTTATGTTACCAGGGAGAAGAGATCAAACTCTACTTCACTCCAACCTCCTTTTAGGGAGTTCTAGAGAGCCAGAAGCTCTGCCCTCAGCCTCCTTTTCTTCAGACTAAACAACCCCAGTTCCCTCAGATATTCCTTACAAGACCTGTTCGGGTACAAAAGTGTTTAAGGAACTGGGGTGAGGAGGAGGGGGGAGAAGGTCAGGAAAATGACAGTTGTCCAGGCATGTGAAAATAAAACCTGATTTCAGTCTTCTAAATGAGCATAGGAATCAATGCGTTTGGGAATTGCTAATATTCATGATCAAAACAAACCTGACACTGTAATCTCTTTCAAAGCTGTACAATGAAAATGCCTCTTTGTGCAGCTGAGCAGCAGTCAATCTTGATGAGGAAGGTCACATCTTAATCAAATGCTGTTATATCCAAGGCAGGGGAAAGCCACCATTAGCTTGGTGGGGGGAAACTCTGTCCAGTTCTGGGCTCCTCAATTCAAGAGAGATGTTGAGGTACTAGAATGTGTCCAGAGAAGGGCAACGAGGCTGGTGAGAGGCCTTGAGCACAAGCCCTATGAGGAGAGGCTGAGGGAGCTGGGACTGTTTAGCCTGGTGAAGAGGAGGCTCAGGGGTGACCTCATTGCTGTCTACAACTACCTGAAGGAAGGTTGTAGCCAGGTGGGGGTTGGTCTCTTCTCCCATACAACCAGCACCAGAACAAGAGGACACAGTCTCAAGTTGTGCCAGGGGAGGTATAGACTAGATATTAGGAGGAAGTTCTTCACAGAGAGGGTGATTGCACATTGGAGTGGGCTGCCTAGGAGGTGGTGGAGTCGCCATCACTGGAGACATTCAAGAGAAGACTGGATGAGGCACTTAGACCATGGCACTAGTTGATTGGATAGGGCTGGGTGATAGGTTGGACTGGATGATCTTGGAGGTCTCTTCCAACCTGGTTGATTCTCTGAAATTCTTTCGGTTAATCTGTAGTTTATCAGCTATTTGTGGCTGCTTAAAGACGTTTTGTATTTAAATGACCTAAATGTACTGGAGTTGTCTTCTCTCCTCAGACCCATGCATAATTTGCTGAGGTTTTCATCCATTTATCTTGACAGGCTTTAGAGTACCACCAAGCATTTGTATTACATACCTGGGAAAGAGTAAATCCAGGCTTGTACCTTGGCTCTGCTCTTCCTTTATCCAGGCAATAGCAAGTGAGTGGGAGTAGAAGTCACATTTTGTTAGGGTTATGAAAGTAACCTTCAAATCTTTTGCATGGGAGAGAGTGGTAGGAGGGAAGAAGTGACCAAGATGCTATTGGCAGTGTTCCTTTTGTCTCCTAGCTGGAGAAGACTCAAAGAAGCTTTGGGGAGCTTTGAAGTTTTCTCTGACTGGGACCAGTTTAAAATTAGAAGAAACACAAGAAGTATCTAAGACTTTCTTTGAGCCTTCTCAGATGCAGTGCCCAGTAACACAGCTACACAAATGTGCCAAGCCATCCTGATTTAAAACGGGAGTGTGTCTTACTTGGAGGTGTTTGGCATGACTTGCAGTTAAGATCATAGAATAGTTTTGGTTTGAAGGGACCTTAAAGATCATCTAGTTCCAAACCCCTGCCATGGGCAGGGACATGTTCCACTAGACCAGGTTGCTCAAGGCCTTGTCCAACCTGGCCTTGAACATATCCAAGGAGGGGACATCCACAGCCTCCCTGAGCAACCTGTTCCAGTGTCTCACCACCCTCACTGTAAAGCATTTCTTCCTAATGTCCAGTCTAGATCTTCCCTCTTCCAGTTTAAAGCCATTGTCCTTTGTCCCATCACTACAAGCCCTTATAAAAAGTTCTCTCTTTCAAGTATTTTTATCCTGAATGGTGTTTATTTCATCCACAAAGAACCATGCTAGAATGCACAGGTTTGGGTTTGTTGGGTTTTTTTCGTAAAAGTGTTTGTGTAACCTGAAATGGCTTAATTCTCAAAAGCACCTTGTTAAAAACTGGTGTCTAATTATGCTTCTTTCTTGTGATGTCTGTAGGCTGGCACTTCTACAAGGATGCTAATTGCCTAATCTATGGCTTCTAATTTAAAATCACCACTAAATTTGTTTTAAAATCTATCTTTGATTGGCCTTTTGCAATTAAATTCATTTCTTTCTGCCACCTTCCCTCCCTGAGCCCAAAGCAAAGAGCAAAGGTGAGAGAGAAACAGAAGCACCTTTTTGTCTTTACCATTAACGGGGTGTTTTTATTCTTTGTTCATAGCAAATTCCTGTGTTGCTGCTGGGTAGTAACTCAAATTACAGTTTTCACTGCCATAGCAGTGATTTTCCTCATTATCCCAGTGGCAAATAAACTCATTCTCTTTCTTCCTCTGATATCAACCTCTCTAGTTTCTTCCTTTTGTTACCACGGTAGTAATTGTCTTGTTTAGGACTGATAGAAATGAGCCCTCTGTCAACTTGACACAAATTTGGCAAATTTCCACATTATTTTTTATTTTTCTTTTTTTTCCCCTGCTCTTTAATTTCTGCTGTTTCTACAGGGCATATCTGATTATTGTACTAATAATGAGAGGCCTTTTTAAGTTCATTAGCTCACAGTAGGAGGCAGTGTAGAAGGCGGATAAAGCAGTGGGAAAGTCACAATCCATAACTTTAGAGCTTTCAAAAGGCCACAGCTCAGACCAGTGGTACCAGGAAGAAGGCTTGTGCTCAGTCACAAAGGAGCTTTGCTGTTGGAAAATGCTGGTGAATCATTAAGGTTGGAAAAGACTCCTAAGGTCATTAAATGTAACCATTAACCCAATAGCTCTGTGACCAATAAACTATGTCCTGAAGTGACATGTCTACTCAATTTTTGAACACCTCCAGGGCAGCACTTCCTGGGCAGCCACTTTTAGGAAAGACATTTCTCCTAATATCCAAGCTAAACCTCCCCTGGCACAGCTAGAGGCCATTTCTAGATGCACAAACTGGAACACAGAAGATTCTACATGAATACGATAAGGGGTTGGACTTGATGACCTTTGGATGTCCCTTCCGACCCAAACCATTCTGTGATAATGAAAGTCTTCTTTGCTATGTGGGTGCTGGAACCCTGGAGCAGGCTGCCCAGAGAGGTTTTGGAGCCTCCTTCTCTAGGGAGATTCATGACCGGCTTGGCCATTGTGATCCTGGGCAACCTACTCTGGGTGACACTGCTCTAGCAGGGGGATTGGACTGGATGATTGCCAACGATCACTTCCAGCCATAAGCATTTTGTGATCTTGTGACTCTGTGATGCATACTTTAAAACACTCTGTATATATAATGTTATATATAAAAATTGTCATTCTTTTTGAAGCTCTTTTAAGGATTTTGAGGTGCAGAGCAATAGCAGCTGAGCACTGGCAAGGACTATACTTAGGAGGGGTTAACCAACTGTAGAAACAGAGGCTGGGTTTTTATGTGGGTTGTTTTGTTGTTGGTTTGGCTGTTTGTTTTTTTTTTTAATTCAGTTCTGTAGACGTTAGCTTTATTGTCAGCTTCTTTTTTTCTTTTCCTCAAATGTTTAATGTAGAGGATCCTTAAAAAGGATAAATTAGTTTTGTCTTCCCTTGTCCATCAGCACCTCCCCTTTGGAGTTCAAGTAAGCAGTTCTGGGAGTGGAAAACAATCCATGAAGAAATGCAGCAATGAAAATGGTGTTAAGGACTGTGTAGCTACGAGGGGGGTTGTTAGGTTTTGGTTCTGCTGATCAAATAGGGTAACTGGATTGGTTTGACCTTCTTGGCCTGTCTCCCTGGGAGGAATAAATTTAGGAGAAATGTCATATGTCTCTACATGAAGATCTGGATCAAAGCCCAAAACTCCCTTGGCTTTCTGAATGGGTTTAGACAAGGGAAACACCAGACTGCTGGGAGGTCAGGAACAGATGTCATCTTCTTGGTTTGACATTTACTCTTAAAATTTGTGACTTGGTATCACAACAATTATTCATTGCCAGAGCTGATGTTTTGTGGTTACATTTAGGTAGCATTTAGAGCACTGAGAAATATTTCTGAAGTTCCTTATGAAATCTTCGTGAAGTGCCTGAAAAGAGACACAGAGGCTCCTTGATACTGAAAGAATCTATTGACCTGAGTTTGAGGAGAAAGGGAAAACAGCTTGGAATATTTCACAATTTCATTCAAGTGTCTGCTTCTTGTGTAAAATTGACCCTGTATGGGGAATGGGTAAAACTTCCTGGGTGATTCTTTTGTATCACTGACAGGGAGGTTCTTTTTATACAGTAATGGTCTTTAGCTTTGTATTCATGCCACATGAAAAGTGAGGGCTTTTTTTTAGCTCCACTTTGCTTCCTGCATCTTGATAGTTGGTTTGAGTCCTTTAAATGTGTATGTGTGATCAGTGAGTCATCAGTGCCCCATGAAACAGCTCATCCTTATGGACATTTGAAATAAAGCCAGTCTCATCAAGGAGGTCGCTTACAAAGTTGCCAACAAATTAGATGAAATTTTAGAGTGGGTATGAAGTCTGGTTAAACAAACACTTTATTTCTTTCAGGAGCTGATTGATTGATTCCAAACAAAATAAGCTGTACCATCTGGCCCTTGGAAAACAAAGGAACATTATACATTCCTGTTTAAAAAAAATAAATATCTGATTTACCAGTTCTAGATAGACTAATTTATATTAATTACCAATTTTACTTTTCCTATGCATAAAATAATTTCATATACTTATGTATAACAGGCATCACTCTGTAACAGTCGTCCATTTCCAGTAATTCCCACGTTTTCTTTGAAATGTTTCTATCTACAGTGATGCTTATTATGCCTGAGCTGTCCATCATAACACTATTTGAAGTTTGGACTAAATATGAGGAAGCCTTGCTTTACCAAGAGGATGGGCAAACCCTGGAACAGGCTTCCTGAAGAGGTGGTCAATGCCCCATGGCTGTCTATTTAAGAGATGTTTGGTCAATGCCCTTAATGGTCAGCCCTAAGGTGGGCAGGCAGCTGAACTAAGGTGACTGTTGTAGATCCACCCTTCCAGCTAAACTATTCTACTCTGTTCCATTCCCTGAGCTCACCATGAGACTGTTATTTGCCTGAAATCCTAGGGTTGTGGTTTGGTTTTTTTTCAGGTCTTTCAAGGACACTTGCAAGGACATAAATCACAAAGGCTACAGGAAATAGGATTTTATTTTCTTTTTTCAGTTTCAGAGCCAATGTTCGCAGCAATAAAACAAGCCCTGGCAAAGGAAAGCCACCGAGCCATGGAAAGTGGTAACAGGAACGCAAGCCAATGTTTTTCCCTTCTCTCCTCCCTCCCCTCCTTTTTTTCCTTTTGCTCTTTCTTCTCTCCTCTTCTTCTCTTCACTTTCTCTGTTTGTCTTCCCCCCTCTGTTGGTCTTCTCACCCCTCCTTTTTTTTCTTTTCTTTCCTCCTTCTTTCTCTGGAAAGAGTCTGGCCTCATCCTTTCCCCCTGCCCCCCTTTAGCTCTTACTGAGCATTGAGAAGATCCCCACTCAGGCTGCTCTTCTCCAGGCTAAACAGTCGCAAGGCTCTCAGTCTCTCCTCAAAAGAGAAATGCTCCATTGCCCTCAGCATCTTTGTAGTGGCCACTACTCTCTACAGTAGTTGCCTGTCTTTCTTGAACTGGGGAGCCCATAACTGGATGCAGTAGTCTTGAAATAGCATTATAGGGAAGTCAAGGAAAAACTGAAACCAACCCCATGCTGCATCAACTAGACTTCTTCCAGGAAACATTGTGATATTTTAAGATTTGCTGGAACAGAACATTGGTTGTGGAGATATGTAGTAGAATCACTGCAGAGCTGTACAGAGACAGGAATTAGGTTTGGTGAGAAATCTGAGTGCTGTGTTAGGTTTTGGCAGCCTCACTACAAGAAGGACATTGAGGTGCTGGAGAGGGTCCAGCGAAGAGCAACAAAACTAGTGAAGGATGTGGAGAACAGGTCTGGTGAGGAGTGCCGGAGGGACCCAGGGTTGTTTACCTTGGAGAAAAGGATGCTGAGGGGAGGCCTTGTTCCTCTCTACAACTACCCGAAAGGAGATTGTAGTGAGGTGGGGATGGGTCTTTTCTCCCAGGTAACAAGTGACAGGACAGGAAGAAATGGCCTCAAGTTTCACCAGGGGAGATGTAGATTTTTTTATATAAGGAAATATTTTCTTCATAGAAAGGGTCATCAAGCCCTGGACCAGATTTCCCAGATCAGTCGTGAAGTCACTATCCCTGAAGAGATTTAAAAGGCATTCAGATGTGGTGCTGAAGGATGTGGTTTAGTGGTGACAAGTCAGTGCTGCATTAACAGTTGGACTCAGTCTTAAAGGTCTTTTCCAACCAGAACGGTTTCGTGAGTCTATCAGTTCACAATTTTAAAACTTGATGTTATTCTGACTTGTAATAAAATCTGAGAAACTCCAAAATTTACAGAAAGAAAACTCAACTTTTGGTGTCTCTCTTGATCGAAAACTAAAGGGAAAAGTTTGTTAGATCAATAGAATAGTCTCCTGTGATGTAAAACTTGAAATAGTATATAAACAAAGTTCTGAACCAGTTAAGAAACAGATTAGAGTTACTCTTGAAAAGGTTCCTTGTTGCTCCCCAGCTGCTGGAATTCTCTTCTTATTCTGGCTTTCTCTCATATGCTAAAGAAGAAATTGTGTGCCTCAAGCTTTTAATCATGTCAGTATGGAAAGATGCTTTGTTTTCTGTCAATGTCAGTGGCACAGCTTTAATCGCAAAGGTATAGTTCTTGATATATAAATAGAGTCAATTTATTGTCATTATGGATTTTTTTTGCTCCTGGACATGAAGATCCTTATTGCTATGTTCTATTTCATTCCAGCCATTTATGAACTCTCTTGCGAAGCCTACAAACACTTGGGCAAAACTTCAAATTACTACTGGATAGATCCAGATGGCAGTGGGGCTCTGGGACCTTTGAAAGTTTACTGCAACATGACAGGTAACTGCATTGTATTTACTAATTCAGTTTTTCTTTTCATGTAGTTGGGAGAAAAAGTCTGTGGTGATTTGTATTTCTTGGCAAAAGAAAAGTAATTGCTAAGAGCTTTTCATAAGAAGGGTCATCAAATCTGCAGTCACATTCAGTAGAGTCTGAGCAAGGTGGTAGTTCATCAGTTTCACAAACCTTTTGAATCACAGCTATTAATTAGTACTATCAGGCCTTTTGTGTCTTCAGTGGTGCTTCATTTCAAAAAAAGCAGATCTATATGGCTGTTAACCAAAACTATTGCATGTCAACCCATTTGTAGTTCAGGAATACCTGTGGTTCCTGGAGAAAGCAGCTTCTGAGAAATGCCAGACACTTCTTTCTGCCCAGATACTGCTGATTTTCACACCCTTGCCATCACGCGCAGGGAACAGAAATTAACTGCAAGAGAAACTAAAAAACTCGAACCTTCTCTTTCACTTCTGGCCCTAAATAATCCATAGTATGTTTTATGTAAAGCTACAGGCCCTTTCTGCTGTTCCATAAATATACTTTGCACAGTCTGCAAGTCCCTTCAAATATCTGCCCTGGAACAGGTTGTCCAGAGGAGCTGTGGAGGCTCCAAATTGTTCAAAGCCATGTTGGATAGGACTTTGAGCAACCAAGTCTAGATGAGAGGTGTCCCTGTCCCTGGCAGGGAGGTTGGAGTAAATGATCTTGGATGTCCCTTCCAACCCAAACCATTCTATGATTTTATGATTCTTCTGTCCTGTTTTGTCTTTTGAACGGGTGTTGGAAGGACATACCTTGGTTTACTCCCGAGGCGACGGTAACTAATTTGGGTTCCATTGCTTGAGTTTTCCCTGCTTTTAGCACTAGTTTTGCATGGGTAAGTTCCCATCTGGGCATCCTGATGGAAGAGGAACTCTGAGTCACCTCCATAGCCATGCTGAGGCAGAAAAATCTCATAATGAAAAATGAGAAGGGGGTGGATTTCTGCACGAAATACAGTATCTTTTTGGTTTGTTAATGCGTGACAGTTGTCTCAGGACTGTTTTCTGGTCTGAAGCACTGGATGGCTGACACAATAGATGTACCCCCTGACTTTCCCCAAATATCTGCACTGTAAGTTTGAATTTCAGCCTGCTCATAGCTAGACAGCCTTTTGGAGACCAGGAAAATGCCATTGTTTCGTATCACCATTATCATCTGCACTTTTCTAATACACGTGTACCTAAAAAAGAGCCTCATCTAAGCCCTGGGAGTGCCATCAGTCTTCCTTGGACTGGAGGGACAGGACAGCCAGTCTGTTCTGAGACACAAGTGTGAAGGCACTCTTTCAGAGAAGTGGATTCTGCATCCTCTAGAGCTTTCTAAATCCTGACTAGCACCTTGAACTGTATCAGTAACAAATTAGACAGGCACTACAGGGAACAGTGCCAAGAACTCCTGATCTGTTGCAGTGATTTCCACTGTTCAGAAGAACAACCACTGTGCTCAGCCCTAAGAGATTTTTGGGTACTTTTCAAGGATATCCTTGTGAATCTTAAAGCATCCTAGTGCAGTAGTGTCAGGCACAAAACCCACACACCTATCCCCTACTACACTGTTGCTCATTCATGTTAAGTGTAAATATGAAGGAGAAGGTCCTAATAGATTTGCCCACACTAGGATAAAAGATAAAGTCACCATTTCGGTTTACTAAGATTTCTTGTCTGCAAAACTATTTTCAGAGTATTTAAATGTGGCATTTCCCTAACTAGTGCAAGGAGAAAACTATGATAGCTGATTTAGTGCTTGTTCCCTTCATTTGGATTTGACACATGCTGTGGAAAAAAAGGAGTTTTCTGGTTTAACTGAATCATGCCCATCGGGAACTCTTTGCTGCAAGAAAAAGATATTTTACACTAATATCCACATAGCTATTTGAATTTAAAAAATGAGAATCTAACAGTTTGTTTAGCCTGAAGAAGAGGAGGCTGAGAGGAGATCACATTGCTCTCTGAAGTTACTTGAAAGGAAGATGGAATGAAGCTGGTGTTGGCTTCTTTTCCACAGTAACTAATAAGAGGACAATCAGAAATGGCCACAAGCTTTGCCAAGGGAGGTTTAGATTGGATATTATGAAGTCTCTCTTTGCTGAGAGTGGTCAGGCATTGCAACAGGTTGCACAGGGAGATGGTGGAGTCACTATCCCTGGAGGTGTTCAAAAACCATGTAGACATGGCATTCCAAGACATGGTTTAGTGGGCATGCTGATCTTGGGTAGAAGGTTGGACTTGACAATCCTAGACGTCTTTTTCAAACTTAATGATTCTATGATTTTTAGCTATCCCTTTTTTTTTCATTCTGGTTGAACTAGCAGGTAAGAACATCTTAAGGACTGAAAAGGTAACATAAATTGTAACTTGCTAGCTGTGTTCTTAGAGAAAAAAAGTCTATAAGGTTAAGATTATTAGCAGAGCTGGTATCCATCTTTCTAAAATAAAGTGGCTTAACTCTTCTGTGTTGCTTTCACACTTACTGCTGTATGGTTAAATGGTGCAAAGCATTGGTCAGTGAGCTGTGCGTCCACTTGTCTGTAAATCATCCAGGGCAAGAGTAATATCCTGAAAAGCCACTGAAATTCTGTGTTTAGAAATTCCATTTTCTGTGCATAATAGAATAGTGGGGTTTAGAAGGGACCTCTGGAGATCATCCAGCCTCACAGCAGGTTGCCTAGGATCACAATGTCCAGGTGGGTTTGGAATTTCTCCTAAGGATACTCCACAGCCTCTCTAAGCAGCCTGCTCCAGGCCTCCAGCACCTGCACAGCAATGAATTTTTTTCTTATGTTTAGGTGGAACTTCCTGTATTCTTGTTTGTGCCTGTTGCCCCTTGTCCTGTTGCTGGGCACAACTGAAAGGAGTCTGGCCCCAGTCTCTGCCCTTTAGCTCTTACTGAGCATAGAGAAGATCCCCTCTCAGGCTGCTCTTCACCAAGCTAAAGAGCCCCAGGGCTCTTAGCCCCTCCTTCTTACAGAGATGCTCTAGGCCCTTCAGGATCTTTGTAGGCTCCATTGGTCTCCCTCCAGTAGTTTCCTGTCTCTGTAGTACTGGGGAGTCCGAAAATGAACTCAGTACTCCAGATGTAGCCTCACTAGGACAGAGTAGTCCAGAGGAGAACATCCCTTGACCTGCAAGTCACACTCTTCATAGTTCACTTCAGGAGACCATTTGCCTTCTTGACCACAAGAGCACACATCTTTCGCTCCTGCATGTACTGTATCACAAATCTTGTATCCCATCTTTCGTTACTTCATCATCGTGTCAGCATTTCACATACAGATTCTGTAGTCAGGAAGTGTTAGGCTTCCAAAACATGTCAGAAAAGTATTTTTTAAAAATAAAACTGAAGATAAAATTACAGTGCAACGTACAGCTGTCTGGGCATATTTCTGGGCATAAACCACATTCATCTTTACTGTGTCTTAATTTAGTAAACAGACAAATGTCGTGATGTGTCCTGCCCTTCACAGATATGGGTTTGATAACTAAAAATTGTAGTTTCTTCCAGTATTTGAAGGGGTCTGTAGGAGAGAGCTGGAGTGGGACTTTTGACAAAGGCATGGAGTAACAGGGTGAGGGGAATTAGCTTCAACCTGAAGAAGCTCAATTTAGATTAGACATTAGGAACAAATCCTTCACCATGGTGAGGCACTAGAACAAGTTGCCCAGGGAGGTTGTGGTGCCCAGGTTGGATGGGGTGTTGAGCAACCTGATCTAGCAAGGAGCTGTAATCACCTGCCCATAGCAGGTGATTAAAAGTAGATAATCTTTTAAGGTCCCTCTGCTTTTTCTTCTACTTCATCATTTAGACCACTGACACAAAGCAGAAGAGATGGGTTTCATAATCTATTTTACCAGAAGACATGTCAGTTAATTGTTTCTATTGGTCCTGAAGTCATTATACCTCTTGACGTGGCTTTGATCTCATTCCAGGATCCAAATAGCTGCAAGCATAATGGCTTACCCTATCCCCTGTCTAGTACAGTTCTTTTGCCTGAAGCTAAACATCTCCAAACACTTTGAGATATCGTCATGCCTATTCATAGCCTGCCTCATTAAGGTCAAATGTACAGGGTGGTTTCTCTGCCTGCTCCCCAGCTCTCCTTCTCTTTCTCTTCTGCTTTTTAACACAAGTGGCAAATGTAATAATTAGTGCAATGACTTTGTGAGTAGACATTAAACAACCATAACTGTCTGATCCTGTGATTTTTCTGTCTTCTTTCTGTAAATAGTGGGTCACTGGAGTGTTTTTTACTATGGCATATGTAGAAACATATGGCATGTATGTAAATGTGCCATCCATCACTACGTACTGATGAGAAATGCCCCAGCAGCAGAATATGTTCCTATTGCACATATCTCTATAATTAGTTTTTTAAATGGGACATTTTGTCTGTCAAATGTTTTTTTTAACTTCCAAAGTACCAAAACTTTTCTCTCTCTCTCTCTCTATATATATATATAAATGCCTGTGAAACATAAAATTTTTAGCAATTCAAAAGATAATATTAAAGACTTTTTGCTGTGTAGATCACAGAATTGTAGAATTGTTTTGGTTGGAAAAGACCTTTAAGATCATTGAGTCAACCATCCACCTAAGACCATTATGGCCACTAAACCATGTTGCAAAGTGGCATGTCCTCATGTTTCTTTAACATCTCTAGGGACAATGACTCCACAACCTTTCTGTGCAGCCTGTTCCAAGGCCTGACCACTCATTCAGGAAAGAAATTTCTCCTAGTATCCAATCTAAACCTCCTCTGTGCTCCAGATGTTCCAGTCTGATAGAGGAAGGAATTAGCTGACTCAAGTAGATCAAATTGACAAATATGTAAAGGCAATAAGCAAAACTGTGTCAATAAAAGTAGAGACTGGCCCCAGTGTAATCGCATTGCAGAAAGCTTCTAATACAAGTATTTTAAGTCTTTTAGCTAAAATGCCGGACATTGTTTTTTATCTATTTGTATTTACACGTTTATTGGGGCATCGTTTTGGTTTGCATTCAGCTTTTTCTGTACCTCAACACCACTGGCCAGTGCCTTTCCTACCTGTGCTCTGAAGCATGGTACCAGCTGTTGGTAAGAAGGTCATGGTTGTTTTTCCAGTTGGATGCAGACTATCCATTCAGCCTCAGTCAGTTCACAGACTAATTGCCAGCCTTTATCCAAACTTGCCTTGATCAGATGCAGCTTGCTCTCTGGAAAGCTTCAAAAGTCAGGATGATTTTCTGGTTGATTGGTTTTGCCTCAGGTTACCACTGGAAAACAATGTTGTTAGGTGCTCCTGTGCTCAGCAGTTACTTGGTTGGATTTGACCAAATAAATGCAATCTAGTCATCACACACAAAAGGTTTTCCAATGTCCAGGTGGGTTTGGAATCTCTCCAAAGAAGGAGATTTCACAACCTCTCTGAGCAATCACCTCCAGGGCTCAGGCTCCTCACAGCAAATTAGGGGTTTTTTTTAGGTGTTTAGGTGGAACTTCCTCTGTTTTATTTTGTGCTCATTGTCCCTCATCCCATTACTGGGCACCACTGAGGAGAGCCTGGCCCCATCCTCTTGGCCCCCACTCTTTAGCTATTGATCAGTATTGAGAAGATGCCCTCTCAGTCTTCTCCAGGCTAAACAGCCCCTATTTGGCACTTTTGCCAAAGTGATACCTTAAACCTGAAGATATTTCTACAAAGATTAGATTTCTGTTGTCCAGTGTGAGATGCACTTGTGCATCACAAATCAGAATCACTTTGGATTTTCTTTCAGACCAGCCTTTGTCTGACTGCAATGGAATAAACCTGCCAGCAGTCACAAAAGAAAATTAAGCATGTTTGTCAGCAGTAATAGGAGAAAATGCTGTTTGAAATAGAAACTGATTAGGCATGGCAGTGTTGTTAACTTACTGTATCGTAGATCTAGGACCATCACTGCTCAGCTGGATTCCCTTTTTCTGCACAGCAGTCCTTGGAAAGAGTTAGTGCTCTCACAGACATGGATTTTCCACAGAAACTACTCAGCAGGCAAGTTGAGGGAGTTGAAAAGGCAAAGATGACTTAGAGTTCTCTCCTTTGATCTAGACCCATGAGTCGTAAGTGCAAATATGTTTGTCAGAAGCATTGACTTCTACCTGAGGATGCTTTGTTGCTCACATTGGTCGCACATACTATAGAACTGTGCTGTACTGGTTACTCTTACTTGTGCTGTATGGTGAACATCCAATGAACAAACAGCTGAGCCAACTGGATGCTAACCAAAAGCTGTGCTGAGAAGCTTCTGGTGACTGGCAGCTCTGCTAGGGAGAGTAGATGCAAATGGGCTGGGCTCACAAGTAGTTGTGGTCAGGAGTTGTACTTAACTTGCTTTGTGCACTTTTTGCTTCTCTGTCTCACTGCATAAACTGGATTGCTAAAAAGTCACAGATCTGTAGAATTAAAAAGTTCCAGCCACTAACCTTCTTACTGAACAGGAATATTCAGAGCAAGGAGTCTTCTGCTATTTGTTTCAGCAATCTTTACTAGGCTGTGCTGAAGCTCTGAGCAGTTGCTTTGCTTCTGCCTGACACTCCTGCCGTAACGGTCACAGGTTCTTGCTGTAACCATCACATACATGTTAAACCCATGTTATGTAGTGCCCAACTGTATTGCAAAGCTGCACTTTCAGATGCTTTGCAGGGCTTCATGGCATTCATGCACTGGAAGAGAAGTGCTACAGATGCTACAGACCAGCAATGTCTTTCCTATTGAATCACAGAGGAGAGTCAAATCAAAGTAGTTGCTGTTGCAGCCTTCTTCCCCAGCAGAAGTTACTAATCACTCTTACGGGTTTTAATAGTACACTAAGAGCCAAACCTACACGCTTTTTCAAAATACAGTCTTAAGATTTTTCAAATCAAATCTTTCTTGAAGGTTTAGTTGGACCAAAGATATTATCTAACATTCCTTGGAGTTTCTTTCCTCTCCTGTCCTTTTCTTTCCAGTCCATATTAGCTTGGGAAATGTCTGCTTCTAGTTAGGTTGCTAACAGTTTGGTTCAAAGATATTTTGATCTAGTATTTTAGTGGTGACATCAACGTTATGCCTCTTCTCATTCCACTTTTCAATAGTATTTTCTGCTTCATATGGTGAGTTGTTGCTTCAGACTCAGGAATGAGATTACACAAGCAACACTTGTCAGTCTTACCTATGCTATGAAAAAGGAAGCTGCATTCTGGAAAATGGAAGAGGGCCCTCAGTGAAACAATATCTTTTATAATTCTTCACTTTGATATTTTCTGGAGATTGCCTGATTTTCAGTGTATTAATGCAATAATTAGGTTACTTCAGTGCACTATATTCCTTTTCTTGCCTGTCCAACGACAGGAGATAGCAGGATGTGAGAAAGTGGAGAATGCTGGTTTTGAGTGAATTAAGTTGGATCACTGAAGAGTATGCTGAGGATTCAAGCACTCAAAAGCTGATGGAAGAAAGAAAGGGGAAGTTTGTTCAGCAGTAACAGTTGAAACCTTAGTCGTCTTTCTGCCTCTTCAGGAGAGTAGAAATGAAAACTGACCTGACGTTTTCACTCAAGATAGTTAAGGAAGTGGTTTCTTGAAGTTCAAGCTAACATAGTAAAAGCCTTGAAGAGCCTTTTACTTCAAGATATCCTTTCATATATATACATGTTTTAATTTTTTAAACTCCTTTACTTTCTCCAGTGATTCTAGGAAGCCCTGTTTAGGATCATAGCTAACGAATGCTGTGGCATTGTTCAGTAAAAAGTCAGGCAGCAGCTGATTCCTTTTCAGACAGTTGAGTTCTTTTAAGTGCACATGAACCCATGATACGCTAAAATGAACTGAGAGACACTTCAAGGAAGATATTTTCATTTGATCTTTCCAATTGTATGGGCCACTCTCCAGAAGGTAGAATCAGTTGTTGATTATTCAGTTACTGAACTGTAAAAACCCCCAGAACTCCAGCATTTGCTGGTGTTCTGTTCACTGTGCTAAAAACAACGTTATTGTTATTTTGCATCCTTTGTTCTTGACTTTAATATTCCTTAATCTAAACTGAACTGCAAGTGCCATCTGTTAGATCAGACACTTAAATGATCCGAGTCCTCCTTCATATGGCTGTACTCTGTCTCAATCTTTCTTGTTCCTTTCAATATATGATCATTCTAAAACTCTTGTTTCTATTACCATCTATATGAGGTCACTTCCCACATTGGGCCCCAAATTTGATTGAAGCTGTTCCCCCCCAGGCACATGTTTTTCAGCATGACAATCTTTTCTGTTTTTTTTTTTTTCTTTAAGGCATGAGTGATATGTATTCTGCTTCTTGATATTCTCCTTTCACTAACTTTGTATATGGAAGTGCGTTGAATGGTTTGAAATCACCTCTAATAATCCAGAGAAGTCAGCCTCTGCTCAGCAACCGGTTTAGTAATATCCCTTCATGTTTGGAATCACAGGATCATAGAACTGTTTGGGTTGGAAAAGATCTCTAAGATCACTGAGTCTGACCTTCAACCCGACACCATCATGGCCATTAAACTATGTCCTGAAGTGCCAAGTCCACATTTCTTGAACACTTCCAGAGATGGTGACTCTACCACCTCCCTGGGCAGCCTGTTCCAATGCCTGACCACTCTTGCAGAAAAGAACTTTTTTCCTGATATCCAACCTAAACCTCCCATGGCATAATTTCAGGCCATTTTGTCTTGTTCTATCACCTGCTATCAGGGAGAAGAGACTGACTCTCACCTCACTTCAACCTTCTTTCAGGGAGTTGTAAAGAGGTTTCCCTTCAGCCTCCTCTTCTTCAGACGAAACAATTGCAGTTCCTTCAGCCACTCCTCACCAGACCTGTTCTCCAGACCCTTCTCCAGCTTTGCCCTTCTCTGGACACATTCCAGCAACTCGGTTTCTAACATGTTGTGTTAGAGCAGCCACTTCATTGTCAGTTCTCTGATAAGTGTTGGTTCCCTGAAAGCTGTATTTTGGCCACTTGTTTCCACTGTGTCTTGTAGAGCATCCAATTTATCTGTTACATAGATAATAGTAAAATATTATAAACTTCTGTCTTCAGGGAGCTGGAACTAGATAATCTTTAAGGTCCCTCCCAGTAAGTTCGCAAAATAAGTAGAGTTTTCTTCTTGCTGAATTATATGAGACTACATAAACGCAAGAGTAAATGTACAGTTTTGTTGTCTCAGAAGACAGTATCTGTAACTAAAAAGGAAAATACTTAATCAGTACTCAGGAATTAAACGTGAAGATTCATTATTATCTTGATGAAGAGAAAATGAGATGAACAGCAGAAGGAGAATATTACTGCAGGAATGCTTGGATTACATTTTGGGACTGATTCTATTCCCCATGTAAAATGAACTCACTGACTTTGATTTCAGCAACATTCAGTCCATAAGAACACTCTTCATCTACTCTTTTTATCTCCCCCCTCCCCCCCACCCTCCGCCCCCGCTCTGGATATTGGAATTTTCTGATCTAAATCTTGTTTTTCACATTAGTAAGATGAGAGTAGAAGAATTTGTATCACCAGAGCAACTTCACTGCAAAACGGACATTTGCAAATCTCAGGCGAGATTGTCAAAACACTGATTAACTTCAATCAAACCCACAGTTTCCAGTTCTGTAAAAAACCAGCTGGAGCTCCTTTGAAGT
Source organism: Indicator indicator (assembly GCF_027791375.1). Classification (NCBI taxonomy): domain Eukaryota; kingdom Metazoa; phylum Chordata; class Aves; order Piciformes; family Indicatoridae; genus Indicator; species Indicator indicator. Next base: position 12,910,089 of record NC_072020.1, read on the forward strand.
CTATAGCAGCATTAGTTTCAAATTGGTGTGTGTGTGTGTGTGTATATATATATATATATAGTGTCTTAAAATTTTATACACATACAGAAGTATCTGGAAAGGGGATTTTGACAAAGGTGTGTAATGACAGGACAAGGGGTAATGGCTTCAAACTGGAAGCTTGATTTAGATGAGACATGAGGAAGAAGTTCTTCCTTACAAGGGTGGTGAAAACTTCTATGGGTGGGATCGTGCCCGGAGAACTTGTAGAGGCTTCAAGCCTGGAAGTGTTCAAAACAGGGTGAGATGGGGCTTTGAGCAACCTGGTCTAGTAGGAAGTGTCCATGCCCATGGCAGGGGGATTGGAACTAGATGATCTTTAAGTTCCCTTCCAACCCAACCTATTGTAAGATTTTATTTATTTATTGAGGAATGAGAGAGAAGAGGGATTAGTCTACTGTCTTCTTTTTTCCCCATATCACAGAATCATAGAATGCCAGGTTCAAAAGGGATCATTTGGTCCAACCTTTCTAGGTCACTGTAGTTTCAATGAGATGGCCCAGCGCCTTGTCAAGCTGAGTCTTAAAGATGCCCAATGTAGGGGACAGGTCAGATCTTGTGTTTACAGAATTGCTACAAAAAATCATGGGAGTCATTAAGGTTGGAAAATCCCTCTAAGATCAAGTCCAACTGTCAACTCCATGCCACCATGCTCACTAAACCACATCCCAAAGTGCCTCGTCTACATGTTTTTATGGAACGTTTCCAGGGATATTGAGTCCAGCACTTCCATGGGCACCTTGTTCCAATGCCTAACCAAAAAAATGCTTAGTTTAATCCCATTACTATCGTGGTACTATCACAGAAAATTCAAGAGAAAATGAAACATTATGTTGTTATCAGAAACTAAAACAGGAGATCTCATAGCAGGAGGTAGTTACTATTGTAATTTGTATCCTCTCTAGAAGGCAGCCCACTTTTAAGTGAATTGTCTTGTATAGTTTCTGGAGTGATTTGTGGTGTAACGTATTGTAGAACACATTGCAGTAATCTAATTTGAAGTGACAAATGCACCAATGATGGCAAAAGTCATGTCTAATGAAGAGCTATCTTCAGACTGACGTGTGAAGGAAATGTACTCCTAAATGTTGGTGCAATAGAGTGCAATAGTAGCTAGAAATCCAGCAGGGTTTGCAGGCATCAGCTCTTAACAACAAATGCAGAGCACACAGCAGCAGATGGAGAAGGATATGATTTTTATTACATCTTCAAATGACTATCCCCTGTCTTTCTCATAGGTATTGCCTTACATTTGTGTTCACTGATATTTCAGCTAACTGTCCCATCCTTCCATCTGATCTGAATGCTAAATATGCACTACTGGTTTAAAAAAGACACAGATGGGAGGTATCAGCAGTGTAACACTGGTTATCAGCACAGACCACATATTTTCACAGAATCCCAGCATTGTGAGGGTGGAAGGGACTGCTGGAGACCATGTTGTTCAACCCTGCTGCTAAAGCAGGGTTGCCCACTGCAGGTTGTCCAGGTGCATTTTGAAAGTCTCCAGAGATGGCAACTCCACAACCTCTCTAGGCAGGCAGCTCCATCATCCTGACAGCAAAGAAGTTTTTTCTTCATTTCAAACAAAACCTCCTGTATTGTAGTTTGTGCCCGTTGCCCCTTGTCTGTTCACTAGGCACCATAGAAGGGTCTGGCCCCAATCCCTTGCCCTATGCTCTTTAGCTATTGATCAGCATTGAGAAGATCCCCTCTCAGGCTGCTCTTCTCCAGGCTAAACAGCCCCAGGGCTCTCAGCCTTTCCTCCTCACAGAGCTGTTCCGGTGCCCTCAGCATCTTTTTTATCCTTCACTGGACTCTCTCGAGTAGTTCCCTGCCTCTCCACCTGGCTGCAGAGCAGGCCTGTGGAAAGGGACCTGGGGGTCTTTGCAGACAACAAGCTCAGCATGAGTGAACAGTGTGCTGCAGTGGCAAGAAAGGCCCAAAGGATGCCAGGTTGCATCAAGGGCATCATCAGCAAAGATAAAGAAGTCATTGTCCTGCCCTACTCAGCACTTGTCAGACCACACCTGCAGCACTGCATGCAGTTTTGGTCCCCGCAGTACAAAAAAGATGTGGACAGGCTGGAAAACGTCCAGAGAAGGTCCATGAGAGTGATCAAAGGGCTGCCAGATCTGCCATATGAGGAAAGGCTAAGAGAACTGTGCGTGTTCAGCCTTGAGAAGAGAAGGCTTAGGGAAGATCTTATGACTATGTACCTGAACATAAAGGGTGGCTACCAGGAGGATGGAGGCTCCCTTTTTATAAAGAGTTACATGGCAAAGATAAGGGATAATGGGACAAGTTATTCCTGGGGAGATTTCCATTGGATGGCAGAGGAAGATTTTCATGAGAACAGTCAGACATTGGAATCATCTCCCAAGGGGAGCAGTGGATTCCCCTACATTGAATGGTTTTAAGACTCAGCTTGACAGGGCACTGGGTCATCTCATTTCAACTAGACTATTACCTAGAAAGGTTGGACCAGCTGATCCTTGGGGTCCCTTCTAACCTGGTATTCTGTGATTTGGGAGTGAGATTAAGGCAATACAGAAATTCCTTTCTTGCTCTTCCTTTAGAAAAAAAAAAAAAAGGTGGGTGAAAGATTGTTTTGTATGTTTGATACAGAGCTTTGGACTAAAGATATGAATATTAAAATAAAAACCACCTTGCATCACCTGCTGAATTCCATCTCATTTGGCTGGTGATGCATACTCCCTGTGGAGAATGTCTGCTTTGCTTCCCTTATCTCTCTGAATGTTTGATTAGAAAGTCTTGTACCATATCAGTTATAAACACATGGGTCCACATGACTCCAGAATAGCTTGATGCTGTGCAGTGAAAACTTAAGCATGGAAGATGAAGCAGAGTACAAAGTCCCGGAGATAAGAATAATCATAACATGGAAACATAACTTCAGTCTGGGTCACACCCAAAACTCCTCAGTGTGTGTAAGCTCATTTCTGTGAACTTGGTGGAGTAGTGAAGCACTTTTGAGTATGCCTCAGTTTATCAAAGGATTTTTCACCAAGTTCTGATATTGAAGTGCAATATCAAGCCAGGAGTTTTGGAATGACTCTGAGATTTGCATTAGCAGGTATGATATTTCCATAGATGATTCCTATTACTGCTATACACTACGTTTTATGAGTCTTACTGCTGTAAGGCACACCTGTCAGGTGAATTAGAACTCTCTGGAACTGCCAGATGATCTCCTTGGAGAATTTGACCTTGTGATAAATACAGCAAAGTTAGCAGTGTGGCATGTTTTCCTCCCTGCGTACGTAGGACAACTTCCATCAGTAGTGTTGCTCTACAGGCAGAGCCAAACCATCTGGGGCAAAGGCTTCGCTGGCTCACCTGGGAAACAAGACTTTTGTCCAAGCCTTATTAGTTCCACATGTCATTACTTGCATCAGTTGTTCAAGGAAGTCTGCTCACACGGTGTATCTGTTATCAAAACAACAAAAGCAGTCAGGGTTTCTTCCGTTCATCAATTCTCAGTTGTTGGAACTATGCTATGAGTTTTCATGTGCAATGTTCTCCTTCACCCCTACCCCTTTCAAAAAACCCTTGCAGAGTATTTTAGTCTTTTGTCAAAGATCCGGTTTTCTTTTAATTTGGTTCAATGGATCTTTTACCAGTTCTTGTCTTTTTCCTCTCTCTTTCAGAGGACAAAGTATGGACAACTGTGTACCATGACCTGCAAATGCAGACTTCTGTAGGAGGCAGCAGCCTGGAGAAGTTAACTGTGCTGCAGCTCAACTACAGCGCAACGATGGACCAGATCTCTGCCATCACCAGTAGTGCTGAGTACTGCGAGCAGTTTATCTCCTATTCATGCAAGATGTCCCGGCTGCTGAACACACCAGGTAGGCTGAGAGTGGGCTATCACCAAATACAGAAGAGCTTTGTCTGAACAGCTCCAGAGGTACTGCTGTCACACCAGTCTGTTCAGCAAGCACACTTCTTTGTTCTCTTGCTTAAAGTTCAGAAAGAAGGAAATGGTTGAAAGTACCTTTTTATATAAAGGCATGTGGTGACGTGACATGATATGGGGTAATAGCATCAAAGTGGAAGAAAGTGGATTTAGGTTAGATATGAGGAAGAAATTCTTCCCCATGAGAGTAGTATGAGGCATTGGAACATGTTGCACAGGGAAGTTGTGGATGCTCCCTCCCTGGGAGTGTTCAAAGGTTGGATTGAGCCTTGAGCAACCTGTTCTAGTAGGAGGTGTACTTGCTCATGTCATGGGTGTTGGAACTACATGATCCTTAAGGTCACTTCTAACCCATTCTGTGATTTTACAGAATTATTTTCATAGGAAATTTTGCCTGTTTGCTTACTACTAAAACAGATTTTGTTGAACCACGGACCTGTGTGGTCCTTTCTCAGATCTGTTGCTCCTTAAAGAAGGTGGCTTTTTGGTAACTTTGAAAGCTTAATCAACAGAGGCATTGAAAAATTGCTTAGAACTTCATAGTGGTTTTCTGGTTGTCAGTTTTCATATGCCACTGGCTGAATGAAGGTTGGAATGTTGCCACTAGGATCTCTGAAGCAGTTCCTTAAACACAGTGTTGGTGGGTAATCGGATGCCTGTCGCAGAGTAGAAATTGGTGTGGTTGGTGCTGCGGTTGTGGGAGAAATATGGTTTGTTATTATCTACAAGTAGATTCATTTTAAGTTTGTGTAGCTTTATTGGAACAGTCCCAGTATTGCTTCCCATGTATGCGTCCTCAGCCAATCTTACCTGTAGCTGATAAAGACAAAAGCAGTGCTTGTTGCTGACTCAATATAAAGAAGGAATTCAGTTTTAGAAACTGTGGTAATACACACCCAGTACTTTCTCTGTGCTTTAATTGTCTATGACAGAATTCGATGCTCAATAAATAATGGCTCTTAGTGAAGACTGGGTTCTAAGTGGAGATACATAACACATTTTCCTGACTCTGAAATGAGTTCATTGTGGCTGGAGTAATTAAAAAGCCTTTCAGATGAAACTAATGGCTGGGTGCTTACAGTGCTATGCTTCAAGCTGCTTCCCCTTGTGAATTTATTTTGGCATGTTTTCTTATGGTGCTATAGATAAGGATTCCTTTGGCATGCATGTGCATCTTATCCCTATTTCCATAAGCATTTTGTTAGTTAATAGATACTGTAATGCTTGTTACTCCTCTCCGTCCTCCCTGCTGGTTTGGAGCTATTTCTAATGCCTGGTTTGTCTCTGCTGCTGTTATTTTGCTTAATTTAGCATAACACAGAGACTCAGAAAGGTGGAAAACAATTCCTTTTTCCCTGGATGGATAGGACCCTGAATCATATTCAGGAGTATTGTGATTCTGGTCATGGATGCAAGCTCCCTGTTTGCATGTGTTCCAGGAAAGTAGTATATGGATCTGTCTTTGGGAGGGTATTTAGAAGGTGAATTTAATTGGGAATAGAGCTGGAGATAATGTGCACAGAAAGCTCATGGTTTACGCAGAGGACAGTGCAAGATTCTCGTTCTTTGAATGTCTAAGACTATTTTTTCAGGGCTTCATTGTACTTGTTAGTGTGTACTGATATTATAATGAAAGTAACACATTCTGTAATTTCACATGTGCCCTAGCTGCTAGATTTAAAAGATTAAGCAGCACACAAAAGAATAACTCACTGAAAATGTCTTTAAGGAATAATCAAATCCAGATATTTGCATTTTTAAGCTGCTCATAAATGTTACTGGTTTGTAGGTGTCTTGTTTGCTTTTTTTCAGATACCTCTTTCTTCACCTTTTATATGGAAAGATAAATTCCCATAGAAACTCCTGATGAACCACTTTTTTGTCTGGAAAGTGAGTTTCTGGAGATACTCTGTGAGGTGTTGTTTTTCTCTTAAGTGAGAGAATGAAACTACAAAGGCAGATAATTTTAACTTAGATGCAAACAAGAAAAAAAAACACACTGCAATGTTTGCATAACACCTGTAATGGTTTGTGCACAAAGCACAGCAGTCATTTGTGTTAGTGGGAAAGAAGCCAATATATTTTCTTTCTATGTTATGTGTTCTTGGCTTCAGTCTGTGGCTTCTGAGCAAAGAATTATTTTTTCACACTTTTCTCTGTTTTTTTTTCTCATTTTTGTGGGATTGCCTTATTGACGAAATACAGTATGACACCCTATTTATAGACTGATAGAATCATTTTGGTTGGAAAAGACTTTTAAGATCCTCAAGTCCAACCATTCTTTAACACTACCAAGTCTGCCACATCTCTGCCTCTTTGAAATGCATCCAGGGATGGGGATTCAACCACCTCCCTGGGGAGCCTAGTCCATCTCACAGCCCAGCTCCAGATATTCATATGGATTCTTCAGCTACAGAGCTTAATGTGTAAATTGTTGCAGTATGACACTCACACAAAGGCATGGGTGAAAAAAAAATAGGCATTTTTGTCTTCTCAGGAAGTAGAATCCTATTTGTATTGAAGGTAGTGGTAAAACCTCTGTAGACGTCACGGGATGAAGGTTGCACTTGTGGCCTTGACCACAGGTGCTTTTCTCAGTGGGAGCTTTTCTGTTGTGCCTTTCAGATGGTTAAGTAACCACTTAGACTAGTCCTTTTGGTTTAGGTTATATCAAAGAGAAGGGAGAAAATGGAGAAGACAGCTCTTCAGCTCCACTTGTTCCCCTTTTCACCTCTTGAGGATCCTGGCACTTTACAACATGATTCCTTTCCTGGGAGAAACCATGCAGTTAACATATTTAAAACGTGTCTGTACAACTGAGAATTCTCATTCTTCTGTTATGAGGTTTAGTCTTTATTCCTCCAGGTCCATATCTTTTATTTTCTTAATCATGGGCTTTCATCCAAGCAAAATAACATGTACATCCCAGAGAAGGAATTAAAATCGTTACTGACAACAGGGATCAGAAGAAATTTTTTTACAGGTCACAATGCCATTGTCTTTCCATTTGGTCTGTGGAAGCCAGTAGTGAGATGTTCCATGTAAATTAAACCATAAATTACTTCTGAAAAACATACTTGAAAAAAGGATTCTCATAAGATTATAGGATAATTCAGGTTCCAAGGGACTGCAGAAGGTCATCTGGTCCAACTTTCTGCTCAAAACTGGATGAACAATCCTTGTGAGTAGTGAGCAAAGACTATCTGGAAATGCAGTTTTCCTTCTTTACTGTTTTGATTTTGATTGTTTCTTTTGAACTTGCAGCCCAAAATGGTTTAAATAATGCTCATACCTAGGGGTCTGTTTCAAAGCCTTAGCAAAAGATGATCAGAAAAACAAAAGCAGTCAAGATAGCATGACAATCTGTTTCCTGTCTGCTTCAGAGTCTAGTCTGGGACTTTTGCCACAGCATTAGTGGTGACGGTGACTAATTGCCATCAAGGGGGTTACGTTTGAATTAGTTTTGTACATATTTATATACCTTTCATTTTATTGTAATTTTCATTAATTTTAGTCTTCTTTTCCAGCCCATAAATGTCTTTCCCTTATTCCCTTTGGGAAGCAGAGGGGTTCATAGAGAGCCTCTGTCACCCATGTGGTGGCTGGTCCAGCTATAACCCTTGACAGTGACTTCCTTAAGAAAGCTCAAAACTAGACAGCTGCTGAAAACACACCATCCTATCACAATACAGAATAACATTTTAGGTAAACTCCACATTTCTGGGGAAGCCATATTCAAGCTGTTATCTCACAGTCTTTATGTCAATTAACTACGTGCTGAGGAGATCTGCATGCAGTTCTTGTCTCTGATACAGATTTTTCAGTGACTTTATCAATGTGTTTTATTTTTCTTGCCTTTTTATTTTTCCTATTTACTTCTGTTGGCTAGGTCAACAGAACGCTGGCACTTCTCATTTTCTGTTTAGATAGCATGTTTTGAAGGCCAGGAGTTCCTTTGTGAATATGTAGTTATTAGCATGATAGAGGCCTGATCTTGGCAATCCAAGTAATGATTATTTTTAATAAAAGAATGACATAAGCCCATGGATCATAATTGCAATTTAATAACAGTGTACATGTATATGTAAATGTGAATAACAAACCACCAGGCTTTTCCTTTTGTTTTGCTCTTTTACATTTACATTTCTCATATCTTCTTTTTTTCTCTTGTTTCCTTGGAAACTTCCATTTTGAGAAGCTAATGATATATGTAGTACTAAGGACAGGCAGAAAGCCAGTTGTTTTCTGAGTTCTTGATGCCCAAACGCTTTCCAGTTGGTGCTGGAGCTGTTAGGACTTTTCCCTCAAACGGAAACATGGAAATAGACAAAAGTTCGTGACAAGAGGGGAAAAGGCAACACATGATATATAATCATTTCTTTTATGGGAAAAAGCTCCCCTTCTTTGCGGTAAGAAACAAGTTGATGTAGGGGGGAGTGATACAATATGTTAATAGAATGCAGAATATTGGTTAATAAAATCAAGTATCTTCATCCAGTGTTGTCATTGGACTTCCTAATCACACCTGCTTGTGACTTCCTTGGTATGAAATTCTCCACAGGCCACTGCTCTCAGCCTCCAAAATCAGGAGAGAAAGCATGCTGGTTCTGCCATTCTTCACTTCACCATGGGAATGAGACCCTGAAGGGAGGAGGGCTGCTGTGTTCACAGCCTCCATGAGTCTGTCATTTCCCAGAGCTGTAGGAGCTGTAACAAATAAACAGAATGTTGGAGCTAAAAGCAGAGATACAGAGAACAGACCAAGATCTGTTGGGGTTGCATTCCAATTTTTAGCCCTATTCACTATGCAGAATATGAAAAGCAGATAGCAGAATTGCTTCAGTATTTGAATTACTATTTCATGTCTGTTTGTTTTTGGATGAAATGAGACAGTAACTTTATGAATTCAGGTGAAATGGAAAACTTAATTTGTTGTTTAATTGTTTTAGTTACAATAAAGCAAATGTAATATCAGTAGTAAATATGATTTTTAGGTAGACTGAGATTAAAGCAAAGTTTAAAATTACTATGTGGTATTTTTCATAAATAGCATTCCAAGTCAGAGCTGAATATATAAACTTTCATATTGCTTTTAACCGATGTAGAATGCTAACTTCAGGTTTAATTCCTGCTTAATAAGGGGCTTTTGGAAAGAGTCTGAGGGAGGGATAGGATTTCTGCAGTCTTACAGTAATGAGTGGAAAATGCTCCAAGACTTGCTCAGGCTTCGATGTTCTTGCAGAAAACGTGCCTCTAAGCTTTCATGTATCTTGTCCAGCCTTAAGAAATTTATTCCCTTCATTTCTATCAGTTTTCTAGAAAAGCTGATTTCAACTTCTGTTGATTTTCTGAGCAAAAAGATAGCAAGAACAAAGTCCTTGCTCCACTCTGATCTACATGCTCGTGTCCTGAAAGTGGAATTTTGTTTTTTGATGTTGCTATAGAACCAAAGCAGACATTAATTCATAGGTTAAATGTTTCTTATGAAATACATGTTAGGCTTTGCAGATAAATGTGAGCTGGGTAAATCACAGAATTATGGAGTGGTATGGGTTGGAAGGAGCCTCCAGAGATCAAGTCCAACCCCTAAATGATTAGTTAAGAGGTCATTACTCCCAGTCCATTATTAGTACACCATTCTTTCATGTGTTTGTTTCATTCTGCACCTTTCCTTGCCAGTTAACAATTCCTTTGAGGTTGTTTTTTTTAATATATATTGAATCTGTTAGTTTAACTCCATCGTTCTTTTAGCCGGTGAACATTTTGCTAATTTCCCAATTATTTTTTTGCTGCGGTATAGGGATTAGACTTAATCCACTATCCCTAAGTGAAAAAGCCTCTGTGTTGCTTGGGGGTGTGTTAGAAATAGTGGTGGCTGATAAGAGCTTTGGGAATTTTAGAAATGCTCTATGGAAAGCGTAACTCCAGTTCTGTGAGTCCTGGATTCTTTGCTCTCCCTTTTAAAGAACAAGCAGTGCATCCAAGTTTAACTTTGCAGTTACAGCAGAGTGTTCCTAACCACTTTTTTAACTCATACCTACTCTCTCTCTAAGTGTGCTTCCCCTGTTTCAGGTGAAGTTTCACTCTCTCAATTTTGTAAAAGAAGGACAGAGGAAAACAATAATTACTCCACTGCCTCTTTTGAGTCCTGCTGTATAAAATCTGTTTCAAATAATCCATGGTTATTATTGTACAGAAACAGTCACAGACATTGCTTCTTCCTAAACCCACGTTGTTCTGGGGCAAAGTCATTGTTCTTGATAAGTGACCAAAACAGATAATTTTATTAATTTCTCAGACAAAAAAGGATCTAGATGGTATATCACTGCCTGTCTTGACATAACTTCTCTTTCATCTCTATCCCAAAAGTATTTGCCTTGTTGGTTTTTACCCTGTTCAACTCTACAATAAAAATGTCTGGTGTCTCTTCTTTTCATTCCCATTCCTGAGTTGAATGTATGTCATAAACAACTGTGTGAAGAATAAAGCTAAACATATGCAGTTAAGAGAAGTTGGTACCTTCCAGTCCTTAAAACAAAAAGATCATGAGACAGCTCCATTCCCTACCTTGTTACAGACTTATCTTGGCCTTTTCATCATTGCCCTGCATTGCCTTGAAAGATTCATAGAACAGTTTTAGTTGGAAAAGACCTTTAAGTTCATTGAATCCAACCATTCTCTAACTCTACCAAGTCTAGTACTAAACAATGTCCCTCAGCACCGTACCTTTGCATCTTTGAAACCCCTCCAGGGATGGGAACTCAACTACCTCCCTGGGGAGCCTGTTCCAGTCTTTAAGAATCCTTTCAGTCATGAAGTGTCTTCTGATATCCAATCTATAAACCAGATTCTTGTCTCCCATCACATTAAGAACTAGGAATCTGCTTTCTGCTAATGTTAGTCCATCTCAAAATTTCTTTTCACCTTTTTTCTCTTTCTCCTTTACTTGTTCTTCTTTGATGTTTTCCTATGTCTCTAGCTCTGCTATTTGTAACATATTCTGATTTCATATACACTTTTGTAAAATCTTAACGGTATTTACAGTGGTGTTACTCTTGAATGACACAGGAATAACAGATCAAAGCTCCTTTTCTTTTTAATCATCTGTCCCCTGTGGCATAGACTATGTTTTCATCATTTTTTGTACAAAGCACTGTGTCAAGTGGCAAGAATGTTTGGAAGAGATACTGAACCAATTTCTTTTCCAGAAAATCTGAAATTGCAAGCAGACCAGAAAAATTGTCAGACATGTAAGACAATTCATCTATGAAGATACCCTGCAACACTATACCAATTTTTCACCCACAGATCTAAAAATATCTTGATGTTATGGAGTTGGAAATAATTCAGGGTTTGGGATTGGGACTTTTTGGTTGGTTTGTTTTTGTTTAAAGATTTCTGTGTGTTTTGTGTAGTAGACCTGAGGAATTAAGGGAATTGCTGGCCACAGCTTAATGATCAATGCAGAACAACAGATTTGTCATTTTTGTAGAATTAAAGAATTGTAGGGGTTGGAAGGCACTTCTGGAGATCATTGAGTACAAAGGCTGTGCCCTAGCCCATCACACAGGAGTGCATCGAGATGGATCTTGAAAGTCTCCAGAGAAGACAACTTCCCAGCTTCTCTGGGCAGCCTGTTCCCGTGCTCCAGGACCCTGTGTAAGTAGCTGTATTATGTTTTCATTAAAAAGCAATATTATTCCTTTATAAGAAAAATCCTAACATAGAATTCAGAGAAGAGAAGGCTCCAGGGAGACCTTAGAGCAGCCTTCCAGTACCTGAAGGGGGCTACAGGAGAGCTGGAGAGGGACTTTAGAGCCAAAGGCATGGAGTGACAGGATGAGGCATGATGGCTTCAGACTGGAAGAAGCTCGATTTAGATGACACGTTAGGAAGAAATTCTTCCTCATGAGGGTGGTGAAGCACTGGAACAGGCTGCCCAGGGAAGTTGTGGAGGATCCAAGCCTAGAAATGTTCAAAGGCAGGTTGGGCAGGGCCTTATGCAACCAGGTCTAGCAGGAGGTGTCCCTACCCATGGCAGGTGGTTGGAACTAGATTATCTTTAAGGTCCCTTCCAACCCAAACCATTCTGTGGTTCTATGATTTCAATGGTAACGTCATAGGGGAAAGGGGAAGAAAATGAAAAAATACACTTATTAGTGTAGAGTTTCAATACTAAAGAAAGTAATTGAGTTTATCTTAATTTTAGCTTTCCTTTTTTTTTTTTCCCTGCCTCTTTCCCCCCTTCATTCTTTCATGTTTTTGACTGATGCTTTCTTTTTCTCTTACCTGCTCTTCAACTGACTGGCACTTTTTAATGCATGCTGCTTCCACTGATCATTTTTGCAAGCCATGAAAATTTGTTTTGTGGTGTTAATTCTTTCTGCTTACATCACTCTTATCCAAAGCTTTCTCAGACTCTTGGGAAGAAAATGGATGTAAAGGATACTGTGGGAAATGGGAGAGGATCAGAGTTTAGCAGGTGAAGGCAAAACTGCCATGTATCAGCTGTGCTGTGGAGAGATGGTGGAATATTTGAAAGCTGCCCAGGGAGAGGGTAACATGGTTGGACTTGAGAATCTTAAGGGTCTTTTAATCTTTTCAAACTAAAACAATTTTATGGTGCAGTCTTTAGGAGATGATGGAGAATTCAAATCAGTTTGTGTATATGGTAGCTAAAAGGCTGATTGCAGCAGACAAAAAATTACTGAAGGGACCGTTGTTCAGCTTCATTAATTACTTTGTTCTCAAATTTGACGTGGCTTAATTGAAATCAGTGTGTTAATATTAGCTAGATTTGAGGAAATTAAGATAAGAGTGCCATGGAACGATTCTAGAAAGTATGGAGGTGGTGCAGAATAATAAGAATGTGAGATATTCAAAATGAATTAATAGCTTTGTGCAGTTGGGAAACTTGGACAGGGCTTCAGAGTTCTGAATAAAGTCATATCTACTTGAGATCAGTAGAAAAGTGAATAGTAAATTTGCCACATAAGTTGTTTCCAGGTTTTGATTCATTTTACTGGGTTTTGCTCTGTTTCTAAAAGGAAGCCTTTCGGAAATTCAGAGTGAGTTGTAGGTGGGAAAAGGAATAAAATTGCTTCAGTGTTTTGGACATATCTTGGACTGTAAGGGGAAAAAAAGCTGCTCTGTCTTTCATTCAGCAGTATTTTAGGATTAAGTTTTTTAAATTTCATAGGAAACAACACAGGACTTCTACACTACAGTAAACCCACATTTGCTTCAATCAGTGTAGAACTTCACACTACCACTTGTAGAAATATATCCTAATCTAAAGTGGGTCTGAAGTTAGACTAGCTCCTAAAACATCCGTGAACTCCTGAGTCCTGCTTTGGGATGCACTGAGAAATCTCTTTGTATACTTTTGGACCTCAGTGCTCTTTTCACTCTCTGACATGGAATTATCCAAGTAAAATAGTTGAAAAGCAAGCGCAGTCCAAGAAGTGACTTCCCTAGTGCTTTCCTAGAGGATTCAACCAAGGACAACTGATCAATATATGCATTAACTCTAATTTATATGCAAGTACCAATTTAATTCGAAGTCTGTCACTGAAAGAGATAAAAATGTGAAGATTTGTGGTACAGTTGGGTTTGTTAATTGAAAACTAGCCTGTAAAGGAAATGTTGAAAATATTGAAATACCGAGTTCCTCATCCAGGTCTGACCACTTCACACCTCATGCAAAACAGTAGTGCCTGAAAATGATTTCTGCTGTGTGACTGCTCAGCTCTCAAAATAAAATAAATGGATAGTCTAAGTCTCCCTCCTACTGGGCATATGCCGCTTGTTATATAATCATCTTCACTGCTGGTGTTTTCTGTGGCTGCCTTAGCGAAGGCTACTCACTGCCAACCTGCTATTCTCCTACAACAGGTGATGTTTGACTGTGTGAGCAATTCATTCTGGGTTGGTTGAATGTTGGAGGACAAAGAAAAGTTGAGAAAAATAGAATTCATGTTTTAAAAAATGTGGTTTTCTTCAGGTCAAATTATGTTTTGCATTTTACAGCTAATTAATATGAATTAATAACCAAATTATTATCTTGTAAAATATGAAATAATTACAATTTGTATGTTTGGGGTTTTTTCCCCTTTCGTTGTGTTTAGTCTAAACACTGTTCTGAGTTTGACAATGAGAAGTTTCTTCAGCTCATCCCCATATTTCATAGAATCATAGGTTGGAAGGGACCTTATAGATCATCTAGTTCCAGCTCTCTGCAATGAGCAGGAACATCTGCTACTATACAAGGTTGCTCAAGGCCCCATCCAGCCTGAACACTTCCAGGCTTGTGGCCTCCACAACTTTTCTGAGCAATCTGTCCCAATGCCTCACCACACTCACAGTGAAGAATTTCCTGATGTTTCTTTCTATTGCACCCACTTTGAAGGTCTTTGCCTTTGGAAGGCAAAGATATTTTGACACCAAAGTCACATTATCTTGGCAGTGGTCAGACTCTTGCCAATGTAGCACATTTACATAGTTGCTGCTTGCTTTGTATTTGTTCATGAGTGAGGTGGGCAAAATTTATCAGCATTATTCAAGAATCTAGCAATTATCATTGGCATTTATTTTTACTAAAGAAATTACCAAGTGAAAGGGTTGCACTTGTGCTTCATGGTATACTTCCCTACAGTATCTTTCTGTCTGGAGAGCATATTAAATTGTACCAGATTTCGGAAGAAAATGGTTTCCCGTAGTGAAGTGTTGCTGTCATTCACAGAATCAGACAGTCACAGCGTGGTAGGAGTTGGAAGGGATCTCTGGTGAGGTCCAACCCCTCCTGCCAGAGCAGGATCACTCAGAGCAGGTTGCACAGGAGAGTGTCCAGGCAAGTTTTGAATGACACCAGAGATGGAGAGTCCACCACCTCTTTGGGTAGCCTAATCCAGTGCTCCACTACCCTTAATGTAAAGAAGTTTCTCCTCATGTTTAGAGAGAACTTCCGATGTTTATGTTTGTCATTTGTTTTGCTTGTGATTTGCTTGCTGTCTTTTGCTGTTTACACTAAGTAACCAAGTAACTAAGTCTAGATCTTATTTATTTACCGATTAATTAATTATCTTTCCATCAGCTCACCTCCTGGTTGTTTGGCTTCTAGTGTGTGGTTACCCAAAGCTTCAGCTGAGGCAATGTGTTGGTGTGTTGACTAAATTTGCATATGTATCTGTAAATAAATAACCAGCACTGGACTTACAGGCATCAGATACCCAAGCAGGAAATAGATGAGGGCTCTGGGGAGGTTGCTGACAATCTTCAGGCAGATACTTTTCCTCCTGTTGGCATGATTTCAAAGCTTCATTTAATACTATGTGGGTTCTGCAGCTTTCCCATTTAGATGTGTAATGGTAATGCTGTACTGCTTTATATTCTTTTCTTCCTAAATAAGTTATTTAAACAGAGTTGTTTAGATGTGTTTTTTTACAAGTTTAAAAAGAGTTCCTAATTACTCTGATTAGAAAATCTAGGGGACAAATAACTGAAAATAATTTAATAATTATATATTTAATTGCTTTCATTTAGAAGACCCTAAGTTTGTGGTAATACAACATGCTAATTGATTGGGGGTGTTTTTTTGAGGGGGTGAAAATTTAAGGTATCAGAGTAAGTCAAAGTAACCTTGAGTTAATGCTGTGGGCAAACACGTTACAACATCACTTGCTGTTGTTGCCCTAGAAATACCTCAATTAAAACTAAGTAGTGCACAAATCTTCTAGTAAGTGAATTAGGGGCTGTTTCCTGTATGAGCTGATAGCATAGCTTTTCGTTCTTTTTTAGGGACACTCTCAAGGAGAAATTAAAAGACAAAACAAAAACACCCTTTCTAATTTGCAAAGCACTACTAGTGGGATTTAAGCTGGAAGGCAGGTTGGTCATGTCACAAAAGAGCTTTCTTCAAATAAAACTTAAAAATACAATAAAATAATTGGAGTTATAGGTGGTGAGGGAGAGGAAACTGCTGGTGTTATCAGCTCTATTCTCAGAGCACAGCCTGGCAAATAAAAGAGGTGTCCCAACAGTAGAGTCTTTATTATTGTGTTTTGTTCATATTTAAATGATCCAGTCCTACTGGAAAACTATTCTAATTAGTATTGTAATTATATTCTGCTTTAATTTTGTTGACTTAATTTGTCCTTAATCTTTCTTGCTTTTTGCACCCCACTAATTTTTCACATCCCTAAAGAATGAATCCCTTAAATACTTGAAGATGGTTGTATGCTCATGTACCAGCCCTGAGGAGATGGCAAAAGGAGAGAGCAAATACAGTTTTCTCAGACCTGGAGAAAATGTAGTGTAGACAGAGTTCAGTGAAATGCAACATATTTTAACTACAGAACACTGAAGAATTATACAGATGCTGAAGGGGGGGGAAAGTTACTTTTTTATTGCATGAATATCTGGAGCTCCTATGAAACCATCTCTCCAACAGACTACATTAGTGTATTTTCAGCTCAGTGTGTTGAATGTTATTATTTTAACTTTTCAATTGTATTTTTAACTTAATGCAAGGGATGCCTGAACACATCATACATAAAACATAGTATTTTGCCTTTTAGATTCATAGCCCAAGCTTGTGGTAGTGACAAGCTATATTAAAATAAGGCAGAGGAAAAACCAGAGGTAACTGATGAGGATGAGCAGCACAACTCCTGACTAAGGGAGCTACTACCAATAAATGACTTGAAGGTTGCCCAGTTCCTTTTGTGCAAAAACTTCCTGCTGGCTAATATTGATATTCCTAACAGGAGACTAATTAGATGATCCTGCTCTTGCAGGGATGTTGAACTGGATCTTGAGAGGTCCCTTCCAACCCCTACCACTGTGAGACTGTGTGTGATTCTGATTCAGATGTTTGGAGGTTAAATGGCTGCTTCATGAAGGGATGAGTGAGAAGGGAAGACACTCATCAGAAAATTGTTGTGGTTTTTTTATTGCTGTTCTTGTTGCCTGACTTTACTGCTGTTGTTTCTGTTATTACTGTAATGGCATTAATCCTTTTTTTTTTTTCCTTCTACCACAATTGGCAACATCTGCCATTGCCTCTAATGCAATTACGTTACAGATTGCAGACCCTGCTTTAATGAGCACCATCAGGAAAAGAGATTGGCTCACCCAAGCATATTTTCTAGTAGAGGTCTATTCTTATAAGTGGATTTCCAGAGCAGAACAGTAATTTGTTCAATCTGTGACCCTTTCTTTGCATGCACTTGGGTTTAAGAACTCCTCCTTTCCATGTGACAAGGATGAGCCAGATGGAAGGACTTGAATTCATACTCAGACAAATGCCTTAAAGTACAAAGCCTTCCATAAGGTCTCAACTTTGGCCCCAGCACTTACCACCTATTTCAGTGAAATCATGGACTAGTTTTAGATGTCTGTGTAATGCCTTTCAGTCAAAAATATGTTCCTTAAAAACAACCTACATGGATCAAATTTGGTATCTCTTCTGGGATCTTGAGCAGTACCAAATTCTTGTAAGGTAACAGAAAAAAAAAATTGCAGAGTGGAATAAGTTGCCAAAGAGGAAGTTCCTTGTTATATTTTAGCTGTAGAATAAAATACTCTCAATGAAATGTTATGTGGGTGCTATATGCATTTCTGCTCCTTTCCTGCGTTCTCTTTGGGGGCTTTGAGTTGATTATCTTGTGAGAGTGCTTTCTGTCAGTGCGTCAACAAACATACAGCTAGAAGTTTGATATAGGGTAATAGGTATGTAATTCTAAAATACTGTTTCTAAGTGGAACTTCAATGTTAATGAGTGGGATGTTGACTTCTGGTTGAACGATGCACAGTGCAGTTGGGTGACTCTGAGCCTATCCTTCAGAAGCTCTAATTTGAGTACACCAAATGCATAGTAGAAGCTGGAGAACACTGAAGAAAATGGCTTTAATCTTGTAGATCCATCAGGTGCATATATACAAAATATCATAGTGTTTATTTGCAAATAGACCACAGAATTTTTTATCAGGATATTTGCAGTGAAATTAAAAAATAATAGCAGTGTTATTTTAGCTGGACTTAGCACTTTCCATGAATTGTCAAAGGTAATTTTCTTCACCTTCAATACATTTGTTACTTTGAATTGATATATGAGTAGTAGGATATGATGATGCTGCATCCTTACTCTTTAGTGTGATTTAACAGAAGAGAAACAAATCCAGTAGATGTACTCCTTATAGAAAGTGCTTCAAAGTCAATGATCAGATATTCAACCTCATCACTATCTTCCAGCTGGCTAACTTTTGAAAGCAAATGCCTATCTCTCTATGAACTACCAAGGGAGGCAGTGGAGGTTGGTTGATAGCCTAGTGTTTGCATGTCAAAACACAAGCAAATTGTCAGGATGTAGCAGATATAATTATGGGTTTGCTATGTATGAAAAAAAATAGATGATATTTTGGCATTTAGCATGAATAATGATAGCTAACAATATATAAGGGTCGTACAGTTGAACCTGCTCAGAAAAATGAGCAAGATTTATTTATTTCCTGTATTTATTATTAATTTAAAACCGCATTTGGAGGCTGCATATGGTCAAAATTCCTTTGAGAAAGGAACTGTCACTTTGCTTTAGGTGTTTTAAAAACATTTAGTCAAGCACATGGATTACTTGTTAGTGCTGTACCTCACCAGGTATGTGGAAACATTATTAAATCCCTAATAGCATTAAAAGTGTATCACTGCTGTGTGAAGTGATACAGACGGCGTTAAAGCATTGACGCTTTGAATGAGGATTGCTAGCGGCATTAACTCCTTGAAGGATGGATTTATCCATCTGTAGAAGACAATGCCTTTACATGAGCTGGATGCCTCAGAGGTAACTATGCTGCACAGTGTGGTGTAGGAGCCAGTGGGTTTGTCACCTCATGCAGCTGAATTTATTCAGCTGAGCCACCTAGAATTTTGGAAGAAAGCCAAAGCAGCACTCAGGTTTTGCTGGGTTGTTTAGACAGTGAAGGCTGTGCTTGGCTGATTTTCATTCCGCCTCTTTAAAACCAAGATGGAAAGCTGTGCAGGGGCAGTTCTGTGGCTATTTCACCCTCTTAGGCTCAATGCATAGCTCTAGACTTTAGTGATCTTTATGAAGTTAAAGGTGATATCCCCTCTACTCCTCTGAGTCCCCATCTGGTGTATTATGTCCAGCTTTGGAGCCCCCAACACAAGAAGGATGTGGAACTCTTAGAGTAGGTCCAGAGGAAGTCAGGATGATGACCTGAGGGCTGAAGCATCTCTGCTGTGAAGACAGGCTGGGAGAATTGGGGTTGTTCAGCTTGGAGTAGAGAAGACTCAGGGGAAACCTTAGAGTAGCCTTCAAGTATTTGAAACTGGAGAGGGACTTGTTAGAAAGGTAGGGAGTGACAGGATGAGGGTAATGGCTTCAAAATGGAAGAAGCTGGATTTAGATGAGACATTAGGAGGAAATTCTTCCCCGTGAGGGTGGGGGGGCACTGGAACAGGCTGCCCAGGGAAGTTGTGAAGGCTCCAAGACTGGTAGTGTTCAAAGCCAGCTTGGATGGGTCCTTGATCAGCCTGGTCTGATAGGAGGTGTCCCTGCCCATGGCAGGGGTATTTGAAGTGGATGTTATAGGTGGTGTTCTTAGCAAGCTGGGCACACACTGGTTCATGCTCAGCCAGCTGTCGATTAACACTTTCTCTACTGGGGAGCTTCCCTGCCATTCTGCCCCAATTCTGTAGCACTGCACAAGTGCAAGTGCACAAGTCCAGAAGAGGAACTGAAGTGCAGAGAGGAGAGGAAAACAGTTTTGATTACTTATGCTTATTGATGAGTGGAAACACTTCTTTAAAGCAGCTCTACGTATGTATAAGTAGCTGAAGCCAACAGCATTTGCATAGCAATCAGGAACCTTTATAGTGTTATAGTTTCTCCTTTAAGAGAGTATTTTGTTTGGTGGTTTAAAGGGAATTGCAGTTTAGATAAGGATCAGGATTTTATTTAGATTCTGTATCGTAATCTGTGAAATTGGTTAAATCTTTCATATAAGAAAAGGTATGGTTTCTATTGTAAAGAGACCTTCTCTTTCTGTCACTTAGGGTATGGTTTACATCCTAACTAGGGAGCTTGGGTGTCCAGGAATTAGATAACTGGGTTTTCTACTTTCAACTCTGCCACTGATTCATGAGATGTTACTGGGTATCCATCATGGTTCTGTACTTTTGCTCCATCTACAAGGCTGGGAATGGTCAGACTGTGCACCTTCTAAATGTATTTTGATATCTGCTCAAAAAAAAAGGGCAAGTGCTAATTATTAATTTCACCTATGTCATTACAATGTGTTTTCTATTAAGTTTGTACTTCTATTACTCTGTTTGTCTTCATTGCAGATCAAAAATGAAATTTCTAGTTGGTGGAGGCAGGTTGCTTTGTCTGTTGTTGCTTTCTCGTGGGAATCCTTATTTTACTATTTGTCACATGTCTGTCCAACAGCTAGGTTGTTGGACAGGAAGTGCCCTGCAGAACCTGTGGACATCCTCGCTCACATTCTTCATCTCTGGGCTATGATACTCTGTCAAGGTAGTCCTTTCTTGCAGACTCCTTTGCTTGTTCTTATCAGGAAAACATCATTAAAAGGACAGTTTCCTAAGCTCATAATTCCTAAACTCAAAAAGAGTAGTCTGATAACAGACAGCTTGAAAAGCCATCTGCACTTTTGTGGTTTTCATAGAATTGTAGAATTATTAAGGTTGAAAAAGACACTTAGGGTCTTCAAGTCCAATTAAAGTAACATTTTAGAAGTCACCCCAAAGGATTTTTCCTCCCTAGTACCCAGTCTACCTAGCAATAGTACACAGAACTTAGTTGCATGACATTAAGCCACATGCAACTCAAAACAGAATGATAGGGATTGGAATGGACCTCTGGGCATCATCTAGTCAAACCCTTCTGCCAATGCAGGTTCGCTTAGAGCAGGTTGCACAGGAGGATGTCTGAGTGGGTTTTAAATGGCTCAGAATCACAGAATTGTCAGGGTTGGAATGGACCCCAAGGATAATCTAGTTCCAATGCCCCTGCCATGGGCAGAGACACCCTCCACTAGATCAGGATGCCCAGGCCTTAAAAACATCCAGGGTTGGGGCTTCCACTACCTCCCTGAGCAGCCTGTTTCAGTGTCTCACCACCCTTATGGTGAAGAACTTCTTCCTAACATTTAATCTAAATCTACCCTCCTCTAGTTTGGATCCATTCCCAGAGACAGGAGTTCCTCAGACTCCACAGATGGAGACTCCACCATGTCTCTGTGCAGCCTGTTCTGGTGCTGTGCAGTCCTTAAAGTAAAAAAGTTCTTCCTCATGTTTAGATGGCACTTCCTATGTTCACGTTTGTGTCTGGTAACTTCTGTTCTGTCACTGGGCACCGCTGAAAAATGACTGGCCATATCCTCCTGCCACCCACCCTTTATGAAAAGCCAGTGTTTGAGGCAGTGCAGAAACAGCTTTGGAAGAAAGTCTTTTATCTTTTCTCCCCACTGTTGGCTAGTAGTAGAATTTTTAGACAAACTTTTGGAAACTTGCTGAGCCCATGTTATTGCTCCTTAGACTTCACCTTTTGGTCAGATATGAAAAAAGCCATAATCTCCATTTGGAAGGTGTAGTATGACTCTAATTATTGAGCCTAATTATTGAGTCTGACCTTGAGTGATCCTGTGATTCTAATGATGGATACAAGCTAATTGAAAGCATTAGAGGCACTGTCCATAGCTGTATTGGCATCTCCCAGAACAATGAACCTTGGAGACTTTACCGCTCTTTGACAGCAGCTATTTCTCTTCAGGCACAGGAGAAGTCACTAAGACAGCAGTGGTCTTGGTGGGTGTCCATCCATAATATCAGTCCCCTCGGATTCTTATGTTTGTTCTATCTGCGTGTTTATGCTTTCCATTTCACTGTTTCTTGTTTGAAATGGAGTGTCTTCAGCTTGCGTAATGTCTTCAGCCCTGTGGGGCTCGTTGTCCCAAATACAGCTGTTTTGGTAGACTAATGGTGGGATGACTAGACAACTATGGCAAATCTAATTCATATTTTTAATCACTTCATATGAGCTTCATTCATAGAACCAGTAAGGTTGGGAAAGATCGCTAAGATCATCAGGTCCATCTGCCAACCCAAAACAATCAGGAAGTGCCATGTATATGTGTTTCTTGAACATCTCCAGGTACAGCAAATCTACCACCCCTCTGGGCAGCCTATTCCAACACCTGACCAGCTCTTTCAGTAGAAATTTTTCCTAATACTCAACCTACCCTTCCCCTGGTGCAACTTCAGGCTATTTCCTCCTGTCCTATTGTTAGTTCCCTGTGAGAAGGGACTAACACCCACCTCACTCCAAACTCCTTTCAGGGAGCTGCAGAGAGCAGGAAGTTCTCCCCTCAGTCACTTTTCTCCAGATTAAGCAACGCCAGTTCCCTCAGTGCTCCAGACCCTTCAGCGTCTTTGTTGCCCTTCTCTGCACCTGCTCCAGCAACAAAATGTTCTCCTTCTACTGAAGGCCTCAAAACTGAACCCAGTACTCAAGGTGTGGCCTCAACAGTGCTCATTACAAGGAGACAATCACTTCTGTAGTGATGTGGATGTGTCCTGACAATTTGGTATTTCCCAGCAAGGACATGGCTGTCTTGTAGGGAAACAGACCGGAATTCATGCAGAAGCAGCACATTTCTTTTGTTAAGACAGAGTCTGAGTCATTTAAACAGCATGAATGAAACTGTTAGCAGAGCTAGAGTGAAAATTAGCCTGCTGCATGATCTTGTGACAGGGCAGTTACACACAGGTATCCCACTGTGGCATTCTTAGAAGCACACAATCACTTTGTATCATGTCTGCCACTACTTCTGGAACATCTGGTGCCAGCTATTGCTACAGTATGGAGGCAAAGACCATAGGTGACCACTACATGGTTATAGCAGCTTCCAAGCAGACACCTGGACTATCTGACCAGCAGGTAGAGGCAGGATCTCCTGTCCTCTCTACTCTGCCCTTAGGGAGGCCACACCTGGAGCATTGTATCCAGTTCTGGGGTCCCCAGTTTAAGAGAGACAGGAAACTACTGGAGAGAGTCCAGCACAGGCTGCAAAGATGATGAGGGGACTAGAGCATGGAGCATGTCTGTGAAGAGGAGAGGCTGAGAGTCCTGGGGCTGGTTAGCCTGGAGAAGAGCAGCCTGAGAGGGGATTTTCTTAGTGCTGATCAATAGCTAAAGAGCAGGAGGCAAAAAGATGGGGCCAAATTATTTTCAGTGGTGCCCAGTGATAGGACAAGGGGCAGTGGGCACACACTGGAACCCAGGAGGTTCCATCTGAACGGGAGAAAAAACTTGTTTGCTGTGAAGGTGCTGGAGCCCTGGAGCAGGCTGCCCAGA
This sequence comes from Indicator indicator, assembly GCF_027791375.1. NCBI lineage: Eukaryota > Metazoa > Chordata > Aves > Piciformes > Indicatoridae > Indicator > Indicator indicator. The sequence goes on from NC_072020.1 coordinate 12,933,461, forward strand.
GAGGTTGTGGAGTCTCCTCCTCTGGAGAGATTCCAAACCCATCTGGCTATTGTGATCCTGGGCAACCTGCTGTGGGTGACGCTGCTTTAGCAGTGGAGTTGGACTAGATGATCTCCAGAGGTCCCTTCCAAAGCCATCATTTTGAGATTCTCTAATTCCATGCAGGTGGGCAGCCTTATGCAAGGGATTCGAATGGTGGTAACCTTGTTGTTATAAAGGCACAGAAGGCATGTTTTGTGTGGGGGACTAGAGGCCTTCCAGACTTGAGCAGGTGAACTGTTGGGTGGTGTGTAGTTGGTTTGGGGTTTGGGGTTTTTTCACCCTTTTCCATTGTTAGAGATGCTATAAATAGCTCATGTTTTGATGAGGAAGTATCTACATGTAAAAGGGTTCAGAATCAAGAATGGGGGGTGCTTGACATTAGGGTTATCTTTGTTCAATATACCTTCTAACTAAGCCAAAGGGGAGGGTGAAATATAGTTACAGGGTTTGGATGGTTTCAGGCAATTAAGTGGAAGTTATTTCTCCTTAATTCTCATGTGCACGTTACAGTTTGCGTTTTAATTTTAATATTTTGAAGTGTAAAAGCATATTTATGGAAATGGACTAATTAGGTCTCTGTAAACAGCCATATGTTACCATTTTTATTAAATGTAAAGGGTGATTAGAATGACGAAGACTTTATTTCTTGCAAGAAAAAGCAGTAAATGCCTGCCTGTAAAATTAATGCATTTTTTCTTTTAAAATATCTTCAATTGCTGTTGTTCCTAAGTTAGTTTTGAAAAATAGAGAAGAAATAAACTGCCCATGAGGTAATCCAAAATTGCCTCTTATGAGGTGATGAATGCCACACCTAGCTGAAACCAGGTTTTGTTCTTATTACTTGTAATCCAAAGTGCAATTAATTTTGGAGAAACGCTCAAGGACTACAACAAGCAGTGCATGCTACAAGCTACCATACAGTGAGGGGGCCCAGAGGTGAGGTCATACCAGCTTCCTCTTGAATTTACTCTTAAATCTGTGCCAGCATGGGCCGTGTATTTAAGCAGTTCCTCTTCAGTGTGGCCTATGTATTGATGTGCACTTAGGCTAAGCATATGGCAGGTACCCTGGAAAGGAAATTTGCTTCCACTGAAGTTGAAAGGCAGAAGAAATGGCACCAGACCTTAGACCTGAGTTGTCACACATAGAACATGACCTTTTCATCCCTTCATCAAAAATAATGTCATCCTGTGCTGTATCAGCAAAAGCATGACCATCAGGACTGTGGAAGTGATTGTCCCCCTGGACTGCTGAGACCACACCTTGAGTACTGGGTTCAATTTTGAGCTCCTTGTTACTTGAAAGGACACTGAGGTAGTGGAGCATGTCTGGAGAAAAGGTCTTGTAAAGAGTAGCTGAGGGAACTGGGGTTCTCTAGTCTGGAGAAAAGTAGGAGGAGGGGAGACCTCATTGCTCTCTACAACTCCCTGAAAGGAGACTGCAGTGAGGTGGGCATTGGTCTCTTCCTAGTAACAAGTGACAGGACAAGAGGAAAGGGCCTGAAGTTGCACCAAGGGAGGTTTAAGATGGATATTAGAAGAAACCTCTTGACTGAAAGGATTCTGAAAGACTGGAACAGGCTGACCAGGGTGGTGATTGAAGCCCCATCCCTGGAAGTGAGGCAGAGATGTGGTGCTGAGGGACATGGTTTAGCACCAGACTTGGTAGAGTTAGGGAAACTTGTACTCAATGATCTTAAACACCGAGTGAAACAGTTCTATGGTTCTCTGTGACCCAGGATATTTTTCACAGAAAGCAGTGCAGGCTCACATTTGGATTCTGAAGACTATGCAAGAGGGTAGCTGAATTGTTGGAACTTTCTCTTAAAGTTAAAATGAGATTTATCATCAGGAGACTATTACAGATGCATCTATGGAGATGGCTCTGGCAGCTGGTTCCATGAACTTCATTCAGGCCACAGAATGATGTTGTATCGCTGTAGTAACCTTGAACTTTACTGTTGTCATAAAGTTCATAGCAAATTATTTCAGAATCCAGCTACTAGTAGCTATAACTACTCAGTACAATACCAAGAGGCATAAAAGTAATCCATTTGCCTTGTCATTCATTATTTTATAAGACACCCATTTTGAGTGAGCACACTATAAAAATTTACTGTTATGATCTGATATGTCAAAATGTTTTCTATTATACAAGAAATGAAAAAGAGTTGCTAGAAAAAGAAATTGTTTTTTTTTAAGCTAGAAGAAAGTATCATGGAATGGGGTCATTAAAGCATTGACTGGTTTGGGTTGGAGTGGACCTTTTAAAGCTCATCTAGTTCAGCCCTAAATGAGCTTGGCTCAATTCAAATAGATCAGGTTGCTCAGAGCTCCGTCCAACCTGACATCGAATGTTGTCAGGGGCAGGGCATCTACCACCTCTGTGGACAACATGAGCCAGTGCTCTGGCACCCTCACAGAAAACATTTTTCCTCATATTCAGATGGAACGTCTTGGGGTCCAGTTTTTGCCCTTTCTCCTATGACTAGGCACCACTGAAAAGAGTCTGGCACCATCTTCTTGCCCCTTTCTCTTTAGCTATTGATCAGCATTGAGAAGGTGCCCTTTCAGGCTGCTGTTCCCCAGGATAAACAGGCCTAGACCTCTCAGCCTCTCCTCTTCACAGAGATGCTGCTATGCCCTCAGCACCTTTGCAGCCTCCATTGAACTCTCTTCAGTACTTCCCTGCCTCTCTTGAACTGGAGAGCCCAGAACTAGACACAGTACTCTAGATGTGGCCTCGCCAGAGTAGAGGAGAGGTGAACGTCCCTTGACCATCTGGCCACACTTCTAATGCACCCTTGGCAACAGGAGCACACTTCTGGCTCATGATGAACTTATTATCAAATACCTTTGGTAATTAACTATTCAGGTCTACACATATGGTAGTTTGAGACATTCAGGTAGGTTTGGTTAATTTCAGTATGGGGACTTTCAAATTCTGTAGAAATCAGAAATGTGTTTGTAAAAAGTGATTCTCCAATCTGTAGGTGAATCAATGGATTTGGCTAATCATAACCTTTCACAAAATAGTCAGGATTCTGTGGGAAAGAAATTGAAGTATAAAAAAGTCACATTCCAGATATGCTACATTTCTGGCTTAGATGCAAAGCCTGAAAGTCCAGGGCTGTTCACTCTGTTCTTCCCTTCCAAAAGCTAAAGGCTGAGAGCTTCTTTTAGCCTCAAAGGATAGGTCCATTCTGTTTGTATTGAAGTGACAGCTTTAATTCTTCTTTCCCCCTCTTAAACATTTCATCCTTTTTCTCCCCCTCATCTTAAACTTTTTTTTTTTTAATCCCTCTCCTTGATTAGTACTCACATATTCTCAGCTTTAATAATCGTTCTCTGCCGCCATCATAATTCCAGAACCTTTACTTGGCACTGGGGGCAATAGGCTAGGGCTATTGGTATAGTTTTTAGTCCTGAGTTGCAGCAATTAATCAACTTTAAAATGTATGTTGTCACTACTAACAAATTGTAATTAGACTTGTACAATAGTTTAGGTATAAGGGGTTCCTGGAAGCCATCTATTCCAGTCCACAACAAGGACTTAAGCGGTCTTCAGTGCTGGAGAAGATAAAATGGTTTTCTTGTTACATAGGTGACTTGCTAAACTGCGCTCTCTGCTTTTGGCTGTTACATGGGGCCCCATGCACAGGAAAGCAAGAGCAGCCCTAGAAGTCCTGTTGCTAAAAATGCTTCTCTGATGCTTCCTGAGCCTTAAGCTGGTAGACCACAATGGTGATTAGATGTTTCAGATTCTTGCATTTTGTGTTTATCCCACCATGGAAGCTGTATCCGGGACTCTGTCTTGTAGGTAAGCACTATGCAGGACTCCAGTTGGAGAACAGGTGTGTTTGCAGGTTTGAGCCAGGGACAAGTGTTTACGTAATTGCACTTTGAGGATAAGTCTGGAGTAAGTTACTTGAAATATTCATAGGAAGCATGGGAGGAATTGAGTTTTTAATTACTTTCTATTTTGGTGCTAAAGTTCTCAAATGAAGTAACAGTTTCTTTTTCCTGACACTCTAAAGTAGTAGAAGCCTATCAACTTGCAATTCTGAGTGAAATTGTTGATTCTTTTAGGTAGGCATTCATAATCGACACAGTATTTATCTTTCTATCTTCTTTTGATTTTATTGTGTTTTCAAGAGTAATGAATGAATGAGCTTTGAGGAATTGCTTTGGCAGGAAATGAGAAATCTCTGTCCAGCTGACATAGCAAATACACTTGGATCCTGTCTGAGCTCAGCTCTTTGCTTTGTGCTAGTCTCCATAGTTAGGCATCTAATGTTTAACTCAGACATTATCAGTAGATCTTGAAAAGTCCAATGTATTCTGAGTGCCGGTGCACAAACACACAAGTATTCAGCACTGGTGAGGCTATTCCCTGAGTACTGGGTTCAGTTTTGGGGCTCTCACCACAATAAAGATATTGAGTTGCTGGAGCATGTCCTGAGAAAGGGCAATGAAGCTAACAAAGGGTGTAGAGAACAGATCTTATGAGAAACAGCTGAGGGAACTGGACTGTTGCAGCCTGGAGAAGAGGAGGCTGAGGGGAGCTCTCTACAACTCCTGAAATAAGGTTGGAGTGTGCTGGGGGTTGGTCTTTTCTCCTTGGTATCAGGTGATAGGAGGAGAAGAAATGGCCTGAAATTGTGCCAGGAGAGGTTTAGGCTGGATATTAGGAAAAAAATTCTTTCCTGAAAGAGTGGTCAGGCATTGGAACAGGCTGCCCATGGAGGTGGTAGAGTCTTCATCCCTGGAGATGTTCAAGAAACTTGTGGACATGGCACTTCAGGACATGGTTTAGTGATAGTCTTAGGTTGATGGTTAGACTTGATAATCTTAGGGGTCTTTTCCAACCAAAACAATTCTATGATTCTAAGTCATCCTTATTTCTAGCAAAAAGTGCAACTCTACCTTCCTTTGCCAGAAAAAACCCTTGAAGAAATCTTGTGAATTTGTGAATCTGTGTTCAGCCCAAGTTTTGCTTGAAGGTTTGTTTTCATAGAAGTCTGAAAAAACTGCAGATCAAATATCAAAAGAAGCCAAGCCAGATTCCTTTTTTTGTGGGGTTTGGAAGCTGGGCATCACAGACTTCTGGGGGTTTTATGTGTCTCTTACATTCACTTCAATGAGTAAAACATCCCTGTGTGGTTCTGATATTACACTGAATTAGATATGATTGCACTTTAACTATTTAGACACTGTTGCATATCACTGATGGATAGCTGTCAAAGGAATTAGTAAGGAGTTGCTACCCCCCGTGCCCCCTGGGAATAACTAATTTCAGACTGACAGGTTACTTTTATATCTTGTGTATGGATGTCAGTTTCCAAAACTTCTTACTGAATTGCCTTGCTGCATATTACAATTCCAAACAGTAGATAAGAAAAGCACTTAGTCAAACTAAAATAGCATTAGAAAATGCTATTTTGATTTAATTCTATGCCATCCAGGTAACAGAAGACAAATGCAGGATAAATGATAAAATGGATTGGAAGCAAGTCTGCACATACATAAGGCAGACAAAGGCAGTTAATCATATTTGTATGGAAATGTTGCCAGCTGTAGTCAGTGTGATCTATTTTGCATAGGTTAACATTTGTACACTTGTTATTTTGTCAGGACAGCTCGAGGTGGATCATAAGTGAAGTTTGTTACTCATACTGAGGTTTTTGTTATTTTTGTATAAATATCCTTCAGACTAAAATTCAGTATGGTTTTCACCATTTGTATCTCTTCTGCCTGGTGTTTATTTATCTATGAATAATGAAACCAAGCACACTGGACCTTAGCTATCAAGTCAATGTGTACTTTAAGATTTCTATGTTTTCAGACAGTTTTAATGTAAACATAAACATGCACCTGTGTACACAAATGAATGCTCCTGATGTAAGCACAACATATTTTGAAGGAGTAAGGATAAACACTGAGTAGAATATCTCAACTGAGAACTAGATATTTCTAATTTTATATACTGCTACTTAGAGCATCTCTTTCCAAAACACTGAAGAAATTAAAAAAAAAAAAAAAAACCAAAAAACAAGACGACATTCTGATTTCAAGGACAGCATCTCCTCTTTTATTTTATGTACTGCTTTTTCTGTGTTACACTGAATTGCATTTCCTAAGCTTAGCTCTGGTCTGGGAGTTGAAAGTCCAAGGCTCTATTTCTGGCACTACGCTAGTCTTCCTCCCTAGGCATATTCTGCGGCTGTAGAATTAATGAACATCCACTGTACAGTATGGCACTGTACAATATGGCATCTAGACTCTTATCCAAAGGTTACATATGTATATGTTTCTTGCTATATGTTGTGTGTGGTTTGCAAGTAGTACAGCTCAGCAGATAAGTAAATTTAGGTAATTTATTAGTCTGCACTTGAATTTAAGATAGAGGAAAGAAAAACTAGGAATGTGAGCATTAAACTGTTAATGAGAACCGTGGAACTGAAAATAGGGTATTTACAGAAGCAAATTGCAACCTGCAGAACTGTGAAGTTGTGACTCATTACCCAGTGATCAGCAATGACCTGTTACTTAAGCTGAAATTGGAATGCACACCTGCCTGATACTTTGCAAGCTGAGCTGTTATTCTCTGTTCAGCTGGGATTCAGAGAAAATGGTATAAAACTCTTTTCTCAATGTTTAAAATCCCACTGCTACAAAATACATATTCCATTAGGTGTTTGGTTTTGAGGACTTCCAATTATCTGCCCATCCTTAATCAGTTAAATGTATTGTGTGCTATTTAGAATCATGAACTAAATGATGCAAATAAATCTTTATTTCATATAAGTAGTTTCTGTTCCAGAAGGAAAATGAACTTGTGGTGCTCTAGAACATCACAGCACTTGGCCAAGGCGGGGGGGAGAGGTGGGGTATATAAATATATATCTACTTAGAAAGTCTTCAGCATTTAGTTTTGCTGAATTCTTACTTCATAAAGTCATGCTGTCTCTTGTGGCAGTTCTGCAGGGTTAAGAGAAGGCAAAATTGCACACAAGTTGTCTGTGCATATTTTTGTGTGTACATAGGCACTCGTAATCTGTATCTACAAGCTATTGAAAATTGTCTTGTACTAAGACTGATGGTTGTTAATGAAAGGATAAAAAAAGAGCTGCATTTTAGAAGATTAAAATGCTGTTAATTTCTGTATGCATTTAAGATTAATAAACTGCTAATTAGGATATGAAAATGAGGGCTTTATGAATTCCATCACAAACATTCACAAGTACCTTATGCATAAATCACATTCAGTTAATGTATTTTTTGTTATGTAATTGGGGAACAGATTGATGAGCCGGTCCAATTAGGTCTAATTTACATGTGTATGGAATTTTGTAATATACTATTATGAACCTAATATGCAAGTTAGAAGAAACTAATTATAACATGCATTTGCTTTAGTAAGACGAAAGAAAATGGAAGCTGATCTTAAAAAATAATGCGGCTGACTTGAGGCAGAGGTAATAAGAGAGGAATCTAGATATTTGAAGTTATTCTTAGGAAATAATACCTGATTGCTAGAAATCTGAATTTTGGGGGCTAAAGCCATCACTAACCATCATCACCAGAAAGAAATGTAACTTTGTACAGAGGGTAGCAGGTTGAGAAAAAAGGTAAAAGCAAAATCAAATTTACTGTTCGGATGTCACCAGTGGCAGAAGCCACGTGGCTATTGACAGGTAAACATGAAAGAGGAAAAGTGAGAGAAGACAAGGGAGGAGCAAGTGCCTGTAAGCAATCCTGCTGCCTTTCAGTTGCAATGGGAATTCCAAGGTCTGACTTCCCCTTAATGTAAATGATCTTTTTCAAAAGGTCCATGTATGGTTTCTTGTTGAATAACACTTGAATAAGGTCTAGTGGGAAGTGTACAGTTACTTAGAATCATAGAATCATGAAGATTGGAAAAGACCATGAAGATCAAGTCCAACCATCAACCTAACACCATCATGCCAACTAAACCATCTCATGAAGTGCTATGTCTACACATTTTTTGAACACCTTCAGAGATGGTGACTCCACCACCTCCCTGGGCAGCCTGTTCCAATGCCTGACCACTCTTTAAGGAAAAAAAAATTTTCTTGATATCCAGCCTCAACCTTTCATGGTGCAGCTTGAGTCCATTTCCTCTTGTCCTATCATTAGTTACTAGGGAGAAGAGACCAACCCCCACTTCCATCCAGCCTCCTTTCAGGGAGTTGTAGAGAGCAAGAATGTCTCCTCTTGTACAAAGTCACTATATGGGATGGAAAAGTGAAAACCTTACCTTCATATGTAAGTAATATTCTGTGAGGCAGTCAGCATTCATAAACAATCCTTATTTTAGTGTTTCTCTCAACAAAGTAGGTTATATTTCCATAAACACAGTGAGGAGAACTTTTAAAATGTACATTGCTGTAACTCCTTGGATGAGAGCTTTGTTTTCAGGGTAGAGACATTTCTAACTTTGTCTCAAAGCATTTGTATGTGGGTCCTATCACATATTTCATTTTGTAAGAGAAAAGAGCATTTGGCAACTGTCTGGCATGTGATTTGACTCATACTTTTTAACCTTTGGATTGAGAAAATTAAGCATTTATTATCTTTAATATGCTGTGCAAAGGTTGAACCTTGTCAAGTCACCTTGATAGTGGTTACAAATGATAGTCATCTCCTGTCACACAGTTTACAGCAAGCACCATCTGAGAACATGCTGTTTTGTCAGCAGTTGCATGTAGACAGAAGAGCTGGAGGATTATGTTGAGCTTCTTCTTACTGTTTTTCAAGTTACCACTCTTTTTGCTCTTTAGTTGAGCATAAAAACAGTCTTGTGGCTGTTTATGAGCCACATTTTTACAGAAGTCCTCACTGCATCTAGGCAGTGGGCTTTACATTTGGCCACTTTTCAAGCAAAATTACTTTGGAGCTGCAACATAATGGGCTCCTCCTGTGGAATTTCATGCATAAGGAACCCAGGGCTCAAAGTCTTCTGACTGCAAGGAGCAATAGTGCAGTTTTTGCTAGTACCTGCCAGTTCAGCTTCAGGAAAATCTGTGTTCAAAGGGAATGAAGTTACCCCCTGTCTAATTCAAAGATGAGTGGTTGTTTTGTTTTGTTTTGTTTTTTTCTGAAATAGGAGACTGGGAAGAGAAAAAGGGAAGTGAAATGCAGATTCAAGTGGATAAAATTATCAAAGCCATTTGTATGTTGGAATATTTTAGCACAATGTATTTATCAGGGTAAGTCAAACCCTGCTCATTGAAAGCACCTTTTAGGAGCTTGAAAGTACTTTAGGTCTCTAAGGCAAGACATTTATACTAAGGTGTTTTCAATAAATCCTGAAACATTCTGATAGCTGTAAGCAAGAGTTATATGAACATCTGTTTGTTTGTTTGCATATCTAAGATGTGTTGCCCTTTGGTCCCTATATGTAAAATTAGTGAAAGAATAATAAGGATGTTCTATTATCTCAGAAGACCATCCACTTTATAGCATGTGACAGGAGCAATTTATCAACAAATTAGCTCTTTTCTGAAAGACTAACCAAGGTGGCCATCTTCTACTTGAAATAAAGTCAGTGATGTTGTTAACCCCTGCTTGTGCTAATTTTGGTGGATATGACATGGAGACATGCAGTAGCTACTTACCAGAACAAGCTCTCTCTTACATTTGAGAGATTGTTCTTCGTGCATTAAAAGGTTTTATTTTATATTTCTACAAATGAAGCCAGGAAAGAGTTTTCCTACACAATATAGTAAATAATTATTGCTGTTAAAATAGCTTTTTTTCTTTTGCTTTCTCGTTTGTGGCATGTTTATCACCACTTTCCTAATTTTATTATCAGCCATGGTCTACAATTTTTCCCTCTAGTAAACACTCCTCTCCCTCATCTCACAGGCAACACAAAAGTTAAAATGTCAGTTTTCTCAGTGGCAGAATGTTCAACACCTTCACTAAAGCCAGTATTTTACCCTGAGAATCAGAGTAGATGGAACTGGTGTGTCTGTTCAGCTGGTTGGTGATTGGATGCCATGGAATTAAAGCATTTCTAATGTAAAAGAACAATAACATTTGTTTTTTTCTTGCTCTCTTCAATGGATGGATGTATCCATGTGATAGATTATCTGTCCTTCAAGTTTTAGATAGATGTTTGTGTTTGTTCTGTACGTTCAAAGGCACAACATTACTTGGCTCTTAGGACTGACATGAATTGAAGGGGGAAGGATGCTGATGTCTTTGATACCACTAGTAAATGTCAGCCTCTGCTGTTGTTATTTCAGGTGTCTGCCCCCTATCCACACAGAGCTGCTATTTGAAGATATTCTTTAAAACAGGTCTAGCAGGAAACACCCTGGGTCTATCTGTCCTCTGTTTTAATAAGAAGTTCTGATTCGACGAATCAGAATTCTAATGCTGGATCAGTTTTACCACCAGAATAAGGACAGCAGTTTTAAATAAGGCAGTTGCATATGGTTTGCTTTAAGGTTCCTGTTCCTGCAGACAAATGTTAACAGCTGGCTGAACATGAGTCAGTAGTGTGCTTAGGTGGCCAAGAAGGCCAACAGCATCCTGATCTGTACCAGTAATATTGTGGCCATCAAGACAAGGGAAGTGATTGTCCCCCTGGACTCATCACTGGGTGAGGCTGCTCCTTGAGTAGTGGGTTCGGGTTTGGGTCTCTTGCTATAAGAAGGACATTTAGCTGCTGGAACAGGTTCAGAGGAAGGCAGTGAAGCTGGAGAATGGTCTGAAGAACAGGTCTTGTGAGGAGTAGCTGAGAGAACTGAGGTGGTTTAGTCTGAAGAAGAGAAGGCTGAGGGGAGATCTCACTCTCTACAGCTCTCCAAGAGAAGGCTGGAGTGAGGTGGGTGTTGGTCTCCCTAGTAACATGTGATGAGAGGAAATGGTCCCAAGTTGCGCCAGGGTAAGTTTAGGCTGGATGTTAGAAGAAATTTTGTTCCTGAAAGAGAGGTCAGGCATTGGAACAGGCTGCACAGGGAGGTGGTAGACTCACCATTCCTGAAGGTGTTCAAAAATGTGTCGACGTTGCACTTGGGGACATGGTTAGTTGGTATGGTGGTGTTGAGTTGATGGTTGGGCTTGATCTTCAAGGTCTTTTCCTACTAAAATAATTCTATGATTCTATTCTGTGATTTAAGGAAATTGTGTAGCTGTTCAGAGTAGAAGAGGTTCAAATTGAAGCTGCAGTGTTGATGCTCTTTTAAGATGCAGACTCTTCTAAATAGCCAGGAGGTGAAAATAGAGTCCTGTGCTGTCTGTATCGTACTCTCATTTTCAGGTTGGTTGGTTACCCTTGACTAACCAGGTAACACAGAGAAAGCTTAGTAGAGCTATTTGCACTGCATCTAATTGAGGGAGGGTGTTCTGTAAGTCAAGTCAGAAGTTCAGTATTTAGAAGACAGGAAAACATTGCCCCAGTGACATTTAGGGTTTGTAACTGATCTAAGACATCATCCCACTGTCATTTTAGCCCTCTGACAACACATAGGAGGTGCTGTATTAGCTGTTATGTTTGAGGTGTTTCTGATGCACAGAGTTATCTGACAAGGAGTTGGTAGTATTTTCTACAATAAACTAATTAATTTTACTCCCAGATAAAGTGTTTATTGCATTATTTCTAAACTTAGTGTGGCAGTTTAGGCTGGGTGCCCCCTGCCACTGCTGCATGAGATACACCTCTGGTGTCCTGGGTGTCCACCCACAGGGGTGGACACAGGAAACGACGTATTTCTACCCATAAATCCTGCGCCCTATAAAGCCATCTGCAGAGTCATTCTCTTCCTCTTTCTTCCCTCTCTGCTCCCCTGGGAGATGTCCTCTCTTATCGAGTAATGCCGGGGGAGTATCCTCAAGGCCTCTTAGGCCTGTCTAGGCCTAATGCCAGGAGGAGAATGGAGGGGGGGGCAGTCTCAGACCTGGCCAGCCTGAGACTTGCCTAGCAGTGGGAGGGGGAAGAAAGAGCCCTGGGGGTTTTTGGGTAGACCCTCAGGTGGGAGGAGTGAAGGATTGGGAAGCCTCTTGGGAAGAAGGGAAGAACTGGGAAGCTTTGGGAATTATGTAACGGGCTCTGTACGCTTTGGGATGTTCTCTGCCACTATGCTGTGTAGTTTGTAGTTTTCTGTAGCTTCACCAATCGCTTTTCCATTTAAACTTTCCATCACTCTCCAATCCGTTTGTGTGAGTCTCATTCTTTTGTCCCTTTCGGGGCAAGAGACGATCTGTCTGGCCCCAAACCAGCACACTTAGAAACATGATAAATGTTGGAAACGTGAGAAGAACTGGAAACTTAAAAAGATGATCCACTTGCTGCCGTTGCATTAAACAGATTTGGAAGCTAAGCTACAATGATAACATGAAAATAGCAAAGAAAATTATCTATAATATTTAATCTGATTTTTCTTTCTTTCAGTTATACTTGATACTTCCCAGAACTCCTGTTAGCATTTGATATGTTTGCTTAGCAGTATAACAAGCCTGCTGTTGCATCTGGTTTGTGCAGCATCTTCATAACTCCCTAGAATGTGCCAATTCCAGGGTATTAGGTACTATGTCTTACATGACTGCTGTTAAGTGTAGAAAGAAAAGGTGAAACTGTGACCAGAATATTCTGAGGAGGAGTTTAAAATGTAGGAAAGCACTATTTTAATTTTTCTCTCTGTTATGTGAGCTGCTAGAAATGGTCTTCCCTGAGCTTCAGCAGTTCCTTTACTAATTTGTGAAGACCTAGCCTCAAATTTGATGAGTGATTTTTGCCTTATATTGCTATTTCCTGATCATACATCTCCGCTATTACTCGCTTTTCTTTCCTAGCTGTTTCTTTTCTAATTACAACACTCCAGGATTTTATCATGCTGTGTTAGTGTTACAATAATTACCTAGCACAATGGGGATCCTTTGCTTGGAGCTTCTAAGCAATACATAATGCAAATAATAAATAATGGTGTCATCAGCCTGGGAGACCTTCAGCATATCCCAGAGAGAAAATTCTGGGATTCTGATTTACTTGCCTTAAGCTTCAGTAAAATGGACTCCACCATAACCCATAAAAAAACACAGACTTTTAATATATTTTATGTCATTTTTGGGTAAGTATTGATTATTTGTTATTAATGCCTTTTGTAGGAGGGCATGTTATAGAATCATAGACTGGTAGGGGGTGGAAGAAACCTCTTGAGATTGAGTCCAACCTCCCCTGTCAAAGCAGGGTCACCTAGGGTAGGTCACACAGGAATGCATCCAGATGGGTCTTGAAAGTCTCTAGAGAAAGAGACTCCACAGCCTGTCTGGGCAGCCCATTTCTGTGCTCCAGCACAAGTGTTTCCTCATGTTGAGGTGGAACTTCCTGCGTTCCAGTTTTTTTATCCATTGCCCCTTGTCTGAAAAGAGACTGGCACCTTCTTGAAACCCACCCTCCAAATATTTATAAACATTAATAAGATCTTGTCTCAGTCCTCTCTTTTCCAAGCTAAATAGTCCCAGATCTCAACCTTTCCTTGTCAGACAGATGTTCCAGTCTCTTCATCGTCCTCATAGCCCTCCATTGGATACTCTCTAGTATATTCCTGTGCCTCTTAAACTGGAGAGCCCAGAACTGGACACAGTATTGCAGGGCAGAGTGGGAGGAAAACCTTCCTCAACCTGTTGGCCACACTCTTCTTAATGCATACCATTGACCTTCTTGGCCACAAGGGTGCATTGCTGTCCCATGGATATCTTACTGTCCACACGACTCCCAGGTCTTTCTCCATGGATCTACTTTCCAGCAGGTCAGCCCCTAATCTGTACTGGTTATTATCTACCAGAATAACCAAAGTTATGTTTTGTTTTCTCTGCAGAACTTGGAACACCCTTTCCATCTGTGCTCATTTATATTAAAGGCAGTTAGCAAAGTAGTTGCTAAGAGGAATGTTTCTGTGTATTAGCAAAGTCCTTCCTTTGTTATATTCAGACTGGAGATGCCTTTACAAGCGGCTTCACACCTCCAAAATGGTGTTTTCTTCATTGAACAAAAGCGTCAAGACTTATTTGAAATCAAAGGCCGAGCAGTGGTTATCTTACAGCACTGCAGTGGCTTGCTAACCATTAATTATTCATGAAGACCTTGAGCCACTTGAGTAAATTACATTAAAGACAACTGCTGCAAGAAGCAAGCTTTGGAGCGACAAATTCTATTTATGATGTCATGCCATGAGGACATATGAATAAACCAGTAGTGACAATCAATTTCATTTCTCAAAAAGAGATTACACGAGAGCCTGGACTTAAAGACAGTACTTGCTTAAAGAGGAAAAAAGAAAAATCCACCATTAAAAGAAGAAAACAAGCCACAATAAAAAATCTTTTTATTCTCTTTAAATAGAGTGAAACATTAAAGCTTGTTAATTGATTTTAGAAGAAAAGGGAAGTGAGATGTTGCATGTGATTAACGTATGCTGACTTTGCCTGGATGAAGTGTTTACTTATGAGTCCAGCACTTCTGTCACAGATGAAATGACTCCATTTGTCTTGCTTTGGTCTCTGAAGGACTGTTGCTGGTATCAGGGAGGTGCTGTGTGCATTTCTATTAGCCTATATGCATACGTTCTCTCAAAGGAGGCTGGATTTTGAGAGTGAGAAGAAGAGATGATGAATGGATGGGTGGTTATCCTCCGGGTGGATTGTCATAGCTGATTGTAACATAGCCCTGTAATCCTCTACAAACAATCCATATTGTTCAACAGCAAACTATGGCATTGCCCTCTTCTAGAGCAATGTGAGCTGGGGTCTGACTCCCATCACATAGGCCCATGGAATTTATGCTACTGAGAGCAGGCTTAGGTCACTTACTAGGAAAGCAGGAGCTTTGTATTGGCATAAGATCAGGGATCCAAATAAAATAGCAGAGCCTATCTGTGGCTAAAATGAAGGCTTGGACAATAGCAATGTTTACTCAAAGTTCTCATTGAATTAGTTGTGCTTGTTGTGTGATGGCTTAGATGTACGATGGCAGTAAAGAAAGGAAGGACCTATCTTTCACTTGTAAATCAGGTGCTGCTACAGTTGTGTTGTAAAGCTTGGAGACCTCAGAAGGAGCAGAGTATAATATGGAAGGAGAAGTTTTTGTCACTGTTTTTCAATGGTTGAAGTTTTATACTGTGTCATAATAAAATCAGAGCATTCATACTGCATCAAAATGCAGTGAAGTGCATCTAAAAGCATTTTTATTGACCTATTTTTCATACAGGTGGCAAGTCAAATTAATTGTAGTTTTGTCACCAGCTTCACAAGAAGCCATTTGATTTATCTGATACCTCCTGCTGTGTAGAAATTTCATGTGAAAATACCACTTTTCCATCATGCGATTTAAAATTTCAGTGTTTAAGTCAGGATCTTTTTTTCACTTTCTCTGTATAAAAACCTTCATTCAGCAGTTGTGACACTGATCTTACATGAGATCTACAGGACTTGCTAGTTTAATAAATTAATAGATAGCAACAACATCACAGTATCACATTATATCAGAGGTTAGAAGGAACCTTAAGAGATCATTGGGTCCAACCCCCCTGCCAGAGCAGGATCACTTAGGATAGTCCACACAGGAATGCATCCAGGTGGCTTTTGAAAGTCTGCAGAGAAGGAGACTCCACAACCCCCCTGGGCAGCCTGTTCCAGTGCTCTGTCACCCTCACTGTAAAGAAGTTTCTCCTCATGTTGAGCTGAAATCTTCTATGTTCAAGTTTGAACCCTTGTCTTGAATCCTTGTCTTATCACTGTGAATCACTGAAAAGAGCCTGGCCCCCTCCACTTGACACCCACCCCTCAGATATTTATAGACATGAATCAGATCCCCTCTCAGAGAGAGAAGGTAAACATGCAAGAGAAGGTAAACATGGAGAGATTTAGGGCAGATTATGGAGTAGTATTATTACTATAACTATTAATTTTACTGTTTTTACTATAATTACTAATTTTACTGTTATTTCCAGTACCTGAATGAGGCTTACGGGAAGGATGGAGAGGGACTGTGTGAAAAGGCATGTAGTGACAGGATGAGGTGCAATGGTTTCAAACTAGAGAAGAGTGGATTTAGATTGGATGTTAGGAACAACTTCTTTACCTTGAGGGTGGTGGAACACTGAAACAGGTTGCCCAAGGAGCTAGTTAAGGCCCCATCCCTGGAGATCTTCAGGGTGAGGTTCAACAGGGCTCTGGGAAACCTGATCTAGTTGAGGATGTCCCAAACCATTCTATGATTCTATTATTATGACTTCTCTGCACCATCAAATAGTAGAAAAATTGGTTTGCAAGTAGTGCATTGTATAGAAATGATGCATCAATTTCACTAATTCATAGGTATGCTCAGATTCATAGATCTGATAGCCCACAAATCCTAAAAGACTCATAAAATGGCCATATCTGCTCCTATTGCAAATTCAGTGTGCATTGACAAATGTTCTCTCCAAAGTGAACAGTAGTTGTTTGGGGTTTTTTTGTAGGCTTAATGTTCAGAATGTGTGCACCTTAATCAAAGAAACAAATCCCACATTATATTGTGTTATGATATCGTTTAATATATTCAGGATATTGTGTAATGTATGTGGTGTATGGTATAACATATTCAGACTAGGAGAGAAAAATTCACACACAAGCCAGTTTTTTCATTTAAAAGAGTCAGTGAATTTTTAAGGTAATGAATGTGCTTGCAGAAATCAACTCCTGCATGATTTTCTAACCACAGAAAGCAATAAATTCATGATGAGTTGCTCATTATAGATATTTTAGCCAACGAATATTTTGTGAATAAGCTGAAATCAGAGATGCTGTAACACGATATTACTGTTCACAATGAATGTAGCAGTTAAGCCTAGGCTTTAGAAATTTGTAGGGGAATGCATGTAACAAAAAGAGGCTCAAAAGTAGTAATTGAAAAGCAAAATGGCTTAATGTTAATTGTTAGATTCATTTATTTATTTAGAAGAACTGTTTATTTCAACTAGCTACTCTAAAATAAGGAAGATTCCTACCTCTTTCTAGAAAATTTAACTGGATGGATATTTTAAATGCTTTATTATTGAGGCAAAAAATAAGAAAAAAATAAAAAAAAAAGCAGCAAACAATAACAAACAGCATGAAAAAAACAAAAAAAAACCCAACCAAACAAGAAAAACACAAAATTAAACAAAACTCAAACAGAATAAACAAATCAAAGCAAACAACAAACCAAGACAAGTGGACAAGCAAGCAAAGATATTTGCACTCAACACTGATGAGGCCACACCTTGAGTGCTGGGTTCAATTTTGGGCCTCTTATTACAAGGAAGATATTGAGGTGCTAGAGCAGATCCAGAGAAGGACAACAAAGCTGGTGAAGGGTCTGGAGGATAGGCCTGGAGAGGAGTGGCTGAGGGAACTGGGATTGTTTAGTCTGGAGAAGAGAAGGATGAGGGGAGACCTCATTGCTCTCTACAATTTTCTGGAAGGAGGCTGTAGTGAGGTTGGGATTGGCTTCTTCTCCCTAGTAAGAAGTGATAGGATGAGAGGAAATGGCCTCACATTGTGACGAGGGAGGTTTAGGTTGTAGAAATGTCTTCATTGAAAGGGTTCTCAAAGATAGGAATGGACTGTGGAAGTGGTGGAGTCATGATGTCTGGAGGGATCTAAAGGTGTGTGCTTCTGAGGGACATGGTTTATTGGTGACCTGGGAATGCTTCACTTATTTTCAGCTGGACTTATTTTCAAAGTTCTCTTCCAACCAAAACAGTTCTATGATTCTATGATTTTATCTTCAGCATTATCTCCTTCTGTGCAAAGTGTGCCTTAAACAGGCTGCAGGATTTCTTTTGCATTGTATCAACAGGACAGTCAAAGGTCATGGAGGTCAGAAGACCTGTGTGTTCAGAAAGATGTCTTCATATCATCATAGATATTCTAAATACACCACCTTATCTTCCCTGCTTTGAAACATCCCCATCCTTTTTATGCTTCTGTTATCTGTGCACAAAATTGAGATGCTTCTGTGTACTTTTTTAAATTCCCATACAATCCTCTAATGGCACCATATATTTTTTTTCTTTCCAAATGCTCTCCCTTCCTATACTGTCCTATAATCCAGTGCAACTGGTTTAGTGTGGAGCCTCGGGTTTTTATGTCAATTTTTCTTCCATTTGCACAGCATTCTGTTTATTTACAAGAGGTCAAGCATGTTTGCAAAATTTTATCTTTTTTCATTCAAAATAGATTGCCTATTGGAAATTGCATAAATTGGAAAAATCTTCATAGACAAAAATATATGGACTTTAATTCTTTTCAATTTGGGGAAAACTGAATGAGTGCTCCAAGGCAAGTATTGTCATCATCATCAAATGTTTCCTTAACTGCAGAAAACATTCAGTAGGCAAAGAAGTTTAAGGTTTTTTTTTTTTCATTTTACTCTATCCAGAAAGGTAATTTTAATTATATATATGTATGAATTTACTAGTCCACATATTCTGGTTATTAAGAATTTTATCCATATTTTAGAAGCTGCTTCAGTTTACAGGTCTGAAATTCCTTAGTCTTGCCTCTTCAGTGTGATTTGCCCCATGTGGAAGAGCAAACCTAAGAAGTTCCCTGTGTATAGAGTATTTTCTTCCTTCTCATTGTTACTGCTGTAAATGGAAAGGCAGGTTGGGCCCTGTATGATGTTTGGCTCCTTTCAGCTTCAGTTGCACACAACTGCATATCTACCTCTCTTAAAATCACTGAGTGGTTTGGGTCAGAAGGGACTTTTAAAGGTCATCTAGTCCCACCCCCTGCAGTAAGCAGGGACATCCCCAAGTAGATCAGACTGTTCAGAGCCCCATTAAGCCTCACCTGGAATATCTCCAGGCACGTGTCCTCCACAACCTCCCTGGGCAACCTGTTCCAGTGTTCCTCCAGACTCAGAGTAAAGAATTTCTTCCTAATACCAACCACCTACAGGGCTCTATTTAATAAGAACCCTTATCAATGGTATCTTATCTCTTATTAAATGGTATCAGTCCAGTACACGCCCTGAGGATTTAGGGCATTA
This sequence comes from Indicator indicator, assembly GCF_027791375.1. Taxonomy (NCBI): domain Eukaryota; kingdom Metazoa; phylum Chordata; class Aves; order Piciformes; family Indicatoridae; genus Indicator; species Indicator indicator. The sequence goes on from NC_072020.1 coordinate 12,952,547, forward strand.
GATGCAAGTGAAATGGTGATAAAATATGTATAGTGTGTAATGTATATACATTCAGTTCATAATTTTCTTCATTTGGCAAGAGGATGGGAAGCATTTGATAGTCAGCTAGGCTTTGGAGGGCAGTATGACAATATAAAGAAGCCACCATAGTAGCAGACCTGCTTTTTACTCTCTCATTTGTTTTCTGTGCTTTTTTAACCACTAAAAAGGTGGCATTTTGTGAGGTTTTCTGTGGCAAGTTGTGTACAGTTTTAAAACACAGTCAAAGCTAAAAAAGAAATACTACTAAGAACCCAAAAGTGTATTGCTGCATATATGTTTTAGCTCTCAAAACTGCCATATTTTATATCAGGCTATTATAGATGGGTTTTCGTACTCACACTGCTGTAATATTTTGAAGGTAATCTTGACAGCACTGTTAGACTATGGAAGTGATAATATGTAGAGGGAAATTACCAAGCAAAAAATAAATGAACAAGTCAAAGGCCATAATCAATTCAATTAATTAAAGGGTAATCACAAATCTAATTAAGCTACAGCCACTTAGAGTGATCTGTACATTCCTGCAGTCTATGATACCACAGAAGGGTTGAGTTTGGAAGGGCTCTTTGGAGGTCAGGTAGTCCAATGATCTGTTCAAGCAGGGCCACATTGAGCTGGTTACCTGGGACCATGTCTAGATAGCTTTTGGGCCACCTGTGCCAGTGTTCAATCATCCTCATAATGCAGATGTTTTCCTGATGTTCAGAGGGAATGTGCTGTGTCCCAGTTTGTGCCCTTTACCTCTTGTCCTGTCACTGGACACCTCTTAAAAGAGTCTGGTTCCATCCTCATGACTCTTCAGCCTTTTACTATTGATCAGCATTGAGAAGATCCCTTCTCAGACTGCTTTTCTCTTAAACAGCCCCAGGTCTCTCAGCCTCTCCTCGTCACAGAGATGCTCCAGTCCCCTTAGCATCTTTGTAGCCTCTGCTGGACTCTCTCCAGTAGTTCCCTGTCTCTCTTGAAGTGGGGCACCCAGAACTCTTTTCTTTACATATTCCCTTTGTATATTCTGGAATCTTCTTCTACAATGTGGTGGATTTCTTTTTATAGAACAGTGGATTCTTTGGAGGCAGCCAGCATAAAATCAGTCTGGATAGAAAGAGAACCATTTTCAAGCCAATATGACTTACATGAAGCGTGTTGAAAACACACTTCAGACTAAAGCAAAGCATAGAGCTCAAGTCCCAACCAGGCAGATATGTGGATAATCCCTCTTTCCAAAGTCATAGCCTTCTAGTTAGATATAAACACTTCATGCATCTTTTTGAGAGTAGTTGAATATGATAATTCTAAGCTTTGAAGGAAATAAACAGCACAGAGCCCAAATAAATATTCACAGAATAAATCATTAGTGCATTTTATGCATCATGTAACAAATGGAAGGTCAACTGTAAATATTAATACAGCAAAACTAAAAAATTAGGGAAATGCTGCCTTATTCAATACAAGGTTTCACCTCAGTCAGAAAATATTTGGCAGAATATGGAATCTAAAAAATAAGTGTGAAATAATGAGCCATATTCTTAATAACACAGATGACAGAGTTGTTTGGGGTTTTTTGTGAGGTTTGTTTATTTGTTTTTGTTTTCTGTGTGTGAGTCTCTTTTCCTCTTTTCAGTCAGTTTCTCGTTAGTATTGGGTTAGATGAGAAGCAGCTTAGGTTCAGAAGCTCAGAGCCAGTGCATCCAAGCTTACAGTTTGTGAAACAGCCTGTGGGAGAACTGTAATAGAACATACCACTCAGATGTCCTTGAAATATGCAACTCTTAAAGGTCAGGTGGATTTACAACCCTGAACAACATCATCCTTCATTCTTTTTCTGCTCCTGTGAAAAAGCTCCATGGCAGAATCCAGGGTCTTTCACATATTCTTCATCTGTGAATTATCCATTGGAAGGTCCCCCCAGCAGGCACTTCCTTACTCTGCACAGGTTAGGTTGTGCACCAAATGTAAAATCCTTATTTTAACTTAGACTAAGAAAACAATGAGTTTTGGTGTTGAGGATCAGTGTCCTAGAATAGAGGAGTTTTATCACTTTATGACCATTTACAGTTCTTGCAATCTGCCTTACACTAGGAAATAATCTGCTGACCTTAGTGATGTAATTTAGGACATTGGTGGAAGTTCTGCTGAGAGCTCCAGAGGCCATACCACAGATGTCAGCAAGCCCTAATCAAGTGATGCTAACTTACGCAGTAGAATCCTGTTAATAAATCAGTCAGTGGGAGTATTGGCACTGATCAGAATTTCACCCTGGGTTTCTTCTTGCTTGTGACTTCCTGGAATTTTGGAGTTTCAGATTAAACGTAACAAACTGCAATAGCAGCCACCCTGTAACCTTTGCCACGTTGTCTTGCCAAGAAAGTGAATCAATTTTAAAATACCCACAAAATGTATTGTATCAAGATAATTTGTTGCCCTAACATGGCTCATCCTTAGACATTGCTAAATTAGTGGGCTCATGCTATGCCAATATTGTCATTAGGGCAAAGGCATGCACACCAGAGGTGGAGCTGATGTTGTCAAATTCATTTTATACCAAACTTCAGTTAGCCTTTGTCTCTCTTGTCTGCCAATCAGGTGAAGGCCTGTATTCTTTATACATTCAAAAGTGTAAAGTAAAAAATGAGTGGGGCAGACAAGACAGCTTGAGGATGAGTGGTTTTGATATGAAGCACTATGAATGTTTTGCTTTGTTGCTTAAATATGTCCAGACAGGAAAACAAGCAATCAAATAATAGTTATTGCAGTCACAATCTCTGAATTTACTCTAAAATGGATGTCTTCATATAAGAAAATTAGCCCCCCCACTGTGCCAGTGTTCAGTCATCCTCATAATGCAGATGTGTTTCTGATGTTCAGAAGTGTAACCACTTCAGCAGTATGAGTGCTCCTATGTCAAGTGACATGTGAAATGAGAATTCTTTTAGTTCTCAAAATCACCTGTTTGCACTCCAATATTCCTTAAATTTAATTTTTACAATGGCATCCACTTTAAGAAAGACCATGGCAATATGAGGCCACTTTGGGAAGGTGAGGAAGACACACTTCCTCAGGTGAACAACTGAGACCCTCAGTTCCCAGTGGCTGGCTGCATCCAAGCCTGGAAGCAAACCCTCAGGAGCCGTCCTTGCTAAAGCAGCCACTCTTTCACGTTTCAGTGTTCATCTCATGTTACTCAACTGGAAGTTTGGTTTTGCTTACAGATGAAAGTGTTTTGGTTTTTTTTTTTAATAGCTTCTAATAATATTTCCCAAGGCCCCCTCCTTTCTCATTCTCAGCAAGCAATCCTTATAGGATTGTCACACTTGGATATGAAATTTGGTTTATAGCCAAAAATATTTTCTCTTCTTTTGACACTTTGAAGCATGTTACATTGACAGGAAACCACATACCAGCAGGTGACAGACACTTCAGAATTCAGTGAAATGCCAGTTCAGATTAATCCATTTTTGGCATTGCATTTCCTAGGAGTTTATGGATCTTTCTTAGCCATAAGCCTGTGTAATTATTACAACAAGAAAATTAATGAATTTGCTTACGTTGAGATTTCTTCCTTTTTACAAACCAGTCCTACCTGGGAAGCTGGTCATCTTGCTTCAATTCCTCAGTTGTTGTTTTAATTTGAAGACTAGTCACAGTCTTCTAAAATCTGTTCTTAATCCCATGAAGATTTCCATTGCTTTGAGTACTAGGTTCTGTTCTAGAAGAATAACCTCTTTCAGCTTGGACAGAACTAACCAGCTATGTCTTCCTTTCCTAGCCATTCCTGTCCCCTTTGAAGTTCTGTGGGCTTTAGTTTCTGTCTGTTTGGTTTTGTGGGGGGACTGTCCAGAGGGAAAGGGGCTTCTTACTTCAGATTCTTGCTTCTGAATGCTTTCTTACCAATTTCTGCCTAAGCTTAGTAGAGAAAAAAAAAAAAAAGTGTAGAGGTTGGCTAGACTGCTCAGTGCAATATAGTGAAGAAATCTTTTAATGAGGAAAAAGACTGAGCTCCAAAATAGGAGCACTACAGTGACATGAAGCATGTGCTTTACTAAAGGTCTAGTGCCATCACCTGTTCATCACTGTCCTGTTCCTACATGGAAGCGCTGAACTCCTGAAGTGAGCTGCAGTGTTGCATTGAATTTTGTGCCATATTAATTTGAGAAGGTACAATCTGCTTTTAATACTGAGGATGTATGGACTTGTTGCTTCACCACTTATCAGACCAGCTCAGTTCCACTGAAGCACCTGACCAAACAGTGCAGGTCCGTAGAAAGCACAACTGTACTCCTTACAACGGCACAAGATCTGGCTTCTGTCAGGCTCTTCTCTGTAGCAACAATGATGACAGGATGAGAGGAAATGTCCTCAAGTTGCACCAGGGGAGGTTTAGGTTGGATACTAGAAGAAAATTCTTGACTGAAAAGCTTCTCAAAGACCAGAACAGGCTTCCTAAGGAGATCATACAGTTTTGAAAAGAGGCAGAGAGGTGGTGCTGAGGGACATGGTTTCACTCCAGCCTAGGTAGAGTTAAAGAATAGCTGGACTGGATGATCTTAAAGGTCTCTTCCAACCAAAATGATTCTGGGATTCTGCACAGCAATGGTTTAGATTTTTCTTTCACAGAATTTCTGCAGTTTTTGATGCTGAGAGGAAGCATGCAAGAACCAGATTGCTTACTATTGTATTTCAAAAGCAACCCAAAGAATCAAGCATTCTGAGGACACACCTTCATTGCTGTACCAAACACCTAGACAGATTGCCTGGCACAGCTGCCTTTTGGCATGAAATATCCCTCATCTTTGCTAATAAACTGTCTCAGCCTTCAAATCAGGAAGGATGCTTGTAAACAGCTTATGGTTAAGGCACCTGGGCTGTGCCTGCTGCCAAAGTGTGTTAGGAATTGTTTGGTTCAAGTGCTAACTGAAATGGTCTAGGTGATCATATTATAGTACCAAATGTTCCTGGGCAACACTTTTCATTGCCTTTCAGCAGTACACTTTTTTTCTTGCTATTGTTCTAATGTGTGGTAAGCTAGAGCCTTATGGAAGTCTCGGACACGTTCTACAGTATTTCATCTACCTTCTCTATTTATATGGGAATAAGTCAGGAGTAACTCCATCCCATGAAGAAAGCTACAAGCCAAATTTCTAAGGTTTCAGGTTTAGTAAATGTCCTCATCTTTGTGGAAAGTGTTTTGTTACCAGACACCCAGTACCACGTCTTTGACTATCTGTTCTCTTAATTTGGGAATAAAATGCACTGGGAACCAAATCTTAGAATGAGTTTTCTTTATTCACATCAATAGAATTTAGTTTTGTGAGGAGGTGGAGATTTAGACAGTGGGGAAGCAAAACACCCCAAAAGATTTTTAGTAAAAGTACAGTGAGCATGATGTGATTGAGATTAAATTACCATGATTTTAAACACATTTGAAAACCTGCCTCAGTTCAGACATATTTTCCTTTACCCCCTGTAAGTTCTAAAGACTCCAGAATGACTGAGATGAAGTGCTCTTGCTAGAAATTATTATGACAGCAGAACCAGTTTAATTGCAATAGCCAATGTATGATCACATTCCTATTTCCTCTGTAGAAATGAAGCAGTCAATCAGCTCAGGCCGAGTTCAAGCTGGGACTTCTCTGATGTGTGATCTGTACAGTTAGGGCCATTAGATAATTGCATCAGGCAGCCAATTCATCTTGAAACCCTGGGTATAAGAAAAAATGCACTTCAAATGTCCATCTGGGTTTGGGAAAGTAGACATTGCAGAATGCGTCAGCCTGCTGTGTAATTAAGTAGGTCATTGGTGTCAGTCCTCATAGCAGTCCAGTTCCAGATGTGACCACCACAGTAAAATGAAAAGTTTCTGAGAAATAACATGTCTGTCTGACAGTGGAGAGTTTATCAGTTCTTTTTCAGCAGCTGTTTTGTCAGTTCTTCAGTAGTTGTCTAGGATTTTTTGGTTAAGACAGTTTTTGCTTCTGTGCAGTGACAACCAGAAAGGGGGAAGGAAGGAAATTATCTGGGGAGTGGTCTCTCGCCTAGCTTGTGTTTGTACTAGTTGTATAGGCTTGGACTATGGAATCTGTCAAAACTGTTACCTGTTTTTAAGCCCCAACTCAGAAAATTGTTTTTTGCTTTGAGGAAGAGGATACTTCCTTCTAATTGCACTTTATTTTTTAGTAATTGTCCCCCTTGGTTAAAATGTTTGGGCAATTTTGAATGCATACACTTGCAAAATCACTTAATTCACATGTAGCTCGTCCTCACATCTACATATAGATACTCTGCTAATTTCCCTTCAGAAATAACGATTTAACAAGGGCATGTGATGGGACAAGGGCTAATGGCTTCAGACTGGAAGAAGCTCTATTGAGATTAGATATTAGGAGGAAATTCTTTCCCAAAACAGTGGCAAGGCACTGCAACAGGTTGCCAGATGAGCTGTTGAGGCTCCAAACCTGGAAGCATTCAAAGCCAAGCTGGATGAGGCTTTGGGCAACCTGTTCTAGTAGGAAGTGTCCCTGCTCATGGCAGGGGGGTTGGGATAAGATGCTCTATTAAGGTCCCTTTCAACCCAAACCATTCTGTGATGCTATGAACAGTTTGGTGATATTTTTACCAAAATAACCTCAAGCCCCAAACCCCCAGTGAAGCCAATTCAGTGGGAGTTTTATACTTCAAAGAAATTCTGACGTGCTGTGCAGGCATATCTACAAAAGTTATTTTCAGTGTGACAACTTTGGGGTTTTTGATCCAGTTTCTTTTCCTGACCTAAATTCTCCCAGATGGAGAGAGGCAATAATATAGTGGCTTCAAATTCTAGATATTTGTAATTAGAGTAGCCAATTTTCAGTAAGAAAGAATAAAAGACGTGTACTGAGAACAAACATTAAATCTCACCATAAAATTTGCTTTTAAGATCATTACTGCAGTTTTTCATACTGTTCCTACATGGAACTGTAGCAGCCCACTGGAAGAAATCAACTCTTGTTGGTAATTGTATTGCCGTACTATTACCTTTGTCATGGACTAAAGAGAGAAAAAAAATAACCCTAATGATGTTTTCCTTGGTTGCTTTCCTTCACAAATAAAATTACTCCCTCTAGCAATGAGTATTTTTACAAAGCTGCTTACAACATCCAAGGAAGTATTAATGATGAAATTAAATTATTAAATATCCATTATGGAAGAAACAACATAAATGTTTCATAGCCATATCTGTGATATAGAATTTGCAGGTGCAATTTCAGTAACTAATGAATGCAATTACAACCTGGACATTTAGGTAATTTAAATGTGAAGATAATTGGATAATTGCCTGTTCTAGTAAATTAATATTAGCATGAAAGTCTTGTAGGGGAAGAAAAATGCAACTTGGAAACTTTTGATGTTCTTACAAGTGATAGCTCTCTCTGAGTAAAAATTTTATCATGAATGTTGCTTTTGATCATTTAATTGTTTTGACTTAACTTCAGTGTCTTCCTTGTATTGAAGAAGAGAGGGGGAGGTGTTGGAATTAATTGAACACAAGACATATAATGACAGCTTGATTTCCAATCCAAATTTTGTTCATCTGTTTTAAAATTAGGATGCTTAAATGTTGAAGATGTTTAGATAGATGAGATGTTTAGAGGGACTTTTTAAAAACTATGTTATTTAAAAGAACTCTTCATTTTTGCTTATTTTAGGATATTGTTTTCTCATTACATAAAATAATTCTGGATGCTTTCCAGAGATTATTTTTTAATTTCTTTATTCATTTCTTCTGCTTTCTAATTGAAAGCTGCCATGCTTGACTAATGTCAAAAATAAGAACTGAACATATGTTTCCCTTGGATTTTTTTCCCCTTTCTATTGAGTTGGAAGTGTTAATATTACAGCAGTAAGATTTAAAAAATAAAGCAAGACAAGGGTTGATTCTGTTCTGGCCAGCAACATTAATGGGGAAATAAGTTGTCTTAAAATCAAGATATCATGAGAAAAAATAGGCAGCAAATCAAGTTTTCATACATTTCCATTTACCTCTGGTGCTAATATGCTCACTTTGGTTTCTAGCAGTCAATGCGTTAGAATTAGAATTAGAGCTGTTAGAATTAGGAAGAGGCAGATCAACTCTCACAACCTCATCCTTCTTGATGTCTGGAAACTGCCCAATACATGAAACAAACTACGAAAGTAATCCCTTTAAGTCTCAGTTTTTCTGGTAGATAAAAGCTCTATTTAATAATGCTAGCATGTATTGTATTTGCCAAGAAAAATGTGATTTAATTTTGTTTTGTATTCTGTTGGGTAAAAGCTGATAGGAGATTCTCCAGCTAATTTCCTTCCTATTTCTGAATCTGCAGTCTTCACTTCTTGTGTCAGAGATAAAAGTAGGGGACAACTGAGTTGTTCAGGCTGCCAGGGATGTAGTATGTGCTCTCTTCTCACACTTCTGACAAAACTAAAACTTGCTCTTTGAGTTTTGGGCACTGCAGTGTAAGTAAGATGTGGAGGTGCTAGAGTGAATACAGAGAAGGACAACAGAGCTGGTAAGGGGGTTAGAGAGCGTGTGTTATGAGAAAAGGCTGAGAAAGCTGGGGTTGTTTAGCCTGAAGAAGAGACCTTACTGTTCTCTACCTGAAAGGAGGTTGTAGTGAGGCTGGTGTTGGCCTCCTCTGCCAAGTAACTAATGACAGGACAAGAGGTAATGGCCTCAGGCTGCACCTGTGGAGGTTTAGATGGATATTAGGAAGAATTTCTTTACTGCAGGAGTGATCAGACATTGAAACAGGCTGCCCAGGAAGGTGGTGGAGTCACCATCCCTGAAGGTGTTAAAAAAATGAGTAGATGTAGCACTTCAGGACAAGGTTTAGTGGTCATGGCGATGTTGGATTGACAATTAGACTTGATCATAGAGGTCTTTTCCAACCTTGATGATTCTGTGATTTAATTTGCTTCCACAGATTTTTCCAGCTGCTCTGTTTTGGTGTATGTGTTAGTCTAGTGCACTGCAGGTAAAACAGAAACACTTTAATTAATAGTTTTATATTATATTGTTGGAAATAGATTGCTCATTTTTTAAAGTGCTCATATTGCTTTTCAAAAAGTTGGGCACAGAAATAACGAGACCCACCAAAAATTGTCCCTGATTTGAGTGAAGAGTTGGACAAGGTGCCATCCCAAGGTTCCTCCATTCCATCCTAAGTGAAGTGATTCAGTTCTCTGAAAATCCAAAACAATGGTGCCCAAAAATACACTTAGTGCTGTGCAGGCAGTCCCTGACTCTTGCTTAGAGAGGATTTTAATGGTCAAGCTCTTGATACTGTGCCAGATTAAGTGAGAATTTCAAGGACATAATATATTAAAAAAGGCAAGAAATGAAGGAATTTATCTCCATTAAAAATGGATTTTAAAAAGAAACTTGAAGGGCACATCTTGGGGAAAAAATAGCTGTTTTGAATAATTTATAATGTCTCAAATATTAAACAGGAGCAGTCTGGAGCAGTGTCATTTCTCTGGTTTGAATATGATTTTGTAAGTGCTAGCAGAGTATTTTTTTATTTTAATTTTTTACATGGGAAACTTTTAATCAGTGGGGTGTGCTCAGACACTCCTGTACTGCTGTATTAGTGGTAAATATCAAGGTACCTCAGTCTGTCCAGAGAAAAGAATATGTGTGTTGGTGTGAGACCCACTGAGAAAAGAACGTGTTGGTGTGAGATCCACTGTGCTTCCAAGACACATCTTCCACAAAAAGCGTTTGTTTTCTTTTCTTTTTATTTCAGTCAGCAGGAGCAAACAAGTTGAAGGGTTCATTTGAACTGCCACTGAATTTTCCACTCCTTATTGAGTTCACATTCCTGCCTACCTGAGCAAAGACTATCAGTCAAAACTCCATGAAAGTTAAAGACAGAGCAGTCAACAGCTGTAAGAAAGGACTGCTTCCCTCACTTCAGTCTTACGGCAGTTCAGGGATCAATGGGCAATCCAATCAGCAGATTGTCCAATTTTCCTAAGTGGCAGAGCATTGAGTGCTTGCTACAAGAACCATGTCTTGCTGACAGAGCACAAAGGCAGGGATCTTTGCAGAAGAAGATCACTGATACAGAGTGTATCTCTGATATGCCCCAAAAGATAAACTGTATGAATTGAGGGGACGGTAAATCTCCTTTTCAGTGTCTGTCAAAAGGTTGTTCCCCCATCTCTTAGAGGAGAGGAAATAACAAATATGGTGTGGGATTCATAGTTTAAGGAGAAGGTAAGGATTTCATGAACCCACAGCAGCTGATGATCCAGATGAAGGTCACTGTTGTGCTTAAAGATTAATGCCTTATAAAGCAAAGAACAGAGCGTGAGATGTTGTTGAGCTACAGGTTCTGGGGCCTTATTTTTCTCTCCCATCAGGGGTAGTGTTTGGTTTTGGTTTTCTCACCAAAACCACTGCATTCTATGATTCTGTGATTGAGTCTATAGCTTGTAGTTACTGAAGCCCTCTGAATCAGAATTATTTTTAGTAGTGTCTCCTTTGACCTTGGTCAAGTGGTATAATTCTTATCCTCAACTTGTACATTACTGTAATGAGGAATGTTTTAAAAAGGATCATCTTTTTATCTGCTTTAATCTCTCCTAGGCTAGATAATAGCAGACTTTTTGTATGATTGAGCATATTGTCTGTTGTAACTTCTGTATTAGTGTCTGAAGAGGCTCTTCTTGCACTGTGCTTTCATGTTCAAATAACATCTTTTACTCTCCATTTGCCATGTGTCAGTGAGTTCTAAATCAGGCTCCAGCTTATAGGTTTTGGTAAATGGTAAATCTTCTAGAAAATACCAATTAAAGTTTGAATTTAAAATTCTTAAACTGCCTGCAGTGGTATGTTAGGAAAATAATATTAGTTTATATTAAAGAAAGAGCTAAAAATATGTGTCATTTTTAACACTAAAACAAGCAAGGGTGAATTTTTAAATGATTCTTTGCTATTATTGGCAGTGCATTCAGCGTTGTTGCTGCCTGACCTTTCTTATAGCTTGCAGCTCTTCCCACCTGAGACAAACTCAGAGTGCTATAACATTTGCCAAGCTGCAAAGAGCCTTGGAAGTTTGCTGAGTGTCTCCTGGGTAGGGTCGCTAAGACATCACTTTATTGTCCTGGGTTGTGCCCAGCCAGCTTGACAACAGACAAATGTTAAGGGGTTGGAGAATAGCAAAGAACCTGTTGGGGGGACCATGTTATGATGAAAGAATCAGAACTGTATTTTAGTTGTGGAGCACAGATAACCTACAGCTTTAGCTGTGTGAGCTAAAAAAAGTTTGGTGATTGAAACGTGCCAAAATGTATTTCATTGCAATGCATTAAAGAGGTTAAGAAGTGGTTAAGAACAAGGGACATCTATGATGAAAGTTTTAAAATGATTGACTTACCTAGAGTTAGGCCCTTAGCCAGTTTGATATCAAATGGATGACTCATTTTTTGTAACTCCTCCTTCAGCACCTACTTGAAGGCTTTAGACAAGGTCTTACGAAACAGAGCCTGGAAAACTTGAAAGTCATTTTAAGTTGAGATCTACCCTTAAGGATGGGACTTCATTTAAGTCCCCTCATTTTCAAAACAATTTGCCAGCTGCTTCTCATTTTAAGATAAGTAGGAACTTCAGATGTTTGCCAAATCTGAAAATCAAGTTGTTTTTTCTAAGGTTTTCATAAGCCTAACTTCATTTTACTTTCATAAATCTATGAAATAAAGACACAAAATGGGCAATGGTTCTGAATTTTGTTTCCCTATTCATAACAAACTTCCTATGTGACCTGAAAGCTGGAGAGGAACTTTTTACAAGGGCTTCTTGTGCTGGACAAGAGGGAATGCTTTTAAGCTGGAGGACAGTAGATTTAGATTGAGTATTAGAAAGACACTCTTTACAGTAAGGGTGGTGAGACACTGGAACAGGTTGCCTAGGAAGGTCGTGGATGCCCCTACCCTGGAGGTGTTCAAGTCCAAGTTGGACAAGGCCTTTAGCAGTCTGGTCCAGTTGTCTAGAAGTCATCCCTGTAGGTGGGTTGGAACTAAGTGATCTTCAGGTCCCTTCCAGCCCCAACCATTCTATGAGTCTTATCTTTCTTGGTATGGCCTTCTCAGAAGAGTGTTTTGTTAATGCAATTATCACTGGCCAACAGGAGGTCATGCCAAACGCTTGGTGTTAGAATTGGTCAAATGGAGGCTGTAAGGATCCCAAGTGACTCTTCCAAACCCAGGCCCCTACAAAAGAAACATTTATCCTACTTGTTCTGGTGCACTCTGTAAATTATAGTAAAAACCTTACAGTCTTGTTTTCAACACATGAACGACCTTGCTGAAACCTTCCTTAGAACAGGGTAAGATTTGCCACAGGAATGCAAATAGCATAAATATGAAGATTAGTGTCTTCTCTCATATGTCTTACTAATGTTTATTTTCCAAATTAATGACACTGAGTCTTAACTAAATTACTGTTTTGACTCTAATTTGTAGATAAGCAATTCCAGATAAGATAACTGTGTTCACTGTACCACTTCCAAAGGGTATGGAACGACTTGGAGATAATTACTCTAGTATTATTAAACTATGTGTAATTTCTTGAAGTCCTGCTTCTGCAGTGATAAGAATAATTAAATAATAGAGGTTATGGATGTAATAAAAAAATAATTTTTTTTATTTGCTCTTGTGCTCTTTTTTTTTAACCAGTTTTTCCATCTCCCATCCCCTATCCTCAGGGCTATAATTATAGCAACAATATTCCTCCAGAATTATATTTATATTCTTATCAAACTCCTTATTTTTAAGTGCTACCAATAGGGAGAGGCTGCGAGGAGGCTATTAATAGCTCTGTATAGCAAATGATATCCTTTTCTTATTTTTTCCTACGAAAAAGTGACTCAATAGCCTGTATTTTTAGGTCAGGTATTTTCTTTTCATAATAAAGTCCACCAGGGCTGAGATCATAAAGAATGTTTTCAGTGGGGTAAAAGTTCTGACCTATGACTATAAAATATTTACAAAGGAATTGAGCTCACTGTGTGGGTTATTTAAAGGAAAATTGTCAACTTTTTCTGGCTTGTATGCAAAAAGAAGAATTTAATATCAAATAAAATGGTACTCTGTGAATGGAGCAATCTGTTTCTCTGCTCCTCAGAACCAAGCAATGCAGACTGAGTACATCCCAGTGAAATTTGCCTTATTAGTTGTGCTTTAATTAAGTGTTGCTGGAATCACTGAAAGAGTTCTGAGGAAGCAGAGTTATGAGAGATACTACTGGTGTTGCCAAGTAAACTACTGTTTTAACTAAAATTCCAAACAGACACATAGAAACATGAGTAGGACACAGCAAATTTCAGCAGCTCGCGTTCTTCATCTTTCCCGTGGATTTGTGGTGGACCAAAGTGGATGTAGCCATTGAATTTTCCTCATATCCATAGCCTGGACATAAATCTGTTGTTTCCTTTATGTTGGAAACGACCTCCAAGATCAAGTCCAACCATTAACCCAACACTGCCAAGTCTACCACTAGACCATGTCTCTCAGTGCCACATGTATACATTTTTTTGAACACTGCCAGAGAATGTACAACCTAAACTTCTCCTGGTGTAACTTGAGGCTTTCCTCTCATCTTGTCCCTTGTTACCTGAGACAAACATCTATCCAGTTCCAATCTCTTTTCAGCTAATTGTAGATAGTGAGCCCTGAGCTTTCTTTTCTGAAGACGAAACAACCCCAGTTTCTTCAGGTGCTCCTCACAGGACTTAACTTGGAGAGACATTGAGACTCTTTTGATGAACTCAGGAAGAAACATTTACAGGAGCAGTTGATCCACTCAGCTGCTGATAGGTGTTCCCCCTGTGTATTGAGTTAAAATTAGCTTCTTTAAAACAGCTGTGGTCAGTCAAGCTTTGCATTATTCAGAGCCATAGAATCTCAGAATGGTTTAGGTTGGAAGGAACCTGAAAGATCGTGAGTCCAACTCCCTTGCCATGGGCAGGGACACCTCCTATTTGACCAAGTTGCTCAAAGTTGAATCTGACATGGCCTTGAACACTTCAGTTTTGGAGCCTCCACAGCTTCCTTGGGAACCTGTTCCAGTGTCTCACAACTCTCATGGGTATAGGATTTCTTCCTTATATCATTCATTACATCACTGTGTTACATTTCCTGAGCTTCAGGGGAAATTTGCCTATCTCCACTGAGCCTTCTTCTATTTGAAGGCTTTACTGTTCAGTCACAAACTCCTAATTTTTTTAATTCTGATATTCCAAGTCTGTATAGATAGAGACTATGCATTTAAGGCTATAGCTTCACAGCTTAGCACACTAACATTTCCCAAATTCTTTATTCTTGTGGGTTTGCTTTGTTTCCTACTTTACTTGGAAACACATGATTTTACAATATTTATTTATGTAGTGGCATGTTTCTGCTGAACTAATTGTCAAAGCTGAAAATTTTTTCTTTCTCCTGAAAGCTGCCATGAAAAAATTATTCTCCGAAGCAAAGGTCTACATTCCTACTTTTTCCCTATAGATATATTACTAAGTAAAAGAACAATATTCTTTATTAATTAAAACAAACTACCCTTACTGCAAGAAAGACAGACACTGAAGTCCTACAGTGGGCAGCAAAGCTGGTGAAAGGTCTGGAGAGCAGGTCTTGTGAGGAGCAGCTGATGGAACTGGGATGGTTTGTTGTTAAATGGATGGGGGGGAAAGAAAGGTTTATACTTTCAACTGTAAAATTTTGCAGAGGTGGTTTCAACTTGTTTGTGATCAGTCTGATTGTTACTGTTACTTGTATCGTCATTGTACAAGGCAAAGTTTATACTGATGTATCATCTAGACCAAACAGATCTGACTTTTGAATAGTGATGAAAGTGTAACTATGACAAGACAAGGTTCCTGGTGGAATGCCAGATCAGCGTTTGTGGAGTCCAGGCAGGTCTTGCAGTTTTCCCTGATGGCAACAGGTTTCATTATCCTGTTCCTTCTGTGAGGCCAAAGGATGTGTCTTCACCCAGATGCAAGTTCCCCTTGCAGGAATGGAGTAGAGTGCTGATGTGTTTCTATATTCCAAGCAGAACATCTGTTTAAACTTCAAGTATGTACTTTAGATATGTGCTTCCAATTTATGGTACCTATTCCTTTATAACTGTCAAGGGTCAGTGCTGGGCCAACCACTAAACCACTGACTGATGTTCTATGAGCATTCTCCCTGCTGGCAACAGCCACTGTCTGTGCAAACCTGCCCTGAGCTGCAGAAAGTGCCAGCCCTGAACTGAGGACTCACAGCACTGAGCAGAATCAGTGCTGGTCTGATTCAAACCAGGACAATAATAATGGCTTCTATTGGGATAATGTAGCAAAGATAACCACTGGTCATTAGGGGCTTGGTCAGTGCCGGCGCTGATGGCCGATTTGACAGCTAATGAGCCAATCTGATGTTGAAAGTCCATAATGTTCCAGCAAGCCAGTCATTAAATGCAGTAATGAAAGTTTTTTAAGAGTTTATTACTGTTCTAAACTATGTTTAGTGATTTGTAGCAGACATTTCCTTCTTGATATTTGCATTATGAAGCAACTAATTTGGAAGTTCCGTAATTCCTGTGTGTTTAACAAGCAGATTTCTACCGGTTATAAAGTCAGGCATAGTGAGTAATTGTCAGCATCTGAGCCATCAGAATACTTGCCATGCTTTTTCTGCTGATATATTGACTTTTGTTTTTATTTCTTTATATTGATGGCCACAGAGGTTTGTGATCCATTTCTACACCACTTAATCTCAATTGAAAAGTAGTAGTGAGTTATATTTGAGACTATGAAAAAGGGAGTCTAACAGCAGAGGTTTGATAACCCTGGGGACTAAAATGCAACTTTCACCTTCATGCTGACCTTGGCTAACACTTCATTACATTCCTGGAGGATTAGGCTGAAAGCACATAAAGCTTAAAATCAATCCATGGCTAAACAGAAATTCAGACTGATTCTCAATCTCTCCTCCAAAGCTGCTACATTCACTCACTGTCTTCAATCCTCTTTTCATTCATTTTATCAGGAAAAGAGTTTCAAGGAAGCAATTCCTTGTAACTGAAACACCCAGGTTAATTCTCTTCCAGAGATCCCTTGATCTTATCTTTGATACAAAGTAGTGTCATACTAAAACGCATCTCTAAAGTTAAGCTAATGTAACAGTGACCAGAATTTTGCTATCATTATAGAAAAGGACAGGCTACATTGGTCAACATTAATCTGAACTTGGACCAGAATTTTGTCGTAACTTGACTGACCTACTGTTAAACATCTTGCTCAGGTATGTGGTTCTGGTCAGCCTCATGATAGCTTACTTGGTTCTTCATAGCTCATCAAAATAACTTTTGTTGTGCATTTACCACCTCTGTGCTATCAGATTGTTTCTAAAAGCTGGCAGAGAAAGATATTCTTTGTTGTAGTAGTAAGACCTGGAAAGAGATTAGACATGGATTAGTTATATAGTTGTTTTGGTTGGAAAAGACCTTCAAGATCATTGAATCCAACCATTCTTTAACTCTACCAAACTGTGTCACTCAGGACCACATCTCTGCCTCTTTTAAAAGACCTCCAGGGATGGTGATCAAACTCTGTGGGCAGCCTGTTGCAGTCTTTGAGAATTCTTTCAGGCAAGAAGATTCTTCTTGTATCCAACCTAAGCCTTCCCTGGTTCAACTTGAGGCCATTTCCTTTCCTACTGTCATTTGTCACTAGGGACGAATACATCAACCCCCACCTGACTCCAACCTCTTTTTGGGGATTTGTAGAGAGTGAGAAGGTCTCCCCTCAGTCCCCTCTTCTCCAGACTACAACCCCAGTTCCCTCAGTTGCTCAATAGGGCAACCACATTTTTTATGGTCAACTGTGAATTCTTCTGGAATTGAGCTAACCACAGAAACCTGAGACCAGCAGCAAATGCTACCTTTTATTCCATGCTTAAATTTCTAGCATATATATATAATACAGTAAGGGTTTTGTTGTTGGATATTTTGACTAGGTTCACTCATGCCTGTATGTACTCATAAGTACATGTATTAAAATCATCATTTGTGATTTTCCCATTAAAATAGAAGCCCAATGCCGTGCTCCTAAGAACAGATCCAGAAACACAAATAAAATCATAAGAATTTCAAAAATGAGGCAGAATCAAATTTGTACTTCCATGCTGCCCAGTACTTTGTAATATTCCACTTGTGTGTTGATTCAGAATATGATGTTCCTGCAAACCTTAGCTATGGCTGAAATAATGTGATTTATTTGGAAGCAAACTTTTTAAACAACAGTCTTGAGAGCTCTTGTATACCACAAAAATAAACACAAGCACTTTGAAACCGAACCATAAATTATGTATGTGTTTCAGAGAGGTGTCAAGCAGTCACACAATCAGTTTAATTGAAAAACAAACAAAAAGCTCATGAATGCCATTTTAAAAGTGCTAATTATAAAACTAAGTGATGTTGATAGGAATAAATACATTTGTAGTATATAACAACTGAGGGTAATGTTTCTCAACATCGCTCTCTACTGACAGGTCTCTTCAGTTTTCAGTACTAGTTCAGATTTTCAAGCTGAAAGAGGCAATTTTCTAATGTTGGCATTTTGCTCCTTAGCAAACATTAAATGTTAGTTATTTGCTATGTGGCTTTGATCCTCATGAATTGTGCATGTTGCTCCTTCTCATTGGTCTGTTTTTAAAAGTCACAGAATTAAGGTTGAAAATGACCTCTGTTATCATCAGCTCCAACTGTTAACCCAACACCGCCAAGTGCACCACTAACTCTTTCCCTCAGCACCACATCTATGCTTTTTTTGAATACCTTGAGGGATGGTGTATCCACCACCTCCCTGGGCAGCCTGTTCCAATGCCTGACCACTCTTTCATTGAAGTAAGTTTTCCCAATATCCAACCTAAACCTCCCCTTGTGCAGTTAGAGGCCATTTTCTCTCCTCTGTCACTCATTACTAGGGAGAAGAGACCAAACCCCATCTTGCTCCAACCTTCTTTCAGAAAGTTGCAGAGAGCAAGAAGGTCTCTACAAATACTTATTTTCTTCCATTTTGCTTTCAAAACTCAAATCTAAACCAATTCAGAGCAATAAAGTTACACGGCTGTAAATCCATTCAAGGGGAAGAGGGTCAGAGTCTAGTGTTACCCCCTGAAGAGCCTACAATTGCATTAGAAAGACATTGTGGCAATCTCTTTTAATTGATCAAGCAAATATTTGTTTGTTGTCTTGCTTCTAAACAAATTGGTAACCAAGTAAAGGTGTGTTTCTAAACTATTGCTTATGGAATATAGCTTGTTGAAAGTAACAACAGGAACAAGGGACTAATCAATGTACTTGGGTGAAAGCTAGATTAAAATAACCAACTGAGACACTTAGACAGCTAAACCGTCATGGATCATTCCCTGTTACTGAAAATATCAGTCAGAATGTAAAGGATGATTACACCTTTTCTTCCTAATGGCAACTTTTGAGTGGGCAGTATGCATGTAGCATTGGAATTTCATCTGTTAATCACTGATCATCTAACAACTGTTTGTACAGGCATTTTATTTTCTTAATACCATCTCCGTCTGGTCTAAAGAATGGGACTTCTAGGGTGGGGGATGTAGACCCTGTTAATGAAATTTACATTGTTCTCAACTGAAGACTGGGTTCCTGCAACCCAATCTACAGGAGCAAAATCTTTAATTAGTTTGCAAACAAAAGCTGATGTTGAGTGCAAGACCCTTTTGCTAATTAGCATCTCATATTGTGCTGTACTTGAAGATTTACGCTGGCTTGAGTGATGGTAATTAAAATATAAGTACATAGGGCAACAATAAGAAACCCCTCGTTTATGCACTTAAGTCACATGTTGTCTTTTCCTCTGATTGGCTCCATATCCATCTTCAGCATTGCTTTTGCTTCTAACATCAAGATGGAAAATCTCATGTGAGATGGCTCATCTTTGCCTCAACCTCCCTTCCATGCCACATCAAAGACAAAACTAACTTGAAGTACTGCTTTAGGGAGCAGGAGATAAGGAGCTCCTGCTCATCATTATGAATCTACCCACAAATATTTGCCTTAAGCATATGATCCTTAGTAGTATATGGGAAATAAAGCCATGTTTTTCTTGAGAGTTACTAAGTACCCTGAGAGCTCTCTATGCAAAGATTGCCCCTGCACTGGCTATGCTGAAGACCATATTAGCTGTTATCTTGGAATATAGATACTAATTTATATAGATGATCTCAAGTCTCAACTCATGATTCTTTGGGTGGACTGGGGTGAGAGAATGAGTACACACCCTAGTGTGTATGTGCAGACTCGGAGAACTCTAAATCCACATGCAAACAGTTTTTGAAGAAAGCATCTGGAGATGGAATACGTTGTTACAATACAATTATTTTTAAAAAGAAAGTTGCAAAAGAGAAAACCTGAAGGAAAATCTATTAATAACTACATTGTGCTATCATCTAAAAGAAGGAATTCAGCTTGAGTTCCTCAAATGCCTGGAATCCTGTCTTGAGCATCTAGAAATTATGGCAAGGGCTGATTAATTTCAGGAAATGCAGAATAGCTCCTGGGCTTATAGTGGTATTCATGAGTTTCTTAGCTCTCCCTGTGTCTATTAGCAAGTATTGGAGCACAAATATAGAACCACAGAATTATTTTGGTTGGAAAAGACTTTTAAGATTATCAGGTCCAACCATTACCTAACTCTATCATGTTTGATGCAAACCCATTTCCCTCAGCACCACATCTCTATGTCTTTGAAACACCTCCAGGGATGGGAGTTCAACCACCTCTCTGGGAAGCCTGTTCCAGTCTTTGATAACCCTTTCAGTGAAGGAGTTTCTTCCTAGATCCAACCTGAACCTCCCCTGGTGCAGCTTGAGGCCGTTTCTTCTTGTCCTATAACTTGTTACCTGGGAGAAGAGATCAACACCCACCTTGCTCCAACATCCTTTCAGGGAATTGCAGAGAGCAATGAGGTCTCCCCTCAGCCTCCTCTTCTCCAGGCTGAATAACCCTAGTTCCCTCAGCTGCTCCTCAAAAGAATTTTTCCCCAGAGCCTTCAGCAGAATCATGCCCTTCTCTGGACACACTTCAGCACCTCAATGCCATACATACAAATCCCTTAAAAAAAAAAAATATATATATATATATTTATTTTTATATATATATGAATAACATATTTTTAATATTTTTACTAGAGAACATTTTTAAATTTGAGTCTCCCAGGATTCCCATGATTGTTTTGAATTGCTGGAAAATAACCATTCGATTATAAATGAGATCAAAAGAACTATAAAATACATCATTACCTGTATGAGGTCTAAATGGTTTTACATTCACCAACTGTGCTATAACTATATAGTCTCAAAAATACAAATTGTTCTTTAAATGTATTCTTCCCAAAAGGTAACTTTATTATTGCTTTTTCATATCTGATATGTTAACACTCTACTCTAAAAGCTATATGCAGTTGAACTTTATCCAATCAGCAGCTCTGCAATACTTTCCGTGTTCAGTAGTAGCACAATATTTGATTTCTGTGTTGAAAAGTCATCCTACTTATGACTACAACACAGAAATAAGTCAAGCAGGTTAGCAGGAAAAATGTTATTTTTTGTTGCATATGACAAAGTATAGTGTAAATGATCCTTCATGGTTCTCATGTAAATGTGATGTCATTTAATTTTATATAAGAAGATGAGAAATCACCTAGCAAGTAATGGTGAGAGCAACTAAGTGGATCATTTTGTGTAGCCTCCTCTTACTCTAGCCTGGGGTCTGTTTTCTTCAGAGTCATTTTGACTCACAAGTGGAAGGCAGTACAGTTTTCCTGTTAGTCATCTTTCTTTGAAGTAGACTTCTTCCATACCTTCTGCTGCAGGAGCTGGCATAAGCTTGTGTTGAGCTAACCCAAAATTAAACTAACCCAAAATTGGTGGAAATTGTTTCTCTAAAACACAGTGGACCTTGTTTCTGGGACCAACTTTACTTCTGGACATCTACCTCTCAGTAATTTGTATTGGGAAACTGTTGCCATAAAGTGCATACAAGAACTCCAGGAGAGTTCTAATTTATATCATGAGGCACTCCATGTAAGCACAGATTTCTCTTGCTGAAAATATTTAATAAAGGGGGTAAGACTAAGCTGTGATTTTGAAGGGCATCCCAAATAGAGATAGAGCCAAGACATATAGATTTATTCCCAAAAGCCTAGCCAAGAGTGCTGGCTATTAACAGAACATTAGCAGTAGCATTTTTAGTCTAAATAACAAGTAATTAGCCAACCACATTAAACAATAATGAGAGCTAGTAATCATTGTTGGGGTTTTTTGGCTTTTTATTTTTTTTATCAGCAAAATTAGCCTGGACTCATTTTAAAGCATCATTTAATACAAACAGCTTAATGAATATGTAAAAGGTAAAAGTTATGCACAAACCCAAATGTATTCTGCAAACCAAAGATAATTACTGTATCTTGACTGTTATGCATGAACTTCTATAGCATGCTTCTCCCCCCACTTCTTCTCCTTATGCATGCATAAATTGTGGCAGTATTTTCTTAGTGTCTCCAAAGGACTGGGTTTGCTGTGCAGGATGAAGCAAACTCCTGATCGGTTTTGATAAAGCTTGAGGTCTTTGATCTGTGTTTTTGATAAAAGATCTTTGGGAAGCCATTCTAAAGAATAATAATAAGTCAAATAATCATAAACCAAACGTTTTGACCAGAGTCTAAGGGCAAAGTAACTATCTCCATTCTCTCTCTAGGAGTAGATAATAGGTGGTGGAGGGAGCTTCATTTATACAGACACTACAGATGTCCTGGTGTTAGGGTGCCTAGAAACACCTTAATCCCTTTCATTACAATTGGGATAATTCTGTCTTGAAACTGATGATGTTTACTATGAGAAAGTTGTTGAGGAGCTGGAGTGGATCCACAGAAATGCAACAAAGCTGGCAAAATTTCTGGAGAACAGGCCTTGTGAGGACTGATTGAGGGAACTGGGGTTGTTTAATCTGGAAAAGAGGAGGCTAAGGGAAACCTTACTCTCTACAAGTCCCTAAAAGGAGGTTGGAGAGAGGTGTCTTCTCCATAGTAACAAGTGATAGGAAAGGAGGAAACGTCCTCAAGTTGCACCAGAGGAGGTTTATGTCAGATAATGGAAGAAACTTTTGTCTTAAAGGGTTATTGAATACTGGAACAGGCTCCCTAGGGAGATGGTTGAATCCCCATCCCTCAAGGGTGTTTCGAAGAGGCAGAGATGTGGTGCTCAGACTTGGTAGAATTAGATAATGGTTCATGGTCTTTTCCAACTGATTTTAGTGGCACCAGAGCATTCAGTTCTGTCAGCAGAATTGTATGTGGCACCGTGTATTACTGAGAGGAAGGAGCTCAATGCTTTGAAATGCCAGTGCAGAATTCAGAGTGTGAAAGAATGAAAATCTTTGTGTGGCTCGTGTGTTAATCCACAGCCTTTCAGCTCAGAGGATCCCAAATAAAGTCTGCAAAGTGTTTATTGGCACTTTTTATGAGATAATGCTTACAATGTGGCCCTGTTTTTTCTTGCTGGCCAGAAAATACTCTAAAAGAGCAGTTGAGAAGCATTCTGCCTTATCAAAGATGATACTTGGCTTTCTACTCAGAAATTAAGTCTCTGTAGCCCTGTCAAGTGATGGATTAAGTTTTCTGTTCTATGCAAACCAAAGTTTTGCATTCATGAAATGTAAATCATTACAACAGGACCAAAAATATACATAGAATCATAGAATTGGTTGGTTTGGAGAAGACCTCTAAGATCATCGAGTCCAACTGTCAACCCAACACCAGCATGGCCATTAAACCATGCTCCAAAGTGCCACGTCCACACATTTCTTGAAGATCTCCAGGGCTGGTGGCTCCACCACCTCCCTGGGGAGTCTTTTCCCAATGCCTGACCATGCTCTCAGTGAAGAAATCTTTCCTAATATCCAACCTGAACTTCTCATGGCACAATTTCAGGCCGTTTCTTCTTGTTCTGTTACCTTATACTAGGGAGAAGAGACCAAGCCCCACCTGGCTCCAACTTCCTTTCAGGAAGTTTTAGAGAACAATGAGGTCTCCCCTTAGCCTCCTGAACAGCACCAACTCCTTCAGCTGCTTCTCACAAGCCCTGTTCTCTAGACCTTTCACAAGCTTTGTTGCCCTTCTCTGGACCCTCTCCAGCAACTCAATGTCCAACATCTCCACAACCAAATTACAGATTTTTACCTGCATCATTCACATAGGCAGAGGCGCCGAAAGGTATGGTGGGATTAAATCTGGTGAACAGGGACATGCTCTCCCACAGCTGCTCTTCACAAGAATAGAAGCAGGAAGCTTTGTGAACAAGTATTGGGATACACAACAGTTAATATCTCCTGTACCTTATCTGTTTATCACAAAGAAGTTTTTTGAGTTGAGTTTTCTTCTGAAGCACATTTTTGGGACTATTTTAGTTATTCAAAAAGTAGTTACTTGCTATTCCGTGTGATGAGTTTGGAGCCTGCTGAATTTGCTAGTAATTGCACAGCTGGGAATCACTCTGTATTCTGATAGACTGACAACTGAATTTAACATCAGTCTGAATAATTCTACTGGACCTGGAAAATGTGTGCCTGGAACATTAAAATTTCATGTATACTAGTAACAACATGATGAAATAGAGGAAAGTTTGTTCCAATACGATTTCTGCTGTTCAGTAATTTTTGTTTTGTTGTTATTCTTGGGGCTGCCTGGGGCTGCCACAGGCTTAGAAGAGAATTGAATTACAGGAGACTTTGCTGAATGCTATGTTCATAGTAGATGATGTTTGCACTTAGTTTGATTGAACACATTTTAGAGCACTAGAATTTTTGTAATTAATATCTTTTTAGTATAAAGGCTGAGTTCTCTCAACTTTAATTCTTTGAGTTGTAAGTGGCCTATGATTATTTTTATGTGCTTGCTGATCTTAGAATCATAGAATCGTTAAAGTTGGAGAAGACCTTTAAGATCAAGTCCAACATTCAACCCGACACCACAATGCCCACTAAACTATGTCCCAAAGTGCCACATCTACATGTTTTTTGAACACCTCCAGGGATGCTGACTTGACCACTGTTCTGGGCAGCCTATTGCAATGCCTGATGACCCTTTCAGTGATTAAAATTTTCCTAATATCCAATCTAAACCTTCCCCGGTGCAATTTGAGGCCATTTCCTTATGCCCTATCACTCATTACTTAAGAGAAGAGACTAACCCATACCTGGTTCTAGCCTCCTTTCAGGGAGTTGCAAGAGCCAGCAGGTCTCCCCTCAGCCTTCTCTTCTCCATATCTTGAATACCTTTGGAACTCTAACATGGTAAATAGTATTTATAATGCATTAACAAAGTTATCTTTATCTCCATCTCAGTAGCCAGCTTTGGTTTTTCTCATCTGTTAAGTTCCTTTTATTTATATATGCACTTTTTTTATTTGTTTCAAGCATATGCTCTCACCCAAGGTCCAAATCCAGTCCTTTGCTAGAGAGGAACAGATCTTGACTATCAGAGACTGTACATCAGTAGATATTGAGCACTGTTAGTCTATCATCAAACCCCTTTGATCAGAAGAAGAAAAACACATCTCTATCAATCACCCAGAATAATTCTATTATTTGTAATCACAACTCTGAACATGTCCCAGGGTGTTGGTTTCTTACCTGTTAATTTTTGTGATTGTATTTACGCATTCATATTTGAAATATTCTTTAACATTCCCAACATGGTATTAATCCACATATGTAATATACATTTCCTGTAGCTGTCTTCTTTTACAGAGTGATTGCTCTCTGTAGAATTGCTTTGTGCTGCTTGGATAATTGAAGCCTTGCATAGCAGTCTCCATGTGAGCACCACAGCAAATGATTTCCATGAGGAATTTTACCTGAGTTTATGAGTTAAGGCTTAAAATACAGTTTATTGCTTCTTAAAGTGATTCATTTTCAGTTCTTAAGTTATCGGGTGTGCTTTGATGTGGTAAAGAACTCTGTGGTCTATCTGGGTGCCTCAGTTCAAGAATACAGGCAACCACTGGAGAGAGTCCAACTGAGGTTACAAAGATGCTGAGGGCACTAGAGCATCTCTGTGAGGAGGAGAGGCTGAGAGACTTGGGGCTGTTGAGCCTGGAGAAGAGCAGCCTGAGAGGAGATCTTCTCAATGCTTAGCAAGAGCCAAAGGGGGGGAGGGGGGGTGGGGGCAAGAGGATGGGGCCAGACTCTTTTTAGTGGTGCCCAGTAATGGCACAAGGAGTAGTTGGTACAAACTGAAACTCAGAAAGTTCAACATGAGGAAAAATTTGTTTGCTGTGAGGGTTACTGAGCCGTGGACCAGGCTGCCCGGAGAGATTGTAGAGTCTCCTTCTCTGGAGACCTCCAAAATCCACCTGGACACAATTCTACACAACCTGCTTGACTCTGCTTTATCACGGGGATTGAACTTGATAGAAAACATGAGGGAAATTTTTTCACTGTGAGGGTGACAGAACACTGGAACAGGCTGCACATGGGGGTTGTGGAGTCTACTTCTCTGGAGATACTCAAAACCCACCTGGATGCTTTCCTGTGTGATATGGTATAGGTGATCCTGCTCTGGCAGGGGGGTTGGACTGGATGATCTTTCAAGGTCCCTTCCAGCCCCTAACATTCTGTGATTCTGTGATGCCACAAGAGTTATTTCACTGATTGCCACTGACTTTTCAAGAGAACTGGATGTCTGTATCATAGTCATAGACTGGTTTGGGTTGGAAGGGACCTTAAAGATATGCTAGAAAAATCCCAAATACAATAGGTAGCATAGTTTAGGAGGAGCACAAAACAAATCTCATCCTAATGTCCGTATTAATGTCATAATGTGCTGTGCATCAGAATCTATGTGCATCATACACAGATCTGCCTCAGGAGTGCAAAATAAGATGGGTGTTATGTTTACAGATCCATATCTGACCAGATTTATTTCATTATTGTGATTTGAGAAGAAAAGCATCCATAATTTGCTGTTAACTTTTCAGGTACAGAATTTTTTTTTTTTATGTCTCAGTGTAATAAGTAAACAGTGTTTGCCCTTATCCTAGTTATCATGTAATCATAGAATCCATCTGCTTCAAAAAGACCCTTAAGATCATCAAGTCAACCATTCTCTAACTCTACCAAGGCTGGTGCTAAACCATGTCCCTCAGCACCACATCTCTGCCTCCTTGAAACACCTCCAGGGCTGGGGGCTCAACCACCTCCCTTCTTCGTGTGGTATCCAATCTGTGCTGTGATTTTCCTGATTGGTTTAAGACAAAAATATTTGAAGACTGTTTCAGAAAATGAGGGATTTCACTAAGCATATTTCTAATGTGATTTGATGGAGCCATTTCTCTGCAGTAATCTTAAAGCTTTTTTGTATTCCTTTAATATGGCATGATGACAGGGAACTATGATTGCAATAGGTGTTATTCTTTTCTATCCATTGCATTCCAAATCAGAAAACTGAAGCTGTGAAACTTACTTTTAAATAGTGAAGCAGGGAGCAAATGCATTGGCATTGGCTCTAGGACCCTCAGATGATCAAGTGTTGATGGATGCTCTGTTTGGGGTGTCTTAGAGCATCCTGAAAGGAAGATTTTTAATTTTTTAGGTCAAGGAGCAGACAACAATTCACCCAAAATATAGATACTTCTGGTATAAAAAGATAAAAAGTTTGTTCATATGACCAGGAATGGCATTATTTTGAGTGGTTCTGAGTGTAGAAGATTGAAAACACAAAGAATCAGCTGTTCTGAAGTTCTATTCTCAGCCTTTATGCTCTGATTTTTCTGATCTTTGTATTCTTGTTCATCATCTCCAATTTACTCTACTTTCAAAGACCTTGACATGCTAATCTAAACCTTTGTTCATTTTTGGATGCTTAATTATTATTCTTTCCCCTTATTAAGCTTCATTTTACTGAGACACACCTTATGAGGGAGAGCAATTAATAAAATAGTTGAAGAAGCAAATGAAAGGTCCTGTTTCTCCCCACATATCCTTTTCCTCTTTTATCCTCTTGAAGACATTTCTTTACCCTCTTCTTGATAAGAAAGGATATCCCATGCTTCTTTTTGCAGCTTGTCATTCAAAGGCTGTTCTTTGTTTTAAGTAGTATTCTAAATCCTGTATGTGAAAGGGGTAGACAATGGCCTGTGCTAGTTATTTATATGCAGAGCTTGAATAGGTGAATAGTGGTATTTGGCCAGGGGTAAGAATAACTACAGGTGATTTCACATCTTTCTCTGAAATGAGTCTGAACTGTTTTCTTTGTAGAGTGAAGTTCTAAATCATCTCTTTCTTTTCAGCAAGCATATAAATGCTGCTCATGTCAAAGCAATCCTTAGATCGTGCAGAACACTTGCAGAGTGGCTTGGAAAAGGTCTGTTTATGACACAGTTGTATGAAGGATATCTCTGCTGTATATATTTATATACTGTG
Source organism: Indicator indicator (assembly GCF_027791375.1). NCBI lineage: Eukaryota > Metazoa > Chordata > Aves > Piciformes > Indicatoridae > Indicator > Indicator indicator. The sequence continues at coordinate 12,980,100 of NC_072020.1, forward strand.
TGTAAAGTATGGCAGTGGTTTGACCATGGTTTATGACTGACAACCTACAGAGTTGCACTGGTTAACTTGATCCATTGTATCTCTTAGCCCAGATAGTTCATAATACTGGCTTCTAAGTTGGTGAAAGTACATCTATCCAGGAGACAGTGGCAAATCTGATTTATCTTTGTCACTTCCTTTTTTTAACACAAGAATTAGAAATACTCAGTGGGCACAGAAACATGGAATGACACATTGAGCCAAGCCACACAGCCAGATTTGTATTCTCAGTCTAGGAAAAGTATCATTTGCCTGGACAAGAGCAGAAAAATAGAGCAAGTGTTTGAGAGCAGCGTTCTGTAGTCTGTGACTCAAGAACTTGCTGAAGTGCAGGAGGAATCTTAGTACTGGTAACATTTAAATGGATCATTTAGTCCACGACTTACAGAACTACAAAATCACTTCAGTTGGAAAAGACCTTTAAGATCATCAAGTCCAACCATTATTTAACTCAGCCAAGTATGGTGCTAAATTTTGTCCCTCAGCATCATATCATTGCCTTGCTGAAACATCTCCAGGGATGGGGATTCAACCACCTCTGTCAGAAGCCTGTTCCAGTCTTTGAGAACCCTTTCAATGAAGAAGTTTCTTCTACTATCTAACCCAAAGCTCTCCTAGTGTAATTTGAGGCCATTTCCTCTCATCCTATCACTTGTTATCACAAGATAAATATGCTGTATGATGCAGAAGATAAGTCCTTTTGTTTCTAGTCTCTCCCTTGATAGTTTCATTTGATGACTCAGTGTTTTCATATTATCTGAAGCAGATATCCATGTTTGTATTTCCCATGCCATTTATGGTAAGCTAATATTTTGTCTGTACATTTTAATCTCTTTTCCAGTGTGGAGAAATGCAGCTTTAGCAATACCCCACATTCAGTTTCTCCATGTACAGCTGCCATTATATTCTTCAGATCATCCTCCCCATCTTGTTCAGCACCTTTTCTAATTCTTCCGTAACTTTTGTGAGGTGGTTCAAACATTGACAACAGAAATATTTTATAAATATAGATCCACCTATGTAGTAACAGATGAGTTCTTCAGTCTCGATTTCCACTTTTCCGTTAACAAATTCCTAGTACTCAAAATGCTTTACTGGATTTTCCATAGAACTTGCTCTTACCACACCAATATCTCTTTCCTGAGTGTTTTAAGCTTAATCAAAGCCCATTATTGTGCATTAGGATTTTTCCCCCCCAAACATTACTTGGAAATTAAATGTTGAAACATATATTTCCCAGCTGCTCAGTCTCATGAGAGACCTGAATCACACTTGGTTTTTACTAAGGAGCCGCACCAAAGTTTCCCCTCACTCAGAAGGAGGATGACTATAGCATAATACCTGTGAAAAGTGGAGCAGATTGGCTCCATTCTCAGTGGCTGTCTCTTCTCCAGTCCTGAGGTACCTGCAGAATCCTTTTGTCATTGCATTTCTGGGCGAAGTTTTCCAGCTGTACATGAAAGCTGTTTCAGCAGTACTTAAGGGAAGGTGCTATGAGAAGCCAATGAATTAGGCTTGCCCCCAAAAAAGTCAGTGGGAAATTGTAAAAAAACTGAGTAATTCACTTTTACCACAGCTGATCACCATCTGTTCAGTTTTCCACAGGCTTCTGTTGAACATGGCAGTTGGGTCTTGTATTTCACCAGGTTTCTCACTCACAACCTCTTTCCACTTAATCCATGATCATTTTTCTCTCAGGAGCAACCAGAGTGGTTATTACACTTGGTACAGAAGGCACTCATTTGGGTTAACTGAAAATGCTCAGAATATTTTAAGACCTAATGCAACTATGCCCTAGCTGCTTTTTAGATTTGGAGATGCTAATCATAAGCAATAATTTCCCTCTGCTTTAAAATGGTCAGTTATTTTCAAACTATGAAATAAAGTGCATTTCCCCTTCTTTTTTTTAAATAGCGGTGTGCTACACTTGGAACTAAAGCGTAGCACTTGAGCTAGTGTAGTTCAAAACCTGTCACTTTCTCAAGCCCATAAATTTTATTCTCTCTTTCAAAACCACTTATTTCCTCCCATTTCCTCCATCTGTGCAAATTCCAGTCCTCCTTCCTTCCTTCTGTGATAATGATGACAGGAATCCCAACTGCTACCAGCGTGCTGCCGTGCTGCTGAAGGTTATTTAGTGCCACTGTTGTTAATTACTTATCTGATTGGATGTGTTGATTTAGTGGTGGGGGACTGCTCTTGGCTTCTCCAGAGGGCTGCTGCCTCAAAATGCTGCCTACTTCTTTTTATCCTTTTATGATTTTCTTTGGTGTTTGGTTTTTGGGTGTTTTTTGTTTGTTTGTTTTTTAATCACAGAATACCTTTGGTTGGAAAAGGCCTTTAAATCATTGAGTCCAACTGTTCTCTAACTCTGCCAAGGCTACTCCTAAACCATGTCCCTCAGCACCACATCTCATCCTCTTGGAAACACCTACAGGGATGGGGATTCAAGCACCTTCCTGGGCAGCCTGTTCCACTCTTTGATAACCCTTTTGGTAAAGAAATTTTTCTTAATATCCAACCTAAAACTCCCTTCCATTTTGTCTCATCCTATCACTTGTTACTAGGAGGAAGAGAACAACCTTCATTGACCCCCACCTCTTTCAGGGAGTTGTAGAGAGTGAGGTCTCCCCTCATCCTCGTTTTCTCCAGACTAAACAACCCCAGGTCCCTCAGCTTCTCCTCATGAGACCTGTTCTCCAGACCCTTCACCCACTTCATTGCCCTTCTCGGGACCTACTCCAGGACCTCAACATCCTTCTTGTAGTGAAGGGCCCAAAACTGAACCCAGTACTCAAGGTATGGCCTCACCAGTGCTGAGTCCAGGGGGACAATCACTTCTGTGGACCTGCTGGTCACACTATTATCTTACCATATGAGATTTTTCGCCAAGTACTTCATCTCCTAACTACTTTAATCTGTTGTGTATGGGGTTATAGGTGGCCTTTTGATTGAAAGGTAGTACAACAGCTGAATTTCTCCCATGAGACCCAACTCCTGGATCTCACTCCTTGGCTGGTGGTGGGTTATGTGTATCTGAGCTGAAGAGTTTTTAGTTCCATAAACTGAAGGCCTGACTCTGCTTATATGGGATGTAAAAGGGGTGTCTTCACTGCCATTATTGGCATTGTAGGAGTCAGAGAAGAGCTCTGTCCTGGGTGTGTGGGACATGGACAGTTGGAAAATAGCAGGACTTGAATGAACAGCTATTACCAGCAAAGTCAGTATGAGCTAGGGGTACAGAGATATTTCTAAATATAAAAAGTCACATGTAAATTAAAAGCTATTGGAAGGATCCTAAAATAGCTTCCATCTTTTCAAGAAGACATCCTTGTTCTCATGGTTTTAAAAATTTCAGCAGTAATTCATAACTCCTTGCAACAACAGATAAATGAAATCAGGTATAAATATTAGAATAATGGGTGCAGCTTTCAAATAGTCAGCACCCTTGGGTGCAGGTTTGTTTCCTTAGTAAATGGGGGGTTTAGTTGCCTTACAGACAGTCTTAGGTACATAAACCAACATACCCTTCTCTTCAGTGCCTCTTCTTCCTGGCAAAATTTTGCTTTTAGCACCTCAGTCTCCTAGTCAGAAGAAATTTTCCTTCATCTCTCTCCAGCTTCCATGATGGCAAATCATCTCTAAGTGAGGAAAAGGGGAAGTGCTGGGGTTAATGAGGCAGGAGAACAGCACCTAGGAGGGGAGTCACAGATAAAGGAGCAATTGCTCTTTTCCAGCCTTGTAGGTAAATTGCACTAATGCTGCAGAGAGAGGTGGACACTGGATACCTACATGGTCACTGTCATTTGCAACCTGCTCTAGGTGACTTTGCCTTTGCAGGGGATTGGTCTAGATATTGTCCTGGGGTTCTTTCCAACCACTATCATTCTGTGATTCTGTGCAAGAAAAGAGGTTGTTTGGGAATGGTGGTTGGCTGTGTACCTTTCTAGCATAAAAACAGGACAAGTCTTCTGTAGATCTGCTATTCTCTGCAATTTGAAACGGGCTAGAGTTCCTTGGCATCATGTGTGTCGTACAAGAACTTCACGTAAGAGCAGTGAAATATGCAGTGCTATAGTTATGTCTTCTGCTGCAATACAGCTGAGTTTTGTGTGTCCTGCATTTTACATGGCCATAATTAATGTGTTGGTCCTAATGACAAAGCTGATATGTGAAGGTCAAGAAATGACAAAGAATCCCATTTTGACAGCCTCTACTTCTGCAATTTGCTGGGAAGGAGAACTTAGCATATTGCTTAACAAAGGCAGGATTTTTTTTATTATCTCTTGTAAGATTCAAAGAGGGAGCGAAGCAATTACACCTTCACAGGAGCTAGAGCAGCAGCAATCACTTTCCTCTGAAGTGAGAACTACATATTAGGCAGCAGAATTTAAAAGCAGCATGCCTGTTCCCCCTGCACTCTAATGCTGTCACTGCTCTGCTGAAGCAAAACTCCCTAAATTCCCCTGAAAGCCATCAGTTCTCCTTGGCCAGCAAACCAGCTTGAATGGCCAGCTTGGTGGCACAGGGTGTCCATAGCTTGCCAGAAGAGTTGGCTGCCCTGTTTTGATCTCTGCAGAAGCAAAGATAGTTGTGATGATAGATACAAAGCTTACATCAGCTGTTTTTCTCTCATTTGGTTAGTCTGTCACCACTTGCAGCAGAGCTGGAATGTTCATAGCTACTGTTTGTGTGTATCATTGTTTAGATAGCTTCATACTTTTTACTCAGTCCACCAACTCAACAATTTGTTGGTTGTAGCTGACAGACACAGGACATACTTTGAGCTAGTGACATCTGGTGTGATATGATAGATAATTGTCCATTTTTACCAGCCAAGGAAGCAGTAATCTGATGTTTGAGAAATCCTGCTAAACAGGCAGCTGTCTGGCGTGACTCGGGCAAGTCCCATTTGCTAACCGTGACTGGTGGCTTTTTTTTTTGCTGTGTGAGACCTCTAGCCTGATATAATTGGGTTCTCAACCTGTGATGTGCCAACTCTTAGAAGGCAGCTTTCAAGGAGGGAGTTTGCAGCTCTGCACACAGCATCTGGGACTGTTTTCTGCACTTCAGTGGGTCTCAATAAAAGGCACAATTTCTCTTACCTTCCTATGGCTGAATACACAGTCTCTTCAATCAACCAGTTTGATTCCAGTCATAGGTTCAAATCATAGAAAAAGGGGGCTAGAGGGGAATTACTATTCTGTGATTCTGTAAATTGGAGACTTCACTTAATCCCCATCAAAACAGGTCAACTATGTGTGTCATTCCTGACAGAAATTTGCTAACAATCTCCACTGACTTCTGTAACTTTGCTGAGTTGTATGCTGTATTGGTATATTTTATACTTATCTGAATCATCTCTTTTTGAAGAAGCCTCTCTTATGAGGAGAGGCTGTAAAACCTGGGGCTGTTTAGCCTGGAGAAGAGCAGCCTGGGAGGGGATCTTTTCAGTACTGATCAATAGCTAAAAGGAGGGAGGTGGAGGGGGGAGGAGGAGCAAGAGGATGGGGTCAGTAGTAGTGGGATTGGGGGATTGGGAGCTCCAGGTGAGCGGGTGGATTTGATGATCTCAAAGGTCTCTTCCAACCTCAGCAGTTCTATGATTCCATTAAATGCCCCTAGAAACCCAATGGGAGGTGAAGCATGATAGCTTTACTGTATTTATAGCATATATATATGTATAAACAACATACAGAGAGAGAGAGAGTTCGGTTTTAAAGAGACAAAAAACCAGCTTATATTAATGGTAGGCGTAACTAATCAACGGGGCATATGCTCTGAAACTTTTTCCTGTCTTATGTATATTCTATTTTAAAGCTTCTCTGACACTCTCAGGAAGGAGGGAAATGTTTTATGAACTATTCCAGTTAATATCAGTCTTGATTTAAATTTTTGAGGAAATAGCTTCTTATTTTCATAGTCCAGTTAACAGTCTCCGTATGTCACTGTTTGAATTTACATGGCGAGGACAGATAGAGCTATGGCTTTTTCTTCCGAGAACAGAACTGTTCTTCTGTGTGTGCTGAGAATAGAGAGGAAGTTTGTGAAGACAAGCACAGAACAGAATCTGAAGGAATAAGAGTTTGCTGAGCCCTCTTTAGACAGCATATGAATTATGCTCCCTTTCTTGATCAGTATCACGACCATAGTGCATTTTCTAAAACCATTTTTGTTTTCCATAAGTCTGGGGGAAAAACCTCATTTTACCTGTCACAGTGAATGGATGGTGACAGTACACTGATTTCTGTGCCTAGAAAGATTAATGATGCTTCAAGAGCAGATCTCTTAAGTTCATCATTCAGAGGAGATTTCCATCACATTCCTAATGAATGCTTTGGGATCCAAGGACCTGGGAATAGATGTCATCATACAGGTTAGAGTCTATGCATAAAACGTCCAGACATTTATTCTAAAGGGATGGAAATGCAAATCCGTCAAGGACATTAGGGTAGCAGGCATGAAGGGGAAAAACAAACAAAAAATACCCCAAGCCAGCTACTTAGCAGTATCTTTTCTGTGTGTTGCAAGCTCTATCTGTATTGAGCAACTGATTCGAGCTTTCTGACTGAGGTTCAAATCTTTTCCCCTTTATTTTACTCACATCTACATACTTCTAAGAGTATGTCTCCTCTATTTCACCCCTTACATAAACATTTAATTTCATTCCATTTTCTTTTGGTTAGACACATATATTTTTTTCTTCTGATTTGGTAAAAACTCCCCATCCCTCCAGTGGATTTCTTCCAAAACCCACTCTCTTTATCACTTGTAAATGTATGTTCTCTTGTACATTTTCAAAACTGTGCATTTTTAGGAACTGCATCAGCACCTAGTCATGCCCTTTGCTAGTGTGGATAAGGTCAGGTAGGTAAGTAATTTAGCATCATTTTATCTATATAGTTTACAAAACAGATATTTCTGTTTAGAAGACAAATAATATTTTGTGGTACTTTTTCTTCTTTGAAAATAGATTATTTTTTTTTTAATACCTGTGTCCAGTTAAGGGACAACAAGAAGTGTGAATGTATCAACAAAACCCAGCAGCTGTGAATGTTTCTTTTTCCTCCTTGGGGGATTGTTTTGCTTTATTATGTTGATATAGTACAAACCAATGAAGCCCTGTATCATTTTGGGAAACTAAAATATATGTTTTTCATGAGACTTGTTTTGTTTCCATTAACTGAAGAGAAATAGCCACTTTAAAAACTCCAAGTTCTACAGCAAATAATCTCATTGTAAGTAAATTCTGTTGCTGTCTATATAAGCAGGCTATATAACATGTAGTAGTATAGTTAGAGGATCTGACAAAGAAAATAATGACAAATGATCTATGGCTCATCATCAGAACCTCCCATGCTCAGCACATGAAAGGGAAACCACCTAAGTCACACTGTATTCAGACAATCCTGAGCATCTCTTACTAACAGACAATTGTAACAACTAATAGATGAGGAAACAGAAATGGTTCAAAGCTCAGTTTCTATACTACTTCAATTCTACTGGAAGGAAATAGTCACAGTACTATATAGTACAAATTGGTATAAGACTGTCTTTTTTAAATGAAATGCAATAATTTTGTAGTGTCGTTTCTGTTTGATTTAGAGGGAGGGATTGAGTGTACCCTCAGTAAGTTTGCAGGCAACATCAAGTTGGATGGGCAGGTTTTATCTGCTGAAGGGCTGGGAGGCTCTGCAGAGAGATTTGGACAGGCTGGATCAGTGAGCCTCAATAAGGTCAAATGTGGAGTGCTGCACTTGGGGCACAACAACCCCATGCAACATTACAAGCTTGAGGCAGAGTGGCTGCAGAGCTGCTTGGCAGAGAAAGACCTGGAAGTATTGATTGGTAGCTGGCTGAATATGAGCCAGCAGTGTGCCCAGGTGGCCAAGAAGGCCAGCATCATCTTGTCCTGGGTCAGGAATAGTGTCAACAGTAGGGATGTGATTGTTCCCCTCTGCTCTGCACTGGTGAGCCTGCACCTTGACTACTGTGTCTGGTTTTGGGGTCTTCACTTGAAGAAGGACATAGAGGTGCTGGAGTGTTTAGAGAAGGGCAATGAAGCTGGTGGATGGCCTTGAACACAAGTCTTATGAGGAATGGCTGAGGAAGCAGGGATTGTTTGGTCTTCAGAAGGGGAGGGTGAGGCTACCTCACAGGAGGTTAAAACAAGGTGTTGGGTCAGTCTCATCTCACATGCAACAAGTGAATGAGCAAGAGGAAACTGATTCAAGTAGTGCCAAGGGAGGTTCAGGTTGGGTATTAGGAAAAACTTCATCACACAAAAGTTGATCAGGCACTGGAACAGGCTGCCCAGGTAGGTGGTGGAGTCACCATCCCTGGAAGTATTTAAAAAATATGTGGATGTGGTGCTGAGGGACATGGTTTAGTACAGGTGTGATTCTGAGCTCTAGGTAAGCAGTCCGACTTGACGATCTGAAGTCTCTTCCAGCCTCAACAGTTCTATGATTTATTAGCCACCAATTCTAACTATCTTGGAAAGTACCAATAACTTCTGCTAGAAAATAAACACAGCAAAGTGTAAGTTTGTGTGCTCAGTTTGGAATTTTAAATTGCAGCACTGAATTTTTCTTGGCAAAACAAAGTGGAGAGTTTTTACTTTTAGTGAAATGCTTTGGCAGTGATGTTGTTAATGGATCATTACAGTTGTAAGGAATGAAAAAGAAATTGCTAGGCTGAAATGCCAAGCTGAGAGTTAATAGAGTTATTAATTTAATCAGTTAATAGGATTTGAAGAACTGTCAATATTGACCCAACAATTAATTTTACCCATTGGGCATATCAAGCTATTCTAGCCATTATTAGTATTTAATCAGTGAAAATTTTAATGACAATAAGGAAATCAATATTTAATTCTCAAAAATGTAGCATCAAAAATTTGTAGGGCTTACAAATAATTTTTTTTTAACATGCCACTAGTAGCATGGCTGGAATGGACAAAAAAAAAAAAGGACAAAAAAGGTCTTACCCTTCTAATGATCTGATTTAGGATTATGGTATTGGATAATTTGAAAAGGCAGACTGTTCAGTATTAAATGCCCCCAAACCTCAGGACATTAAAGGAAGAAGTGAGAAGTTGTGCTTTGGTGGCTCATTTCTCTCTGAAGAAAACACTGTAAATTCCTAGAAGCAGGACAATGCCAGCTCTTTAAATATTCAGTAGCACCTCAGAGCACCCTGTGGGACTGTGTTCATTCACTAGAAAGGTTTGTTCTGTTTTATCATCTTTGAAAAGCTGTGCCACAAAAAGCAGAAATGTGACTCACAAGACCCCAATGTATTTTTTTTTGCTCTTCTTGTCCTTCCATGATTATAAATGCTCTATGATTCCTTTAAGCCATATGTTACCCTGAAAATGGTAGCATATGCAGGTTTCAAAATTAACAGTATGCAGCTTTGTAACAATTAACCATCTGCTTATAGTGCTGTTAGGAACTGACGGTGTCTCTATGGAAGGCAAGGAAATATTAGGATAACATACCTGCCAAGCCTCAGTCAGGAGTTTTCCTACCTTGTAATTTGTAATCCCGTGAGAGCAATGAGAGGCAAAACTGCATCAGTCACAAACTGAACTCCCCCTAAACACTTATCCTAACATGAGTGGTGAATTGAGCAGGTCCAGAAGCAGATGTCAACCAAACAAAAAGTGGATTAAAGACATAAGCCCAAGGGGACAGATTTGGTAAAGAGTCTGGAGGAAGTACTAATCTAGCTGCAGGTTGACCTGGCTGTGCACATATGACAAAAGATAGCTGCACAGCAACCCTTTAATCACATACCTGGCCAGTGTGCTTAGATAGCCATAAAATGCTTTTGGTTGGAAAAGACCTTTAAGATTGAGTCTAACTGTTCCTAACTCTCCCAAAGCTGGTGCTATACTATGTCCTTCAATATCACATCTTTGTGGCTCTGAAACACCTCCAGGGATAGTGACTTCACTACCTCCCTGGGCAGCCTGTTCCAATGCCTGACCTCTCTTTCAGGAAAGAAATTTTTCCTAATAACCAACCTAAGCCTCCCCTGGTACAACTTGAGGCCATTTCCTCTAATTTTGTCATTTGGTACTAGGGAGAAGAGGCCAATCCCCACCTGGCTCCAACCTTCTTTTAGGGAGTTGAATAGAGCGAGAAGGTCTCTCCTCAGCCTCTCTTCTCTAAAGTAAACAATCCCATGTCACTTAGGTGCTCATCACAAGACCTGTTCTCCAAAGCCTTCACCAGCTTCTTTATACAGTATTTTCAAAAAACATGGGTGATTTGGGCATTTTAATTTTTGTTGATAGCATGAATGCAGGCTTCACATTGTTATGCAGTGGCTTGTGTGAAAAGAGAGCTTAAAACCTCATCTTGTGGCCATGACTCATGCTCCTTCCTTGGATAGCTGTGTTACCAGAAGCCAGAATTGCATTTGTGCAAGCAGTATTAAACGAGGGAGGGGGAGTTTGCATCATCTTCTCCAGCCAGATGTGAGCTCATCACAGCAAGATCATAGGGGTTGGGGTCTGATGAAAACCTTATCATTTTCCTGGTGTGCTACTTTAAGCACTAATATTTGTTGCTAAATAGTTTTTCATAAAATCACAGAACGATGGTGTTTGGAAAGGACCTCTGGAGAGCATCTACTCCAACTCTTCTGCTGAAGCAGAGTCACTCACAGCAGGTTGCAGAGAATTGTGTGCGGGTGGGTTTTGAAATTCTTTGGGGAAGGAGACTCCTCAACCTCTCTGAGCATCCTGCTCCAAGGCTCTGTCATCCTCAAAGTTACTTCTGTTATTTTAGAGAAACCTCCTGTGTTATCCTCTGTGTTCATCGCTTCATGGTCCTACCACTGGACACCACTGAAAAGAGTCTGCCTTATATTCTCTTGCCCCCCACCCTTTAGCTCCTGGTGAACATGGAAGAGATCCTTTCTCAGGCTGTTCTTCTCCAGGCTAAACAGCCCCAGGGCTCTCAGCCTTTCCTTCTTACAGAGATGCTCCAATCTCCTCATCATCTTTGTAGCCTCCGTTGGACTCTCTCCAGTAGTTCCCTCTCCCTCTTGAACTGGGGAGCCCAGAACCAGACACAATAGTTCAGGTACAGCCTCACCAGAGCAGTGTTAGAGAGGGAGGACAGTCTGCCCATGTAAAAATGCACATGGGGAATAGTGATCTAAGAAACACTCATGATCTTTTCCCTCCCTTCCCAGAAGAAACCCTTTTGTTAGACAAATAATCTCTAGATGATTTATGGAGTTGCAAGAGAAAACAATTAAAACCCAGTGAAATAACTGGTCCTATTGGTTTCTGTCTCAAAAAATGTCATTGTTTGATATGGAGGAAAGAGAAACAACATATGAAGAAGCTAATGAGAAGCTGAGTCCTGGGGAAATTAGATTTTGGTGTGATCTAATTTCAGCTTTAAAAGTTCACACATTAAAATAGTTTAATTAGAGGCTTTGAAATATAACATCAAGTAGGAGGTGGTGCTCCTATCCTGGCAACTCTTACTGCACCTGACCTGCTGGACCAAGATGGGTTGAATTTATCTAGAAAGGGTAAGAGGGTGCTGGCACTGGGGTTGGCACGACTCATTGGGAGGGCTTTAAACTAGGTCTGAAGGGGGTGGGTGTGGAAACCAGTCTCCCTGGAAAGGAGGGAGGACCACACAAACTGGTGAAATCAGCAGCCCAGCTGAAGTGCATGTACACCAATGCACGCAGTATGGGCAACAAACAAGAGGAACTGGAACTCTTGGTTCACCAGGAGAACTATGATGTAGTTGCCATTACAGAAACGTGGTGGGACGATTCTCACAATTGGAGTACTGCACTGGGGGGTTATAAGCTCTTTAGGAGAGACAGGCAAGGGAGAAGAGGAGGAGGGGTGGCCCTGTATAGTAGGGAATCTTTTGATGCCTCTGGACTCGAGGTTGCAGATGAAAGGATTGAATGCTTGTGGGTTAAAATCAGAGGGAGGCCACACAAAACTGACATGCTGGTTGGAGTCTGTTATAGACCACCCAACCAGGATGAGGAGGCCGATGAGATATTCTATAAGCAGCTGGAAGCTGTCTCAAGATCATCAGACCTTGTCCTTGTGGGGGACTTTAACCTACCAGACATCTGCTGGGAACTTAATTCAGCAGAGAGGAGACAGTCCAGAAGGTTCCTAGAGTGCATGGATGACAACTTCCTGATGCAGCTCTCAGGTGAACCTACCAGGGGCAAGGCTCTGCTTGATCTGCTGTTCTCAAATAGAGAAGGGCTGGTGGGAGATGTGATGGTTGGAGGCTGTCTAGGGTGCAGCGACCATGAGATAGTGGAGTTTTCAATATGCAGGGAGATAGGGAGGAGCAGTAACAGAACCCTCACTTTGGACTTTCGGAGGGCAAACTTCAGGTTGTTCAGGCAACTTATTCGGAAAGTTCCCTGGGTAACAGCCCTTAAGAACAAAGGGGTCCAGGATGGTTGGACCTACTTCAAACAGGAGCTCCTAAAGGCACAGGAACTGGCAGCTCCCACATGCCGTAAGACGAGCCGGCGGGGAAGACGACCGGCCTGGATGAGCTAACAGCTCCTGAAGGATTTAAGGGAAAAAAAGAGGGTTTATAACCTTTGGAAAGGGGGGGAGGCAACTAGTGATATGTTTAAGGATGTTGTTAGATCATGTAGAAGAAAAATTAGAGAGGCAAAAGCACAGTTAGAAATTAAACTGGCCGCTTCTGTGAAAGACAACAAAAAGCATTTTTATAAATGTAATAATGTTAAAAAGAGGGGCAAGAGGAACCTCCACTCTTTATTGGACGTGGAGGGTAACATTGTAACTAAGGATGAGGAGAAGGCTGAGATTCCAAATACCTTCTTTGCCTCCATTTTCAACAGTAAGGGAGGAGGACTTCAGGATAACTGGCCTCCTGAGCTGGTTGATGGGGTCAAGGAGCAGTGTTGTACTCCTGAAATCTATGTGGAATTAGTTCGAGACTTGTTGAGTCACTTGGATATTCATAAGTCCATGGGACCTGATGGGATTCATCCTAGGGTGCTGAAAGAGCTGGCAGATGAGCTGGCCAAGCCTCTCTCCATCATTTTCCACCAGTCCTGGCTCACTGGAGAGGTCCCAGAAGACTGGAAACTGGCCAGTGTGACACCCATCCACAAGAAGGGATGGACAGAAGAACCTGGGAACTACAGGCCTGTCAGCCTGACCTCAGTGCCAGGGAAAATCATGGAGCAGATTGTCTTGGGGGCAATCACTGCACACCTGAAGGATGGCCAAGAGATCAGGCCCAGTCAACATGGATTTAGGAAGGGCAGGTCCTGCCTCACCAACCTGATCTCCTTCTATGCTCAGGTGACAGCCTGGTGGACGTGGGAAAGGCTGTGGATGTAGTCTACCTGGACTTCAGCAAGGCCTTTGACACTGTCCCCCACAGCAAACTCCTGGCCAAGCTGTCAGCCTGTGGCTTGGACAGCAGCACTCTGCTGGGTTAGGAACTGGCTGGAGGGCCGAGCCCAGAGAGTGGTGGTGAATGGTGCCACATCCAGCTGGCAGCCTGTCACTAGTGGTGTCCCCCAGGGATCAGTGCTGGGCCCCATCCTGTTCAATATCTTTATTGATGATCTGGATGAGGGGATTGAGTCCATCATCAGTAAATTTGCAGATGACACCAAGCTGGGAGCAGGTGTTGATCTGTTAGAGGGTCGAAGGGCTCTGCAGAGGGACATTGACAGGCTGGACAGATGGGCAGAGTCCAACATGATGGCATTCAACATGTCCAAGTGCCAGGTGCTGCACTTCAGCCACAACAACCCCATGCAGAGCTACAGGCTGGGGTCAGAGTGGCTGGAGAGCAGCCAGGTGGAAAGGGACCTGGGGGTACTGGTTGACAGGCGCCTGAACATGAGCCAGCAGTGTGCCCAGGTGGCCAAGAGAGCCAATGGCATCCTGGCCTGCATCAGACATAGTTTGGCCAGCAGGAGCAGGGAGGTCATTGTACCCCTGTACACAGCACTGGTTAGGCTACACCTTGAGTACTGTGTCCAGTTCTGGGCCCCCCTCAGTTTAGGAAAGATGTTGAATTGCTGGAGCATGTCCAGAGAAGGGCAACGAGGCTGGGGAGAGGCCTTGAGCACAAGCCCTATGAGGAGAGGCTGAGGGAGCTGGGACTGTTTAGCCTGGAGAAGAGAAGGCTCAGGGGAGACCTGATTGCTGTCTACAACTACCTGAAGGGAGGTTGTAGCCAGGAGGGGTTTGGTCTCTTCTCCCAGGCAACCAGCACCAGAACAAGAGGACACAGTCTCAAGCTGGGCCAGGGGAGGTTTAGGCTGGAGGTGAGGAGAAAGTTCTTCACAGAGAGAGTGGTTGGCCATTGGAATGTGCTGCCCAGGGAGGTGGTGGAGTCGCCGTCCCTGGAGGTGTTCAAGAGGGGATTGGACGTGGCACTTGGTGCCATGGTTTAGATAGGCATGGGGTGTAGGGTGACAGGTTGGACTCGATGATCCTTGAGGTCTCTTCCAACCTTCTTGATTCTTGATTCTTGATTCTTTTATTCTAATACCTGTCTCCTGGGAACCCTTACAATATCCCTCATTTCTGAGGAGTTAGAAGCCCTGTGCTATTAACAAGGAGTTAGCTGCCCCCAAAACAGGTCCTTGCTAACAGCTCCCCTCTGAGAGAGACTGCAGTTTTGCCTTTTTGGGCTGGTGTAAAGCAAGATATGACTGTTGTGCAACAAAATAGAATCATTCTGGTTGGAAAAGACCTCAAAGATTATCGAATCCAACCATCAACCTAACACCACCATGACCACTAAACCATGTCCCCAGGTGCCATATCTAGACGTTTCTTGAACACCTACAGGGATGGTAACTCCATTACCTCCCTGGGCAGCCTGTTCCAATCCCTGACCACTCTTTCAGAAAAGACAGTTTTCCTAATATCCAACCTAAACCTCCCCTGGTGCAGCTTGAGGCCATTTCTTCTTGTCCTTGACAATAGAAAGAAGAGACCAACACATACCTCAATCCAATCTCCTTTCAGGGAGTTGTAGAGAGTGGGAAGGTCTTCCCTCAGCCTCCTTTCCTGCAGACAGCTTGTCTTGCTGGCCACGCTATTGCTGATCCAGACCAGGATGCTGTTGGCCTTCTTGGGTACCTGGCTCATGATCAGCCAGCTCTCATCCAGCATCTCCAAATCATTTTCTGCTAGGCAGTGTTTTAGCCATTCTGTCCCAAGCCTGTAATGTTGCATGGGGCTGCCTGTTGTGACTCAACATGGCAAGAAGTGTTGGTGTTTCCCAAACCAATTCATTTTCATTGCTGGAGTATATTAAAGGTTAGGCTTCTTTGTCAGTCATAGCTGCAGAAAATCTTCTTCAACATTATTTATTCTCCCAATTTGGTCCATGTATCCTAATCCTAGGAGTCTTGCCTATTCCAGGATGAAATCCTACTCTTTATCTGATCCTTAAGAAAATTTTCTGGCAGATTTAGTGATTTATTTCTTTGAGAACTTGTCACCAACTGTGCATACAGAGCATGTTTAAGACAAACTGTTATCCAAGCTCTAATCACTTGTATATCTCCAATGCATATTCTGATGACACAGGAGTGGAAACTTTGTAGATGCATGAAATTGTTAGCTCTGAGCAACACAGAAAATCTTTCTTATAAATTATGTATGCTTAATTTGACAAGGTCCTTTCATACTGAGAAAATGATATGCCATTCACTATTCTTGCTGCACTGGTGATTTCCATCAAATGTCCAGAAGAAGACCTAGAAAGCACTGAAAATAAGCAAAGCTTTTAATAATTCTTCCTATAAAAATGAGTTCATGGAAATTTAATGTGTATATGGTATTTTGGAGAATCAGTTTTACATCAACATGTAGGTTTCAAAAGGGAAACAAGACTGTTAAATAGCTCATCAAAAACTGTGAGATGGAATGTCGTAATTTGATCACAGTCTGCCTTGTAAAGTTTTGTTGAGAATTAAAATTTTTATCTAAGAATACTTCTTACTATCTACCTTTTTCTTCCTTTGAACTTTTTAACGTTCTGCTAGATCCCAGGGTTGGTAGTAGAGAGACTTGGATTAGGCATCAGCATCCCAAGTCCTTCTCTAGATAAAATAGGATGCTTATGGTAAGGATTTCTTCTTCAAAGATCTTGGGCCCACCTAGGGCTCTGTTTCTCATCTGTCCACAGCTGAAGATTAAAAACTGCACAACTGCCTCTCCCACCCTCAGTTAACCCAAAGGGTTGCTGCTTGTTTTGCTGGGGTGTTCACTCTCCATGGGATTCACTGAGCTGAAGTCCATCCAAGTCAGGCACCAGTCAGGTGGCCACTGGCAACTGTTGGCCAAGATACCTTCAGCTGAGGACCAGGCAAACAGTGTCAGACAGAGCTTGAGAGTTTCATCTGTCAGGTTGGCACAAATCCTTTGTCTGGCCCATATGGAAGGGAAGTAAATGAGAAAAGTCATACTACAGAGCATATCTCTGCCTTTGCATTACCAAAAGTCTAAAATGGTTTTAGAAGACAAGGTGAAACAGTTTTTATTAGCAATGAGAATCAACATTTGCATTTAAGTTCCTGTAGGAGTGGTTACTGTGCAAGTTGCCCTTGCAAGACCTCAGGTATTGAGTGTGCATGCTGTGGTGTTCTTCATCAACAGCTTTCTTTCTAATGTTCATTTTTAGTACTTACAGTTGTCCAGATAATCATTATGCTGAAGAACTTTTTTTTTTAAAGGGTTGTACACTTTGTTAGCACAGATAAGAAACTTTGTGAGGCCACACCGTGAGTACTGTGTTTCTTTCTGGGGCCCTCACTACAAGAAAATACTGAGGTGCAGGAGCAGGTCCAGAGAAGGACAAGTATACTGCAGCATTACCAAGTCTGGTGTTAAACCATGTCCTTCAGCACCGCATCTGTGGCTTTTAAACATCTCAAGAGATGGGGATTCAACCACTTCCATGGGGAGCATATTCCACGCTTTGAGAACCCTTTTAGTGAAGAAGTTTCTTCTAACAGCCAACCTAAACCTTCCTGGCGCAACTTGAGGCCATTTCCTCTCATCCTATCCCTTGTTACTAAGGAGAGACCAAGACCCATCTTGCTCCAACCTCCTTTCAGGGAGCTGTAGAGAGTGAGAAGGTCTCCCCTCAGCTTCCTTTTCTCCAGACTAAACAACCACAATTCCCTCAGTTGCTCCTCACAAGACCTATTCTCCACCCTTCATCAGCTTCTTTTCCCTTCTCTGACCTGTTCCATCACCTCAACGTCTTTCTTGTAATGAGGAGAGTGTGCAGTCAGTTACATTTGGATCATCTAAAAGATTATTCCATATTAACGGTGGTGTAAGTATTTGGCAGAATCTGGGTCATTTTACCCACTTTCAACATGCATCCAAGTTGAACATCAGTACAGTAAAATCTTTTCAGTTACTGAAACAAAGTAGCAGAAAACAATTCGGTTCTGTGCAATGTGTTGATGTATTCAAATATCCATTGATCAAAGCACTGCAAAAAGTCCATTTTGGGTTGGATGTGCTAGGCTGATCTCTAAAAATGCCAGATGGAGTTAATGGACTGAAAAAGGGGGAGTGGGGGGGGGTGGAATTGTGATACACTCTGTGCATATTTTAAGAAGTAAAATGATAAGAGAAGTAGGAACAAAAAAAGTTTAGAAAGTTGTTCAGAACAAGGGAAGTTCATCCACTCAGTTTTAAATCATTTAGTTATAAATGAAGCAAATAATTTCTATTTCTTCTGAATACCAGAGAGAAAAGATTATCTTCATACCAGCAGAATGTCTGTAGACATTTCAAACAATGGAATTTGGCATGCTGTCAGAATAGCATACGCTAACTTCTTCCTTCTCAAAACACATTTGCATATTCAATTAGAAATAGTTGGAATTCTCTGTATTAATTGTCTTTCACTCAAAAAGAACTCTACGGCTGTTCTAGCTGTTGTGTATTTGGTCATCCTGAGTAGTGACTCATGAAGAGAGAACTGGAGATGCAAAGAATAAAAAAACATTGCTCAAGTTTATGAAGATTTATTATGGACCAGCAGTCCTTTTGTGACAGGACAGAAACTCATAGTGAAAAATGAAGATATCATGATGGTGGAATTCACCCCTCTGCAGCAGTCCAGTACAGTGCCCCTGAAAGTAAGTGCAGCTTACCCAGAATAAGGTTTGAGTGAGACTAGGAGCAGATAGTCCTTTTCAGAGTAGAAAAGTGGCTGGATAGTCATGCCCTGAGAATGGTGATGAATGGAGTTCAAATCCACTTGTGACCAGGGCATTCCTCAGGGCTCAGTGCCGGGGCCAGGTCTCTTCAATACCTTTATCAGTGATCTGGACAAGGGGATTGAGTGCACGCTCAGTAAGTTTGCAGTTGACACCAAACTGAGTGGAAGTGTTGATTTGCTTGAGGGTTCTGTACAGGGGCCTAAACAGGCTGCATTGATGGGCTGGGAACAATTTGATGAGATTCAATGAGGCTAAGTCCTGTGTCCTGCACTTCGTTGACAACAACAACATGAACACTCCAAGCTTGGGGCAGTGGCTGGAAAGCTGCCCAGGAGAGAAAGACCTGGGGGTGCTGATTGACATGAGCCAGCAGTATGCTCAGGTGGTCAAGAATGCTAACAGCATCCTGGCCTGTATCGGGAATAGTGTGGCCAGCAGGTGAGGCCACATCTAGAGTCCTGGGTTCAGTTTTGGGATCCTCACTCCAAGAACATCATCGAGGTGCTGGAGTGTGTCCAAAGAAGGATGATGAAGCTGGTCTAGAGCACAAATCTTGTGAGGAGCAGCTGAGGCAACTGAGATTGTTTAATGTGGAGAGAAGGAGGCTGAGAGATCTTCTAGCTTTCTGCAACTCCTTGAAAGGACTTTGTAGTGAGGTGGGCGTTCATCTCTTCTCTTAGGTGACAAGCAACAGGATGAGGGGAAGCATTCCTGAGTTGCACCCAGGGAAGGTTTAGATTGGATATTAAGAAAGATTTCTTGACTGAAAGAGTGGTTAAACATCGTCAGAGGCTACCCAGGGAAGTGGTGAGTCACTGTTCCTGGAAGTATTTTAGAAATGTGTATAGGTGATACTTCGGGGCACAGCTTAGTGGTGAACCTAGCAATGTTGGGTTAACGGTAGGACTCTTGTCTTGGAGGTCCTTTTCAACCTTAATGATTTTATAATTGTATGATTCATCCATGTTGAATTAAGGACCAAAATGTCTTTGAGGACCATCAGGTCACTTCATCAAGATCTTAAACACAACTCTCCTTTCAAGTAGGGTATAAGGTCTAGAATGTTATGCACGGTGTAGGACAATGCATTTTCCAAATGGGTTCAGCACTCTGACCACAAACTGGTTTGTATAGTATTTTCCTTCATTTGTATGTAGAAGGCTCTGGCAGGAACTTATATCAGCCTTCCGGTACCTGAAGGGAGCTACAAGAAAATTGAGGAGGGATGTATTACTAGGGCTTGCAGTGATAGGGTGAGGGAGAATGGATTTAAGCTGGAAAAGGGCAGATTTAGACTGGATATTAGGAAGAAATTCCTTACAATGAGAGTGGTGAGACACTGGAACAGGTTGTACAGGGAGGTGGTGGATGCCCCCTCCCTGAGGTGTTCAAGTCGAGGCTGAATGAGGCCTTGAGCAACCTTGTCTAGTGGAAGGTGTCTAGTGGAAGGGGGATTGAAAGCAGATGATCAGTAAGGTCCCTTCCAAATCAAATCATTCTGTGATATGATTCTCTTAATATGAAATAGAATTTGGAACACTGGAGTAGGTTAGATGATTTTTTTTAAAACATTTTTGCAAGTCAAATGTTATGAGTAGAGCCTGTGATCTACTGTTGCTCAGTTTTTGTTTTGTTTTTTTTTTCTCCAGCTTTTTTCCTCCAACTTGTCATGTAAGCTCTTGTTTGTTTCTCTTGGGTTTGATTCTCTCATGGGTTTTGGTTTGCTTCTGTCTTTATACAGCGGTATTAGTTGTCTTAACATTTTGTTGGGGGCAAATCAACATGGATTTTGTTCTTTTACCCGGTCCCTGTGTAATCTCACTGTGGCTTGTTTGGGGATTATTTTTTTTTTATCCTGAGGGTACACATGATGGCTTGGTCCTGTCATTTTTGCTTGACATGATTTATTTTTAATATATATTTACAAACCCTAAAACCATGGTAGATTTTCTTCTCTTAAGAGTGAAGCAGTATATTAAGCAGCACTTAGACCAGACATCAATACATATGCAGTTCTGTCAGGATGCTGTTATTTAGGGTGACTGGGTTTGGTCAAAGGCCATCCATCATCACTAAATAATGAGTAGATCACTAAATAATGAGTAGAGTATCAAATGCCAGTTTGCAAAGAAAGCAATACTACAAACAATCCAATGTGTCTTGATCTTTGCAACAAGGGGCAGAAGCCTCAAGCTTAGACAGCTCTGGATCTGCTTCAAGCCTTCTTAACGTAGCTGAACTGAGGGGAGAGGTCCTGAGGTGAGATCTGGTTGTAGACCCCAGCTGGAAAATGTTCTTTGTGGATACATAAAAGGCAACATCTATCATTCAAATCAACAGATACCTGTCTTTTACCAGTCCATACATAGACAAGACAGACACAAGCAGGCAAGAATGCAAGTATTTTATATTATGTGTTTTCCCCACTTGGCTTTGTGCTAGAGTAAGGTACAGAACAGAAAGATCTGAAAAACCTTTAAGAGCTCATAGTGTTCCTTTTGTGATAGCTGCTACTTTGTCTTTCCTGAAAAGGTGATTTCTGAGCTGATGTTAGAGCATGGGAGCGCTACAGCTTCCCCAGATTGCCTGCCCCAGAGCTTCACAGTCCTTACCATTAGGGTGGTTTCACCAAGGACTTGTCTGGATTTTCCTTGCCCCAGCTGAATTCTTTGCATGCCCACTGCATGAATGCGATGCAGACTGCTCTCCTGGGCTTTGAAGATGTCTCTTTAAGTTGTGTTTTCTGGACATCTGAATAGTCACTATCATCCACTGGTCCTTCTCCAGTTAAACTTCCCTTCCCCCTTACCTTCTTTCCCCTCCATTTTTGGTAGTTGTTCGGTTTGATATTTTTTTTTTTTTTAATATTGAGAGACATTTTGGTAAAGAAGGTCATTGCACTGCTAGACCACATCCAGAGAAGGACAACAAAGCTGGTGAAGGGTTTGGAGAACAGGTCTTATGAGGAGTAGCTGAAAAACCTGGGGGTATTTAGTCTGGAGAAAAGGAGGCTGAGGGGAGACTTCATTGCTCTCTACAGCTTCCTGAGAGGAGGTTGGAGCCAGGCTGGGGTAAGTCTCTTCTTCCAGGTAACCATAGACAGGATGAAAGGAAATGATTTCAAGTTGCACCAAGAGAGGTTTAGGTTTGATATTAGGAAAAAATTCTTTCCTGAAAGAGTGGTCAGGGATTGGGACGAGCTGCCTATGGAGGTGGTGGAGTCATTAACCCTGCTGGTGTTCATAAAATGTGTTGCCGTGGCACTTCAAGACATGGTTTAGTGGCCCAACCATTGAGTCCACAGTTGGACTTAATGATCTTAAAGGTCTTTTCCAATAATGATTCTATGATCCTGTGATTCTGTGTGCACATGTTGAAACAGGAAGTATTACTGCACATCTCTTGGCAGCTCCCTTTTGTTGGTAACCATGTGTAGCGTTTTTTACTTTCTTGTGGCATTATTGGCTCAGATTTCACTTATGGTCCCCCTTTCTGCCAGCTTTTCCTGAGGAACTATGGTTCAGCAAGTTCCCTGCTCTATATTTGTGGTTTGCATCTGTCCCTACTCAGCAGTGTGCAGTGAGGACGTGTTATTTGACGTCTTCTTAAAGCTGAGTTTGTAGTGGACTTAAAATTACAGCATTTGTGTTTTTGCCAGCCAATACATGTGAAAGAAACTGATCAAAATACTGAGCCCTTCTCAGCAAAACCATTAACATTGTGCTGGGTCTCAATGCACGAAAGAAAGTCCTCAGTTTGAGAGGCCTGGGAGTTGTTGGAGAGATTATGATGTTTTCTTATTGCTGGTGCTGTTTAAGTTATGGAAAGTAATTGGAGACTGCAGGCATAATACCTCCTGCAGTGTTACCATCTATTGATTTTTGATACTATCTGTGAAGCTTGGTGATAAGATAAAATGAGCTAATTTAAGTCCAAGCATTTCATTCCTCTGCCATGCTCCAGATGGCCATTTCCTGGACTGGTGGAGGTGTGATGGGACAAGCTTTCAGAAGGCTGTTTTGTTCTTCCATGCTGGGCCTTGTAACTGAAATGCCATTCACTGTGCTGTCAGTTATTGTCCCGATCACTATGCAGCTGCCAGAACAGAAAGACAGGTGGGCAGATGCTACTTGCACCAGGGGAAGTTGAGTTTGGATATTAGAAGAAACTCCTTCACTCAAAGGGTTCTCAAAGACTGGAACAGGCTCCCCAGGGAGGTGGTCGAATCCCCATCCCTGGAAGTGTTTCAAAGAAGCAGAGATGTGGTGCTGAGAGGTGTGGTTGAGAACCAGACTCAGTAGAGTTAGAGAATGGTCGGACCTGATGATCTTAAAGGACTTTTTCAACTGAAACTATTTTATGTTTCTATCTCTCTTTGGCTGAACAATCCCTTATTTTACATAAATTAACCCCCCACCCCACCCCCCCCCCACCCCCGAAAAGAAAAAGGTAAAAGTGAGATAAGGCTGAGGAAAGGTAAGGGGAGGAAAGTGATTTGGAAGTTAGATGCAGAATTCAAAAAGCAAACAAAACTGGTACTTTTTGGACAAAGGTTTGAGGAAATGCTCAGTTTTCTTAGAGACAAATTCATCGCCATCAACTTACTCCCCAGCACACTTAGAGCTATATGGGTCATAATTTTATTTTGACCAAAGGTATTAATTTGTTTCAAGTTTGGTATGAGCCCATTAGAAGTGAACCAGGACAATCAGCAACATCAACAACTGTAACATCAACAATTTTGAGAATCATGAAATGTAGAGACTAGCAAGGTCAATAATTAACCAGCAAACATTAAATGAACAATAGTCTGTGTATTAATTATCAGTTAATTATCATTCAAGATACCATATTTTTAGCCGTTATATGCTCAAATGCATGGTTTCATGTTTCACTCAGTGTCCCTTCATTAAAAAAAAATGTTTCCTATTACTTTTATAATTAACAGTGTAATGCTTTAACTGTTAGATTTTGGAAATTTACTGGGCATGATTTGTACAGAAAAAAAATGTGCATAGTATATTCCATCTGTATTCTGCATTGTAGCACAGAGAAGGAAATATTGTCTCCTCCAAAGAGCTTGATCTTTTGCTGTCACCTGTCTGGAATGCTTCAGTGGCACAGAGATTTGTTCAGTCTGTTGGAACTCATCAGATGTTAGAAACACCCTATAATTCATTGTGCAGATATTTGTGTCATCTCTCTTGAAGCATGGAGGGAACTAGGGCCTCATCTGAAATACCTTGAAATTCCATTTGCAGAAAACCCACTGTGAAAGTCTGGCTGCAAACAGAGGAGAAACCATTCTGATCCCTTTTACACAAGAAAAGTTTCATGTGAGTGTGTTCTGCCCCTGCTCTTTCCCCAACAAGGAAAATTTATTTCATCTGCAGTGTTTCCTCCCCACAATGGCAAGTATTTCAAAGAATCATAGAATCATTAAGCTTGGAAAAGACCTCCAAGGTCATCAAGACCAACCATTAACCTAACACTGCCAAGTCCGTCACTAAACCATGTCTTGAGCTGTCTTGTCTACACATCTTTTTAAACACCTCCAGGGACAATGACTCCACCACTTCCCTGAGCAGACTGTTCCAGTGCTTAATCACTTTTACAGTGAAGAAATTTTGCCTATTATCCTATCTAAAATTCCCTGGTACAACATAAGGCCATTTCCTCTCATTCTGTTGTTTATCACCCGAGAAAAGAAACCAACTCCCACCTCACTCCAACATCCTTTCAGGGAGTTGTAGCAAGCGATAAGGTCTTCCTTCAGTCTCCTTTTCTCCACAAAAAAAACCCAGTTACCTCGGATGCTCCTCACAAGACCTGTTTTCCACACCCTTCACCAGCATCAGGCTTTTCTCTGGACATGCTGCAGCACTTCACTGTCTTTCTTGGAGTGATGGGCCCAAAACTGGACCCTGTATTCAAGGTGTAGGCTCACCAGTGCTGAGTCCAGGGGGACAATCCCTTCCCTGATCCTGCTGGTCACACTATTGCTGATCAAGGCCAGGATGCTGTTGGCCTTCTTGGCCACCTGGGCACACACTGGCTCATTCTCTACCTGCTGTCCTTTTTTCTGTAACCTGACGCAAAGTTAGCATTGGGTAGACAGTTTGGAATCTGTCCTGCCTACCCAAAGTTAATCTATCATCACCTTTGGAGACAATCAGAACTGGCAGAGTGAGTTCATACCACATCAGTACCTTTTCCATCATGCATTTGCAGTATTTCTGAGTCTGAGCAGTTGAAATGGATTATGTATAAAACGGCAAATTAAATTGTTCTTCGTGAGTTTAGTTGCCAGCTCATTCACAATCATTGTCTCTTCATGCCTTATCACAGGAGAGTTCACTGATAAGTGTGTGTTCTGCTTCATACTCAGCATCAATATCTCAAGAAGAGTGTGTGATCACAGCTGGAGAATCACCCAATTAGACAGCTTGAGTAAATGGCTTGTTTCTTGGGAATAATGAAAGAATTCTGCATAATGATGCAAAAATACTTTTTACTGCTTCACTTCACGCCTGTCCTCTAGCCTGCTTCTCTTTCTGAAGTAAACCCATCCCATCTGAAGGCAGGGTTTAGCAGGAGCACATCCAGGTGGATTTTGAATGGCTCTGGAGATAGAGGCTCCACAACAATTAGTTTGTTCAGATCATCCATCAGAAAGGGAGGCTCACAGCTGTGAGCTCTGTTAGGTCAGAACCTGCAATACCTCTGTTTGTGCAGAAAATGGCTGAGTTTAAGACATAGAGAAGAGGCAGGAGCTGGAGGCATGGTCATTGCTGATAAGGCAAAGGTGAGCATGGTATATCATAAATAAAATAAGCATTTGATAGAGAACAGTCAAATCAATTTTATAAGGGAGCTACTCATTAGGAGGTTCACAGCTTGCAAATATTTTTGCACCTCACCCAGCAGGTCTGTGCTGTACAATAGGTTTTAGTGTGTGTTTCTGGCCATCAATATCAGGTTTCTTCCAGTTTATCTTTAAAGGTCAATCACTATCTGCAAACTAGTAGTGAATTATGCACTATTAGTGAGTAGTCAGCAAAACTGTGTTCTTGTTTGTGTGGAAGGAGATGTGTTGTAGCTTAATTGTAGTGTAAACATCTATTCTGTAGCTACATTAGCAAAGTGCTTCTAATTCAGAGATCATCTTCTATGAATCAGGCAGAAAAATGTCAAATCTTTGTATCCATTAGAACAAATTGAGCATATTTCTGAAAGTATTTCCATTAATATAAAAAAGAACTACATGAAAAGTTTAGGTGAATGCTGAGTATCTCTATTTGTGTAGCACAAATATCTGTAAAACCCCTCAGTTACTGTCTATCCCACAAAGGCTTTTAAAAATAGTTTTTATGCAACACAACAAGCAAAGGAGCCTTCGAGAGGCAAAACTCCAGTCATGTGGCATGGCACAAAAATTGCAGCCCGAAGATCCACTTCCCAAAACAATCAAGAGTCCAGTGCTGTTTGTAGAGAAATGAGAGGGCATCCATCTTAGAGAATCATAAAATCACAGAATTAAGGTTGGAGAAGACCTGTAACATCATTGAATCCACCTATCAACCTAAGACCGCCAAGGCCATTAAACCATGTCCCACACTGCCATGGCCACACACTTTTTTAACATCTCCAGGGACAGTGACTCCACCACCTTCCTGGGCAGCCTGACCACTTTTTCAGGACAGAAATTTTTCCTAATATCCAACCTAAACTTCCCCTGGCACAATTTCAGGACATTTCCTCTTGTCCTATCACTTGATACTTGGGAGAAGAGACCGGCCTCCACCTCATTACAATCTCCTTTTATTGCTTAGCAAGTGCAACTGGAAAATCAGTGACATTCTGAATGACTAAAGCTTCCAAGTTTTGTTCAGCAGTATCCAATATCCTTTTTTTGCAAAGGAGATTATAAAGCCAGATGGAATTTTTACAATAATTTAATCTGAACTTCTCTTTAAAGCCTGCCTAGCATTTGCTGTTTATTCAGAGCGTATGTTTTAGGAAGGATCTCGGTTTTGACTATACAGATTTTTTGTGGTGAGGAATTTAACATAACTCTCTGCAAACTGTGCCAAAAGTTAATGAATTTAATTGAACTTTATTTCTAGTGTAAAAATGTCTGGCTTCATCTTCTGCTGGTGGTTTGATTTTACTCTTTGCCAGCTGTGGAAAGAAACTTCATACAATCATAGAATGTGGTTAGAACGGACCTCTGGAGATCAAGTTCAATCCCCCTGCCAGAGCAGGGTCACCTAGGGCAGGTCATATAGGAACATGTCCACACAGGTCTTGAAAGTCTCTAGAGAAGGAGACTTTACAAACTCTCTGGGCAACCTGTTCCAGGGCTCCCCTTACAGCAAGTAAGCTTTTTCCTCATGCTGAGGTGGAATTCCTGCATTCCAGTTTGTATCCATTGCCCTTTTGCCCCTTGTCCTGTCAGTGGGTACCACTGAATAGAGTCTGACCTTGTCTTCTTGACACTCACCTTTCAGATGTTTGTAATATTGATCAAATCCCTTCTCAGCCTTCTCCCCAAACAGCCCCAGGTTTCTCAGCCTTTCCTCATCAGAGAGGTATTCTAATCCCTTAATCATCTTCATAGCCCTCCATTGCACTCTCTCCAGTAGTTCTCTGTCCCTCTTGAACTGAGGAGCCCAGAACTGGACACAATACTCCAGATGTGGTCTCACTGGGGCAGAAATTTCTGCTTTCTCCCTAGGTGTGTAAAGAGTGTAGCCAAATTTGATTTCTACCAATTAACTCCAAGGTTTTCAAACTCTTATACCAAACATCACTTGTGGAGATGGCAGCGCTCTGGGACTCTGGAATCTGGTCGCTGTGGGAGAGGCTTCATGTGAGAGCTAGGATTCAGCAGCACAGCCAGTGGACAAAATGCTTTTGACTCAAAAGTAGAGAAAGGCTCCATGTGATAAAGATTCAGACCATACAAAAATACTCATTCTAAACCAGCTTTTTCAGTCCATTATTTTGAACCTCCTTTCATGTTTCAACGTTCTTCATAGCAAGAAGGGAGGTTATAGTGAGGTGGGAGTCAGTCTCTTCTCCCTAGTATCAGGTGATAGAAAGAGATGAAATATCCTGAAATTGTGCCAGGGGAGGTTTAGGTTGGATATTAGGAAAAATGTCTTCACTGAAGGTCAGGCATTGGAACAGGCTGCCTGGGGAGGTAGTGAAGTCACCATCTTTGGAGGTGTTCAAGAAACATGTGAACATGGCACTTTGGGACATGTTTTGATGATCATAGTGGACTTAGGTTGATGGTTGGACTTGATGATGGTAGAGGTCATTTCCAACTGAAACAATTCTAGGATTCTACAATCAAGGGTCATCCAGTTTGTTGTCATTAATGCCAGTATTTGAAAAAGGAATTTCCTTCTCGAGTCATGGTAGGAATCAGGTCCAGAAACAATTGTCAGGTTCAGAAAAAGACCAACAATTGCTTGGCAAATCCATAGTGACAAGGTAGGCCCAAGGTCAGGCCAGGAAGGCAGTCCATTGGGCCTAGGTCCAAAAGTAGAGAGGTTGGTGGCTGCAATGCATCTGCAGTGTTTCTCATCACTCACATAGGAGCTCCCAAGGAAAGAGGACGGAGCTCCCACTGAGTTCCCACTGAGGCTTCATGGCAAAGCTGTTTGGGAGGGAGTCTCAGCTTTCTCTGGAGAAGCTTCAGAGTCAGCTGAGACTTCTCCAAGAGCTGTGTTAGCAAGACGGACTTGCAGGCAGGGAGGTAAACTCTTGATCTTGACAAAAGAAAATTGCATGCAGGAGCGAAAGGAGTCCAAAGAATTGACCAAGGGCAAAACTGTTGATGTTATCTTCACCAATATCTCATTATCTCTCTAGAGTGTGGGATTGAAACTCTATCACACAAAGCAGGGGAAGTCATTTTTCGTGTCAGTGCCATAATGTAGGACTTTAAAATCAAGTTTTGCAGCAGCCAGTGAAATTGGAATTCTGTTTCTACTGTTACTACTGCAGCCTGAGCTCTGTACACTTCATCAGTGTAATTCCTCTGCCCTGTGAGTACATAATGATAGTTAGGAAATGCCATTTCAACTCATAGGATAAGAGATCATCATCATATCTTATTAGATCTTCAATAAAGTGCATCATTAGCCCATTTCTATTTTCCTGTAGAGAAATCCAAAACCCATGTGTGAGAATTAATGTGCTTGAAAGGACAGATGAAACAAGCTTCAGCAAGCAGTAAGAGTTCCCTGAGCTTAGGCTGTAGAAGGTGGTGGCTTGACAATGTCAAACACATCACCTCACCTTTCTAGTTGTCAGTTCTGATCAATATGTCTGTTTCCCAGAAATCAATAGAGATGTGGTTATTAGAGTAGCCAGAAGACCCAGCCTGCCCTAGAAGAGAAATCGCCTAAGGAGCAAAACACAAACCCATCACCAGGTTTGACAAATGATCAGCTGAAACAGGGCACTGATTACTTGCCTTTCATATCCCAGCATTGGATGCAAGACAGTTTTCTCCAGATGAAGCTGAAGATAACACATTTCACATCTGAAGTCAGTTACCCCACTTTCCTGCTTGTCCCCTTTCTACTGAAATTTTGGGTTGTTTAGATTTGTCTGTAGCAGCAGCCTGATCACTGCTGGCTCACTGCTTCTAAACTCTCTGCATATTAATTATCGGGTTAGTGGGGATTGGAAGGGACTTCTGGAGATCACCTAGTCCCAACCCCCTTCTAAAGCACAGTCACCCACAGCAGCTTGCCCAGGGTTGCGTCCAAGTGGAAGTCTCCAACGAAGGAGGCTCCACAACCTTTTTGGCCAGCCTGCTCCAGAGCTCCAGCACCCTCACAGCAAAGAATTTTCTCTTCCTGTTTGGATGGAACATCCTGTGTTCTAGTTTGTGCCCATTGCTCCTTGTCCTGTCACTGGGCATCACTTAAAAAAGTCTGGCCCTGTCATCTTGCCCCCCACCCTTTAGCTGTTGATTAGCATTGAGAAGATCCCCTCTCAGGCTGCTCTTCTGTAGGCTAAGCAGCCCCAGGGCTATCAGCCTTTCCTCCTCAGAGAGATGTTCCAGTCCCCTGAGCATCTTTGTAGCCTCCATTGGATTCTCTTTAGTAGTTCCTTGTCTCTTAAACTGGGGATCCTGCAACTGGATCCAGTACTCCAGATGTGGCCTCACCAGGGCAGAGTAGAAGGAGAGGAGAACCTCCCTGGACCTGCTGGCCATGCTCTTCTTAATGCACCTCAAGAGGCCACTGGCCTTCTTGGCCACAAGAGCACACTGCTGGCTCATGTTGTTGTCCAGCGTCACTCCCCGGTCCTTTTTCACAGAGCTTTCTAGCAGGTCAGTCCCTCACCTCTATTGATGCAAGGGGGTGTTCCTGCCCAGGTGCAGGACCCTATGTTTGCCCTTATTGAACTTCATGAGGTTCACCTTACTCTTGAAAAGGTTATTTGGATGTTTCTCTGATTGCTAGTAAGGGGATATAACAGTCTCATAATTTCCAGGTTCATCTCAAACTGCACAGGCCATGTGAAATGAAAGTGTTTGGAGTGTAGAAACATGGCAAGAATGAAAACACATTCTGACCAGAGCGTTATTCTTTGGCATGTCCCATTGCCGTTTCAAATAGTCCTTGCTTAACAGATGGCTTGGGTTTGGAACTCCAACTTTAATCTTTATTGGTCCCAGATTGACGAGGTTTTTGTCTAATGTAGCTTCCTTTATTTCAATTTGAATATGCTCAGGACTCAGCCTGCTTGTAAGCCTCACTGCTGAGGCTCATCAGGTCATTTGTTTCTCATCTGAAATCCATTGCTGCTGTATGGAACACAACACACTGCAAGTCATGGTAATGCATGGTTTACATCTCTGGAGACCTTTCAGATTTGACATGGTGGGCACTTTGGGAGCAGTGTGGCCATCATGCAAAAAGGCTAATGTTTGTACTCATACGTTACTGCTGGTTGTGCCTTTGGAACTGTTCCTTAACACAGTGTCACTGGGGGGAAAAAAAAAAAGAGAAAGAGAGACAGAGAGAAAATAAAAAGAGATTTTTTCTGATCTGCCATAGGAATGTCAGTGTTATCAAGAATTCATGGCTCTCAATACAGCACAATGGGAAGGAAGAAGTAAAACTGATTGGTTTAAGGTTCCTCAACAGTCAGTGGGGAAAGAAAATCAAGAGCAGCAGCAGCTGCTGCAGCAGCCTCATCAGCAAAAGAAAACTCTTGTGCTCCCCGAGACCAATTTCTAGATGAGTCACAGTCCATGTTCCATGTGAAGTGCCAGATATCAAGTTCTCATGGGTGCAGAGAAGCCTGAAGTCCTTCTGACTCTCATAGTGGCCCTTTTTCTTTCAGCTTCAGCTGCTGCTGAATTGTACTTGGGGGCAGGGAGCAGCAGTCTGGAAAGGGAAATGCTTGAGAGGAAGGATGTGGAACCCCTGAGGAAAGAGCCCTTGCAGAAAAAGCTTTCATCTGTTCTGCTCACCAGGAGCGTAGCTTAATTTACCTGGGGATCTTGTTAGTTTTAGTTCATTTGTGAGTAAAATAATGGTATCAGCTCTTAAGAAGTTGTCATATTTAGTTCCATATAAGCTGTTATTACTGCAGATCAGATGAAGTGGACCAGCAACACCCTCGGTGCTGAATGATGTAGGTACACATAGGAACGTTACCTGTTTTCTTCTGTATATAGACTAAAAGCAGCTCTCTCTGGGTGTGCCAAGCAAAAATCATAGAATCCCATGCATGGTGGGGCTTGGAAGGGACCTCTAAAGGTTATCTAGTCCAACCCTCTGCTAAAGCAGTGTCACCCACAGCAAATTGCATAGGACCACAATGTCCAAGCAGGTTTAGAATCTCTCCAGGGAAAAAGACTTCACAACCTCTCTGGGAAGCAGGCTCCAGGGCTCCAACATCCTTACACAGAAGTTTTTCGTTCTGTTTAGGTGAAACTGCCTTTCTTCTTTGTGCCCATTTCCCCCTTGTCCTATCAGTGTGCACCACTGAAAAGAATCTGGCTACATCCTCTTGACCCTTGTGCTTTAGCTATTGATGAGCACTGAGAAGATCCCCTTTCAGGCTGCTCTTCTCCAGGCTAAACAGCCCCAGGGCTCTCAGCCTCTCCTCCTCACAGAGGTGCTCCAGTCCCCTCAGCATCTTTGTAGCTTCCTTTGGACTACAGGCTGAGAGAGAGGAAACTACCAGATACATCTCTATGCTGCTGCAGTATCATTACCAAGTTTCTGGGCTTTTTTAATGTCCTTTTTAAGAAATTAAATAATTCAGAGGCTTTAGTTACGTTAGCTCACAAAGTATCAATGGTAATGGGTGTGTGCTTACCTGTGTGCTGTTTGCTTGTCCAGCAAGGTTGGGTAGAGAGAACTTTATCAAGTGATGACAAAAAGACGTTCTTCCCTTTAGCCAAACCATGGAATCCTTTGTTTTAGTATGAATTTGTCCTTTGCAAGACCATGATATGGAAATGTGCATTTTACAATGACCTGGCTGGGTAAACGTCAAGGTGGGCTGTAAGCTTGTACCTAAGACTTTCCCAGCTTTGCTGTTGCTGCTACCTGAGCTTCCTGGGGTGGTTCCAGTTGTGAAAAGTCTATTTATCCTGCAGTTAGACTTTCTAACTGGGATTTAGACATCCTGCATGTTTTCCTCCCAGAACAGACACCATAACCTCCTTGTTCAGAGCATGTAGTGAAAATTGTTGTGAAGTCTTTTTGTAGAATACTTGTGTATATAAATGTGGTTTTTATCTTTGAATGGCATTTTATTGTTTTAAAAGGTCCTATCCTTTCCCCATTAAGCATTCCCTTAAGCAAAGACACTGTTCTTTGGCCTTAAATGATCCAGTCAATTTACAACACACAGTTAATTGCAACACTGGCAAGTCTGGCACACTCTGCTGTAAAAAACAGTGGGGACTGGTAGTGTTACAATGTATTCACTTCAAAACCCAGCAAACAGTAGCATATGAGGACATCAGACAGCTGCTTTCCCCAGCTAAATCTCACCACTGAGACCTGATTCCAAGAAAAATAACAAGTCAGGCTTGGCTAGTAGTGCTGCAGCTTGGAATGTGTGTCCTGACAAGGGGAAAAAATCATTTGTACTGTACTAGCTCTTCATGAGCTGAGGGGAAGAATAAATCTCTCCAGTAGCAAAATAAAGCTGTCAGCTTTTTCCTAAGATGCCACTGAGTATCAGCATGACAGTTTTCCCTCTGAATCTTTTTATAAGTTGCTAATTCTAAGAGACAAGTCATCTTTGCCTGCCTTTTTGTGGGTCTACATGGTTTGGTGATGGATGTGGCAGTTCTGTGTTAATGGTTGGACTTGATAATCCTAAAGGTCTTTTCCACTCTAAATGATTCTATAATTCTGTGGCAGCTCTCTGGAATCATGAGCCTGTGGCTTTGTGTTGTCCCTTGGGATATTAGAAGAAACTTCTTGACTGGAAAGGTTCTCAAAGACTGGAACAGGCTCTCTAGGGAGGCTGTTGAATCCCCATCCCTGGAGGTGTTTCAAAGAGGCAGAAATGTGGTGCTGAGGGATATGGTTTAGCACTAGACTTGATAGAGATAAAGAATGGTTGGACTGGACAGTCTTTGGTAGGTCTTTCCTACCAAAACAATTCAGAGATTTTAAATTTTAACAAGCAGTTCTGATACTGGAACAAAAATAACCCTGTTTGCCTTACTGGAGAGATGCTTTAGCTGCTCATCTAGTATGGAGGATAAGATTCTACTTGCTGCTTTATCTTTTGAAATTAATGTATGCATACATGAAAGACATATTCTGAGAAATTAGCAGGCAAATAAACGGACACATGAGAACATTTTCATGTAATAAAGAACACAGCAGCAGTCATCAGTGAGACATGAGCACCAGTAAGCAGGCAGTCATTTTGTTTCTCAAGTATTTGAGCAAGTTCCCTTCTTTTCTGCCTTTTACTGGATGTGGATGAGAACATTTAGGCTCTTCTCAATTCAGCCTATCTTTGTGAACCAAAACATAACTGAAGCCTAAGAAATATGGTGAGGACTGATAGCATGAGTCTTTTCTTCCAAGATAAGTGCCAGGACTCCTGGCTGGGCATCTAAACATCTTCTTCTAGTTCCTAGCACTGAAGGCCATGGAAGCTCTTCTAGTTTGGGTTATGGAGATGGTTATGCTTGTCTCCATTGGTAAACAGAATCTGTCAAACAGTACTGTCAAACAGACCAACCACCTCAGTGAGCTTACAAAGAACACAAATGCTCCAGGCTAGCATCGTAAAAAAGAAACAAAACAAAACCCCAAAACTTTTATAGATACTGCCACTTTGAAAAAAGAGGGCTAAACCAGACACAAGTAGCTACAGGACAGAAGTTACCATAAGGTTCAAAGTTTTAGGACAAGAGGAAATTACCTCAAGTTGCACCAGGCAGGTTTAGGTTGGATATTAGGAAAATTTTCTTTCCTGAAAGAGTGGTCAGGCATTGGAACAGGCTCACCCAGGAGATGGTGGAGTCACTGTCCCTGGAGGTGTTCAAAAAATGTCTAGACATTGACCTTCAGGACATGGTTTAGTGGACATGCTGGTGTTAGGTTGATGGTTGGACTTTCATGATCATGGAGGTCTTTTCCAACCTTAATGATTTCATATTTCCATTAAACTCACAAGCATCTCTAAACTAGGTAATCCTAGTTTTCTGAAGTGGCCAAGAGCTCTTTTTTGTGATTTTCCTTTTGTTGGTTTAGTTTTGAATCTCTCTTTTCTGCCTCAAGTTTGCAACGTGCTCAAATGCCTCATTTGTCTTCCCATAATGGTTCGAGTAGTCTAACTTTTAGTCATTAGTAGAATTGCAACCACTGGTGGTTCATAAATACTAAGGACTCCTTATACCTTTCCTAGTTGGTTGCAAAAGGAAAATTATTTGCCTGTTAACGAAACTACAATAGCAGCATAGGAATATCAGGAGGATGGGGCCAGTCTTTTTTCAGTGGTGCCCAGTGACAGGACAAGAGCTAACAAGCACAAACTTGAGCATAGGAGCCCTGGAGCAAGGTGCCCAGAGAAGTTGTGGAGTCTTCTTGTCTAGAGAGATTCCAAACCTGACTGGACATTGTGATCCTGGGCAACCAGATGTGGGTGACCCTGCTTTAGCAGGGGATTGAGCTAGATCTCCATAGGTCCCTTCCAGCTGGGATTCTGTGTATTTACTTGACTTAAAAATGTCATATTAAATTCATGAGTATATATTGTATGGCACAATAGAGGGCAAGCAGAACAATCTCATATGGATATTATCTATGAATTGCCATTTTATCTTCAGAGGTTCGCTTAAGAAGTCACTTTCTGCAAGGGACTTTCATTGAAATCTGGAAATGTGACCCAGCAGCCAGACTCATCTCTCAGCTCTGTTCTGTCACTTTCAAATAATTCAGCCTTCTAGGTGATCACATAAATTGGCTCAGCTTGCTCACAGTCCACCTGGGGTGCAAGCAGGAGCAGAATCTGCACTACAGTTGAGCATCTGCACTTAGGAGTGTCTGCTGTTTCTGTGATACTCCTCAGCCACTGCACATTTAGTCTAAGACATGAGGCAGGGGCAGCAAACCTGCAAATTGCCTCTTCAGCTTCATATTGGTCCTAAGTACAGACATAATAATAAAGATGAACAAAATCAAATCAGCACAAAATAAACTAGGTCAGCAAAGCCTACCCAGCTTTGACTCCCTTGACTTTTAGAATCCTAAATTGGAACATGTGGATGTACTTAATGCATGAGTGACATCAAACCACATTTGCTTAGTTTTTCCAAATATTAAGTCTTCAGAAGCTGAGATAAATGGCTCACAATGTTCATAAAAATGATTTGACCTGAAAGGAATAGATACTGCTGCTGGGGTAAAGAAAAAGAGATGGCAGTAAGAAGCAAGGTGAAAGCCGTGAAGCGCACAGCCACATTAGCATGCTGAACTTTTCCAGCAGTGACAGAATTATTCTTTCAGTGCCTCTTTCTTCCATGCAATATCAAATAGAATTCCTGCACAGTCTCTAATGAACCATGACCTAAAATCAAGTTACCCTTGTGTGAGGCTAAAGGTACAGTTTGCTATACTGTAGCTTAATGCAAAGTGCACATGGAAAGAATATATATAAGTTTTGTCTTTAATTTCGTCATCTGTATTATCCCTGGGAAAGAACTGCCATTTCTATTTGTGATAGAAATGTGTATGGCTGGAGCCCCCAACAAAAGAGGGACATGGAACTGTTAGAGTGGGTCCAGAGCAGGGCTGCCAACATGACCCAAGTGCTGGAGCACCTCTACTGTGAAGGCAGGCTAAGAGAGTTGGGATTATTCAGCCTGGAGAAGAAAAGGTTCCAGGGAGACCTTAGTGCAGCCTGTCAGTGTTTATGGGGGCTACAGGGGAACTTTAGACAAAGTCATGGAGTGACCCAATAAGGGGTGATGGCTTCAGAGTAGAAGTTGTATTTATATAAGACGTTAGGAGGACATTCTTCCCCATGAGGGTGGTGAGGCACTGGAACAGGCTGCTCAGGGAAGTTGTGGAGGCTCCAATCCTGGAAGTGCTCAAAGACAGGTTGGATGGGGCCTTCAGCAATCTGTTCTAGTGGACAGTGCCCCTGCCAGTGGCATTGGGTTGGAACTGCATCTTTAAGGTCCCTTCCAACACAAACCTTTTTGTGATTCTATTCTGCCAATAGCAAGAACAGAATAATTAATGCAACTTGTGCTGCTTTATTCTGTTCTATTAAGAAAGAAATGAACAAAAGAATCTCTTCAGAAAATAATAGTGTGAGCATTGTTGGCATTCCTTAGTATTTATTAGGGAATCCATGGTATTAATGGATAAGTGGAATGGCATTACACACCACCCCTACCCTCTTAAAAAATCAAAGCTATGCAGTCCAGTAAATTAGCACCTCATTTCTTGCAAAGGAACAGCTAAATGCAGCTGTTAAAGTTAGGCCATGTCCCCACTGAGAAATTTTCACCTGTCTTGTTTTTCAGAGGTACTGAGCCATTGGCTTCAGTTTGAAGGTGTTTTTATCCTTTCTTTATAAACCATTCCCTGCAGTTCTAAAAGGTCACAAAAATTTCCTGACAGGCAGAAGCAGGATAAACCCTGTCGAGAGCAGGCTGTAGCTTGCTTCGATTCACCACAAGAGGCTGCAGATGCAGGTAGAATGTAAAGGTTTATCAAGGAGTTGGGCTAATTGATGGGAAGTGGACCAAGAAACAGACCTCAAAAGGAATAGGCAGAAGTATACCCTAACACAGTGACTGGATGCTGAGGGAGTATGAAGATCACCAGCTGCAAGTAGTAACTGAACTGAGATTTTTCGCCTGAAGAATTGCCTCTTGTCAGACTCAGAATGCTGAGCAAGACTAGCCATGTCCTTAGCAGTGCTGCCAATGTTAATTTCTGTTGTTATTTTTCCCAAAATAAAGTGCTGGGCATGGGAAAGAGCTGGGATAGAGAACCAAGGGAAAAGATACCCAGGAAGCCTTGGATAGTGACCACCGTTCGTCCTTTGATCCCAGAAGCTGCAGATACAACATGCTTCTGCTTCTTCCTTCAGTAGCCATGGGAGTCAGCCAGGTTTGGCAGACCCTTGCTGCAAAAAGTGCTGCTTTTAAGTGAAGGAAGAGTGGAGAGAAAGAAAGGAAATTTGCTATGGGGAGAAAATTATAGAATCATTTAGATTGGAAAAGGTCTTTAAGTCCAAGCATTTTCTAGCTCTACCAAGTCTGGTGCCAAATTGTTCCCCAGAGCACCATATCTCTACGCTATTTAAACACCTCCAGGGATGGGGATTCAACTGTCTTCCTGGCGAGCCTCTTCCAGTGTTTAAGAACCCTTTCAGTTAAGAAATTTCTTCTAATATCCAACCTAAACCTCCTCTGGTGGAACTTGAGGCCATTTGCGCTTGTCCGACCACTTGTTACTAGGGAGAGGAGTCCTGGCTCCAGCCTCCTTTCAGAGAGTTGTAGAGAGTGAGAAGCTCCCTAATATGAATTCTCTCAATATTGGAGTTTCAGTTACTGGAACCAAACACCTTTGAAATAACAGCCCTAAAATGTGGAAAGCAGTTCTATGCTAATGAATGAGTTGCATTTAAAAATAATAAAGCCAACTGATTTTAGTAAATGCTCAGTGTAATGTAAAGTGTGCTTTCCAAAGTTAGGCATTTTGAGGCTGCTTGGCTATGTTAGAGATAAATATATTATTGACTGTTGAGAGTTCTGTTCATACTACATTAACTTTGGTTGAGTATGTTTTTATATTAAATGGAATGGTTCACACAGAGATACATTTATGCCATGAAAAAGGAATCACTTTTTTATGACACACTAAGATCTCTTAGAATACAAAAAAGTTCCCTTTGTTAGAACAGAAGTTTTTCCTTATGTTTAAGTGGAACCTCTTGTGTTCTAGTTTGTGCCCATTGCCCCTTCTCCTCTCACTGGGCATCTCTGAAAAGAGTCTGGCCTCATCTTCTTTCTCCCCACCCTTTAGTTATCAATGAGCATTTAGAAGATCCCCTCTCAGGCTGCTCTTCTCCAGGCTAAAAAGTTCCAGGACTCTCAGCCTCACCTACTTACACAGTCACTCCAGTCCCCTCAGCATCCCTTTAGCCTTCACTGGACTCTTTCTAGTTGTTCTTTGTATCTCTTGAACTGGGAAGCCCACAACTGGACCAAATACTCCAAATGTGGCCTCACCAGGGCACATTAGAGGGGAGGGAAACCTCTCTTGACCTGCTTGTCACAGTCTTCTTAATGTATCCTTTTATATTTGCAA
This sequence comes from Indicator indicator, assembly GCF_027791375.1. Taxonomy (NCBI): domain Eukaryota; kingdom Metazoa; phylum Chordata; class Aves; order Piciformes; family Indicatoridae; genus Indicator; species Indicator indicator. The sequence continues at coordinate 13,018,247 of NC_072020.1, forward strand.
AGAGAAATTAAGAAGGTGGAAATCAGAATGTCAGCGGACAGGCGCTTTTTCCTTCTTCCAGAAGAAGGGAATTTGGAGAGTAGTGACCCAGAGTGCCTGCAGGATTGCTGGTGCAGTGGTACCTCTCCAGCAAGTATCAGAGTGGTTGAAGTTCCACATGAGAACCAGAGGCTCTGATTGTGGCTGGCACCAAGCAAACGGAACACAACTGTGTTTCCCCATCTTATTCTTTTATTAACAACAGACTTTCAAGTAGCTCCAGAACTCCTTGTATGGCCACTGTGGCACAGGATGGTTTGTTTTGAGGCTCATTCCATTCCAGTGCATGGGGTTATGTCCTAATGGAAAGTCTGCTCCAGTACATGGTAGCCAAGCTGTCTACTAAGAGCCCTCCTGTAGCAAGCACAATATTCTAGTCCATTACAGACTGTTGATGGTGCCCACACAAGCAGTGTTGGACTTACTGATTGTGGGGATGGCTAACAGAATACATACTGACTTCAAACACCCTCCCTGACCTTTCTGGACCTTTAATCATACACCTGTCTTCCTACATACATTTGTGGACCTAAACCTTTGCTTCAGACTGAAGCAGCACACATCCAAGGGGGGCAAATCCTTAGTTAAAGATATGTGTGCTGAAAAATAGAGATGTGGAAAACAGCTCTATCTATGTTAGAATTCATTGTGGGTTTAAAACTGGATGCCATTTGTCCTTTAAAAGAGTTAAAACATGCCCTGTCATGGTGCATGATACCCATCACTGTAGGCTGTGACACCCATTACTGTGGGCTGTTATCACTCTCATCTGCTTTCATCATTTCTACCTGTTTATGAATTTTTAAACCTCTTTTTGACAATTGTGTTTGTTTTTACTCCTGGGGCTTTAATTAGCAGTTTTGCTTCCTAGTGAAGAGCTTCCTGACTGCATCATAGAACCCTTCACTTGACAGGAACAGTTTGTATAAACAAAGAGAATTTTTGCTGACGGTCAAAACTGCATCATTTTGCACTGCATAGTAGCAGAATCACTTCTGTCAGCCTGCTGGCTATGCTTTTTTTGATGCAGCCCAGGACACCATTGGCCTTCTGGGCACATTGCTGGTTAATATCCATCTTTTTATCTACTGGTATCCCCAAGTCCTTTTCTGCAGGGCTAGTCTCTATCACATCTTTTCTTAGCCTGAAGCAATAATGGGGATTGTCCCAACCCAGGTGCAGGACATCACACTTGGCCTTATTGAACCTCCTGAGGTTCACCTGGGCCCACTTCTCACAGCTTGTCCAGATCCCTCTATCATATCAGCCACACCACTCAGTGTGGTGTCATCTGCAAACGTGCTGAGTTGGACTCGATCCCACTGTCTGTATGGTTTGTGAAGGCATTGAACAGCACTGCTCCCAGTAAGGACCCAGTCAAGCCATGTTATTACCATACCTGTTGCATTAGCACTAGAGCTGAAAGGTCACACTGCCTAGCGTGGTGACATCTAATAACAACCTTCATCCGTCTGCAATATTTCACATTCAGTTCTGTTCAGTACTGCTATTTTATATGGTGTTTAGCAATTCACCACCCAAGTGTTTTCAGAGAGCTGTTCCTTTTACAGGCTTGGTGGTGTTTTCGCAAATGCAAATATCTCTGGAATGTCATTTCCTTTAATTAAACTTCTGTGAATTGCTTTCAACATATGTCTGGGATAAGTGGATTTATGGTCTAGATGATGAAACCTAAGTGTGAGATGGCTGTTTTTAGGATTACAGATGTAGTTTTTTGGAGATGCGTAAGTGGGATGCACACACACAAAACTATGAAAACTAGAATATGTGTTATAGACTCCTGGAATAGTTTGGGTTGGAAAGGAGCTTAAGGATCATCCAGTTCCAACCCCCTGCCATGGGCAGGGACACCTCCTACTTGACTAGGTTGGTCAAGGCCCTATCCAACCTGCCTATGAACACTTCCAGGCTTGGAACTTCCACTTCTCTGAGCAACCTGTTGCAGTGCCTCACCGCTCTTGTGGGGAAGAATTTCTTACTGCCTAAGCTAAATGCAGCTGCTTCCAGCTTGAAGCCATTAGCCCTTGTCCTGTCACTCCATGCCTTTGTAAAAAGTCCGTTTCCTCTCTTTCAGGTAGCCTTCAGGTACTGGAAGGCTGCTCTGAGGTCTCCCTGGAGCCTTCTCTTCTCCAGGCTGAACAACCCCAACTCTCTCAACCTGTCCTTGTAGCAGAGGTGCTCTGCCTGTCTGATCATCTTGGTGGCCTCCTCTGGACCTGCTCCAGCAGTTCCATGTCATTTTTTCTTTTAAGGGCTGTAGAGCTGGCTCCAGCACTGGGATCTCAGCAGAGTGGAGCAGAGGGGCAGAATCCCCTCCCTCTGCCCACACTACTGAGGATGCAGCCCAGGACATGGTTGGGAATACAGAAAAGAAACTGAGTTTTGTTTACCTGGCAAGGTCCTTTAGATTGCTCAGAAAGAATGAACACATTTGTTTGCCAGAAGTTGCTGGCCGGCTGTCCAGTTGTGTGTCGTTAACTGCATATGAAACACCTGAGCCCAATTGAGGTGTTGTGGAGCTCTACCTCTTTGCTGCATCATGACTTTGCATTTTCCTTCCTTGCAGAAGGGAATCCATATACCTGGTGGGTTGGAAAAGCCAACGAGAAGCACTACTATTGGGGCGGATCAGGACCTGGCATTCAAAAATGTGCCTGCGGCATTGAACGCAACTGTACTGACCCCAAGTTCTACTGCAACTGTGATGCTGACTACAAGCAATGGTGAGTGGTTTGCAAGAGGACTCTCAATTTTTACAGCACTGACATTATTTTGAATGTCTCTTGTTTATGTACTTCCTTTCTTACCAAAGAACAAAGGCAAAAATATTCTATTTGTGATCCCTCCTGCAAAGTATTTGCTCATCTCTTCATTTCTGTTTGATTCACTGTCAATATAGGGAGGACATCTGTGTTTGAAAGTTAGCTCGGCTGTAAAAAGGAATGCTAAAACTGCAAAGCCAGCATTTTGGCTGACCAGGCAAACTTCCCTTACAGCATTTATTTTTATCTCTGCACCCAGAAATTCTTCTTTTTAGAGCACTGTTGCTACATTTATAGAATCATAGAATTGCTTCAGTTGGAAAAGGTCTTTAAGATTGTGTCCAACCATTCTCTAACTCTACCACATGTGGTGCTAAACCATGCACCTCAGCACCACATCTCTCCCTCTTTCAAACACCTCCAAGGGTGGGAATTTAACCACCTCCCTGGGAGCCTGTTCCAGTGTTTAAGAATCCTTTTAGTGAAGAGCTTTATTCCAATATCCAATCTAAACTTCTACTGCAGCTGTTTCCTCTCATCCTGTTGGTTGTTACTAGGGAGAAGAGACTAACCCCCACCCCTTTTCAGGGACTTGTAAAGAGTGAGAAAGTCTCCCTTCAGCCTCCCCTCAGCAATCTCGGTGCTCTCAGCTGCTCCTCACAAGGCCTGTTCACCAGACCCTTCACTAGCTTCCTTGGCCTTCTCTGGAGCTGGTCCAGTGCCTCAATGCCTTTCTTGTAGAGAGGGACCCATTTGCCTGTAGAATGTGGGTGACAGGAGTTGAAATTCAATGTCAGGCTTGATTGGACTCTGAGCAAGCTGATCTAGTTGGGGATGTCCCTGCTTACTGAGAGAGGTGGGGTGTTGAACTAGATGATCTCTAGAGGTCCCTTCAACCCAGTGCATTTTATGATTCTGTGAAGTCACCAATCCAGTGACTCCAACCCTCATTATCCATCTTTCATGAGCAAAATATGTTATGAACTAGGCTTAAATAGTGTTATGGTATAAGGCTCTGTAGTTCAGAGGAAGCTACTGCACTTGCTCTATCCCCTTTGCACCTTCCTTTCAGGTATTTATAGAGATCTGTGAGATTTCTCTGAGCTTTCTCTTCTTCAGCTTGAATGGTCAGCTCCAATCCCATAATCACCTTCAAGGCCCTTCGCTAGACTCTCTCCAGTCCATCTGTCTCTCTCCTGTGCTTTCAACCTCAGAACTGGACACAAAACTCCAGATGTGGCATCACCAGGGCTGAGCAGAGGGCAAGAATTATCTCCCTTGTCTTGCTGGTAATACTTTGACTAATACACCCCAGGCTACTATTGGTCTTCCTGGCCACAAGGGCACGTTATTGACTGATGTTCAGCTTGATGTCCACCAGGACCCCCATGGTCAGTTTGCTTCCTAGCTAAGTGAACTTCAGCATATAACAGTGCACGAGATTTTTCTCCAGGTGCAAGACTTTACACTTTTCCCTGTTGCACTGATGATATTTCTCTGACTTGTCAAGGTCCCTCTGGATGGCATCACACCCATCTGGCAAATCAGCTATTTCTCCCAGTTAGGTGTCATCTGCAAGAATGAAGTATGAAAAACGAAAAATTAGACTAATAAAGAAATTCTTCCAAGATGTGATTGCTTAATCTAGGTGATCCTGCTCTAGTAGGGGAGTTAGACTAGATGACCTTCAGGGCTCCCTTTCAGTCACTACCACTCTGTTTTTCTGTGATGTGGGGAGTCAAACATTGCCATTCTAAGCTCAGACATTGGTAGGACGGTGTGGTGGAAGCTGTGATATGGAGTGAACTATGGAACACCACAGAGATGGAGAGGTCAGTGTTAGAGTCACAAAGCAGACATGGTGCCAAACTTCAGAGCTAGGATTATAGAGAGTGAAGAACAGAAAGTCAAGTGGACTCTCAATCCAGCATGGGCACTAGAGCATTGTGGCAGAAGGGAGGTAGATTTGGTTCTGTGTCAAAATGGCAATGACAAAAGGAAGGTATTGTAATAATTATTACAATAATGGCAGAATTAGGAACACTCAGGGTTTTCATTGCCTGAGGCACTGGCTGCTTACCCATGACTAATGGTACCTACCATAATCCCTACCATATGTTGACTCTTCTCTCTTATACCAAGGGAAACAGCTTTGACTTTTGATCTCTTCTGGCTCCTCTAAGAGTCACAGATGATGATTTAAATAAGCAGTGTTCGCTCAATAATCTTTTCTGTAACCTTTGTAGCCCTTATACAATGTACACTGAGATTATATGGAATCTGCTAATAACTAATTATCATTATTGGATTCTTTAAAAATCTACATTAAAATTGCTATCAGAATAGATACACAACAGTTTACTCAGAGCATGGAAGAGAAAGACATTTATACAGTGTTTCTCTGGATATATATCAGGGATTTTTCATGGAAAACTATTGTATATCACAGGGTGATTCGGAACAAGAGTTTTACAACTGGATATTGTATTTTAATCTGTGCCTGTAGGTGAAGGAGCAGTGTAGAGTCCTGCACTGGGGAGGAATAATCCCGTGCACCAGTACAGGTGAGGGGTTAAACTTCTGGGAAGCAGCTCTGTGGAGAAGGACCTGGGAGTGCTGGCAGAAGGGTTGAACATGAGGCAGCAATGTGCTGTTTTGGCCAGGAAGGCCAGTGGTCTCCAGGGGTACATGAAGAAGAGTGTGGCCATCAGGTTGTGTTAGGTTCCGCTCACCCACTGTTCTGCCCTGGGTCAGGTGACATCAGAAGTATTGCGTCCAGTTCTGGGCTCCCCAGTTCAAGAGAGGCAGGGAACTACTGGAGAGAGTTCTACAGAGGCTACAAAGAATCTGAGGGGACTAGAGCATCTCTGAGGAGGAGAAGCTGAGAGCCTTGGGGCTCTTTAGCCTGGAGAGGAGCAGCCAGAGAGGAAATCTTCTTGATGCTGATCAAAAGCTGAAGCATGGAGGGCAAGAGGATGGGGCTGTGATATTTTCAGTGATGCCCAGTGGCAGGATAAGGAACAGTGGGCACAAACTGGAAACCAGGAAATTCCACTGAAAAATTCTTTACTGTGAGGGTGCTGGAGCCCTGGAGTAGGCTGCCCAGAGAGGTTGTGGAGTCTCCTTCTCTGGAGAGATTCCAAACCCACCTGGACAATGTGTTCCTAAGAAACCTTCTGTGGGTTACCCTGCTTTAGCAGGGGGCTTGGACTTGATCATGTCCAGAGGTTCCTTCCAGCCCTCACTATTCTGTGATGCTGTATGTCAATCCCAAGAAGAAATGAGAACAGAATCTAACCCATCCTAAAGCCATACCTTTTGAGTTTTGGAATCTGGGAAGTCCTAGTTAGGAATTTTCTCTAGCCAAGTTGATCAATACCTAAAATGCAAGCGAGCTCCAAAGCTAGGAGACCTTGCTGACTTCATCTCTCAGGGGTAGAATGTTAACCAGGACTTGCAGAACATTTGTGCTCAATTCTGGTGACAGCAATGCAGTTTCTGTTTGGGCCACAGTGTCTGCGACAGTGCTTCTGCAGAATTGCCATCAGCATGTAGATTCAATTGGTGGTAGCAATGGGAGCCCAGAAAGGGCTGAGAAGCATCCAGCTGCTATGAAAGCAAGCATCCACCACATCCATTCATATCTTGCTTTTGCATACACAGCCTTAGCTATTACAGCTACTGCATATGTTATAATGTATCTTCTCATCCTTACCAGTAATAAAGTGTTAGCTTAGTTGTGGAGTCTCCTTCTCTGCAGACTTTCAATACTTCTCTGGAAGAGTTCCTGTGCAACCTGATCTAGGTGACCCTGCTTTAGCAGGGGGGTTGGACTCAATGATCTCCAGAGATCCATTCCAACCCCTACCATTCTATGATTCGGTGACTTTGAAGGGCAGGGCACTCCTTTTGAAGAGAGTGGGGACCCATTGAAGATGGGTCAGGCTGAATCAGAATGATGTAGCCTAAGTAGAATATTGTCCATGTTTTTTATTGTGTAAGTTAGAAATTGTATTAGAGATGAAGGAATTGCAATTTGATGAACAATCTCATAGCAAAGGCAGGAGAATGCTCCACTGGAGAGCTGGATTCTAGCTCTGCCTCTGGAACTGGGTTTCTGCATGATGCTTGCCAAGTTTCATCAGCCCTTTCTTCACAAAGCAGTCATTAGTGTCGTAATTTTCCCAGTATCTAACTGGAAACCCAGAGGTCCTGTTTGTGGAAATACCAAACCTTCAGAGCTGCACCTGGAATAAGTGATCACTGAATACATCTAGTGCCATCCTCCAAAACAAAAATAAAAATAAATAAATGTCTGTAGGCATCTCAGATTGAGAACTAAAAATGTTTGTGTGCTTTTAACCTTAACATTGCTCAGCCTTAACATCCAATCCGTAGAATGGAGATGATGATCCAGATAGTCACCTCACAGAGGTATTACAAAGAGAGGTAGATTTATGAAGCAATTATCTGCTGTAGTAATGAGCACGATAGAAAATCCAATGAGAAAATGCAGTCTTCATGGAGAGAGCTGAAATACACATTAAATATAAAATGAAGTCTCACATATTGAAGCATGAGGGTAAATTAGGATAGTGAGCAGTGGTTTACTCAATGAGTACTGACTGCCTTCTGTACTGAGTAATGCTGGAGCTCTCTGGAAGAAATAATAATCAGTGACCAGTCAAGGACTGGTACAGGGGACAAATTAAAGCTTTCAGCAGCCTGAAATATTTCACTTTCCTAAACATTGTGTTTGATTTGATTTGGTTTGATTTTTTTTTAATCAATTGTATGACCAATTTTGTGTAAGGACCTAACCAGAGGTGTTAATTATACTCAGTTGCAGTGTTCCAGGGATTGGTTTGCACCATAGCCTTGAAATACTTCAAGTGTGGAGAGATTTTCTATTCATGCTTTCTAAATGTTCACTGAGCAACTTTCATAGAATCATAAAATTGTTAAGGTTGGAAAAGACTTTCAAAATCACTAAGTGCAACCAACACCACCATGGCCATTAAACCATGTCCCAAAGTGCCATATCCAGAGGTTTTTTAACACCTGCAGGGACAGCTATTCCAACACGTCCATAGGCAGCCTGTTCCACTGCCTGACCACTCTTTCAGGAAATAATTTTTTTCCTAATATCCAACCTAAACCTTTCCTGTCACTTGATACTAGGGAGAAAAGACCAACACCTACCTCAGTCCAACCTCCTTTCAGGGAGTTGTAGAGAGTCAGAAGGTGTCCCCTCAGCCTCCTTTTCTCCTCACTAAACCACCCCAGTTCCCTCAGCTGCTCCTTACCTTACCTGTTCTCCAGACCCTTCACCAGCTTTGTTGCCCTTCTCTGGACATGCTCCAACACCTCAATGTCTTTCTTGTAGTGAGGAGCCCAAAACTGAACATGGGACTCCAGGTGTGACCTCATCAGTGCTGAGCCCAGGGGAACAATCACTTCTCTAGTTCTGCTGGTCACAGTGTTCCTGATCCAGGCCAGGATGCTGTTGGCCTTCTTGGCAACCTGGCTTGGCCTCCTTGGCGCATGCTGGCTTATGTTCAGCTTGAGGCTGATCAACATCCCCAGGTCTTTCTCTACTTGGCAGCTTTCCAGCCACTCTTCCCCATGGCTGGAGCATTCATGGGGTTTTTGTGACCCAAGTGCAGGACCCAGCACTTGGACTGAACTTTGCACTGTGCCTGTCTGAACGAAACAGGAAAGAGAATGCTGTAACTTGCAGAGCTATTTAGCACATGCCTAATGTGCTGATTATTCAGGCCTTGAGGGTGGATAGGCTGAATGGTGGGTACTGGGAGGAAACAGCAGATGCAGATAATTAAAGTTTACATGTATTTGCACACATCACCTAAACCAGAACCTGCATTCTTAAGCGAAGTCCATGTTTTTGCTGCAAAAGTATCCTGCACTTTGAGAGTGCTGGAGCCCTAGAGCAGGCTGCCCAAAGAGGTTGTGAAGTCGTCTTCTCTGGAGAGATTCCAGACGTACCTGGACGTTGTGATCCTGGGCAACCTGCTCTGGGTGACCCTGCTTTAGCAGAGGGGTTGGACTAGATGATCTGCAGATGTCCCTTCCAATTTCTGCTATTGTCTGATTCTGTGGAATACCAAAACGTATTTGTAGTTATGGTTACAGACTAAACTAGCTTTGTGGGCAAAGGCAGAGAAGTTTAGCTGACAACTTGCATTACCTCCTGTGACTTTTGTACCCTCACAAATCCGGATTTTTGTAGGTTTTCAGGGTTACCTTTCAGAGTTCCTCTGTACATTGACATTGCCACCTACTGTTAAGATAATTGCAGTCAATCAAAATTCAACGCTGTAACAGTATGTAATGGCACAGAACAAAAATCTGCAGGAAGAGGAACAGTAAAGACTGAAAGCCAAGCATTGAAATGTTAGGAAATGTTAGATTTAATACAAAAAGAAATACCTTTTCTTTTTTTTTTTTTTTTTAATGATTTATAGGTTTAAGCTGAAACTTTCAACAACAGAAAAGCAGCCAGAAGCCAGGAAGTTCATTCCTACTAGTTATAGTTTGACCATTAAAACTTCTCCAGTAGGGAAAAGGGTAAAGGGATTGGGTATTAAATAGCCCTTTTCTGCATTTCTCCCCACCTGTGACTGGTGTGCAATTGTGAAATAGAGTTTACATGATAAAAAATTTGGAATCTCTTCCCCTTAAGTGGATTCTGTCCCTTTTTTTTTTTTTATAACTGGCTATATATATTTTTTATAGAAATTATATATTTCTTGTGTTGGTTCATTGTGCTTTCCTCTTTTCTGCTTCTCCCACAAGAGAAGTCTAAATATGTTTTCGTTACTGAAAAAACAACTGATGAAGGGTTTGGGAGATGGAAATTATATAGAACTCCATCCAGCATTTGGGCATGCTACAGATAATGACATAGTGGAGAGATAAGCTCCATCCAGCACTTGGTCATGCTACAGATAATGATATAGGGAAGAGATGAACTCCATCCAGCACTTGGTCATACTACAGGTGTGCTAAGTAACAGCTTTGAAATGCTCCTGTACTTGAATCTCAGTTCCACCACAGGACTCTAGCCACAGACCAGGACTCTATTAGACAAGGTTGTCTGCAGACACAGACAACAAACCTTTTTTCCTCAGCATTCATACCATCATAAATAGGTACATAAGACTAGTGTTAGTGATTTAAAAGTTCATTTGAAGACAGATGAAGAGCATAGCATCTCTTGCATAAAAGGTGTTCAGGCAACTGGTTTTGTGTAGACTTTGAAGGACAGTACCTGCTGGCCTGGAGTTAGCCCCTGTGTTGGTATTGTACTGCTAATGCATAGTCCTCAGCTTGCTGGTCTAGTCCAGTATCTGGGCCAACTGAGGATCACCCAGATTGCTCTTTCTTCTCTGGAGATGTTCCACACAAGTACTGACAATAGTGCTATTTATATAGCTCATGGCACCTGACAGATTTGCAGTGTGACTACAGGTTGAGGTCATTAGGAGTTTGGGGATGCAGGGAATCATGAGTCAGCATGTTTCCAGATTGCCAAGAAGGCCAACAGCATCCTGGCCTGGATCAAGAATAGTGTGACCAGCAGGATCAGTGAAGTGATTGTTCCACTGGGCTCAGCACTGATGAGGTCACACCTGGAGTGCTAGTTTCAGTTTTGTTAATTTGCTCTGTGAATTGTTGTGAGACAAAAAGTGAGTGTTCATCCTACTGCTGACCCTACTGCTGAGCACTGCTGTTCAAGTTTTGCTCTGTTTAGCCAACCTTAGTTCCAGCCAGTCACAGGCAGCTGTTCTCATTCAGAGAATCCAGGATCATTCATTCAGAATCACTCAACAGCAGTAATGAAAGAAATTGATCAGAATTTCTGATATGTGTATTTAATGCTTTCTGGGAGATTAGAATGGTAGAATGGTTTCACTTGGAAAAGACCTCTAAGATCATCAAGACCAAATATCAACCCAACACCTCCATGGCCATTAAACCACTTGTCAAAGTGCCATGTCCACACATGTATTGAATAGCTCCAGGGATGGTGACCCCACCACCTCCCTGGACAGCCTGCTCCAATGCCTGACCACTTGCAGGAAAGATAGTTTTCCTAATATCTGACCTAAACCTCCCCTGGCACAATTTCAGGCCATTTCCTCTCCCTCTGTCACTTGAATACTGGAGAGAACAGACAAATCCCCACCTCACTCTAACATTCTTTCAGGGACTTGTAGAGATCAATGAGATGTTGCTTCAGCATCCTCTTCTCTGGACTAAACAACCCCAGTTCCCTCAGCGGCTCCTCACAAGACCTGTTCTCCAGACTCTTTCCCAGCTTTGTTGCCTTTCTCTGGATATGCTCCAGCACCTCAACGTCTCTCTTGGAGTGAGTGGCCCAGAACTGAATCCAATACTCCAGGTGTGTTCTCACCAGTGCTGTGTCCAGGCAGACAATCACTTCCCTGGTTCTGCTGGCCACACTACTGTTGATCCATGCCAGGATGCTGTTGGCCTTCTTGGCCACCTGAGCACACTGCTGGCTCATGTTCAGCTGGCTGTCAACCAGCACCCACAGATCCTTTTCTGCCAGGCAACTTTCCAGCCCATCTGAAAGCAAGCTTCTTGATATTGCTAGAAACATCTCATCATTTCTGGAGTACTCAAAGAAATTTGTGAGTGGCTTATGAATGAGCAAGTGAAAATGTAGATATATGATTAACTTTTTCCTTAGCATGCATGATGTAAAATAGAATTCCCAGCATAGCTTCATTCTCTATGTTCTAAAACTTCATGACTAGTGTTGCTGATAAATAAAGTGACCAAGAATAAAAAAAAAAAATCTTTGCTGTGTCTTGCCTAGAAACACACAGAATTTTTAGTCTGAGTGAAAAGCTTATGGTCTTAACTTCAAAGTGAATGACCTTGCTATCCTAGCTTGTCAGGTAAGGGCAGAGTACGCAGAGCACTGTGCACTGCAGAACTCTCAGCTGCCAATTATGTTCTTCTCCTCCTTCTCCTTTTATTTGTGTGCAAACTTCAAAAGTAATTACTCTGCCTTCAGTGCCATGCTACAAAGATGAAATCACCCCAGTGCTGACCAGCCCAATATATTTCACTCCCTACCTGACACTGCTTAGCTCTTGAAAAGAGTGCTTTGATTTTCTTCTGAAATTGTAGGGCTTCCCTGATATTTTCACTTTTTTTTTTTTTTGTTTTGTTTTTGTTTTTGGTTATGAATCAGTGCAGTCCAATGTGGAAGGCATCTAAAATGTGACAACCTCTATGTTGCAGAGCAGATGAAGACTGCAGTGCAGGTGTGGCAGTTATTGCTATTAGCAGTCATATTTTAGGTGAAACAATCACAAGGGAGCCTAGCAAGCTGAAGGTATTAAGCCTCCAGTGTACACAAAAGATGTATCTGGTTTCATTGCTTGTTCTTTGGTGTACTAGAGTAGATATTTATATGTGTAAGGGGAGAGAGGAAGTAATCATATAGGAGGTGAGGAAGGAAGAGGAAGGAACAGGGAAGACAGAGCCCAGAAGCCCTCGAGAGAAAATATTTGTATCAGGTCCCAGACTTGATGGAGAGATTTTCTTTAGAGCCATTGATCAAAATATCCTAGCAGTTCATCACTCAGCTGCCAAACCTCAACATTTAGAGGAAGAATTGTTCTTTGTCCTTTTCTCATTTTGCCAAGAAGATTTTTAGCACTGCAAAAGAAAAGGGGAAGAATGAAAAAAAAGAATGTAATAGTAAAAAATAAGACAAAAAAACCCCAAGAGACAAAAAGGAAAAGAAACAGGATGAAAAAAAGAAAGGAAAAGAAAAAAGGAAAATAAAAAGAAAGGAAAGGGATAATTAAAAGAAGCAAAAAAGGAAAAGAAAAAATGAGAAAGAAATAAAGGAAAATTAAAAGGATAATAATAATAATAAAAAGAAAAAAGCAAAAGTCCTCTGCAATATTGCTGTTTGCCTGGGAACTACTGTTGTGTTAACAGTGCCTTATTTCACTTTAAAGAAGAAAGTCGCTTGTGCAGTCTATAGTAAACACTCGGAGCAATCCAGTAGCCTCTCATAAAGTCTGTGCAAATTGAATGCTAAAGGTTCTAACACCAAGAGAACAGGATTTTACTTTTATTTTTCTTTTCTGTAGTTAGTCTCATAAAAGAAGCTTAAATCCTGTGAACTGTTTTAATGCCATGGATCAGGTGTGGCTTTATTTTAGTTCCTATTCGTGTCTCCCTTCTGCTTTAGGAATATTTTAGTTCGTTGCACGATCAATGAATGCCCCAAACTTTCCATACTACTGCTTACCTGTAATTAATCATAGTTAGACATTTTGTCCCAGCCTCAACCCAACCCAATTCTCCAGCTGTTTGTCTTCCCTCTGTTCACATACAGAGTACTCTAGTGATAGAAATTCATAAACTCAGGAAAAGTGATGCCTGGAGATCCCACAAAGCTTGTAAGAGCTGTGTGACTATGCAGTGGAGACTCTGTAAATCAGGTTGAAGGTAATTTGTTGCCTGGAAAAGAGCAGCCTGAGTGCAAATCAATAGCTAAAGGGTGGATGGCAAAAGGATGGAGATGGGATCTTTTCAGTGGTGCCCAGTGACAGGACAAGGAGCAACGGGCACAAACTGGAACCTGGGAGGTGTCACTGAAACGGAACGGAAAACTTATTTTCTGTGAGGGTGCCAGAGCTCTAGAGCAGGCTGCCTAGAGAGATTGTGGAGTCCCCTTCTGTGGAGAGATTCCAAACCTTCCTTGGAAACCTGCTCTGGGTGACCCTGCTTTAGCAGCAGGGTTGGACTTGATGATCTGAAGTGGTCCCTTTCAACCCCTAACATTCTGTGTTTCTGTGATGCAGAACACATCTAAGGGATAAATAGAAAACACCGTCATCATCTAAAAAAACCCAAACCAACAAACAAACAAAGGAATGTTTGATTTGCTTAACTCTGAGGTATCATGTGTTGATCTGTTAGAAGGTAGAAGGGCTCTGCAGAGGGACCTTGACTGGCTGGACAGATGGGCAGAGTCCAACATGATGGCATTCAACAAGTCCAAGTGCCGGGTGCTGCACTTCGGCCACAACAACCCCATGCAGAGCTACAGGCTGGGGTCGGAGTGGCTGGAGAGCAGCCAGGTGGAAAGGGACCTGGGGGTACTGGTTGACAGCAGCTGAACATGAGCCAGCAGTGTGCCCAGGTGGCCAAGAGAGCCAATGGCATCCTGGCCTGCATCAGGAATAGTGTGGCCAGCAGGAGCAGGGAGGTCATTGTACCCCTGTACACAGCACTGGTTAGGCCACACCTTGAGTACTGTGTCCAGTTCTGGGCCCCTCAGTTTAGGAAAGATGTTGAATTGCTGGAGCATGTCCAGAGAAGGGCAACGAGGCTGGGGAGAGGCCTTGAGCACAAGCCCTATGAGGAGAGGCTGAGGGAGCTGGGACTGTTTAGCCTGGAGAAGAGGAGGCTCAGGGGAGACCTGATTGCTGTCTACAACTACCTGAAGGGAGGTTGTAGCCAGGAGGGGTTTGGTCTCTTCTCCCAGGCAACCAGCAGCAGAACAAGAGGACACAGATTCAAGCTGTGCCAGGGGAAGTTTAGGCTGGAGGTGAGGAGAAAGTTCTTCATGGAGAGAGTTGTTAGATGTTGGAATGTGCTGCCCAGGGCGGTGGTGGAGTCACCATCCCTGGAGGTGTTCAAGAGGGGATTGGACATGGCACTTGGTGCCATGGTTTAGTAGTCATGAGGTCTTGGGTGACAGGTTGGACTTTGATCATCCTTGAGGTCTTTTCCAACCTTATTGATTCTGTGATTCTGTGAAAAACTGAGGAGGTCATTGAGCAAACTAAGCTGTAGAGTTGGATAGTGGTTGGAATGGATGGTCTTAAAGGTCTTTTCCAACCGAAATCATTCTGTGATTCTAATGAGCAGATCGTGTGTGATATCATAGAAATACAGCACTCAAAGAATGAGAACTGATTCTAGATATAGAAAATGGGATAATGTGATTGTTAAAATTAAAAGTTGAGGTCAGTCAGAATAGAAAGAGCTTACTGAAAATTAGGCTTAAATACCTACATTTTCTTAAAAGTCAGTACAAATGTGTTTGGGGCCTTCATGAGAGGAAATAAATAACTTCCCTTGGAATTTTACTTTTAATAGTATATGATATTTATTCCTTTTCCATCTTTTGCCTCTTTATTGATTACTTACATAGTTTATTATTGAGAAGAAGGATGCTGCTATGCTTATTTTCCTTGTGATGTCTAACAAGTAATGTTACTTTTCTGTGTCTTCCAAAATGTTACCTGTGATATAGAAGTAGGATAAGGATTTTTTTACAACATAACTGAATACAACATTTTTCATGTAAGGCACATTTATGCTTGTTAACAATCCCTATTTTGCAGACACCCAGGAATAAGGCTAAAAGGGTCCCAAGGAGGGCAGCAAAGCTGCTAAAGAGTCTGGAGAATAGGTCTTGTGAGGAGTGTCTGAGGGAATGGGGATTTACTCTGGAGAAAAGGAGGCTAAGGAGAGACCTTCTCACTCTGCAACTTTCTGAAAGGAGATTGGAGTGAGGTGGGGGTTGGTGTCTTCTCCCTAATATCAGATGACAGAATGAATTGGAAATGGCCTGAAATTGTGCCAGAAGGGGTTTAGGATATTAGGAAAATTTTCTTTCCTGAAAGAATGGTCAGAAGTTGGAACAGGCTGCCCAGGGAGGTGGTGCAGTCACTGTCCCTGAAGGTGTTCAAGAAACATGTGGGCATGGCACTGGGGGACCTGGTGTAATGGCCATGGTGGTCTTAGGTTGATGGTTGGACTGCATGGTCTTAGAGGTCTTTTCCAATCCAAACAATATGACCATGTTGTCCAACTGTTAACCCAGCACTGCCTTCCCTGATGCAACTCTGGGCTATTTCCTCTTGTCTTATCACTTGTTACCTGGGAAAATAAACCATTCCCCAACTCATTTCAGTCTCTTTTCGAGAAGATGCAGAGAGCAAGAAGGTCTGCCCTCATCCTCCTCTTCTGCAGGCTAAACAAACACAGTCCCTTCAGCCCCTCCTCGCAAGACTTGGGCTCTAGACTCTTCACCAGCTTTGTTGCCCTTCTTTGGACATACTTGGCATATTTATGAAGGAGATTTTGTGAGGTTCCCTGCTCAAGCACTCTGTTCCAAGATGTGAACAACCTAGATTTTTTCCCAGTATATTTAGTGTCGAAGCTAGACAAGCAACTAAAGAGGTGAGCTAAATCCCAACACCATTCTGTTCCCTATGGTACCTTTATGTGAAGCATAGATTTGTTTCAGTATGGTGTATGCATAGTTGTGATGTAAGTGCCAGTGACAGGGTAAGAGCAATGGTGGGTGTTTATGCATTTGGGGTTTACTGACATTTTTGAGGTGCAGTTAAGTCTCATACCTCAGGAAGTGTTCTGGACACAGTTCAACACTAAGTTAGATGATTCAGTACCTTACTGAACTCAACAGGCATGTAGAGGCTGAAGTCAACATTAACTGTGGCTATCTGTTATTTTGTCCTGCCATACTCAATTATTTTTTTTTCAGCTCTTTCAGTCATATGAAATAAAACTGTCAAAGTTGTCAAGAACTCCAAGAAATTAAGCCTCTGAACTGCTGCTCTGAGATTTTTAATATTTCTTCTAATACAGATCCTTGTGCCTTAAAAATCCTGCCAGAAGCCCGTTTGGTCTGATGGTGTGATAGGACTTGATCCAAAGGCTTGTGGATAGTTGTTAGGATAGAGAACTGCAAGCTACTGACATGATACAAATTCAGCATCAGGCATCTTGAATTGTTCAACTCATACCCACATTCCCAGTCATCTGGAAAAGGTTTAGACACTGTCTTTGGAAGACTCATGGTGTTTTAATCAAGTTGTTATTAACTTTTTTTTTTTTTTTTTAAGTAGGCATTTTATTAGCATTTTTTTTAATTGTATCTTGTATATCTTCTGGAGTATTCATTTTCCAGTCACTGTTAAAACATATCATCCTCATGAGGATGTTTAAAATTATCCAAATTAACCTGCATTTAATTAAGAGGGTTAGTGCTATGGGATTATAAGGTTTGAGCGGTGTCCACAGGAGCAAATTTATTTTCTAATGTAATTTTAAAGTTTTTTTTTCACCTTGAAGTTCAGAGGAGGAATAGAGTATGTGAAGTGAGAAACAAGATCTAAGTCTGATTGCTAAGAAAAAAGTATGAAATAAACATGTGTTTTCATGGCTAAATTAAACAGTTTTCTTCTTCAAAGAGTGTTTGAAGTTCCTGAAAGTAACTTAAGTAAGTAACTTGTGCTAAGCATAAATTTCAGGCTGGTTTTGGGGTTTTTTTGTGCAGCTCATGTCATTGAGGGTATTTTAAAATTGTTGATCATTCTGGTGGCACCATTTCTGAATATTATGTTTGTGCGTTAAGTTAATCTACTCTGGTCTTTCATCACCTCTGAACAAAGCTTAGTTATGTCTGATGCATCATCAGCCTCATGTCTTTGGAACAGTTTGTCTTTAGTAAGAGATGTCAAAGGATGGACTTGTTTATGGTAGCAGTTTGGGTACTGGAATTAGATTTTCAGGAGATGAATGCTCTCAAAACCAAAACTAAAAATCCAGACTGCTTCCCTGTTTTTTTTTTTTTGCTTCTGTTGTTGTTGGGGGTTTTGGTGTTTTGGAATTTTTTTGGTTGGTTTGGTTTGGTTTGGTTTTTTGGTGTCTTTGGTTGGTTGGGGGATTTTTGCATTTTCCACTCAATCAAACCTCTTGCAAACCCTTGTT
Source organism: Indicator indicator (assembly GCF_027791375.1). Lineage (NCBI taxonomy): Eukaryota > Metazoa > Chordata > Aves > Piciformes > Indicatoridae > Indicator > Indicator indicator. The sequence continues at coordinate 13,035,892 of NC_072020.1, forward strand.
TGCATATAACTGACAGATTTAGCATCATGTAGGCTGAGCTTACCCAACCAAAACACCAGTTACACTGTAAAGAAATGCATGTTGCTAAATGTTTGTGGCTAGGGAAGAAGCTGAACTGCCCTAAGGTTAGTCTTCGTTGTAAGAGTTCAAACTTCTCCTTCTGCTGTGTGACGGTGTGACCCTGTACAGTAATGAGGCATTTTCCATAATACTCCTAATCAAGGATGAGTCATTAGCTGCAAGTTAATCTGTGAGAGTATCTGAGGTGACAAGACATGGGAAAGGGAGAAGAGATCTCTATGAATCTCTGAGAAGAGTAAATTGCAGTGGAAATAAATATTTGCCCAGGGAGGTTGTGGATGCCTCCTTCCTGGAAGTGTCTGAGGCCAGGTTGGACAAGGCCTTGAGCAACCTCATCTAGTAGAAGGTGTCCCCTCCCATGGCAGATGGGGTTAGAACCAGATGGCCTTTAAGGTCCCTTCCAACCCAAACCATTCTGTGATTCTGTGGTTTTCAGCTTATGGTATCTTGTTGGCAATTTACAGTTCCTAAGCATGGCAGAGCCCTGGGAATGGGGTGAATCTAAAAGTATGGCTTTTGTGCTGCATGTCATGTACAGAAAAAAAAAAAAAAAGTACATTTTTGTCAAAACCTTTCCAAAGTTAGCTAGTTCTGCTTTAATCCTAGCTTTTGTTTGCCCTGGTTTTAATCCTGTTAATTAGAGCTTGCCTATTTCCGAGTAACTTGCTTCCAGATTATTAAGGCCATTGCCTGTTTGTTAAACTCTCTCTAATATTAAATCTTCTTAGCAGTTAATGTTATATATTTACACAAATTCTAGCCACATATTTTTAGTAGGGTGAAAATGCTAGTGCTTGGCATGTCTGTACCCTTCACAATTAATTCACAGATATTAGTTGGACTGAACTGCTTTATGCCTTACTCAGATGATGGAGGGTGGAGGGAGATGGGTGTTGGTCTCTACTTCCTAGGGAAACAGCTGCAAGCTGCAAGTTTTGGGTTGGGTATTAGAAGAAACTTCCTGACTGAAGGGGTTGCCAAAGACTGGAACAGTTTCCCCAGGGAAGTGGTTAAATCCCCATCCCTGGAGGTGTTGGAAAGAGGCACAGATGTGGTGCTGAGGAACATGGGTTAGTACCAGAATTGGTAGAGTTCAAGAAGGGTTGGACTCAATGATCTTAAAGGTCTTTTCCAACCACAATGATCGTATGGTACTACGAAATTTAAGGGTTACAAAAGAGGTGCTTGTAAAGTAAAAGGATGAGCGTTGTATGAGATGGGCTGTTGCATACTTGGCAGTTTGTATTCTTTAAACCACTGCTACTAATTAAATTGTGTATGTTCAATACTATGGTTTCATTCCAGTAAGTGTTGTATTTGTATTCTCAAAGCAATTCCAGTTCCTCAGCTCATGTAAGCATATCTCATAAAAATAATTCTTTTCCTACTTGTAGTACATTCTTTATGTATTTTCCTGCATAAGACTGGACTGATATTTAAGTGATGTCTAACAAAACTGGAGAGAATAAATTACTCCAGCAACAGAAGTCTGGTGGTATGAAATCGTTATATAAACAAATTAATAGCAATACCAAATCTTATCATTACTTTGACTATGTCATTTGCTGATAGATGCATAATGCAGTTCTTTTTTCCATACCACAGAGTGCTTATAAGGAGTAAGTAGATGATCATAATCAAAACAGTGATAAATCTTACACTAATATCTGCTGCTTTCATTCAAAGGCACCCTGAAGCACTCTGCAGACCATTATATATAGGGAAAGAAATTAGGAATAGAAAATTATGCTGAGATTTCATCAATATCTCCTGGTAATAATTACAGGATTTGATCAGATTCATTCATCTCCCATTTGACTATTAATAGGAATATGACACACTCTGAATTCAATCTTTATTCTCTTAAGGGGATTTTCTTTGGTGGGGGAGAACTTCAGAGACTTTCTCCACCCTCTTAATATGCAAAGTCTTTAAATACTGGCAGAAGCATCATCACTTGCAGGAACTGAGCATTCCAGCTGTGATTATTTCTAAGTATGTAGTACAAAGTCAAGCATTATAATCAGTCTTTGGTTTGTAATTTCTTTGACTTTTTCAGTGCTGATTAGTATGTCCAGAGGAGCTACAAGTACCTTAGAAAAGCATAGCAGAGCCACTCAGTCTATTTCTCTTTTTGGTTCACACATGGGCCAAAAGCTATCATTATTTCTCTTTTATTAAGAACAAATGAACTGTGCAGGTTTTGCTGGAGAGAAGACAATGCACTTCTCTCCTCTCTTAGTCCAGCACTCTCAGGCCTCAGTAGCTTCTGTGCACAGGAAAACATGTTCCTGGAATGATGACACAAGTAAGCAAACAGAAAGACTTGGTGGTGCTGGTTGAGAGCCAGCTGAACATGAGCTAGCATGTACCCAGGTGGCCAAGAAGGCCAACAACATCCTGTCCTAGATCAGGAATAGTGTGCCAGCAGGACCAAGGAAGTGATTCTCTATAGTCAGCACTGATGAGGCCACCCACACCTTGAGTACTGGGTTGAGTTTGGGGACCCTCATACCAAGAAAGACATTGAGGTGCTGGAGCATGTCCAGAGGAAGGCCATGAAACTGCTGAAGTGTCTGGAGAACAGGTCTGGTGAGAAGTGTCTGAGGGAACTGGGATTCTTTTCTGGAGAAGAGAAGGCTGACGGGCAAACTTCTTGCTGTCTATAACTCCCTAAAAGGAGGTTGGAGCCAGGGGGCTGTTGTTCTCTGCTCCTAGTCAAAGTGATAGGATGAGAGGAAATGGTTTCAAGTTGTACCAGTGGAGGTTTAGGTTGGATATTGGGAGAAATTTTTTGACTGAAAGGGTTCTTAGAGACTGGACAGGCTCTCCAGGGAAGTGGTTGAATCCCCATCCTTGGAGGCATTTTGAAGAGGTAGAGATGTGGTGGTGAGGGACATGGTTTAGTACCAGCCTTGGTGGAGTTAGAGAATGGTTGGACTTGATGATCTTAAGGTCTTGTCCAATCAAAGCCATTCTGTGATTCCATGATTATCAGAAAACAGGACTGTTGCTGAAAAGAACTCTAATGTTTGGCTTTATTATCGTGGCAACATCCTTAAAGTGACCAATTCAGTAAAATATTGAAATGAGTAGAAACATGATGAGCAAAGAGGTAGAAAACTGTTCCTGCTCCATTTTGTTTCCTTCAAAGGAGGTTCAAGCTATTGTTGACAGGAAAAGAGCTACCCTTTGACATCCTTATGTGGAGCTGATATATTGGCTCTTTTTGTGAGAGAAGAAGGAATGAAGAAAAATGGCGATAGTTTTCTTTTTACCACTCTTGGAAGAATTCTTTTTTTCATATTCACGTCCACCTTTAAAGCATTCTTTGAAAGAGTAACAATCAGCAGAGAAAGGCAGTCTCAAAGGAAAACCACAGAAAGAACTGAGAGATGACCTACATTTACCCTCTATTAGAAGGGAGTGGGTCTCATGGATCCAGGTCTTTAGCAGAGATAGAAGATTAAGGTCTAGATACCTAGCTTTGTTATTCATTCTTTTCTTTCTTAAAGGGAAAGTCCCTTAATCTCCCATTTCATCCGACAGCTGTCTCCAAACAGGTGAATAAAATACCTTTGTAAAAGGTCATTGCAGTATGTGGATGAGAAGTGATGTGTTACAACCTAGCTCAATCCACAGAAGCAGCCTGTGAGGGTTACTTCTCTCCCTGGTCCTTCCTTTCTAGTATTCCCCTGCAACAGCCTCACCAACATAGCACCTGGTATAGCTGCATCCTACCAGAGGAAAGCAGCTCTGTGGAAAAAGACCTGGAAGTCCTGGTGGACAACAGAATTATTGTGAGCTTGCAGTGTGTCCTTGTGGCCAGGAACGTCAATGGAATCCTGGGGTGCATCATGAGGAGTGTGATCAGCAGGTCAAGAGAGGTCCTCCTCCCCCTCTACTCTGTCCTGATGAGGCCTCATCTGGAATACTGGGTCAAATTCCAGCCTCCCCAGTTCAAGAAGGACAGGGAACTACTGGAGAGTGTACAGCAATGAGCAACATAAGTGGTGAGGGGACTAGAACATCTCTCCTATGAAGAAAGGCTGAGGAACTTGGGGCTGTTTAGCCTGGAGAGGAGAAGACTGAGATGGGATCTTATCAATGCTTATAATGCTCATCAATACTTAAAGGGTAGGGGGCTTTTTTTTTTTTTTTTTCTTCAGTGGTGTGGTGCCCAGTAACAGGGCAAAAGGTAACGAGCACAAACTTTATAAGGTCACTTGTTACCTGAGAGTAGAGACCAGCTCCCACCTCACTCCAACCTCCTTTCAGGGAGCTGTAGAGTGAAGAGGTTCGTCTTCAGCCTCCTTTTTTCCAGACTAAACAACCCCGGTTGCCTCAGCTGCTCCTCACAAAACCTGTCCTTCAAAAACCAGTTAGATAAAACAGGACTAAGATGACAAGCCTTTTCATATAGCTGGGGTTTAATTTCTCTTTTTTAATATAACACTAAGAATGGTAACTATACAAGCGCTGTTTCCTTGGTATGCAGAGGCCTCATCATTAGAATAATAACTGTAGCAACTAGAGCAAAAAGGAGACTGTTCTGGGAAGCATTAGGATATTTTTCCGCTCCCAGAAGACATCACCAAGGAGATCGACAGCAAATTGTTAACCCACCAGTATGGAGCTGGTCAGTCTGGAAAGCAGGAAAACCCATACAAACCCAGCTGAGCCCAGGACTGGCCACAAAGCAAGCTGCTACTCTTGAATGCATTCCTTGGTGGCAGCAGCTGCTACCCACCTGGTTTCTAGTATTGCTCAAACTGGTGTTTCAGACAGGTTTGTAGGCATGCTGTACTGGTGCAACCGGTGCACACCTATTCTATTGGTGCTTAGTTCATTGAACAATAATGGTCAAGGAAACAATTGAACAATGATGATCAAGGAAGTAATTTTAATATATTTCACAATTACTTTCTTTTTCTGTAATTCAGGAGAAAAGACACTGGGATGTTAACATACAAAGAGCACCTACCAGTGAGTCAAGTAGTGGTTGGAGACATTGACCGGCCTGGATCGGAAGCCAAGGTCTCTGTGGGTCCTGTGCGCTGTCAAGGAGATCGTAAGTTAGCTGCTTTTCTTGCACTTACACCTGGGGGGAAAGCAAACTGAAGTGGAATTTGACATCTTCTTAGACACCTCAAGCAAATTTGGAGAAGTGTCTGTTTTCTCAGAGGCTTTTATTCTGTGAAAGCATGGTGTGATTTGAGAAGCTTTGTCTATAAAACTGTGCATATTGTGGCTCCTCTTCACATTGACAGGATCAGTAGTTGTCTGTATTCTGTGGTGAATGGGGCAACTTTGATTATTCCACTATGTTTCTGTTGATATAAGCAGCAATCTGGATTGCATAAGAATGTCTCTCAACATCTGTGCTTCTGCTGAGTGTTCTTATCATTACCATTGCTGTGCCACTGAAAACTCTGTTTGTGGAATACAAATAGTAGCATTGGGGGCAAAACTTAGTGCTGTAGACTCTGCTTACAGGTGTGTGATGCTTGACAAAATGGTTATCAAGTCTTAATGTCCATCAGGGTTAAGGGGGCAGCTTTTGGTAGTAGTCCAGTTTGCAGGCTGAGTGCTGATAGCAGACTGGAGCATCTCTGTGAGGCGGAGAGGCTGAGTCCTGGGGCTGTTGAGCCTGGAGCAGAGAAGTCTCAGAGAGGATCTTCTCAATGATGATGCTAAAGGGCAGGGGGCAAAAGAATGGGACTAGACTCTTTTCAGTGGTGCCCAGTGATAGGACAAGGGGCAGTGAACACACACTGGAACCCAGGAGCTTCCACCTGAACATGAGGAAAAATTCCTTTGCTTTGAGGGTTCTGGAGCCCTGGGGGAGGCTACCCAGAGAGGCTACGGAGTCTCCTTCTCTGGAGACTTTCAAAATCCACCTGAACATCATCTTGGGTGACCTTCGGTAGGGTGACCCTTTTATAGCAGAAGAGCTAGGCTAGACTAGATGATCTCCACAGGTATCTTCCAACCTTCCCCCCCCCCCCATGATGCTGGAATTCTGGTATTCTGAGGTGTACATCCTCCAGTTTGATCAGCAGGTGAGAGAGTGTATAAATACAATGGATAATGCTCCCAACAGAAAAAAGCTGGGATGCAGTGAGGAAGATTGTATTCTTCGTTCAATCTCTTTGAGAACTTTCACCACCAAAGACAGTGGAATTCTCTCCCATGGATGCCATACTGGGTATAAATTTGAGAGATTGCCAGGGTCAAGCCTCCTCTTCTTCAAGCCTCAGGGTGACCAGTCCTGAGGAGGACTCTGACCTTTCTGCCTTTGATCCTGATCTGTGTGTTCTTGAATCAAATTCCAGAATCCAGCTCCTGAGTCTGGTTCCTCTCTCCTGATGAGTGAAGTCTGGAACCTTTACCACAGCATCAGTGGTGATGGTCATATAATTGTTGAAGGATTAGGTTTGGTATTATTTTGGTTCTTACTTTATTGTTATTATTTCCATCTCAGTTTAGTTTCTTTCCCAACCCATCAGTCTCTCTCCCTTATTCCATTTCAGTTCCCTTTGGGAAGCTTAGGTGGCATCTTATTAATACTTACAAATATCTAAGGGACAGGTGTCAGAAAGATGGGGCCAGACTCTTCTCAGTGGTCCTCAGTGACCAGACAAGAGGTAATGGGCATAAACCTGACTGTAGGAAGTTCCATCTAAACAAGAGAAGAAACTGCTTTGCTTTGAGGGTGGCAGAGCACTGGAACAGGCTGCCCAGAAAGGTGGTGGAGTCTCTGTCTCTGGAGACTTTCAGGGCCTGCCTGGACATGTTCCTGTGTGATCTGCTTTAGGTGAGCCTGCTCTGGCAGGGAGGTTGGACTCAATGATCTTCAGAAGTCCCTTCCAACCACTACTATTCTGTGATTCTGTTGATTCATAGAGAGCCTCTGTCATTCGTGTCGTGGCCAGCCCAGCCCTCACATACTCAGTAAAAAAGAGAGTTTTCTGGCTCCCAGCCCAGCACCTCAAAACACCAGGCCATTGCTCAATGATACAACGGAGTGTGTTTGGCCTCCTTTTCTGTTTGCCGTCTTTCTGGGCTGCACAAGTGATCCTTCCAACTTTTGTTCATGAATCTGATGCCTGAGGAGCAGAAAGAAATATCATGGGATATCTGCAAACTTTCACATCACCTGTTTGATGCTTGTGATATATGGTGTGTGACTGGTGAGAAGTCAGTTTGTGTTTCTTTCTCAGATATGTTGGACAAATGTTTTCTTGATAGGGTCTTACAGCTGATGACTAAGAAATAATGGATGGCATCTTTTTTTCAGTTTGGGGGCTCCAACACACACACACACAAAAGACATTGAGATGCTGGAAAGAGTCCAGAGAAGGGCAATGAAGATGGTGAAGGGTCTGGAGAACAGGTTTCATGATGTGTGACTGAGAGAACTGGGGTTGTTCAGTCTGGAGGAAAGGAGGCTGAGAGGAAACCCTATCCTGAACCTTCTCCCTGAAAGGAGGTTGGGGTGAGGTGGGTGTTGGGTTCTTCTCTCCAGTGACAAGTGATAGGGTGAGAGGAAATGGCCTCGAATTGCACCAGGGGATATTAGGAGAAACCTCTTGACTGAAAGGGTTCTCGAGACTGGAACAGCCTGCCTGGGGGAGTGGTTGAATCCCTATCCTTGGAGGTATTTCAAAGAGGCAGAGATGTGGCACTCAGAGACATGGTTTGGCACCAGTCTTGGTAGTTGAATAATGGTTGGACTCAATCTTAAAGGTCTTTTCCACCCAAAATAATTCCATGATTCCATGTAGTTGTTTTTGTATCATTTTTGAAGGTGGTAAATAAAATTCAATTAGAGGTACGGAGACTGGCAGGGGAACACAGGTTTTTTTAGTTGATATGGAAGGAAGATGGAAAAGGTAAGAGTGCCCAAACAGTAAAATAAAAATTTACCTGTTTAGAAGGATTTCTCATTGTGCCAGTGCTGTGACAACTGTGACCAGAGCTGCTGGTCTTTGCAGTCCCTAAGAACAGACAGTTGAAAGCTTGCTATTTGAGGGCAAGGAGGATTGAAGAAAGGAAGGATGTGCTTTCTCCAGCAATTTTGTTTTCCCCTACCCATCAAATTCTTAACATATCAATTAACCAATTGGGGTCACAGCAATTAACCACTCCTACCCTACTGACTGAACAAAATAAGTCTGAAAATCATTCTTCCCAGTGTCACTTGTTTGATATGAACTAAGGAGCATTAGGAACAGTACACAGAGCAGAATTGTAATTGTTGCCCTATGAAAAAAATCACTACATTCTTCTTTCTGAAATATAGATTTTATTTTGGTCCCACAAATGACAATTTCATTTTTCTATTCCCCTGATTTATGACCTGATTAAGGCCTCTCTGGGCAAGCTTGGATGGTGACTGTTGGTGGAATAAAATCAGAAAACTTGTCCATGCATGATTATCTGTCTTTGTATGCCAGAAGTATTTATCATGTTTAACTGCACCTCACAAAACACTATTTGCATCCTGAAAAGTAGTCAGCAAAAAGGAACTTTATTACCCCTCTAAAGATCTCCTTAAGCTGCTGTGTTCTGCCAGAACGACTAAGACTCCTCTGATCATCGTGGCTAAAAAACCCATAAATCTTCCCTGAGGGCCGTCTTGTGCCTTGTATAAAACATCCATGATGTCTCTTCTCCATTTACTATTTTAGTGTTGAGGAAAGCTTTCTAAATGTTTTGTGAACTTTTAAGTGGTGACCCACCAGGAGAGCAGACTTAGCCAATTTTATGGAGGGCTGGTGTATAGCCAGAATATGGATTCAGTGGGGATTTTGGCATTGTGTTCTATCCAAAGATCAAGCAAAGATCTTGAGCAAATGTCAAGTCTTCCCAGACTTAAAGCAAAGCTGTCATTCCTGGACACTGCCATGTGAATCATAGACTTATTTTGGTTGGCAAATCCAACACCACCATGGCGATTAAAGCATGTCCTGAAGTGCCATGTCTATACATTTTTGAATGCTTCCAGGGATGGTGACTCCACCACCTCCCTGGGCAGCTTGTTCCAATGTCTGACCACTCAGTCAAGATACTTTTCCTAATATCCAACCTAAACCTCCCCTGCTGCAACATGAGGCCATTTTCTCTCAGCCTACAACTAGTTCCTTGGGAGAGGAGACCAACATCCACTTCACTACAGCTTCCTTTCAGGATGTTGTAGAGGTCAATGATGTCTCCCCTTAGCCTTTTCTATGCCAGACTGAACAACCCCAGTTCCTTCATCTGCTCCTCACCAGACCTGTTCTCCAGACCCTTCACCAGCTTTGTTTCCCTTCTCTGTAACCACTTCAGCACCTCAATATCTTTCTTCTCCTGAGTACTATATAGAAAGTGAGTGATATGAGGTATTTCATCAATAATCGTAGTGAGGCAAAGTTACTTTTGTAACTTTTGCCACTTTTTTGAGACTTTCTTTTCATTCCCCTTAGGAAAATATGGGTGTTATTGAAGCTCCTATATTTGTAACCTGCTAAGAATATCCATTTCCCAAGGACTTGCAAGGATTTTGATTCAAGTCTGCTCTTCACAAGCCCAGATGGGAACATACTCACTTGTGCTCTAGATTTGCCTTTATCCTTGAGTCTGTTTTCCTCTAGTCCCATTTCTGCTATAGTGCAGACAGAATTTAAGGGGGAGATGTTTTTACACAGCTGAGATCTATGGGTTTTCCATCTCCTCCAGTGCTCTGTTTTTACCCTCCCAGTAAGACTTCAATTTCTGAGCCATGAATAATTTTTTTGTGTTTTACTTCTAGTGTCTATAATCTTCAAAATGTGGAGGAGGAAACAGTTGCATTGACTGTGCTTCTCTCCAAGCTAGGTTTTCAATGAAGACTACTATCAGCACTGCTAATGTAGGATCTGCAGTGACAGACAAAAAAAAGTCTCCTTCACAAGGACTGAAATTCAGGAACAGATGAAAACTTGATTATTACATCAGTGCATTGCTTTTGTTTGTGCATGTGTGCCTGTCACTGTACCTGTGTGTTCTCAGGGGAAATCTATCTTCAGTTCTTTTATTCAAGGAATTTGACCTTGGCTCATCAAGGAGTTTCAGGACTTGATGCTTTGTTTATTTTCCTTCTAAATATTATTTTTGCGTTTACTCTTGTACTTTCTTCTAGAAATTTCCAGCCACAGAATCACAGCATGGTAGGAATTAGAAGGCACCTCTGGAGATCAACCAGTCCAACACCTCTGCTAAAGCAGGGACACTCACAGCTGGTTGCACAGAACTGCAATGTCCAGATGGGTTTGGAATATCTCCAGAGGAGAGACTCCACAACCTCTGTGAGCAGCCTGCTCCAGGGCTCCAGCACCCTTACAGGAAAGTTTTTCTTCAAGTGGAACTTTCTGTGTTCTGGATTGTGGCCACTGCCCTTTGTCGTATCACTGGCCAGCACTGGAAAAAATCTGGCCTGCTTCTCTTGCCCCCCTGCTCAGTGCTCTTGATCAGCATTCAGAAGATCCCCTCTCACCCTTCTCTTCTCCAGGCTAAAGAGCCGCAAGGCTCTCAGCCTCTCCTCCTCACAGATGTTCCAGTCCCCTCAGATTCTTTGTAGCCTCTGTTGGACTCTCTCCAGGAGTACCTTGTCTCTCTTGAACTGGGGAGCCCAGAACTGGACATAATATTCCAGGTGCAGCCTCACTAGGGCAGAGTAGAGGGAAAGGAAAACTTCCCTTGACTTGCTGCTCAAACTCTTCTTAATGCACCCCATATTCTAGATTACACTCTCATTTAGTGTGTATTTTCATTCTGGATGCACTTTACATTGCTGGAGACTTTTACTTAAAGGATTTAAGGAAAGCAGTATGCTCTGAGGATCTCTTCTGAGCAAAAATACATTTAACCCTTGTCTGCTGTTGTGGTTCAGGCTCACCCTTCAACTGAGCTTCACACAGCCACTTCCTCACTTTTCCCTCACTCCCCACTCTGATGGGATGGGAAGGAGAATCAAGAGAAAAAGATAAAACATTATGGGTTGAGATGAGGGGAGTTTAATAGAGTAACAGAAAAAGGGAAGAAATAATGGGAATAACAGTGCTAATGAAACAGTTTATATAATGAGTGATGTACAGTGCTCACCACCTGGAACCCACCACCCGGTTGACCTCCATGCACTTCCCTTGACCATCTCCCCCCCTTACATAGCAAGCATGATATTAGTATGGCATGGAATACCCCGTTGGCTGGTTAATTTGGCTATCCTGGTCACCACCAGCTTTCTGTGAAATTTAACCCCATCCTAGCCAAACCCAGGACATCATCTTTGTATACTTTCCTGCCGGTTCCTCCTCCTGTGTGCTCTTTCCTGTCTTCTAAAATGCAAGTCACATCTGTTGTACACACATATTGAATATAGGCATGAGAAATAACACAATTCCATAACTTACATCTCCACACTTCCCAGATTCTTCATGAAATGTAAACCAGATGATTGCAGAGACATTTTACCTGGTTGAAGACAGGAATCAGCCTACCTACTGTTAACTAATTCTCACGTGCATTCAGTTCTACCTAGCTGGGTATGTTGGTGTAAGCTGCAGAAGGCAGTTCCTTCACATTTCAAAGCACTCATAAATTTCACTCTCCTTATGTATTTGCTGAAGTAATGAAAACATACAGCAATCCATGCCGAGGATCAATTCTCCCAACTGATCATAAAAGAAAAAAGCATGGTGAAACTCCACAGGGGAGTTCTGAGCTTTATGTTTCTAAGATGTGGAATTCAAATGCAATTAAGAGCTAATTTTATTCAAATTCCTCTCATCAACATGATTATATTACAGGTTAATTTTATCTTCTTTAATGCAAAGAAAGGAGTATCTGAAGCATTTCACATAATGTATTGTCTCTGAATTCCTAGGGAATTTAAGCAGAGTCATTAGTCTGATAGATGGCATACAGTGGCTGTTCACATTAAACTCAGATCCTGTTAAAGTTATGCTTTAATAATCATTTCAAACATTTTCCCATCTATGGGATCGTAATGCATAGCAGTGTTTGACCACTCAACTATAGCAAAGTGAGAAAAACAATTGTGCAGGGTACAAAATCCAGGAATGAAGCAATAAATCAATTACCACGGTGTATGGAGAAGTGATAAGAAGATGTCAGGGACCAGGAGAACCTGAGACTGAACTGGGGAATGAGAAGTTGCTGATATCCTGTCAATTACATGCATAAATTTTTGGTCACCTTCAAGTTTCACCCCAAAAAACCTGAATTATCTCAGAGATGAGGTATAAAATGGAGGATATTCTCAATATTAATTTTTTAGGTGGAACTCTTTCTCACTTTAATACTTTTGGCCTGTGTATCTCTGCAGTGCTGAGTGACATTTAAAAAGCAGAAAGAACTGAAAAAGGCAAAGAATGATTGAAGGTGAGGTATAGTGAGGTCAGTCTTGTTCATCACTGTGTGCAAGTTATGCAAATACAGTCTCCTTTAGACACGGATAAGTGAGTGGCAGCAGGAAGGAGGATATCCAGTTATAAAAGAGCTCATCTAACTTTGCAGAACTCACCACCTGGCACTCAATATCAAGTAACTCAGTAACACTAAGAAATGCCCAGCCATCAGGATGGAGAATCATAGAATAGAATCAAGAAGGCTGGAAGAGACCTCAAAGATCATCGAGTCCAACCTGTCACCCTAAACCTCATGACTATCTAAACCATGGCACCAAGTGCCATGTCCAATCCCCTCTTGAACACCTCCAGGGATGGTGACTCCACCACCTCCCTGGGCAGCCCATTCCAATGGCCAACCACTCTCTCTGTGAAGAACTTTCTCCTCACCTCCAGTCTAAACCTCCCCTGGCACAGCTTGAGACTGTGTCCTCTTGTTCTGGTGCTGGTTGCCTGGGAGAAGAGACCAAACCCCTCCTGGCTACAACCTCCCTTCAGGTAGTTGTAGACAGCAATGAGGTCTCCCCTGAGCCTCCTCTTCTCCAGGCTAAACAGTCCCAGCTCCCTCAGCCTCTCCTCATAGGGCTTGTGCTCAAGGCCTCTCCCCAGCCTCGTTGCCCTTCTCTGGACATGCTCCAGCAATTCAACATCTTTCCTAAACTGAGGGGCCCAGAACTGGACACAGTACTCAAGGTGTGGCCTAACCAGTGCTGTGTACAGGGGTACAATGACCTCCCTGCTCCTGCTGGCCACACTATGCCTGATGCAGGCCAGGATGCCATTGGCTCTCTTGGCCACCTGGGCACACTGCTGGCTCATGTTCAGGCGGCTGTCAACCAGTACCCCCAGGTCCCTTTCCACCTGGCTGCTCTCCAGCCACTCTGACCCCAGCCTGTAGCTCTGCATGGGGTTGTTGTGGCCGAAAGTGCAGCACCCGGCACTTGGACTTGTTGAATGCCATCCTGTTGGACTCTGCCCATCTGTCCAGCCTGTCAAGGTCCCTCTGCAGAGCCCTTCTACCTTCTAACAGATCAACACCTGCTCCCAGCTTGGTGTCATCTGCAAATTTACTGATGATGGACTCAATCCCCTCATCCAGATCATCAATAAAGATATTGAACAGGATGGGGCCCAGCACTGATCCCTGGGGGACACCACTAGTGACAGGCTGCCAGCTGGATGTGGCACCATTCACCACCACTCTCTGGGCTTGGCCCTCCAGCCAGTTCCTCACCCAGCGCACAGTGCTGCTGTCCAAGCCACAGGCAGACAGCTTGGCCAGGAGTTTGCTGTGGGGGACAGTGTCAAAGGCCTTGCTGAAGTCCAGGTAGACTACATCCACAGCCTTTCCCACGTCCACCAGGCTGGTCACCTGATCATAGAAGGAGATCAGGTTGGTGAGGCAGGACCTGCCCTTCCTAAATCCATGTTGGCTGGGCCTGATTCCTTGGCCATCCTTCAGGTGCACAGTGATTGCCCCCAAGACAATCTGCTCCATGATTTTCCCTGGCACTGAGGTCAGGCTGACAGGCCTGTAGTTCCCAGGTTCTTCTGTCCATCCCTTCTTGTGGATGGGTGTCACACTGGCCAGTTTCCAGTCTTCTGGGACCTCTCCAGTGAGCCAGGACTGGTGGAAAATGATGGAGAGAGGCTTGGCCAGCTCATCTGCCAGCTCTTTCAGCACCCTAGGATGAATCCCATCAGGTCCCATGGACTTGTGAATATCCAAGTGACTCAACAAGTCTCGAACTAATTCCACATGGATTTCAGGAGTACAACACTGCTCCTTGACCCCATCAACCAGCTCAGGAGGCCAGTTATCCTGAAGTCCTTCTGCCTTACTGTTGAAAATGGAGGCAAAGAAGGTATTTAGAATCTCAGCCTTCTCCTCACCCTTAGTTACAATGTTACCCTCCACGTCCAATAAAGAGTGGAGGCTCCTCTTGCTCCTCTTTTTAGCATTAATATATTTGTAAAAAAGCTTTTTCTTGTCCTTCATGGAAGTGGCCAGTTTAATTTCTAACTGTGCTTTTGCCTCTCTAATTTTTCTTCTACATGATCTAACAACATCCTTAAACATATCACTAGTTGCCTCCCCCCCTTTCCAGAGGAAATAAACCCTCTTTTTTTCCCTTAAATCCTTCAGGAGCTGCTTGCTCATCCAGGCCGGTCGTCTTCCCCGCCGGCTCGTCTTACGGCATGTGGGAACTGCCAGTTCCTGTGCCTTTAAGAGCTCCTGTTTGAAGTAGGTCCAACCATCCTGGACCCCTTTGTTCTTAAGGGCTGTTACCCAGGGAAGTTTCCGAATAAGTTGCCTGAACAACCTGAAGTTTTGCCCTCCGAAAGTCCAAAGTGAGGGTTCTGTTACTGCTCCTCCCTATTTCCCTGCATATTGAAAACTCCACTATCTCATGGTCGCTGCACCCTAGACAGCCTCCAACCCATCACATCTCCCACCAGCCCTTCTCTATTTGAGAACAGCAGATCAAGCAGAGCCTTGCCCCTGGTAGGTTCACCTGAGAGCTGCATCAGGAAGTTGTCATCCATGCACTCTAGGAACCTTCTGGACTGTCTCCTCTCTGCTGAATTAAGTTCCCAGCAGATGTCTGGTAGGTTAAAGTCCCCCACAAGGACAAGGTCTGATGATCTTGAGACAGCTTCCAGCTGCTTATAGAATATCTCATCGGCCTCCTCGTCCTGGTTGGGTGGTCTATAACAGACTCCAACCAGGATGTCAGTTTCGTGTGGCCTCCCTCTGATTTTAACCCACAAGCATTCAACCCTTTCTTCTGCAACCTCAAGTTCTGAGGCATCAAAGGATTCCCTACTATACAGGGCCACCCCTCCTCTTCTCCCTTGCCTGTCTCTCCTAAAGAGCTTATAACCCCCCAGTGCAGTACTCCAGTTGTGAGAATCGTCCCACCACGTTTCTGTGATGGCAACTACATCATAGTTCTCCTGGTGAACCAAGAGTTCCAGTTCATCTTTTTTGTTGCCCATACTGTGTGCATTGGTGTACATGCACTTCAGCTGGGCTGCTGATTTCACCAGTTTATGTGGTCCTCCCTCCTCTCCAGGGAGACTGGTTTCCACACACCACCCCCTTCAGACCTAGTTTAAAGCCCTCCCAGTGAGTCGTGCCAACCCCAGTGCCAGCACCCTCTTACCCTTTTTAGATAAATTCAACCCAACTTGGTCCAGCAGGTCAGGTGCAGTAAGAGTTGCCCCGTGATCAAAGAAGCCAAAATTCCACTGCTGGCACCATCTCCTAAGCCAACTGTTGATGGTGTGGGTGTTCCTGTTCCTCTCAGTGTACACCACAGCTGCTGAGGGAACTGAGCAGAACACCACTTGAGCTCCTGCCCCGTCAATCGATTTCCCAAGGGCCTTAAATTCCTTTTTAATCTTCCTGGTGCTGCTCTTTTCAATTTCTTCACTTCCAGCCTGGATTAGCAGCAATGGGTAATAGTCAGAGGGCTGGATTAGTTTAGGTAACCTTTGGGTGATGTCCCTCACCCGGGCCCCAGGTAGGCAGCACACCTCCCTATGGGATGGGTCGGGACGACATATGGGTCCCTCTGTTCCCCTCAAGAGAGAGTCTCCAATAACTATAGCCTTTCTCTTTTTCTTTCTAGCACTGGTCCTTAAGGTTTGGGGGGGCTGCTTCGTCTTTGGCATCTCCTTGATTGGTTCCTCTACAATACTCTTACCCACATTGAGAAACTGATCAAGAAGGAGAAGTTGGAGACCCTTGATGCTCATTATATTTGCACCATCAATCTCTGTACCAGCAAACCAAGTTAACTCCAATTCTGTGTTAATAGAAATTTTTTAAGCGGCTGGACTTTTTTTGTCCAGTGGTTGGAATAAAAAGGAAGGTCAGGTATATAGTCTACAGCCATGTATTTAAGTCTGAGTGACCTGGGGCTCTTTAGTCTGGAGAAGAGCAGCCTGAGAAGGGATCTTATTAGTGTTTACAGTGAGTCTACATCTGGAGTACTGGATTCAGTTCTGGCTTCCCCAGTTTAAGAGGGACAGGCATATACTGGAGTGTCTAACAGAGACTATGAGGATGATGAGGAAAGGCAGAGAGACCTGGGGCAGTTTAGCCTGAAGCAGGGAAGATTGAGAGGGGATTTTATTAATGTGTGTAAATATCTGTAGGGTGGGTGTCAAGAAGAAGGTGCCAGTCTCTTTTCACTGCTGTCCTGTGGTATGACAAGGGGCAATGGATGCAAACTGGAACACAGGAAGTTCCACCTCAGCGTGAGGGAAAACTTTACAGTGAGAGTGCGGAGCCCTGGAGCAGGCTGCCAAGAGAGGCTGTGGAGTCTCCTTCTCTGGAAATTTTCAAGGTCCATCTGGATGCATTTCTGTGTGACGTGCTGTAGGTGATCTTGCTTTGGTAGGGATGTTGGACTAGATCTCTAGAGGTATCTTCCAACCCCTACCATTCTATGATTCTATGAACCACAGCTGCTGTATTTCAGAACGGTGTCTCATCTTACAGCCTTCTCTCTCCATCCTTTAATTGTAAGGCTGAATTCTGACAGTTTGTCCAAAACACTGCTGTCACCAAGTCCTATTACATACATACATGTATACATGTGTATATATATGTATGTATGTATATATACATGTAATACATATATGTTGCATGTAGTACTTGGTGTATATAGCACATCCCACTTAGAGCTTACCACAGTTGTTTAAGGAATGTATCCTGATCCATCTCTTCAAGAAGAAGCAGGTCATTCTAGATTTTTATGTAGTTGTGGTCCCAAAAGGAAGAGCTTTGGGACCTATAAACACAGGGTGGCAAAGCAGTGCATTTTGGGCAAGTGATTAGAAGCCTGAACTGGGAAAACAAAATATAACAATAGCTTGAGAGAAGCAGTGTGAAGAATTAAGCTCCCCATTTCCTTTATCTGATGGAGTGGGGGTTAGTCTCTTTTTCCTATTATCAAGTGACAGAACGAGAGGAAATGGCCTCAAGCTGCACAAGGAGATTTAGGTTGGCTATTAGGAAAAATATCTTTCCTGAAAGAGTGGTCAGGTGGTGAAGTCACCATCCCTGAAGATGTTCAAGAAGTGTGTGGACATGGCCCTTTGAGACACGGTTTAATGGCCTTGGTAGTTTTAGGTTGATGGTTAGACCAAATGATCTTAGAGGTCGCTTCTATG
This sequence comes from Indicator indicator, assembly GCF_027791375.1. NCBI lineage: Eukaryota > Metazoa > Chordata > Aves > Piciformes > Indicatoridae > Indicator > Indicator indicator. The sequence goes on from NC_072020.1 coordinate 13,053,609, forward strand.
ATTCTATTTTTTGAATGTTTTTTTCTGACTTTTGTCTTCTATGGAAAAACTTGCAAATGGTGGTGGTGGTGGTGATCAGATAGAAAATGATAACAGAAATATGAAGCATGACCTACTTACTGCCATTTCCATTGATGATGCCATGAAGAACTTCCACTATCACGTTTCTACATTTGAATATGCTATGTTCCAAATTAAAGCTGCAACCTGGAAACTGCCATTAATTCAATGTTTAGAGAGCAGATTTCAGAGGAAAGGTGTCAACTCCCCTTCATTCTTCCTGTTTTCTGTGCCAAAAATCTTCTTGTGAGGTACCTACCTGGTTCTTTAAGGCAAAAAATGGAAGAAATTTGAAAATGCTGAGAATTTAATCAAGGTTTTAACTTGGAATTAGCACAGACACAATTAAAAAGAGATGAGTGGAAAATCCTTTCCTTTACAAAATTGGTTTTTCTTTTCACATTAAAGCAGTTCTGTCTATTTAGTGTTAGTTTACAGTAATCTCTACTCCACAAGTCTTAGTTAAGTTTGCAGAATTCAGCTTTACGATATTAAGCAGCAAATTCTAACATTTATGTGCCAGCTCTCATTTGTGAAGAATCATCTGCACATCTGATTTCGTCTCATTCAGAGGAGCAATATTTTTCAGGAGGACAGCTTTCAAGGAAGAAGTTATGGGAAGAGAGGCAGCCAGTATTGACTTATGGTTTCAAAATCTTCTTTTTTTCTCACTAATCAATTTCCAATGTGTGTCTTGTATCTATAGTTTATTATTGCTCCTGGTTTTGTGAGCTCCTGCAGGAGGAAAACATTTACCTTTTCACAGCAACTAGCTCTGCTTTTGAAAACAGTAACTGAATCAGTGTAAATCAATTATTAGCCACAGAACACAGTTCGTGGATCTGTGTCCTATTCATTTGACTATTGTTTACCTTATGTTTGCTATGATAAGGTTAAATTCATAACAATATATTGTTATGAACTGCTGTTGTATCTTTGTATTTCAGATACAGGCAGAAGTAAACTTGATCCATACTTGGCAGGGTATCTTCTAGGAAACTGAATATTCCAAAAACCTGATAGAGGGGGGATTTTCCCAAGAAATAGTTTTAATTTCCCATCCCAAAAGTAGAGAAAATTCTCAAAAGCACTTCCCCTAGCAGCACTGAAAAATGTAAGAAGGGATTTGAAACAGAACACCTTGGGTTGTCAAACACAGCTGCCACTGGTGGAAGGATGTCATTGTGACTTTGGCTTTCAACATTTTACAAAAGAGCCTTTTCATCAGTATTTAATTATATTTCATAATTAGAGAGCTTTTGAACAAAAAAGCTTTTTAAAATATACAAATCAGGGTCAGGTTTTCCAAACAATCAGTGTAGTTACATTTCATGAACCTTGCAATTTCTTTCAGAAGCTTCAGTGTTTTGTGAGAATGAGAAGATTTTGCTAGGATGTCACTGATGTATATGACTTGCTGGATCAATGAGCTGAGGTCAGTTGTATGAAGTTCAACAAGGCCCAGTGCTTGGTCCTGCACTTGAGTCGCAACAACCCCATGAATGCTCCAGGCTTGGGACAGAGTGGCTGGAAAGCTGTGCAGTAGAGAAATGCCTGGGGGTGTTGATCAGCAGGCAGATGAACAATAGCCAGCAATGTGCCCAGGAGGCCCAGAAGGCCAACAGCATTCTGGCCTGGATCATCAATAGTGTGGCTATTAGGACCAGGGCAGTGATTGACACCCCCTGGACTTGGTGCTTCTCCTTGAATATTGTGTTCAGTTTTGGGCCCTTCTCTACAAGAAAGTTACTGACGTTCTGGAGCAGGTCCAGAGAAAGGCAACAAAGCTGATCCCTGGAGGTGTTCAAAAAACACGTGGACATGGCAATTCAGGACATGGCCTGGTGGCTGTGGTAGTCTTAGTTTGATGGTTGGACTTGATCTTAGAGGTCTTTTCCAAGGGAAACAGTTCTATGATTGTACTAAACAGTGTTTTGTTGAGGATTTGCTTTAATCCACAAATTGTTTGAACATAAATCATAAACATGTGTGACCTTCCAATACTGTAGTGCTTTCTCTTTTTAACCCTTAGTTGATAAATTCTTTTACATTATGCTGAAAATACTTTCCAAAGGTATGTGTGGGAAGCCAACAGATAAAGATGTGCTGCTGAGGGATGTGGTTTAAGTACCAGTCATATATAGTCAGATAATGGTTGGACTTGATGATCTTAAAACCATCCAACCAGAACAGTTTTATGATTCTGTGATTCTATTCCTTTGCAACTAACAACAGAGGTACTGCTAAGGATCTGGGGCCCAGACCAGTAGTCTCCATTCACACGAAAAACAGATGAGCAAACCCTCAAACCAAGAAGGGTCCAAAACCAATAAGAAATTATGTATCTGTTTACTGATTTAACAGGTCAAGAGAGTGCCCTGCCTCCTACAAATACTTTGAATTAAAACAAACTGTAACATGTAAGACTATCAGCCTCAATTCTTATCGATTTTTTTTTTTACTCTTTGCGGTCAATATTAAAAAAGCTAAATTATTCATAAATGACATTGAGATGTTTCAGGAGTCCACCTGCAGAATTTTTTTTTTTTGGGCTCCAAGGATTCTGAACTTCATTGACTGTATTAAATATGCATGGTAGGAAGAATGATTAGGCTAGCCCTTTCACTTAAGATCTTTAGAGGAATGGTGATTTGTGCTGGAGAATTCTCTCTCCACCTTCTTCCCTTTCTGCTGTCTCACAAAATCACAGAATGGTGGGGGGTGGTAGGAACATCCAGAGATCATCTAGTGCGACCCCCCTGCCAAGGTACGTTCACCTGAAGAAGGCCACTCAGGAACACATCCAGGCAGGTTTTTAACATCTCCAGAAATGGAGACTCCATCACCTCTCTGGGCAGCCTGGTCCAGTGCTCTGTCACCCTTAAATTAAATAAATTCCTCTTCATGTTTAGATGGAAACTTCTTATATTCATTTCTTTCCATTACCTCTTGTCCAGTCACTGGGTATCATTGAAAATGACTGGTCTCATCCTCCTGACACCCACACTGTAAGTTTTTAATATCATTGATGAGACACCCCTCAGACTACTCTTTTCAAGTTTAAAAAAGACCAATTCTCTCAGTCTTTCCCCATAAGAGAGATATTCTAGTCTCCTAATCATCTTTGTAGCCCTTTTTCTGTACCCTCTCCAGCATGTCCCTGCCCTTCTCCAACTGGGGAGCACAGAGCTGGGCACTGTGTTCCAGATCTTCCAGCAGTGCTAACTCTTGGAGAGACTTAGGCAAGTAAACAGCATCACTTATAGTGAGAGCAAGCTGGGGGCCCTCCACATCTCTTTCCTTTTATTTACACATGAAAAGACAGTAGTTCATAGTGACTGAGACATGATCAAGGAGCTTCCCAAAATTAAATTCATTAGTAAAACAAGAAACATTCCAGTCATGCACAGCACAGCTTGAAGTACTCAGCTGAGGAACTAATTAAAGACAGATAGCTGAGTGGGTACTGAATAAACACAGGTTGTGGGTAGGATAGCTAGGACAAATACAGATACTCCCCATTCTGTTTGATGGAAATTAAATTATCATCTACATGGAAATCAATTGAAGAATAAGAGCTCTCCTGCAGCTGTAGAGCACAGATCATCCTTGGGGTGAGACAGCAGGGATCAGAAGTGGAGCCCCTACACTGGTGCCTTGTTGTGGTACCCAGTTTAGACTAACCAGATGGGAGACAGGAAATATCTGGCCAATAGCACTGTGGACCTTTGACTTTTTAATTTGAAGAGCATCAGATTGTTGGTGCAAGGAGCAGAACCAAGCAGAAAGGCTGCCTGTAGTTTTTAAAAGGTTGAATGGTATCTTTTTGTTATCAGATGTGTAGACTGTGAGATGCTGTACACCAGCCGTTTCCAGAGGCTGCTTTTTGCACAGCAGTCTATAAATGAACAGAGAAAATGCTGTTTGTGACATGAAGGCAGCCAGAAGAGATATGAGCTTTGAAAACATAGATAGAGAAGAGCTCCTAGGGGAACTCGAATAGTCATTCCTGGATGAAAAACACCATTAAGCTCAAGTTAAGTTTGCTAATGCTTATCACCAAACTAGAAGTTGAATTCACAGTTTTAAAAATCCCAAACGTTAGTAGCTTGATGGAATTTACAAGGATGCTTTAGAGAGAACCCAAGGGGTTGGAAGTAAGATGAGGAAGATGTAGCTCACAAAAGGGTTATCAGTTGTAGCCCTCCCTTGCACCCGGAGTCATAGAACTGACTCTAATATAAAGCATGAAGGTTCCTCAGTGCAATTATATTCCTGGTCATACTAGTGCTGAATCCTTAGACATAGCAAACAGGCTACAAAGGGGGTTTGAGGGTTACAGAGATACTGAGGGCACTGCAGCATCTCTCTGAGGAAGACAGGATGAGATACCTCAGGCTGTTTAGCCTGGAGGAGAGCAGACTGAGAGGGGATCTTCTCAGCAAGAGCTAAAGGGTGGGAGCAAGAGGATGGGGCCAGACTCTTTTCAGTGGTGCTCAGTGACAGGACAAGGGGCAATGGGCACAAACTGGAACACGTAATGGAAAACTTCTTTGCTGTGAGAGCAGGCTGCCCAGAGAAGTTGTGGAGTCTCCTCCACTGGTGACTTTCAAAACCCCCCTGGCCTCAAAGTGCACCAGAGGAGGTTTAAATTGGATATTAGGAAACATTTCTTTAGTGAAAGAGTGGTCAGGCATTAGAACAGGCGGCACAGAGAGCTGGAGGAGTCACCATTCCTGGAGGTGTTAAAAAACATGTGGAGACAGTACTTTGGGACATAGTTCAGTGGGAATGATGGTGTTGGTTTGGCAGTTGGACTTGATCTTAGAGGTCTTTTCTAATCTTAAGGATTACATGATTTTATGAAATACGTTGAGTAAAAGAACTAAAATAGACCCAAGTACTGAAGAGAATAATGGAGTGTCTCATAGCTTTATCTGGCTGCAACCGTGCAAATTATTAAGTCGCCGCAGAAGGCTCCCAGAAATGTTGAGGATGGTAGCTGCCAGGATTTCAGAGCCATGGAGACTGTCAGTGCAACCAGCTCCCTGAACCCCAAAAGACTGGCTCACTCTACCTCTCCATCCCTTATAGCTTCCATAGACATCTTAACACTCCAGGGAAGAGGAGGAGTCTGAATACCTATGAGTATAGAGATGCAGACTTCTGTTTGCTAAACATGATAGCTGCCTCTCCCACTCCCTAACCTCAGCCATAGACAGAGGTTAAGCTGAGTTGAAGTGTATCATTTAGGAGATGTTTTAAGTTTTATTTGGTTCCAGAAAGGGTTCAGAAAGGTCACTATAAATAAGTCAAGGATTGAGCATGTGTGCTTTTGTTTGCTGGTGTTTTCTGCATTGTTTTGTTCCCTTCAATAATTTATTCAGCATATGGAAACAAACCCCTGTTGTTTCTTCTGCTGCCTACAAATAAGCACCATCTTTTTCCTTGTCCTTCTGCTTTTATGGTAGACATCCATAGCCCAGCACTCCGCATTAAGCTGATCTGGAGAGCAGCAAATAGGAATGATTTCAGCCTCCCCTAGAAAGAGTAAGTTTACCAGGTGTAAATCTAGAATTGATATTGTTGACTTTCCAATAGCATAGCTTTTGAGTGTGTGTTGGTTGAGCTGGTTTTGTGGTTTTAACCTTGTGGTTATACTGCTTCCTTCAGCTGCAATTTATAGAAAAGCTGCCCTCCGTCAAAGCTGGTTCTTGCAAAAACTTGGGATTTATATACATCCCATGGTTTAAGCCCACCCAGATGTCAACAAAGCACCACTCAGCTGCTCACTTGCTTCTTCTGCCCACTTTGGTGGGATGAGGAGAAGAAAATACAACAGAAAGGACAGGGGGAGCTCACTCAGGAGTTCTGGTTGGAGGCAAAAGACAGACTTGACTTGGGGCACAAAATCAGTGTAATTTAAATAAAGCCACCATCAGTTCACTTACTGAATCAAAGTGGGACAATGATGACTACATTTGCACCTTAAACACAACCATTTAGGTTTTTGCCCCATTGGCTTCTTAGAGTTGTTTTCTTTCTTCTTTTTCATTTTATATTTCCTATGTTCTGAATTAGTTTTCATATCTCCTTTGCCCAGAGTGTACAGTGGCCTCAAGCTGCACCAGGGGAGGTTTAGGTTGGATATTAGAAGAAAATCCTTCACTGAATGGATTCTCTGGAATAGGCTGGTTGAATCCCCTTCCCTGGAGATGTTGAAAAGACAGAGATGTGATGCTGAGGGACATGGTTTGGCACCAGACTTGGTAGAGTTAGAGAATGGTTGGGCCAAAAAGGCACTTCAGAAACACAAATGATCTATATATCTATGCAGGAAAGCATAGCTAGGGCAGAGTTCTTAAAAGCTGTTAAGTCTAAAGTAGGGGTTTTTTTTTTCAATATTAATTTTTGCAGAAGAGTAAACCAGTAGTAACTGAAAAGTCCCTGACTAATGGAAAAGAAGGCAAAAAAAAAACTCCAAACAGTAGTAGCATCACAGAATCATAGAATTGTTAGGGTTGGAAGGGACTTCAAGGATCATCTAGTTCCAACTCCCCTTCTCATGGACAGGGACACCTCACTAGATCTGGTTGCTCAGACCCACATCCAGCCTGATCTTAAAAACTTCCAGGGATGGGACTTCTACCACCTCCCTGGGCAACCTGTTCCAGTGTCTCACCACCCTCATGGTGCAAAACTTCTTTCTAACATCCAATCTGAATCTATCCACCTCTAGTTTTGCTCCATTCCCCCTAGTCCTATCGCTACCTGACATCCACAGCTGGACCTGACATACACAGTTGGAAGCAGTGTGAGGATAGAAAGAGCTTCATATGATTCAAAAGCAGAGTTCATACTGTTGTGCCAGAGCTTGCCCTGTCCTCAGCTTCACCCACAGCGTGAGTAGTCACCTTCAGGACTCCTTGTCATGGTTTAATGGCCATGGTGGTCTTAGCTTGACAGTTGGACTCCATGACCTTAGAGGTCTTTTCCAACCAAAATAATTTTGTGATTCTATGTTTTCAGCAGGAGAGTTAGTCTAGCAAACTGGTCTAGCAGGGGGTGTCCCTGCCTACAGCAGTGTGTTGGATCTAGGTGATCCTTAAGGCCCCTTCCAACCCAAACTCTTCTATGATACCATTTCCTCATCAAATCAACTTGCAGTTCCTCAGGCACCAGAGACAGACTGTCTGGAGATGGCTTTGTTAACCCTGCTGTGCACAGAACCTTTGCAGTCAAAATTCCGTTTTTCAGCTGCTGACAAATTGGCAGATTTTATTTTAATGTGGGAAAAAAATTAACTGCTAAAAAAAAAAACAACAAACTTGTTTCTGCTGAGAGAGTTTCCAGTACATGAACTTCATCATACATCATGCAAAGTGTAGATTAATGTCATTTTATTTTTCTCCACACACAAAAGCCTTGTGAAACAGACCAGAGTTTCAAGTTCAATAGGAACTATAAGATAGAAATGGAAAATATATTCATCATAATGCATCCTATGAGATTTTTAGACTCTCAACAGTATCATAGCTGTAGTTTTGTGCTTTTAAGTTGTAGTTTTGATCCCAAAATATTATCATAGAATGTTAAAAGGTTGGAAGGGACCTTCCAAGAAGATAAGGGACCTTCAGAGATCATTGAGTCCACCTCCACTGCCAAAGCATTTTCAGAAGCTGCTTTTTGAACGCAAATAAGTTTACTTGCTGCTGGCTTACAGTGCTGAAGGATACAGAGTTGAATAGCATATGGAGAACTTACAGCCAGGTGAGTGCTATCAGGGTACTAGGGAAATTTAGGAAGGTAGGTTGTAATTTCCCAAACTACAGGTCACCATCCCTGGAGGTATTTAAAAGATGCATGGATGTGGTGCTGAGGGCCCTGGCTTAGTGGTAGTAGCTTAGCAGTAGTGGTGGGATTGTGAGCTCTAGGCGAGTGGTTGGACTTGACGATCTCAAAGGTCTCTTCCACCCTCAACAGTTCTGTGATACTATGAACACTAGTCTTTATGAAAGCATCTTTTTATTTTCAGTCACTCTTAGAAGTAACTGCAAAACGAGTTCCATCATGCATTAACAAGTAGGCGTGGGAACTGCTTGCCACAGGACTCTTGCAGACACTTGGATTTCAAGTGCCTCGTAAAGCGTTTGACAAAGTCAAGGAAGAAAACTGTATTCACTGAGTTATTAAATAATCAAATTGAATATCTGTGGATAGTAGAAAGAATCATAGAATCACAGAACAGAATTAGGATATTGGAAAGAGTTTTTGGATGTTAGAAAGAATTTCTTTACTGAAGGAGTGGTTAGGTATTGGAACAGGCTGTCCAGGGAGGAGGTGGAGTCACCATCCCTGGAGGTGACACTTAGGGGGATGGTACATGTCTCACTGAGGGACATGGAGGTGTTGGGTAGAAGGTTGGACTTGATGATCTTAGAGATCTTTCCAACCTTAATGGTTCTGATTCTGTACATATATGGACATTTCTGGATTGCAAAGCATTTGAGGTACAGATCTATGAGTGTTTAGAAAATATTCTTGGGGAGTATTAGTATCTGCTTGTCCCAGCCTTCAGCTCTTCCCTAGGCACATCCACTGTTGTCCTGAGCGGAAGAAAGGTGTAAAGCTGGATGGACCTTTATTGCAACATGATGCAGCTGTTCTTATCTTCTTTAGTTTTACATCTGCATTCTAACAGGAGAGGTCAATCCAGAGTGAGTGCCTCAGAGGTAATTGGAAGCAGTACAGCAGAGCATTTAATGGCCATTTTTAACATTAAGCAAATGCTTAAGTGCCATAATCTAAAATAAAATAGCATGATTTAGTGAAGTGGTAGTATTAATATTATTCTAATTAATTTTAGTAAAGTACCAATGCCATATAAACACTAAAAATACAGTCCTCATCCTGCTTGTCCATAACTTTTCTTTGACTCATTTAGTGGTATTCCCAATAGATACAGAATCATGGAATCATAGAATCATTTTGGTTGGAAAAGACATTTAACATCATTGAGTCCAACCATTCTCTCCAGAGAAGGAGACTCCACCATGTCTCTGGGCAGTCTGGTCCAGCGTTCTACCATCCTCCAAGTAAAGAACAGAACTTCCTGCTTGTTACCTTTTGTCCTGTCACTGGGCACCACTCAGAAAAGACTGGCCTCATCCTTCTGACACCTATCCTTTATTGATAAGCATTGGTAAGATCCTTCCTCAGTCGGCTCTTCTGTAGGCTAAAAGCCCCAAGTCCCTCAGCCTTTCTTCACAAGAGAGATGTTCTAGTCCCATAATTTATGTTTTCTTAAGTGAATGCTGATATCTGATGGTTTAAGATGTGTTTTCTGAGATCTCTTTAAAGGACAGGCCTTGTCAAGGGACATGGGGCTCCTCTTCCCAGCATCCAGCTCTCGTTCTGTTTGGTGCTGCCCCTGCACATCCTCACCAAAGCCTTTTGGTTACGTAGTCGCCTTAGCGCTTGCGTGGGTTGAATCAAACCCTCCTAGGTACTGAGCTTTGTGCAATTTGCACTTTGCTCATGTTAATGATAAACTAGGCATAATCAGTTAATGAAATTTCTAATTGGAACTTGGAATGCAATTTTAATCTTAATAGATCAAAGCACAGGTTGTGGAGCTGCTGCTATTAAGGCTGTTAACATGCTTAAATGTTGTTGCTCCTGTGTGTATGCTTAATTACCAGCCTCAGCAGTAAACAATTTGGTAGTGTTGTCATTGTCATTTAAATGCATGCATGGCAAACAATGACCACAAACAGTAATTTTATTTCTAATTTGTGGAAGTTTATCATTCCTCATAAAGAAACAAAAGAGCAGCACCTTCCTCATCAAAGGCTTCTGAGGGGAAAAAAATAGTTTGGGAAATTACTGTGAGATGTTTATGTGAGTTTATGAATAGCAAATATGAATGGGAATCCATTTAATATATTGCAAGCAACTTCATAGGTAGAAAGTGGTATATTTGATGCAGGCTCAGGCATGCAGAGAAGAAATAGATCATTGTTTGGGCCACCTGGAGAAAGCAAGCCTTATAATTTCTTTGAGCATCCCCACTGCTCACTTCTCATTTCACCAGAGTATGCCTTGCTTATGGTTTTGAGAGACAGAACTAAAAATCCATGGAAACCTTGCTGTTTGTCAGGTAGGAGGATGGTATCTAAAGACTGTCAAGTAGAGAGTTCAAAATAAAAGCTTTCATCTCTTGCCAAGAGCTACTATATGCTGAGAATGTGTGTGTCACTTCTGCATCGTACTGCAAACAAAATGAGGAAATGGCATTCCCTAAAAAATGCAAGAAAGTGAGGAAGGAAAGGGAAAGGCAGAGGGGAGGAAAGGAAAAATGAAAGCAAAAAGGGAAAGGGAAAAGAATAAAGAAAAAAGAAAAGAAAAGAAAAATAGATTAGAAACTGACCAATCCTGTCCATTCAGCTCTGTGCTAATCAGGGATACTTTGAGGGTGTGTTCAAATGATCAGCATTGCTGTGGGGGAGGATACTGATACCAGGATCACAAATGTTGTTTGAAATCCTTTGTATTGTGTAATTATTTTGGGTAGTAATACTTTGCATCTTTTTAGTGAGCAGTTTTTCATGCCTATTCCAGAGCCAAGAATTAATGAATACCAATTAGAATCATAGAATCATTGTGGTTGGAAAAGACCTTCAAAATCATTGAGACCAAACATTATCTAACTCTACCAAGGCTGGTGCTAAGCCATGGCCCTCAGCACCAGATTTCTGCCTCTTCTCAACACCTCCGGAGATGGGGATTCAACCACTTCACTGGAGAGCCTGCTCCAGTCTTTGAGAACCCTTTCAATGAAGGAGTTTCTTCTTATTTCCAGCCTAAACCTCCCCTAGTACAGCTTGAGACCATTTCCAGTTAGACACAAGGGTCAAAGCTTGGCTAAGCAAACTCTTGGAAATATCCCACTGGTGTAATCATGCAGCATACCTCCATGCAAAAGTAATCAGATACTACTCAGAAAGGGAGGACAGAGCGTAGGCATAGCCTCAATAACACCATCAGATCATGTATTTCTGGTTTCAGTATTTGATTCCCATGACATGTAAGTTGACTTCTCACAATTTGTAAAATTAGTGAATGTGAAACTAACTTTCCATTTGGTGGATTTTGAGGCAGGAGGATTTTTAGAAGTTCTTATTTCAAAGTTCTTAATTTCCTTGCAATCGTAATGGCAGAAAAATCCTCCCAATTTCACAGTTGCCATAGCTGAGACTCAAAAGCTAAATATGCTGAGGCTAAATATAGTCCCTGAGCATCCCTTGACACACCATGAATGTCATGTGGCTTCAACATGACTCTTCAGCCTTTTTTGAAACTGCTAAACTCTAATTTAGTCCATGGGTAAATTCTCCAAATACTTACAGTCCAGAGAAGGTAGTTGTAGCATTATACTGACTCCTTTCTTCCCTTCAGAAACTACTGGACTAAAAACTTTCTAAATATTTCTCCAACCAAATATATTTACTGTTGCTAATAGCCAGCAGCTGCCAAAGGGATGAAACGTGCTCACAGATGGGAGGGCACATGGATGTAGTTATCATGCAAGATGTAGTCCCTGCAAACAAACCTTGGAAGAAGAATACTTACCAGCAAGACTTCTTAGTCTTTGCTCTGAAAAGCCTAAGAAATCCTGACTTAATTTACATACAACAAGAACACATAATAGGAAAGGAGGAAACTGTTGAATTCAGCTCTCGTTTGAAAAACCTCCACCAGTGGTTTAACTCTCAGCTGTAAGTAGACATCATAAAAACTTAGAAACTGAAGGGAGGGAAAGAGGAGTAGGCACAACACAGGCTTCCCCCTTCCAGCATTTCACCTAGATGTGTGAAACAGCACCCTTGCTTTAAAAAATGTTGTAGGAAATTAGATGTTAGTTGATCAAGAAACAAAAAGATGTTCTAGGCTTATCCTTATCCAGAATTAGTTAGGTTTAATTACAGGCTTGCGTTAATGATCAGTTTTCTGAAACCTTGATAATTTCAGTGGACCAGGTCTTTAATATTAAATCTCATTTAAAGGTAACAACTGAAATTTACCTTCTGATATTGTCCTCAAACATTTGTTGATTGCCAATATAAAATCATAGACTCATTAATGTTGGAGAAGACCTCTAAGGTCATCAAGTCCAACCATCAACCCCACAACACTATGCCCCCTAAATTGCACTAGCATGAGTCATGCTTGCTGCACAATAGCCAAAGCATTTGTGTCCTGACAAAGCAGTAAGGATGGATACAACTGCAAACAAGTAAAGGAAAATGTCCCCAAAAATCAATTAAAAGCTTGTTAATATTTTTTTTAATGACTGCAGCAGTGAAAATACAAATGGAAGACAGTGGAAATGCACTAGTGATAAACATGGGCTACGTTTTTCCTTACTCCTTTGATGCAAAGAAGGAGGGAGACCTTCTTTCTCAAGTTTGAATTTCAGCTGTGTTGGGAAAGATACTCATGCTTTCCTTTTATTCTTTATGTACTACAGCTGAACACATTTGATATGGAAATTCTCCAGAAAATAGGCTCCATACTGCCATTTTATAAAGTCGTTTTTCAGGGGAGCAGAGGGGAGAAGCACTTTGAACTATTCCTCCAACATTCATCAAATAGGGCAAGTCCAAATCATATTCTAATTCAACGTGTAAGTCAAGTTCCCTGAAGTACTTACATGAGTAAGTGCCTGTGAACATTATGCAGCTAAAGCAGAGCAAGAATGAGAGTAACAAAATTATGTATCTAATCCCAAAACATTCTACATTTCATATGGTGTTTATGTAAAGTGGGATGGAAGTGCAGATCTGTACTGCTCTAAAATCATAGAATGGATTGAGTTGGAAGAGACCTTAAAGATTATCTAGTTCTGACACTCTGCCATGGGCAGGGACACCTTCCCACTAGTCCAGGTTGCTCAAGGCCTTGTGCATCCTGGCCTTGGACACCTCCAGGGGAGGGGGCATCCACAACCTCACTGGTCTACCTGTTCCAGTGTGTCACCATTCTCGTGTTAAGCCAATATTTGTGCAATATAAAACTGGACAAGTTCCATGCTTCAGGACTAGCTCAACTAAATCCTCATCTTCTACTCAGAACTATTATTTTGGTAACTTTTCTCAGTATAAGGAACTCACATTTTCTACTCATAATGGGATCTTAGTTTTGGGCTATGCTTGGAAGGAAAGGCCATAGGACAGAGAAGTATTAGAAGGAAGATCTTAGGGGGTCTGTATTGCTTCCCTGCTGCTCTCTCTGAAGCCTGCAAATGAGCCTAGCAGGAGCAGAATTGAAGGAGATTTAACTGAAGCTTTGGAAGAGCTTCCCAGGGAGATGTGAGCAGCAGCCCCTGGAGCTGCTTTAATTTATGATACCTCCTGTACATACCCATCTACCAGTCTGATGTTCAGGAGACATAAGAGGATATTTAGACCTGTTTGCCATACCTGTCTTGCTTATCAGAACAAAATTACTCATCCTTTGCTGAAATAATGCAAAAAAAAAATCATTTCTGCCTTTAATTTTGTCGTGTGATTATAAATAGAAGCAAATAATAACTAAGGGAACTGGGAAATGTGTTTTTTGTAGGATTAGTCTGCTAAAGCAGTAGCCAGCCAGAGTTAATCACTTGTAGCCTTGCATTTCACTTACAAGTTTTATCATTGTGTTGTATATTCTTTTTGTAGGAGTGGGGCAGCACAGAGGGATTTAAACCTTCTTTGGGCAGTAGGAGGAAATGTTAATGTAGTGAATTCTGCAGTTTGTGAGCTTTCTTCTTCGGTGATTTCTAGGTCTTAATGGTGAACTCTGAGGAAAGCAATCACGTAGGCAGATTCCAGATTTGTTACAATACATATTTAATATCAGTTGTTAATTGATCCTAAGTAGATGGAGCAGCAGCTGTAGTAATGCCGTTCTAATTATTCTTCATAGCATTTAGAAGTGTATTAGCTATACGTTTGGGATTCTTTTCATGTGCAGCGTTTGCCTAGTGGCAGTTTCACAGCAGCAAGTACAAATGTGCCTTATTACAGTTTCGATGTACAGACTCATAGAATTGTTTGGGTTGGAAAAGACCTCTAAGATCATCCAGTCCAAACATCAACCTAAGGCTGCCATGGCCATTAAACCATACCCGAGAGTGCCATGCCCACATGTTTCTTGAACACCTCTAGGGACAGTGACTCCATCACCTCCCTGGACAGCCTGACCAATCTTTCAGGAAAAACATTTTTTCCTGATATCTAACCTAAACCTCCCCTGGCACAATTTCATGGCCATTTCCTCTCATTCTGTTGTCTGATACCAGGGGGAAGAGCCTGATCCCCTCCTCACTCCAACCTCCTTTCAGGGAGCTGTAGAGAACAATGAGGTTTGCCCTCAGACTCCTCTTCTCAAACAATCCTAGTTCCCTAAGGATAGCTATCAGCTTGAGGAAAGCCTTACAGAAGTTCCCACAGGGCAAAGATCTGCTCTTTTGTCCCAAGACAGTACGTACAGCTGCTAAATGTGCTGTATGTATGTTTCTACATACACAGAGGGCAAACACTCAGAACCTGGCATTTGGACGAGCATGTTGCAGTACTGCAGCTTCAGCATTTGATTAGGTATCATCCTATGGAGGGTTTTTTAAAAGAACGTTCCTTTCACTGCCTTCTCATTCCTGAGTGTGCAGCTCATGTTTTCAAAACTGTTATTTTTATTTCCTTTCTTCCTTTTTGTCTGTGCTTTTTTGTTGTTGTTGTTCAGATTGGTTGGTTGTTTTTTAGTGTTGGGTTTTTGGGGGTTGGAATTTTTTTTTTCTTTCTGGCAAGAGGTTTGAGGGAAGCTAAAATTCTGTACATTTCTATGTCTCCAGTAGCTTTTACAAAGAATCTTTTACAAAGTCAAAGGACTAATGATAAGACCTCAAGAGCTGGAAACAGTATAATTTTCATCTTTCTGGATGAGGAAACTAAAACTGATAGTGAGAGTTAGTCAAGGCCTCACTCAAACAGGGCAGCAATGATCACACGTTTGTCAGAAGCTGTCTTCCCACAGCAGGGCTACATGCACATACTGCAGACAATAAACAGTTCCAGCCCATACTGATTAGACTCAATATATCCATTTTATATCCATTGAAGGGTAAGAGATTGACTGCAAAAAAATATGTGCTTTTCAGTTGACTCATTTGTTAAGAATATGAGATCCTTTTAAGAGAAGAAAATTGCTTTGGTCAGAAAAGACCTTCACGATCATCAAGTCCAAACGTTATCTAACTCTACCAAGTCTGGGGTTAACCATGTCCCTCAGTACCACATCTCTGCCTCTCTGAAATACCTCCAGGGGTGGGGATTCAATCATCTCTCTGGAGATCCTGTTCCTGTCTTTGAGAAACACTTTAGTCAAAAAGCTTCTTTTCATATCCAATCTAAACCTCCCCTGGTGCAGCTTGAGGCCATTTCCTCTCACTTGATACTAAGGAGAAGTGACCAATCCCCACCTCACTCCAACCTCCTTTCAGGTATTTGTAGAGAGCAGTGATGTCTCCCTCCTCTTCTCCAGACTGAACTCCATTTTACCAGCCTCTGCTCACAAGACCTGTTCTCCAGACCCTTCACCAGCTTTGGTGGCCTAATATGAACCACAGTCACTAACCATGAGCATGACTAGACCTTGTGTTCAAATTATCTCCAGTAATGGGAGTGAAGTAAATCCAGGGCTGCAGTCTCTGCATTTTAGAAGGCTCATTTGTCTGGAATTGGTCTCTGTTCCTGAGGCAAAAAGAGCTGAAAGCAGCACTTAAATGCTTCTTGCTGTAGCTTTCTCTCAGAGAGATTTTCTACCTCCACACAATTCTGATCTGAAAACCGACTATATAGGGATCTCCTCTTACACCCAGGAGATTTTGCTTGCTCAGGACCACCTGCTAATGTGATCATCAAAACGCTCTCTGTTTTCAGCCAGCTGGATCCAGGTCCAGCAAGGATAAGGGTTGAGCTCTTCACCAGCTCATCAATCATGGACTGCTGCCTGATTTCCATTATGGTGTCCATCTGTGCACCCCATTCTGCAGGGACAAAGAACCACTCTGTAATTATGGATGGACCTGTAATTATACCTGAGCAACTACGAGATCAGAAATAAGGGCACACAGACCACAAGTTGTCATACCTATAAATATCAAAAGGATGGGGGCAAGATCCTGTGGCCAAGCTCTTCTCAGTGGTGCCCAGTGACAGGACTGGGTCAACAGGCACAAACTGGAACACAAGAGTTTTCAGATGAATTTAAGGAAAAACTTCTTTGCTGTGAGGGTGTTGGAACCCTGGAACAGGCTTCCCAGAGAGGTTGTGGAGTCTCCTTCTCTAGAGAAATTCCAAACCTGCCTGGATGTGTTCCTGTGCAACGTGATCAAGGCAAACCAGAAGGGTTGGACTAGATGATTTCTGGAAGTGCCTTCCAACCCCTATCATTCTATGATTGTGTGATAAGCATTTAAACAGCTGTAGGTTTCACAGCTAGTGATGGAGTTTGAGCCAGAGAGAAGTAAGTTATCTATGTTTCCCTTAGCTGTGTGTGTAGGACTGATAAGGAGAGGAAGAAAAGGATTTTAGACAAAATAAATTTTTTAATTTAACCTATTTTTTTAAAGTTGGTACTGGGAATGGAAATACACTCTGAAGAAAACTATGGAAAAACAAATGATCAGATATGTAGAGTCACGGGGTAAATGAAATCCCAAAAAAATCTGTTATATGTAATGTATGAAATGATTTTGTGAAATTGAAAGGCTGCTGGCATATAGATGCCAGAACAATATCTCGCTCTCTACAGCTGCCTAAAAGGAGGCTAGAGGGTTGGAGCCAGGTGGGGGTTGGTCTCTTCTCCCAAGTACCAAGTGACAGGAAAAGAGGAAATGACTGCACGTTGCACCAGAGGAGGTTCAGATTGGATACTAGAAGAAACTTCTTCACTGAAAGGCTTACCAAAGGCTGGAACAGGTTCCCCAGGGAGGTGGTTGAATCCCCGTGCTATGGAAGTGTTTCAAAGAGACAGATGTGGTACTGAGGGACATGGTTTAGCAGCAGCCACAGGAGAGTTACAGAATCGTTGAACGCCATGATTTTAAAGGTCTTTTGCACCAAGACAATTCTGCGATTCTATGATCTAGAATTTTCCACACTATTTTCTCTCCCCATGTGTCTTTTTAACTAAATGACCTGGGGAACTGAAGGTCTTGAACCTTTGTATGATAATGCTATCTGGAGTCTTTATTGTCATTTAAGTGACAACACATGTGGTGTACATAGCGCTGACTCCCCCAGGGGAACTGTAAAATACATTTTCACTTGGGGTGAAACAACCTAACATTGTAGGTTACCAAAGGCCAGCCTGCAGCTACCGAAATCATACCGAGTCCAGAGGAATCACAGAGCAGCTCTGCCTTTCAGCAGCGTCACTCAAGTTGCCTTTACAATTTGTTACAACAAAGGAGGTTAAAGTCAGACCTTCAGGAATAAAGGGTTCAAAGAGCTAAAACACTGAGCTAACATTTCATTTGGAAGGCTCTGTCTTGAAAATGAATGTCATAAATGCCTTTATTAATGCAGCATTTGGGGGCTTTTGGGCTGTGTAGCAGCGATCAAGAGTTATTGCAAAAGAAGTTTATGCAGTATTAGACTCTGAACATGACTGGTGTAAGGTGACTTAGAGACACAGATACATGTCATGTTGCAATATAAAAATGATTTGAAGTTATTGATAAGGAGCAGTTGTTGGTATTGCAGCAGCACTCAAGGATTTCAACAGCAATAGAATGATACAGAAATGTTAGGACCCAAAGACACAAACAAAATATGGGTGAAATATGTGGGTATGGTGAACTATCATAGCTTGACTTGTATCCTCTGACAACTGTGTCCCACTCCTGCCCTATCCCTTAGCCCTGGAACATCCATACTGTGGTCACCTTCCTTGGGGGTACAATTACCTGCTTGTGCTAGCTGAACTTTTAGCCAAGGTCATTATTTAGAAGATGCTTGTCTCTGTTGCTAATAGCACTCAGCACTACAACATCAGCTTTAAAAATGCCATCTATTTCCCACCATCCATCATTTCTGTCCTCTTTGATTTCATTCTCTGTGATTAATAGCTGGACATCTGTCATTACTGGCAGGTCTGCTTTCAGATTCCAGATGCCACTGCAGTACTTTTTAAAAACTGGATTATTGCAGTCACTCCAACGCAGTGGAAAGACTGTGTGTTCTTCTGCACTTGGGACAGAGCAAACAATAACTACTTCCTTTCTTTTTAAGCTTAATCCATGTCTGGCCCCTTCACTTCTTGCATAGTCTCTGCTGCTAAGACTATTGATGATGTCAGAAGCTATTCTTTATTTTGCTTATAATGCCACTGAAGAGTTGCTAGCATGAAAGATGACATTTCAAAGCTCAGGACACTCTTTAATATCTTTATCAATGATCTGGACAAGGGAATTGAGTCCAACTTCAGTAAGTTTGCAGAGGACACTAAATTGAGAGGGAGCATTGATCTGCTTGAGGAATCTGGACAGGCTGGATTGATGGGCTGAGGCCAGTTGTATGAGGTTCAACAAGGCCAAGTGCTGGGTCCTGCTCTTGGGTCACAACAACCCCATGAACACTCCAGGCTTGGGGCTGAGTGGCTGGAAAGCTGCCCAGCAGAAAAGGACCTGGAGGTGTTGATTTACAGCCAGCTGAACATGAGCCAGCAATGTGCCTAGGTGGCCAAGAAGGCCAACAGCAGCCTGGTCTGGATCAGCAATAGTGTGAACAGCAGGAGTAGGGAAGTGATTGTCCCCATGTACCCAGTACTAGTGAGGCCACACCTTGGGTACTGGGTTCAGTTTTGGTGTCTTCACTCCAAGAAGGACATTGGGGTGCTGGAGCATGTCCAGAAAGGGAAAGTGAAGCTGATGAAGGCTCTGGAGAGCAGGTCTTGTGAGGAACAGCTGAGGGAACTGGGGTTGTTTAGTCTGGAGAAAAGCAGACATTTTCATGCTTTACAACTCCCCGAAAGGAGGTTGGAGCCAGGTGGGTGTTGGTCCCTCCTCCCTAGTAACAAGTGTCCGGATGAGAGGAAATAGCTTCAAGTTGTACCAGGAATGTTTACATTGGATTGGATATTGTGAAGAAAAACTCCCTACTCAATACTAGGGATATAAAAGAGGAAATGGCATGAAATTGTGCCAGGGGAGGTTTAAGTTGGATATTAGGAAAAAATGCCTTTACTGAAAGAATGGTCAGGCATTGGAACAGGCTGCCCTGGGAGATGGTGAAGTCACCCTCCCTGGAAGTGTTTAAAAACGTGTAGACATGGCACTCTGGGACATGGTTTAATGGTCTTGGCAGTGTTCTATAACTCTGATGTTTAGCATCAGACTTGGTAGAGTTAGGTAACGGTTTCGCTTGATGATTTTAAAGGTCTTTCCCAACCAAACCAAACCTGATTAATATGTCAGCATGTCTTTAATTTGTGAGTTTTGCTTTCAGACTGAGGTGGGGGCAAGATTTATCACATTTCATAAAATCAGATTCCTTTTTTCCTGAATAGTGTTTATTTGCCATGCCAAGTGGGAAGGAGGTATTGCCAGGAAGATTGATGGCGAGGTCCTGGGGGACCCTGGTCCCTACTTTGTCACAGAATTAGACTTAGTTGTCCAAGCAAATAGTTCTGATTTTCTACATCACCTTCTATGTGCAATGTAGAATTAGAGTGGCAATACAACTTAAATGGGAGTTATTAATGTGCTGTGATTCTCAGGAATCATAGTGAGGACTTAAACCTGGGGCTGGGATAACAGAGCTGTTTCTAGAGTGGAGAAGAACCTGGAAGAGGAAAGAAAGCCTAGCAGTCCTTGTACTTTATGGGGGTTTTTCAAAGCAGTGCAGATCTGTTTGCAAAGCCCATGAGTTTCATCAACCTGAAGAGAATTATTCCTCAATTTACTGTGGCAACTTTAACCTTTTTTTCTAGCCAGTGGTTTGTAGGAGATACTTCAGGACCTGAAAAGTACAGCAATATAGAAGACGATAATTTGTTAGTGCCAATATTTTTTGTTGCTATAGTCACAGTTTATTCTTTCACTTGCAATATCCCAGCCCGTGTTTTTGTGTCACACCTGAACAAAGAAGTCAGGCACCAAAACAGTGTAAATATTTATATGACCTCAAGTAAACAATCTCTTCTGCCTGAGAAGGCTCAACACTAGGAGAAGCAGAAACCTGCAAAGTGCCAGATATAATCTAATAGCCTGAAGCTCTTCTTTTTGCTTGCAGGTAGGTAAGGATAATCAGGATTGAAAGAAATTAATCTCAGATTGCACAATGTTTCCCATGAGAAACCAGTCTTACTAATGATTTCCAGGACAGTCCTTTCCAGAAACAATGGAAAACATGATCTCTGAACAGTATGGATGGAATTTTACCTGCAAAATAGAATAATAAGTCTCCAGACAATTCAGCAGCACCTGAGATAGTAAAGAACATCTATTTATATTCCAGACTTCATGTTTTTGGCAGCTTGATGGGCTACATGTTCCATCATTCTGACATACTGAAGCAGAACTCAGTGGCACGGTGAGCGTTCGCTCCTGGGATTGAAGTGTTTACTAAATCATCACCTTTCAATCTATTTAAAAATAAGCATTTAGAGACTGCTAATTACCTAAATTAAATGAGTTATCTGGTTACCTGTAAGTCTTTATGACCAAACAGAAATGCATTATTTCAACTGACATGGTCACGTCTGTTCAGAGATGCCCAGGAATTATTCATAGTGAACTGAATCCACAGCTGTATGAATGTTCAGCACTCCCATTATATGCACTAAACATTTGTTGTCCAACTCCACACTATTGATCTATATTACAGGAGACTTTCTGAACTAGGTTCAGTGTCATGATCAGACTTATTTACAATATTTAGTAAAAGAATCTCAGTCAAAGTGCACTATCACAGAATCATGGGATGCTTTGGGTTGGAAAGGACCTTAAAGATTATAGAATCATAGAATCAGTCAGGGTTGGAAGGGGCCACAAGGATCATCTAGTTCCAACCTCCCTGCCATGGGCAGGGACACCTCCCACTACATCAGGCTGGCCAGAGCCACATCCAGCCTGGCCTTAAACACCTCCAGGGATGGGGCCTCAACCACCTCCCTGGACAACCCATTCCAGGCTCTCACCACTCTCATGGGAAAGAACTTCTTCCTCACTTCCAGCCTGAATCTCCCCACTTCCAGCTTTATTCCATTCCCCCTAGTCCTATCCCTACCTGATATCCTAAAAAGTCCCTCCCCAGCATTCTTGTAGGCCCCCTTCAGATACTGAAAGGCCACAATAAGGTCACCTCGGAGCCTTCTTTTCTCCAGATTGAAGATAATCTAGTTCCAACTCCCCTGCCATGTGCAGGGACACCTCCTACTAGACCAGGTTGCTCAAAGCCCCATCTAACCTGGCTGTGAGCACTTCCAGGCTTGGAGCCTCCACAACTTCTCTGGGCAATCTGTTCCAGTGCCTCATCACCCTCATGGGGAAGAATTTCTTCCTAATGTCTCATCTAAATCAAGATTCTTCTAGTTTGAAGCCATCACTCCTCATTCTTTCCTCTATGCCTTTGTAAAACATCCCTCCCCATCTCTCCTGTAGCCCCTTCAAATACTGGAAGGCTGCTCTAAGGTCTCCTCGGAGCCTTCTCTTCTCCGGGCTGAACAACCCAAACTCTCTCAACTTGTCTTCATGAGAGTTGTGCTTCAGGCATCAGGTCATCTTTCTGGCCTCCTCTGGACCTGCTCTAGCCTTTCCATGTCCTTCTTGGGTTGGATGCTCCAAAGATAGACACAATACTCCATGAGGGGTCTCAGGAGAGCAGAGTAGAGTTGTAGAATCCCCTACCTCGACCTGCTGGCCACATAGCTTCTCTTGGTGCAGCCCAAGATATGATTTGCTTTCTGGGCTGCAAGTGCTCATTGCTGGCTCATGTTGAGTATCATCATGATGGAAAAGGGGAGACTTTGAAGGTTCAGTAGATAGGTCAATAGGTATTGTGTCGGTGAGCTGAAATTCCCCCCCCCCACACCGACAATAACCAGGCTAGCTCAGTCTGGAAGCAAATGAAGGCTGTATTTACAAGCAGAGTCTAAAATCTACAATGAAATGCAATGAATATGTACAAATATACAAAATTCACAACATTCACAAATATATACAATCAACAGAAAAGCACAACCAAGCTCCCTTTGCATCCCCCCAAAGGGGCCTCTCTCTCTCCCAGGAGCTTCCCCCCAGACCCCCCTGGACAGAGAAGCAGAGTTAGTTAAGCAGAAAGTTGTTAACTTAGCTGCCAAGGTCAGTGTGTTATCTTCAGCCAGAAGAGAAGAAGAAACAGCAGCCAGACAGCCCAGCAACTGCCCCCACTGCCGAACGCAGAATGTGCAGAGTGCCTACTTTGTTTTGGGTAATAGTTCTTAAACATTTCTATCTATCCAATGGAAGTGTTTAGAACAATCAGTATTTTGCTTTCTTACACCCAATAGTGACTTATTTACATTCTTTCACTTGCTCTGTTCTGAACTTTGCAAGGAAAAATTAAAAAGACAGGTTCAAACCACCACAGGTATTTATACATAATTGTGCAGTTAAAAATTTTAGTATTGGTTTATGGAAGCCATTGACTTTATTGGGAACTGCACTGGTACTCTAAACAACCAAGGCATCACCATAGCACAGCAAGGCTGTCAGGCTCTGACCATGCTTCTGGTGCGCAGTCCCATCAGTTAGACAATAGGTACAAAAGGTTGGTGTTGCTCAGCATGTCCATCCCCACTCTCAGGAGACAGTTGGCACTGATCTGAAGCATCAGAAGCTGACCATTTCTTGAGGTGTGTCCTCAGTGAGGGCACATCCTTGTGTAAACTTTTCCTTCCTCTTTGACTTCAACAAGGTCAGCAGCACCAGAGATAAAGTCATTATCCCATTACCCTTCTCTACTCAGCACTTGTCAGACCACACCTGCAGCACTGCAAGCAGTTTTGGTCCCCGCAGTACAAAAAAGATGTGGACAGGCTGGAAAGTGACCAGAGAAGGGACAAGAAAATGATCAGAGGACTGGCAGAACTGCGTGTGAGGAAAGGCTGAGAGAACTGGGTTTGTTCAGCCTTGAGAGGAGAAGGCATACCAATAGATAGCTTAAAGGAAAAAAATGCATCACAAGTCACAGAAGGATGGGGGTTGGAAGGGACCTCTGAAGCTCATATAGTCCTACCCCACTGCCAGAGCAGATTCATCTAGAGCAGGTTGCACAGGACAGCATCACAAATTGCAAACATGTAAACCAGTCTTATTAAGGACAAAAAGATAATGCAGTCAGATTTCATTACGCACATGTTATCAGGGTAATTGCCTTTTGCAGTGCAAAGCATTCTGTTTATATGCTGGAGATACTCATGGAGACACAGCACATAACAAACTGTCGCTCTGCTTAAGAAAAATGGGCTGAAGCCATTGCCACCATGTTCATTCAGACAATAAAGAAGTTATTAAACGTCTTTAACTGCCTTCCTTTTAACTGTCTCTCACTCACATTACTTTCCCCTATTATTCATTTTTTACCCTTATTGTAAATGTACCAGTCTTGTAAATGCTCATGCTTGCAGTGCTTGTTTTCATTAACTGTCTGGCTAAGGAGAGTCCATGGAGAAATGGGAGACTCTGTGTTCCCTGACTTTGTGAAGAGGTTAAGTAGATAGACTGTAAGGAGTCTGATGTTGAGAGCTTAAGGAAACAAAGACATGGAAATAGACATAGGATTCTATATAGTCTGGAAAATAACATTAGGAAAATAGGTGCATGGGGAGTAATCATAGTATTATAGAATTGTTTCTGTTGGAAGAGAGCTCTAAGATCAATGTGACCTGGAAATTACTCTGTCCATCATGGTAAAGTCAACTAATGCATAGATGGTCAGTTCCCAGAGGCTGATACAAATCCAGCTCCTCTTATACAAGCTTCTAAGTCCTCATGTAAGCTGTTCATCCTCCTTCCCTTCTTCCCTTGCTTCTTCCCTCCAGCGCAGATCTCAATACCTCCTCTTTTGCCAGTGCCTGTACTGGGGTAGGAAGAGGAGGCATTTCCTCCACGTCCATCACTCCTTGTCCCACTTACTGCCTTCCTGGTTGCACTCCCAGAACTGGTTATGCAGGCAGGATGTGGTCTGTGTACAACAGGTTTCTAGGGTTTAGGGGCTGGAAATGAGTGGTTGAAAGTGATGTTTAAATTATAGGAAATCATAGAATCGTGGAATCATTAAGATTGAAAAAGACCTATAAAATCAAGTCCAACTGTCAACACCAGCATGCCCGTTAAACCATGTTCCTGAGTGACACAATTTTTTTTTCTGTCACCCCCTTTCCCCAGTATTTCCCAGTACTGTAGGAATCCCAGACTATGGGAATCCCAGAATTCCCCAGGACTGTTCTGCAATGGAGTGCAATACTTGTGAGTTATCTGGTGTCTATTGAATAGCTCAGATTAAAGCCACAGGTGAGGATAATGGATTTCAGGGGCTTGGCATGGTGAAAATAGGCAGACAAAATGATGAAAAGAAAGATTTTAACGTATGAAAATCTCAAAGAATCATAGAATTGTTTTTGTTGGAAAAGACCTCTATGGCCATCAAGTCCAACCATCAACCTGAGACCACCATGGCTATTAAACCATGTATCAGAGTGCAATGTCCACACGTTTCTTGAACACCTCTGGGGATGGTGACTCCACCACCTCCCTGGGCAGCCTGTTCCACTGCCTGACCACTCTTTCAGTCAAGATGTTTTTCTTAATATCCAACTATCACTCTATCACTTGGATATTAGGGGAGAGAGGCCAACCCTCACCTTGCTCCAGCCTCCTTCCAGGGAGTTGTAAAGACAGACAGAAGATCTCCTGCTCAGCTTCCTCTTCTCCAGACCAAACAATATGAGTTCTCTCAGCTGCTCCTCACCAGATGTTCTCCAGACCCTTCACCAGCTTTGTTGCCCTTCTCTGGACATGCTCTAGCACCTCAATGTCTATCTTACACTTCAGTGCCTAAAACTGAACACCGTTCAGTTGAGGAAGGACATGATATGGAGATGATGGATGAGCAGGCTAAGAAAGACACTGAGGAGCAGGTCGGACAGCCTGCAGCTGGAAGCTTGCTTCTGAGAGGGAATGAATGTGACAGGAGAGCAACTGAACAGGCATTCAGCTCCCATATGCCATATCCTGTACCCTGCACTTACTGGGATCTGCACGCTATCCTGGGAATGCAACCACTTTTTAGAACTGGCCTTGTCCTGCTCCATGGCTCACATCCATAGAGGTGTTTGGTTAATGTATTCCTGTTCAAGATCTTACCCATCCAAATTAGTAGCAATTCATGGGCCATTATCTAGCTCAGGCAGCAGGCAGAGCTCTGATTTGGAGTATTTCACTGAAATGAAAAAGATCTGAACTAATGACATTGGAATTTAATGCCTCAGTCAAAGTGGTTTTCTGGCCTGAGAGAGAATTCTGCATTCTAGGCCAACTAGATTTTGCTGGTTTACTCCAAAGTCACAGAGCAGGTCATCTTGAATGCCATTATGCAGCGTGTTCAGGGAACCCAGATAATCAGACCTAGTAGGCATGGATTTATGAAGGGCAGGTCCTGCTTGACCAACCTCATCTCCTTCTGTGATAAGGTCAGTCTGCTTAGTGGATGAGGGAAAGGCTGTGGGTGTTGTTTATCTGGACTTGAATAAAGCTTTTGACAGCATTTACCACAGCATCCAGTGCATGTCCAGAGAAGGGCAACAAAGCCGGTGAAGGGTCTGGAGAGCAGGTCTGGTGAGGAGTGGCTGAGGAAAGTAGGGTTGTTTAGAAGCAGAGGCTGAGGGGAGACCTCATTGCTCTCTACAACTCCCTGGAAGGAGGTTGGAGCCAGGCAGGTGTTGGTCTCTACTCCTTACTCGATACCAGGGATAAAAAAGAGGAAATGGCCTGAAATTGTGCCGGTGTAAGTTGGGTATTAGAAACAATGCCTTTACTGAAAGAGTGGTCAGACATTGGAACAGACTGCCCAGGGAGGTGGTGGAGTCACCATCCCTGGAGGTGTTTAAAAAATATGTGGATGTGGCACTTTGGGACATGGTTTAGTGTGTATGGTGGTGTTGGGGCAGCAGTTGAACTCGACCATCTTAGAGGTCTTTTCCAGCTGAAACAATTCTATGATTCTGTAAAAGATGGAAAATGTCTGAATAAGAAACAAAATAATTCTGGGCGAAGATTTCTTTCTTTAAAACCCCAAGATTGGGAATGGAACAGGTGTTCTCAAAATAAGTGTAGCTTTTGCTGTAACTGGCATTTCACCTGGCAGTCTTAAATAAAGAAATAGCAGCAAATTTAGGGTAGTCATCAAGTAAAAACTGCTTACTTTACCCAAGCATTTTGGGGTGTGATAGAGGGCCATATGTTCCCACTGTTGTGATGTACATGTTAGACTGCAGTGGTTTTTCTCCACATGCTTTTTTTTTCTGTACTACTTTTGTCTCCATATATTGAAATGTCATCATCCCCCAGTGGACAACATCACAATGGTTGGTTGGAGATAACAAATAAAATCTGGATGAGGAACATTTACTATAACCCTGTTGGGAAAATGCAGCCCACGTAGACGCTCTTATCTAATTTCCAATGTAGAGGGATATTTTTATCTTATGCATGTGAATCCACATGAATATTTATTTCTGTGGACTGGTTTTTCCTTTCACCCTGAAAGCTCTCAAAACATCTATCCAGATTTTTCTTCTTTTGCCCTTTCATTACAATGAAATGAGTTGGCTTGCTGATTCCCTCGTTGGCTTGCTAATTGCCAAATTGAAGCATTATTTGAATGGTACAGAAGCTTTCTATGGTCCTTCCAAGACAGTAAAGGTGTGCTGATTTTACTCCTAAGAACCAATACACAGCAGGGCTGCTCCTCTCAAGTTAAGGATGGTCAGGAAAGGCACACTGCAGGTTGTAGGTATTAATAATGGCTTTTGTGTACTAATCCAAAGTGCTGTCTTACACACTTTTGATCACTGTAGGTATTTGGTTAGAATTAGCAGAGCTCGTTCTGTTGGGCAGCTGCTAATCCTTGTCTTAGTGCTGCTGAAATGCAGAAAGTTTTCTGCAGAATAAAAGAAATATCCTTCTGTGTGCTGAAATCCTCGTGGCTCAGACAAGCTAGGAGCAGAAACAAACTCCCCTGCCATTGCCAGACACACTGCACAGCTGGGAAGGTACCATCTTCAACATCTTCAAGAGTAAAGATAAGTTCTTCTAAAGGAAAGATAAATACTGTCACCAAGGTTTGCTGTTGAGCTGGAGCTTGAAGAATCTCTGTGGAGAAAAACCTGCAAGTGCTGGTGGACCAGAAGTTCACCATGAGTCAGCAGCGTGCTCTTGTGACCAAGAAGACCAATGGTCTCCTGGATGCATTGTGGCCAGCAGGTAAAAGGAGGTTCTTCTCCTCCTCTGCTCCTGTTGAGGCCACATCTGGAGCATTGCGTCTAGTTCTGGGCTCCCCAGTTTAAGAGAGATAGGGAACTACTGGACATAGTCCAGATGCTGAGGGGACTGGAGCATCTCAGTGATAAGCAGAGGCTGAGAACCCTGGGGTTGTTCAGCCTGGGTAAGAGCAGTCCGAGAAGGGATCTTCTCAGTGCTGATCGATATGTAAAGGATAGAGTTCATGAGGATGGGGCCAGGCTCTTTTTGGTGGTGGCCAGTGAGAGCACAAGGGGTGATGGACACAAACTGGAACATAGGAAGTTCCGCTTGAACTAAAGGAAAAACTTCTTTCCTGTGAAGATACTGGAGCACTGGAGCAGGCAGCCCAGAGAGGTTGTGGATTCTCCTTCTCTGGGGCAACCTGCTGTGTGTGAACCTGCTTTATCAAAGGAGTTGGATTAGATGATCTCCAGAGGTCCCTTCCAATTCTCTACTGTTCTGTGATTCTGTGTAATTTATCAACCCAGCTCCTTCACAAAGCACTCATTAGGTCCCCTCAAAGCTGCCAGTTTTTAACTATTGTGGAAAACTTTGTATGTGATGCTGGTTTGTGGATCTTTAAGTCATAGATCTCTTTCTGATGCACAAAAGATTTCACTCATTCTATTTGTGAACAGAAGTCTCATCTGAGTTCAGCAAGTTGAATATAAACAGCCCACCAAGTGTAATGGACTTGTATGCTAGTAGTCTAAGAAACCTGTTCTAGGAAACCTAGACTACTAACCCCATATTTCAGAAGTAATTTCCACCACTTATTTTATTTTCACCAAATTAGCTTCTTCCATAAATATCCAAGAACAGGTATTAGGAAACTGTATTCATCCATCCCCCTTCCCAGAGAACCAATGTGTAATAGCACATCTTTGAAAGTAACAAACGTGCTGCATGGCTAGAAAGCACGCATGTGAAAATACTGTTCAGCATGTCTAACAAACTGGGTTTTGCTTATTTATAGTCAATTTAATTTCTATTTATAGTCTATTCTATTTCCAAGCAGCCACCACTGGTTTCAAATAGGTTGTGGATAAGAGCAATGGTGAAAATATTAGACATTTGATTTGTACCTTTCTTCTGCCTGCTTTTTTTTGGTGTTCATTATGCACATATATACTTCCAGAGTTGTGAAAGAAATGCCTAGGGCATTCAAGAGCAGCAGCAAAAGTGGGATGAGCTGACTTTTCCACATCTCCCAGCCTCTCTGGGACCAAAGAGACAATTTGGTGTCCTCTTCCCAGCACAATTTTGAAGGTGTGCAGCTGAAGGACTTCCAAAGATTGCAGCTCTTTCCCCTGGCAGTGGTTGCTATAGAGTATTTTTGCCTCCTGGGGAATACATTAAAAAATAAATGTATGGAACATGAAGATCACTAAAGAAACATGAAGGAAATGGCCTCAAGTTGTTTCAAGGGAGGTTTAGGTTGGATATGAGAAGGAACTTCTTTGCTAAAAGGGCTTTCAAAGATGGAAATAGGCTGTCCAGGGAGGTGGTTCAATCCTCCAGGGAACCACCTCCAGGGAGGTGGTTTCAAAGAGGCAGAGATGTGGTGTTAAAGGAGATGGTTTAGCAGCAGACTTGGTGGAGTTATGGAATGGTGAGTCTCCGTGATCGTAGAGGTTTTTTCTGACTGAAACAATTCTATAATTCTATGAAAATTCATAAGTGAGATGCAGAAAAGTCACATAGGTTATGCTGTGATAAAAAGGTAAAGGTGGCTTTTTAATCCATTTGTGGTTGGTACTAGGAATTCAAGCTTAAAGAAAAACAAACAAACAAACAACTCCCATACAGCCAGAGGGCTTTATTTTATCTTTGCGTTCTTCTTGTGGTCTGCACAGACCTCTTGAGCTTCAGTCTTCCTGTTCATATCATCTGAGAAAATGCTATGTCAGGTATCATTTCTCGGAGCATGACTCTTGCTCCTACATCAGACCGGCACACACATCACATGCCCTGTAACAGAATTCCCAGCCATTTTATACTGTCTCGTGCAGAGACACCATCCAGACAGGGTATTTACATTCTACTGCTGGAGAAGCCTGGGAAGCAGATTATGAAGATGAGTGACTAAATCTGCCTGGAGCTTCAGGAAGGGAGCAGGCTGTTGGAAAACACTACCTGCTGCTGCAAGCAAATCTCTAGCTCCATTCTCTTTAGCTAGCTCCTTCCCACCTGCCACAGACCCTCTTCATTTTGTCCTTGCTTATGGAATAAATCTGTGCATTTTACAGAGGAAGCAGAAACTCTCCATTTTTGCTGAGTTTTGTGGTTATTGCCAGGCAGCCAGCACAAGCACTTGTCAGGGGTTACAGGCCCTTTATTGCAGAGAAGTCACCCTGAGGTTTGAGACACAGTGCTTGAAAGCTACCAAGAAAGCAGAGGGAAATAAAAATGTTGATGGAAGACTGAGGAATGAGTACTGAGTCCCAGCACTGACAGAACAGAGTGGCAGAGGGTGAGAGATAGACAACTGAGATGTTTTACTGGGAAAGCAAGTGTCAGAAGGTGACACCAGAGCAGCTATTACCCTGTGCTGTAGGTCAAATCTTCTACCTTCGTTTCTTCAGTGCCACACCAATTATCCACTGATCTTTTGTTGGTGAAGAGTGCAGCTTTCTGGTAATCAGTGTTTGGGTAGTCACAAGAGGTATCTCAGCAGGCTTTGAACTCACGTTGCCCAATTCCTAAGCCCTGGAGGCCACAGCTAGCAGCTTTTAGATTGGATATGAGGAAAATTTTCTTTACTGGAAGAGTGATCAGGCATTGGAACATGCTGCCCAGGGAGGTGCCACCATCCCTGGAGGCATTCAGAGAACATGCAGACATGGCACCTGGGTCGTGGTTTAGTGGCCATGGTGGTGTTAGGTTGATGATTGGACTCAGTAATCCTAAAAGTCTTTTCCAAGCAAAATGGTTCTATGATGCTGTGATATTTAGGAATACCTCTTGTATTTAGAAGGCTGGCAGGCAGCTACTGCAAGTTTGACTGACAGCACCATGCAGGGCAGGCTTTTGTTTCTAAAGGGCTGAAAAGAGAAACTGATAAACAGAACCCCGAAGTTCTATGGGAGCTTTGGGGAGATGTAAACACACTGCACTGCAGAGTGACTCGCAGCCATATTGCAAGCAGTGTCCCATAGCCAAAGCAAGCAGCAAGGAGACCAAGCGGAGTCTCCTTGGGAAGCCACCTGGCTATTCCTTACTGCCTTCCTTGTGCTAGATAAATGTGGGAGCTACAGACCTGGCAAGGCACCTACAGACCCTGAGCAACCAGAGCTCTGCAGGATGCTTGAAACACATTTGCCAGGAGCGACATGCAGAGATTGGAGAGCTGATGTGAGAGGGCCCTGAATTACCTATCCTTCTGCTATTTGGACAGATGAGGGAAAAAAACTGATCTCAAAAGCTGAACTACTTGTTGACACTTACTTTGATACAAAGGCAGGACTCCAGTCCTCCTGCTCTGCTTTTTACGAAAGCTTGTACCCTGCTGCCATCTGATGGAGGATTTTTTTAAGTGGAATAGATCAGGTACCTGGATGGTGCTAGAGCGAAGAAGCTTGTATTCTGCAAGAAAACAACAGTTCAGCAATGAAATCTTTCCAAGATCACCTACCTTGCCCTTGTAACCCTTCTGAAAACCTGGCCTGGTTGATTATTATCATC
This sequence comes from Indicator indicator, assembly GCF_027791375.1. Taxonomy (NCBI): domain Eukaryota; kingdom Metazoa; phylum Chordata; class Aves; order Piciformes; family Indicatoridae; genus Indicator; species Indicator indicator. The sequence continues at coordinate 13,084,960 of NC_072020.1, forward strand.
ATTAACTTCCAGCACTTGGAGAAAAATGAACTCTATTTTAGCAATGCCATGGACTGTGTGCATTATTCCTCCTTCTCAAATACAGAGCTGATGGAGGATTGATGCTTGATCTGCTCCAGTTCTGCATGAACTCGAGGAGGAAGAAAGAAAAGATCCATAAAAGAGGAGGTGGTGTCATTCTTGCTTGAGCTTCCTTTGATGTCACTAGGAGAGTTGCAATTGAATCTTTGGAGGATATCAGTCCCCTATCTGGCTAGCCAGGCTGGCACAAAGCAGCTCTGATAAAGAACAGCAGCCAGTGAAGTGAAAGCAATAACATTGCAGACAAGGGTGTTTCCTGAACCCCCCATTCCTGGAGGTGATCTGTATCAATAAAGGTTTTGTTTAGTGAAGATAGAAACCTGAGGCACCTGCGGCAGCTGTTGCATGACCATGTATGCATGTTGCTGGTAGCCCACATCTGCTATTACAGAATCAGAATTACACAATGGTGAGGGTTGGAAGGGGTCTCTGAAAGGGACCTCATCTGGTCCAGCCCCCCTGCTAAAGAAGAGTCACAAAGAGCAGGTTGCAAAGAAACACATTGAGGTGGGTTTTGGAAGTCTCCAGAGAAGGAGACTCTTCAATCTCTCTGAGCAGCCTGCTCCAGGACTCCATCATTCTCACATCAGAGATGTTTTCCTTTAAGTTCAAGTGGAACTTTCTGGGTTTCCGTTTGTGCCCATTGCTCTTTGTCCTATCGCTGGACAGCACTGGAAAGAGTCTGACCCCATCTTCTTGCCCCCTACCCTTTAGCTATTGATCAGCATTGAGAAGATCCCCTCTCAGGCTGCTCTTCTCCAGGCTAAACAACCCCAGGTTTCTCAGCCTTTCTTCCTCACAGATGTGCTCCAGTTCCCTCAACATCTTGGGGGCCTCCACTGGACTCTCTCCAGAAGTTCCCTGTCCCTCTTTTGTCTGCCTTTATTTAGAAACAAGGTTGTTCATTTGTTTCAGTTCTGTTGAAGGACTACCAGCTGGGTCTGCCATTAAATATGGTTTGCAAAACAACCCATCCCTGATGTTTAACATCCTGATGCTCTCTGATGTCTTTTATTTAAGTAATAAATCAGTGTTTAATTTTATGGCATTGCACATTACCCAGGGGAGTCATTTAGCAGGTCAGTTTTAGCATAGAGATAAAACTCAGAGTAATGGGACTGAAGCTGCCACTTCTGGCAGCTTGTATTGGGTGATGCTCAAATCTGAGTTCCTGAACATGCATTCAATTTAGATTTAATAAGAGTTATTATATCCTGTGTTAATTAAAATTGCATTATTTATTGCAAACGCTTACAGGAACTACAGAACTGTGGCCACCTATCTCAGATTTGGCCTCGGAAGTGTGAAGTGGTGTTTCATAGGTTCATAGAATGGTTTACATTGGAAGGGACATTAAAGATTATCAAGTTGCAACTCCCCTGCCATGGCCAGGGACCCCTTCAACTAGACCAAATTGCTCAAGGCCTCACCTAGCCTGGCCTTGAACACTTCCAGGGAGGAGACAGACTCCCTGGGCAACCTGTTCCAGTGTCTAACAACCCTCACTGTAAGGAATTTATTTGTAATATTCAGTCTAAATCTACCCTCTTCTAGCTTAAAGCCTTCCTCCCCATCCTTTCACTCCACGCCTTTGTAAAAAGCCCTTCTCCAGCTCTCTGGAGCCCTCTTCAAATACCATAAGGCTGCTCTAAGGTCTCCCCAGAGACTTCTCTTCTCCAAACTGAACCACCCCAATTCTTTCAGCCTGTCTTCACCAGAGAGGTGCTCCAGCCCTCTGATCATCTTCGTGGCCACCTCTGTACCCTCCCCAACATGGCCATGTCTTTCATGTTGTGTCCAGTAGGAGTAGGGAGGTGATTGTCCCCTTGTACTCTGCTCTGGTGAGGCCACACCTCAAGTATTGTGTCCAGTTTTGGGCATCTCAATACAGGAGAGATGTGGAGGTGCTGGAGCAAGTTCAGAGGAGGGCAGCGAAGCTGGGGAAGGGCCTGGAAAATAAATCTTCTGAGGAGTGACTGAAGGAGCTGGGGCTGTTTAGTTTGGAAAAGAGGAGGCTGAGGGGAGACCTCATCGCTCTGTACAGCTACCTGAAAGGACGTTGTGGAGAGGCTGGTGCTGGTCTCTTCTCATGGGTAATTAGTGACAGAACAGGAGGGAATGGCCTAAAGCTACGACTGGATAGGTTTAGACTGGACATAAGGAAAAACATTTTCACAGAAAGAGTGGTCAGGCATTGGAATGTGCTGCCCAGGGAGGTGGTTGAGTCACCAACCCTGGATGTGTTTAAAGGTCATTTAGACGTGGTGCTTGGGGCTATGGTTTAGGGGTGAACTTTGCAGAGTAAGGTTAATGGTGGGACTTGGTGATCCTGAGGGTCTTTCCCAACCCAAACGATTCTGTGATTCTGTGATTCTTGTGTTGGGGGCCTCAGAACTGGACACAATACTCCGGGGAGGGGAGGGAGGGGGTTCGGTCTTGTAAGAGCAGAGTAGAGGGGAAGAATCACTTCTCTCAACCTGCTGGCCATGCTTCTTTTGATGCAGCCCAAGATACAATCTTTTGTGGAAGCAAACCAGCATGAAATTGTAGTTTGTCTTCCACATTACTGTGGTCACTGTAATGGTGTCTGTGCATGTTTATGCCTTCTGTGATGAAACTGCCATGGATGTGGCACAGAAAGGGGACACTTGATGAGGAAACAGTTCTGGAAGCTCTGAGCAAACATTTGAGGTCTCACAGCCACAGCACTAAATGTAGCAAAGCATGAGGTAATAGCTTAAATGACCTTCTCTTCATTTCTTCAAACATAGTGCAGATGAGCCAATGCCCTCAGTGTCTCTCCTCTTGGGCACCACTTTCACTGCTTCTCACTGCCACCGCTTTCTGCAGCTCAGGGCAGGTTTGCACAGTGGCTGCTGCTGGCACTGACAATGCTGATGGGGAGAGTTAGCACCAAGGGTTGGGGTGCAGACCAAGGGCACTGCTGCCTATTGTGTGCCACCTTGGGGTGCAGCAAGGAAAAGGCTGCAGCTGCAGGGAGGAGGGGACAGGACAGGTGACCCTAAACAAAGGTGTCCAACAAAGGCTTCCATCCCATGGACATCAGATTCAGGACAAAGCTGAGGGGTCACCAGAGTCAAGCCTCTTCTTCAGTGGCCAGCATCTGAGGAGAAGACTGTCTATTCTGCCTTCAAATCTGATTCACAAGTTAGAATCATAGAATTGTTTCAGTTGGAAAAGATCTTTAAGATCATTGAATCCAAACTTCAACTTAAGAATACCATGGCCATTAAACCATGTCCCAAAGTCCACACTTTTCTTGAACACATCCACAGGGACAGTGACTTCACCACCTCCCTGGGCAGCCTGTTGCAATGCCTGATCACTCTTTCAGGAATGATATTTTTCCTAGTATCCAACCTAAACCTCCTCTGAAACAATTTCAGGCCATTTCCTCCCATTTAAGGAGAAGAGACCAACCCCCACCTCACTCCAAGTGCCTTCAGAGAGTTGTAGAGATCGAGGAGGTCTCCCCTCAGCCTCCTCTCCTCCAGACTGAACAACCCCAGTTGCCTCACCAGGTCTGTTCTTCAGACCCTTCACCATCTTCTTTGCCCCTCTCTGGACATGCTCGAGCACCTGAATGCCTTTCCTTTCTTGTAGTGAGGTTCCCATGTGAGACCAAGGCCAGAGTCCTTTTCATTAGGATACCATTTAGGAGTTCTATTTCTCTGACAAGCATTTTCACATGCCAGGCTTATTAGAAGGACAAGAACTTTTCCATTTTGTTTTTTTTTTTTCTGCTTTTCCTTTCTGAAGGGCTGATAGCAGCACCCAGTTGTGATGTTTCTTGGCAGCAAGCCCTGCACAAGTATTCAAAGGCTGGCTCCTTTCTGTACAGAAACTTGTGATTAAGCCACCTTCTAAGAAAGGCAACATCAGATCATGTCTATATCTGTATTTTTCTATACTTAGCTATTATCCTTCATGTCTAGGCATGACTCTTCATGTTGCCTTTTCAATCATTTTGATTTCTGTTTCCCTCAAGATTAAAAGTCAGGGAAACAGGAGAAAAGGTTTAATCTTTGGGAGGCTGCTCAGCAGGGATGCTCACAGGAGTTAAAGCAAACAGAAAACTGGGCATTAGGCTTTGTGTCCAGGAGAAAAAAAAAAAAAAAAAGCCATGCTTGCCATGTTGTTATGAAGCTTAAGCAGGCAATCTACACAAGAGCTTTAAAAAGCCCTTCAAAGCTTCTTGTGTGTACAGATTTTTTTTTTTTCCCTCAGGCTTTAATTCCAACCATCTCTCTATTCAACTGCAGTAATGTCAGATAAAATTCCTTATAACATTAAATAGGTTGGATAAGCTGAAGAGATTTTATAGCTGTAGCATATTCCTGATGAAGAAAGACTAAAAGCTATTAAGGTCAATCTACCGTTTCCTGATTTGCATCTATAATTAGCATCAGAGTATGTTCTCTGCATTTTAAAAAGTAATCTTTTATATGCAATGAAATACTGATTCATCTCATTAAAGAAAGAAATTCATCTTCTCTTACAGTACAATCTGGCACACAATTCTTCTCTTACTGTTTACTTTTGAAAAGCATTCTGTTTAGGGGATGGCACAGGAATAAGATGGCTTTGATTGCCAGGTTGTATGAGTCTGCAGACAAATAATCAGCTGATTGAAAAATAGATTTCATTCTTTTTTTAAGCCAAGAAAATTACAGATGTGTGGATGAGGTGGGGGACAGGAAGCAAAATTCCCAGTGATACTGATTTTCCAATCTAAAAAAGTGGTAATCAAAGAGGAAGATGTGAAATTAAAAGGTTATGAAGATGACAGCTCGACTTTGACCTCCCATCTTGCTTTTGGCAGGGCAAAACCCAAATGACTTTACAAATAAGCATCTTTTAACCATTAATTGTTCTGGTGGTTTAGGGGATGTTTGCTGTTTCAGTTATTTGAAGAAGGAATGGAATGGAATGGAATGGAATGGAATGGAATGGAATGGAATGGAATGGAATGGAATGGAATGGAATGGAATGGAATGGAATGGAAAAGAGAGGAGAGGACAGGACCTGTTGCTCTCTCTCTGTGGGCTTCATACATTTTGAGATGCAGCTGAATGAATCCTCTCTGCTGCTACCCTATTCCCCAGCCCCCACTGCCTCATCACTCATGGCAGCTTACTTACTGGGCTCAGCAAATGGAAGAGAAGGGACATTGTGTAGGTTCAACCATTCTGCTAGGAACTCAGTAAGGAAATCAGAAATGACAAAGTGAGCTTGGCAGAGTCTGAGCTCTGAGGTGTTTTTTTGCCAAGCCTTTACTGCCTTACCCTTCCATTCACATTCCCAGGGAAAGCAAATTTGAATGTCCCATTAACTGGTACTCTTTCTTGTTCCTGCTTTGTTTGTTTGTTTGGGATGGGCATTTTCAGGGAAGGAGAAGGAATTTATGGCGCTGAGGGGTGTGGTTTAGTAATAGTAGCATAGCAATAGTGATGGGATTGTGAGTTCTGGATGAGAGGTTGAACTTGATCTCAAAGGTCTCTTCCACCCTCAACAGTTCTATGAGTCTAAGGAAGAAGGCAGGGAGAAGAGTAGGATAATTTAGAGGAGATTGCCTTTGAAAGAGCTGTCACTGAAGAAATATGAGAGCAAGTATCAGTCAGTCCTCAATACCAGTACAGGCTTGGAGATGATGAGATTGAGAGCAGTCCTGCAGAAATGGGGTTACTGGAGGATGAGAAGCTAGACATGATCCAGCAAGTGTGCACTTGCAGCCCAGAAGGCAAATTATGTCCTGGGCTGCATCAAAAGAATCATGGCCAGCAGCCTTTTCCTTGCTGCAGCCCAAGGTGGCACACAAGATGTAGCAGTGCCCTTGGTCTGCACCTCAGTTCTTGGTGCTAACTCTCACCACCAGTGCTGTCACTGCCAGCAGCAGCTACTGTCTGTGCAGAGCTGCCCTGGGATGCAGACAGTGCCTCACTGAGCAGAGACTGAGCTGGGAAGGCCCAGCTCTGAGCAGAGACTGAGCTGGGAAGGCCCAGCTGTGAGCAGAGACTGAGCTGGGAAGGCCCAGCTGTGAGCAGAGACTGAGCTGGGAAGGCCCAGCTGTGAGCAGAGACTGAGCTGGGAAGGCCCAGCTGTGAGCAGAGACTGAGCTGGGAAGGCCCAGCTCTGAGCAGAGACTGAGCTGGGAAGGCCCAGCTCTGAGCAGAGACTGAGCTGGGAAGGCCCAGCTCTGAGCAGAGACTGAACTGGGAAGGCACAGCTGTGAGCAGAGACTGAGCTGGGAAGGCCCAGCTCTGAGCAGAGACTGAGCTGGGAAGGCCCAGCTGTGAGCAGAGACTGAGCTGGGAAGGCACAGCTGTGAGCAGAGATAGTTCTTTTCTAACTCCAACTGGGACAGAAGCCAAATACTTTCTTCAGTGTGTTCTTAAGCACACTATGTAAGAGGGCTGAGAAGGTGACCCACCATCATATGCACAGAGTTGATACTGCCAAGGCTGGCCGTCAGGAGTCTGGTTTGCCAGCTGTTCTGTGTGTGAGCTGTAAGTGCACAGGAAAAGCACTGCTGGTCACAGGCTGCCTGTTCAGAGTCGCAGAATGGAGGATCTCTGCAGTCATGAGACTCTGCCTCAAATACTCTGTCCAATTCTGGGGCCCCCAACACAAGAAGGACATTGAACTTTTGGTGTGGGCCCAAACGAGGCCATGAAGATGATCAGAGGTCTGGAGAACTTGCGCTGTGGGGACAGACTGCAAGAATTGGGGCTGTTCAGCCTGAAGAGAAGGTTCACAGAATCATTTCATTTGGAAAAGACCATTAAGATCCTTGAGTCCTACTGTCAACACAACACCGCCATGGCCATTCCACCATGTCCCAAAGTTCCACATCCACACACTTTTCGAACACCTCCTGAAACAGTGACTTGACTACCTCCCTGGGCAGCCTGTTCCAATGCCTGACCACTTTTTCAGCAAAGAAATTTTTCTTAATACACAACCTAAAGCTCCCCTGGCACAATTTCAGGCCCTTGCCTCTCACTCTATCACCTGATACTAGGGAGAAGAGACCAACTCCCTCCTCACTACAAACCTCCTTTCAGGCAGTTTTAGAGAGCAATGAAGCCTCTCCCCTCAGCCTCCTCTTCTCCAGAATAAACAACCCCACTTCCTTCAGCTGCTCCTCACCAGACCTGTTCTCCAGACCCCTCACCAGCTTTGTTGCCCTTCTCTGGACACACTTCAGTACCTCAATGTCTTCTTTGTAATGAGGACTCCAAAACTGGATCCAATATTCAGGATGTGGGAGGGAGGAAAGGAGAGAGAAAGAAAGAAAGATCTTTTTTCCTTTTTGAGACATCCTTCTCACACTTCATTTTCACTTTCATTGCATATTATTTTGGCTGAGATGGAAAAGATTTGGGAAGTAAGTGTTCAGTAAATGCTCTCAGATTTGTATAAATTGAGTGCAATTCTATGAACAGTAGAGCTATGCCAAAATGATATGAAAGAGGTCAGAATCAGATCTCCAGTAGATGTTGGGGAGTGTTTTGCTTTCACAAACCATGTCACCTCCAAAATTCTAATATAATTTCGGTTTTGGTGTTCATACTTTCACTGGACAGTTGAGATTGGAAGGGGTCTATAGAGAAATTAAGCCTTTAATACAATTTATTGATACTATTTTTTTTTTTTGAATGCTAAAGCTAGCATTTTCTATTGGGGGATGTAAGTCTTCTTAATGTATCTGTATACTCTGGTAGGCTTAAACTTCATTGAATTCATAAGGGTATTCTCTATATATATTTATATTTTATATATATATATATATATATATATATATGCCTTTAAGATTCTCAGTCACAGTGATGCCACCACTCAAGTCCATAAAAATTCTATGACTGGCTGCTGCAACAGATCCCTTCTCTTGCTGTATGATGACATATTTAGTTTAAACAATTTTATTTAGAGTTCTGGTTTCCATTTGCTATTATACCACATATATGGTCTTGCATCACCACAGTAGTATTTGAAGAGTAACTGCTCAAGGAGAAACAGCTGCCATTCTGTGGTGAGCTCACCTGTGTTACTTTGTCCATCACAGAGTAGTAGGAGTTGGAAGGGACACCTGGAGATTATTGAGCACAACCTCCACACCTAGGAGGTTGGGTACACAGCACAGGGTACACAGGAGTGCACTCAGATGGGGCTTGAAAGTCTCCAGAGGAGACTCCACAACCTCTTTGGGCAGCCTGATTCAGGGCTCTGGCACCCTCACAGTAAAGAAGTTTTTCCTCATGCTGAGGTGAAACTTCCTGTGTTCCAGTTTGTGTCGATTGCCCCTTGTTCTATCACAGGACACCATTGGAAAGAGCCTGTCCCCTTAGTCTGGACACCCACCCTTCAGATTTTTATAAACATTAATAAGATCTCCTCTCATTCTGCTCTTCTCTAGACTAAACAGCCCCACATAAGTTTGCTCTCTGATAACAATATTGACACCGGCACTGATGGTAATGCTAAGATTAAAAGTGGTGGGTAAAGAGAGTATAGACAGGCATATCTAGGAGATCACTGAAGTACAGGGAAATTTGTAAGTACTCTTTCTTTGCATTCTTTGTTTTCAAACACTGCTTAGCTTTTGTGCAATCTTGTAAAATCACAGCATGATCTGTGGGGCCATGAAGGACCACAAAGGTGATCGGGGGGCTGGAGCACCTCTCCTGTGAAGACAGGCAGAGAGAGATGGTACTGTTCAGCCTGAAGAAGGGAAGGCTCCATGGAGACCAGCAGCATTTCAGTATCTGAAGGGGACCTGTAGGAATCAGTGAACCTGGTTAATTAAATTAATACTTCAAGGTAATGGTTTTAGCCATAGGTTTCATCAAAGCTCAGAGAACTATGATTCATCAAAGGACTTAGTCATATCTTGTAAGTTAAATATTCTCAGTTTTAGTTCAGAAGACTCTGAAATCCATCCCATAATAGAAGATCAGGCAAAATAATTTGATGATGTCTGTGAATAACAGGTAATTCTGGAATCAATGACATGAAGAATAGTTAATGTGCTACATCAAGACTAAATTGCATCTTACATTTTAATTCTGAAGAACATTTTCCTTTGTGAAAAGTGAGCTGCCAAAGAAGAACATAGATCAGATGGTCAGAAAGCCAGGAGACTGAAGCCAGATCCATAGCCAAACACCAGTAACTTTGAAGCCACACATGGGAACAGACATGTCACCCTAAGCAGAGAAACTCCTCCAGAAGCTAGACAAGGTAGAAGGGGAGAGCTGCATAGAGATTGCCCAGCACATCCTTCTTATAAAAAGTCATTCCAGGGAAAGCAAATAGGAATCCCAGATAAAGGAATGGATTTAGGTTGTCCACATGGTGTTGGGCCAGTGCGATGGCTCTATGCCTCTCCTGAACTCCAAAGCTGCATCTCATTGTCCCCATACCTAGCCAAGAATCTATGCAGTAGGAAGGAAGGAGAAATACCCTTTCCTGCAGTTCACCTCCACAGCACAGGGAGTAAATTGAGTGCCACAGAGGAACTGAGTCATTAAGATCATTGTTTTCTTCTGTCATTGTCCTTCTGCCTTTACCTTACACCTTGCACAGTTGGGAGCTGAGCCTGCAGTGGCTAAAGCAGTGTCACCAGATAGGAATGGTAAACAGCTACAAGTGCTTTGCACAGCTGCAAACACCCAAGCCTATGCCATACAAGGCCACAGAGAAGAACATCCTCGTAGTTAGTGTCATGGTTTGTGGACTGCAGCAGGTTCCTGTGTTTAACGTTCACCGTTCTGGTATCATGGCAGGGTTCCTACACACTGTGTTGACTGTGGCACAGGGGTGATCAAGCTGATGTTTGCAGGTCAGTTAGCATTGCAAAAAAATTCCCTTGAAAGGACACCAGTTTACATGCATCATTAAAGCTCCATCAGCACATTACACGGCTCCAGGTTGTAAACCATGCCAGATCAGGACCTTTCATTCTTTAGATGGATGAAAGTAATGATGCCAGCAGTGACAAGGTATGCATTATGATTAGGCATTGTGACCAGGAGGCAATAATTTTGACAAATGATTTTCCAAAGATGATTGCAGGTAACACAGCAGGTGCTAGAAAATCTTCTGCATCACTGAATCTGTTTCACTGACTCCAACATTTCACTGATAAATGTGATTGCACTTTACCCTCACTCAGCAAATATAGTGACTGGCAGGGTAAAGAAAACTTTAGCACCTGTGTTTATAGCCATTGATCTACAGCTTGTGAGTGTTATGTCACCTGAGAAGTTTTACAAAATCAGGTCATTTTTAACAGCAAGGAGATAAACTCCTATCCATCCTAGCATGGTCTAGTGTAAGTTCATGTGTGATTCACTGGAGAGGGGCCAAAGGAGGAGCACAAATATGATCAGAGGTCTGGAACACCTCTTCTATGAAGACAGGCTGACAGAGTTAGAGTTGTTCAGTCTGGAGAAGAGAATGCTCCAGGGAAACCGTATAGCATCATTTCAGTGTCTGAAGGGGACCTACAGAAGGGCTGAGGAAAAACTATTCAGAAGAGCTTGTGGCAATAGGATGAGGGCCAATGGTTTGGAATTAGAGTGGAATGGATTTAGGTTGGACATAAGAAAGAAGTTCTTTACAATGGTGAAATACTCAAACAGGTTACCTAGAGATGTGGTTGATGCTCCATCCCTGGAGACATTCAAGGCGAAACTTGATGTGTCCCTGAGCAACCTGATCTGGTTGGAGACGTCCCTCCTGACTGCAGTAAGGTTAGACAAAATGACCTTCAAGGGTGCTTTCCACATGCATTCTATGATTCTATGATGTCCTTCATTCCAGATCATAGAGCAGACTCTTCCATAAGCAATTTAAGACTAGCCTGCATTTGAAATTCCTTAAATTCATAAAGGAGTTTGGGGCTTTAGACTTTGGATCTGTGTGGAAAGGTGACAAACCACATCCTGGGGTGCATCAAACACAGCACGACCAGTTGGTCAAGAGAAGTGATTGTCCCCCTGCATTTAATCCTGGTGTGGCCTCACCTTGAGCATTGTGAGTAGTTCTGGGCCCCACCATTTAAGGATATGAAGATCCTTGAATGTGTCCAAAGGAGGACACTGAAGGTGGGGAAGGGACTGGCATGCATATCTTCTGAGGAGAGGCTGAGGATTCTGGATTTGTCTAGTTTGGAGAAAAGGAGGCTGAGGAGAGCTTCACTGCTCTCTCCATCTTCCTGAGAAGGGAAAGAGGAGAGGGAGTTGCTGATCAGTTCTCTCTGGGATCCAGTGACATGTGGGAACAGGTCAAAGCTGGACTGAGACTAGGCATTTCCTTATGAAGAGGGTAGTCAAGCCCTGGAATAGGCTTCCTGGAGAGGTTTTTGATGCCCCATGACTGTGAGTGTTTAAGAGACATTTGGACAATGCCATTAATGTACTTGAACTTTTGGTCTGACCTGAAAGTGGTCAGGCAGTTGGACTCCTCTTCTCCTCTCCCCTCATCCTCTCCCCTCCCCTCATCCTCTCCCCTTCCCTCATCCTCTCCTCTCCCCTCATCCTCTCCTCTCCTCTCCATTCTGTTATAGTGCTACTAGAGTTAAGATAATTGTAAAAAGAATTTTTTTCCCTAAACCCTAGCATTTATCCTTTCAAATCTGAATCATATTTAATGTGACAGTCACCACAGCAAAGCTAACTTTTCTATTCTGCTAAGTGTGCGCTCATCTTTGATATTGTGTTGATATTCTCAGCAGGTTTTGTTCTGGACTTACAGCCATATGTTACTTTATAGAAAGATGCAGAGCTACTTTTATCTTGAAAATTGAAATCTAACCTCTATTTTTATTCAGCCCAAGAGGGTGTAATTCCGTTTGCTGTTGTGCAGCAACCACTCCTCACCTTTTGGCTTGGGGATTATTTTTTCTGTGTGATGTCAAAGGACTTTTCTTCTGCTTCTGTGTAACTGCTCTGATGAGTTTCTTTTTCTTGGTTCATGTTTGGATGAGATAAATTAGGGCACCTACCATTGTAATTTTAAATTAAGTAGCAATTACATGCTTCTTTTCCAATGGTGCTCTGCCGTGATGGTGGTGAACTGTAAACCTGTGGCCCAAGAAATAAAATATTGCCGTCTCCAGTTAGATTCTGTGGATGTTGTTCTAAGGATGCAACACCACAGGCTTGACAGGCTTGCTTTTCTTCTTATGGCATAACCACATTTTCATACAGATACCAGTAACCAGTAGATGCTTTGTGCAGGATGAGATGTTGATGACTAACACAATGGTGCAATGCAGAGGAATACACACCTGGTATGACAGCAGCAGCCTTGGAAAGTGGGAACACGGGATTTGGGCAGAGGAGGATGATACAAGACTGGGCACTGACAGGGGGCCCCAGGGCTGTAAACAACTCATCAGCAATCAATGTTTAGTTTGGAGAAGAGGAAACTGAGGGGAGACCTCATTGCTCTCTACAACTCTCTGAAAGGAGATTGTAGTAAGGTGGGGGCTGGTCTTTTCTCCCTAGTATCAGGTGACAGATTGAGAGGAAATGGCCTGAAATTGTGCCAGGAGAGGTTTAGGTTGGATATTAAGAACAATTTCTTTCCTGAAAGAGAGGCCAGACATTGGAACAAGCTGCCCAGGGAGGCAGTGAAGTCACCATCCCTGGAGGTGTTTGAGAAAAGTGGATGGCACTTTGGGATGTTGTTTCACAGCCACGATGGTCTAAGGTTGACAGCTGGACTTGATAAGCTCAGAGGTTTCTTTCATCTAAAAGAATTCTATGATTCTATGAAATAAATTCAGGAGTGGAGCTGGGTGCAGCCAATTTCACAGTACCAAAGAAATGAAAGAACCACATAATGGCAGGGGTTGGAAGGCCCCCCTGCGGAAGGAAAAACTTTATTTTGAGGGTGCTGAACCAGGCTGCCCTGAGAAGTTGTGGAGCTTGTTTTTCTGGAGACTTTCCAAAACCACCTGGACATTGTGATCCTGGGCAACCTGCTCTAGGTGACCCTGCTTTGTCAGGGGGGTTGGGCTTGATGATCTCCAGAGGTTCCTTCCAGCCCCTGCCATTCTGTGATTCTGTGAATCAAAGTTGTGATTGTTTCTGTTCTGATAGCCAAACTGGTCTCAGTGTGCATGCATAGAGTCCTCTCTCCTAGAATGGAAAAGGAAAAAAAAAAAAAAACAACATGAAACCCCACTACCTTGATTTGTTGAGCATAATTGTATGGATAATCTCCATCCATTACTTCATGGTGCAGAAGAGTTTTCCATTCTCACATCCATCTTCTCTGAAATAGGAGACTTTTCTCCCATTTTATTCACATAATGGTTTTGATAAAAAATCTGTTTTGCTGCAGATGAGGACCCTGGAGGTTTTTGGTCTATTGTAATACATGAGAGCTGCCTGACATTGCAGCATTCGTTCTCTAGCGCTATTGCCTAGCCAGGCTAAAAGCACTGACATCTTTTACAGTTCTGCTATTGCCATTCTCCATTTCAATGGGGCTTAAATGTAAAAGTGGAATTGATGGTGTTAAAGCATGAATTTCAATCATGCTAAGAAAGAAGATATTGATGGAGCTAGCAAGGGAGTTCTGGACAAAAATATTGCAAGGGAGAAGCTGAAAGGCTGAGTGCTCAAGCCCAGTGAGTCTGAGTTACCAAGTCACAGAGCTGCCACACATTAAAAGCTGTCAGTCCCCATTGCATAACTCAGGACAGGGTGAATTTGTCCTTGTCAATATTATGGCAGCCATCTCCTTCCTCTTCCCTGAGCCCTGAGGTGGGACTTCATGGAAAAAAAACCAACCTTCAAGTCTTTATTCAGCTTTTTATCTGAGATGTAAGGTGTCCTCATTAATCTTTGTGGTCTGGGCAATTTCTGGTGGCTACAGACTCTCATGCTTCTAAACATTATAGAACTATGGAATGGTTTGGGTGGGAAGGGACCTTTAAAGGTCATCTAGTCAATCCCCCTTGCAGTCAGCAAGGACATCTTCAACTAGATCAGGTTGCACAGAGCCCCTTCCAACCTGAGCTGGAATATTTTCAGGAATGGGGCATCTATCACCTCTCTGGGCAACCTGGGCCAGTGTCTCACCACCCTCTGTGTAAAAAATGTCTTTCTGTCTGTTCTCATCCCTTTGTAATGGTAGTGCTATGTTCTGTCTGAGAGCAAGTCGTTAAGGAGCAGGGGAGAAGACACTTTGTACCATACAAATTATCAAGAGCACAGAGTTAATTCAGGGTTAGTCAAGCTAATGAGAAAGAGGTAGGGCTGTTTTGCAGGAACTTAATGAGTTGGATTTTAAATTCCACAGCAGAAAACCAGAACTGTGAGCATCACTGTCACAAATTGAAAAATGAATCACAGTGTTACCTGGCCTATTGAAGCACCTCTGGCATGACTCTGCTCTGACCCCTGCTTGGATCCAGGCAAATATCCATGGCAGAGTTTCCTCAGAGGCTGTGGTGAGCTCTTCCCTTGCCTGCCTCTGCCTGCCCTGTATGCTAAGGCTTAATGCCATCATCAAGGAACACACAACTTGATGAGAAACTTGCCCACATTCTCACTGAATCCCAACGTGGTGGTGGTTGGAAGGGAACTCTGGAGATCCTGTAGTCCAAACCACTGCTAGAGTGGTCTGGATCAAGAACGGTGTGACCAGCAGCACCAGGGAATGGATTGTCCCCTCAGACTCAGCAGTGGTGAGGCCACACCTTGAGTACTGGATTCATTTTTGGGGCCCTGACTCCAAGACATTGAGGTGCTGGAGCAGGTCCAGAGAAGGACAACAAAGATGGTGAAGAGTCTGGAGAACAGGTCTGGTGAGGAGCAGCAGAGGGAGCTGGGATTGTTTATTCTGGAGAAGAGGAGGTGTGAGGGGAGACCTTCTGGCTCTGTACATTTCCCTGAATTGAGGTTGGAATGAAGTGGGTGTTGATCTCTTCATCCTAGTAATAAGTGACAGGACAAGAGAAAATAGCTTCAAGTTGCACCAGTGGAGGTTTAGGTTGGATATTAGAAGAAACGTCTTGGCTGGAAGTTTTCTCAAAGACTGGAACAGGCTGCCCAGGGAGGTGGTTGAATCCTCAACCCTGGAGGTGCTTCAAAGAGGTGGAGATGTGGTGCTGAGGGACATGGTTTAGCACAAGCCTTAGTAAAGTTAGATAAAGGTTGGACTCAATGATCTTAAAGGTATTTACCAACCAAAAAGATTCTATGATTCTATAGATCTTGAACAGAGACCTGTCTGTGATTCTGTGATTTTGACCTACACTGTGGTTCAAGCCCCAGTCCTAGCTTCCTCCATCAATTTCTTATTCTGCCTAAAGCGGGAGAAAAATGCCTATAGGTTCAAACCATTTGAGGAATGAAGTGTGACAATGTGACAAAGAAATTTGAAGGCACAGTGATTGATAAAGGTCCCTAGGAAGCAACAGTAATAATGTGAGCAAAGTGAAGTTTTGTTTGAGATTTCCGTAGGCAGCCCCTTTCTTATCAAAAGATACTGCTTTATGATAAAAACCATTCTGTACCTTTAGCAAAACACTTCCATTGTACTCTTCATAAAATGTCTCTTTCCTCTGAAAGTGTTTGGAGATGAATGTACAGTGATATACAGAAATGTGATTTTCTGTCTGTAGGAATTTGTTGCAAATATCTCTCTCGAGCTGCAGGTTTCCCCATCCCATCTGCACTGTTCATGTTTATCTTCTCCCCAGCAGCATCTGCAGCCAAGGCTTTCTGCAGAGTCAGATCCCAGCATTTCAACTGAAATGTAAAATCCTTAGGGGTGGGCCTCCTCAGTAGACTGGATTTAGTGCTACACTAAATAAAAATCTATTGATTTTGTTTCAATCTGAAGCCACCTGTCTGTCCGGCCCTCCGGTAGTGCTCAGCAGTGGTAGCCTGTCAAAAAGAGACTAGGCTTCAACGTCCAAGCAAACAATTAAGTTGAGTTTCACTCACAGGTTTAGCTGCAAGGCTCAAACCAACCATGAATCTGAAGTTCACTCACAGATCTAACACACCTCTATCACGGATTTTCATGGATCCAGTGGCAGAATGATAGAATCTTAAGATCATTAAGGTAGGAAAAGACCTCTAAGATCATCAAGTCCAACCACCAACCCAGCAGCACCATGGCCATTAAACCATGCCCCCAAGTGCCATGTCTACACATTTTGGAATGTTTCCAGGTAGGGTGACTCCACCACCTCCCTAGGCAGCCTGTTCCAATACCTCACCACTCTTGCAGCAAAGAAATTTTTCTTAATATCCAACCTAAATCTCCCCTATTGCGAGTTGAGGCCATTTCCTCTTGTCCCATCTCACTCCAACCTCCTTCCAAGTAGCTGTAGAGAGCATTTGGGATCCAGTGTTTGGCCTTGTGGATCTTGTCCTGTTGATCCAGACTGCCCAGTTCCCTCTGCAGAACCTTCTACCTTCAAGCAGTTCCATAGTCCCACACAATTTGTGGTCATCTGCAAACTCATTGAGGGTGCTCTCAATCTCCTCATCCAGGTAATTGATAACTGTATGAAATAGAACTGGCCCCAGTACTGAGCCCTGGGGAACACCACTAGTGACAAGCTGCTTATTGGATTTAACTGCATTCACCACCAGTCTGTGGGCCCAGCCTCCCAGCCAGTTTTTTACTCAGGGAAGCATCCACCCACCCAAGCCATGAGCAGCAAGTACTTGAATTTCATAGTAGGCTCCCTGGAGCTCTCACAGGGGTTTGGCTTGTCATGTCTTCTTTGTGTTTTAGGCTTATAACTTGGGTAATACTCAAAGAATGTAAAGCTGAAGGGCTCAAATACTTACTTAATTTATAAAGACATGCAAGAATTTCTACAAGGTTATTCAGGACAGCTAAATTAGCTCCTTATCAGGAATCACATTCATATATTCCTGACTTTTTTCCTAAGTCCTGCTTATTTCATGTGAGTTTATCCAGCAAATGGAATAAAACCTGTTTTGAGAGTCTGCCAACATGTAGCACATCCATAGCTCCTAGGAGAAGTAAATGTAGATGTTCAGGTCTACAGAAGTCTTTCTGATCTAGTCCTAACAGATTATTGACAAAGTGCCTATGCAGGTCCAGAGAAGGGCAGCAAAGCTGGTGAAGGATCTGGAGAGCAGGTCTTGTGAAAAGCAGCTAAGGGAATTGCTGTTGTTTTGTATGGAGAAAAGGAGGCTGAGGGGAGACCTTCTCACCTTGTGCAACTCCCTGAAAGGAGGATGGAGCCAGGTGGATGTTGGTCTTTTCTCCCTCATATCAGGCAATAGAATGAGAGGCAATGGCCTCAGGCTGCACCAGGGGAGGTTTAGGATGGATATTAGGAAAAATTTCTTTCCTGAAAAAGTGGTCAGGCTTTGAAACAGGCTGCCCAGAGAGCTGGTGGAGTCACCATCCCTGGAGGTGTTCAAAAAACCTGTGAACATGGCACCTGGGGACATGGTTGAATGGCCATGGTGGTGTTTGGTTGATAGTTAGACTTGATGATCTTAAAGGTCTTTTCTAACCCAAACCATTCTATGTTTATATATGCATTAATAGATTTCTAATAGACATAGCTAAATTTTAAGTAAAGGGTATGGTTGTGTAGAGTAAATCTGCAGACGGGTAAGTTACGTATGACACAACGTTTGAGAGCAAAAGCTGTGCCTGAGGTGAGGCAGTAACCAAATTAGTGTTCTTCCCATCTGTCTGATCTCCCATGAAATCAGTATTACTATGCTATACATGTAGTAGCAACACATTTTGCTGTGACTGAGTGTGATCAGTCAGGAACTTGAAAATAAATGGGCCATTACCTTGCTCTATGTCATGAAGCCTGATATGTTGTATCAGGAAAAACAAAATGGAGCTAGCAGAGTCAAGGTGTTTGGGCTTTTTTTTTTTTTCAATGTAGACAACATTGTAGCTTATACAACGTTAAAAGCTTCAACTTTTAAGAGCATTCCAATGTCTTTCCTGTCTGTCCATGCAGGAAATTACTGGAACGCTGCTTCTTTTGTTACTTCATCATCCTACCTTCACTTCTCCACTTTCCAAGGGGAAACCAGTGCAGACATCTCCTTCTATTTCAAAACATCGGCCTCTGATGGCGTGTTTCTTGAGAATCTGGGGAACACTGACTTCATCAAACTGGAGCTGAAATGTAAGTATGTGCTTCCCATCAGTCTTCTTGGCACCTGAAGCAGGTTCATGTCAGATAGTGGGCTTCAAGAACTGTGAATCATTCAGTAAAATCTGCAAGCTTACTAAATTCTGGAAGAATTTCCAAATCTAGCTGCTTGACATATTTTCAAGTTGCTTTTCATGGAAGGATATCTTGAAGTGTATTTGTAACCTTGAGGGAGATTCTCTTCCTCTTCTACTCTGTCTTGGTGAGCCCATTTCTGGAGTATCACAGTAAAACAGAGGTTGGAAGGGACCTCAAGAGATCATCAGGTCCAACCTCCCTGCCAGAGCAGGATCACTTAGGGTAGTCTGCACAGGAACACATCCAGGTGGGTTTTGAAAGTCTCCAGAGAAGAAGACTCCACAACCCCCCTGGGGAGCCTGTTCAGTGTTCTGTCACCCTCACTGTAAAGAAGTTTCTCCTCATGTTGAGTACTGGGATCAGTTCTGGGCTCCCCAGTTCAAGAGACAGAGGGAACTACTGGAGAGAGTCCAATGGAGGCTCCAAAGATGCTGAGGAGACTGGAGTATCTCTGTGAGGAGGAGAGGCTGAGAGGCCTGGGACTGTTTAGCCTGAAGTGGCAATCTTCTCAGTGCTCATCAATAGCTAAAGGGTGGGGGACAAGAGAATGGGGCCAGGGTCTTTTCAGTGGTGGCCAGTGTCAGGGCAAGGGGCCAGAGGCACAAACTGGAACCAAGAGGTTCCATATGAACAGGAGGAAGCACTTTTTTGAGGGTGGTGGAACCCTGGAGCAGGCTGCCCAAAGAGGTTGCAGAGTCTCCTTCTCTGGAGAGATTCCAAATCGACCTGGATGCTGTGATCCTGGGCAACCTGGCAGCAGGGTTGGACTGGATGATCTCCACAAGTCCCTTCCAACCCCTACCATTCTGTGATTCCATGATTCTGTTTACTGAGGGGAGAAACAGAAAGCACAATAGAACTGGTTGCATCTGTTCTAAAAATTAAACTGATCTGAAAAAAATTTTCAGAATTTCATGACAGATTTATTTCTCAGAAGTCTTCAGCTCTGTGTGATTTTCTGTATTATCTCATGTTTGGTCTGGACATAGAGGAAATAAAAAAGAAAGACCATCCTAATCAGCATTTTGAGAAGTCAAAGAGCTGAAAACTTGCATGTGATATTTAAAAACACTAAAAAATCTCATAAAAATAAATCTTTATGAGTGTTATCTGTTAATAAAATCACTGATCTGAAAGAAGTTAATTTTATTATTTAAGCCATTTTTAATAGCTCAGGGGCAAGCTGTGCAAGGAAGGTGTTGAAATCATGGGCACAAAGGACCCAGCTCTGCTTATTGGTGCATCAGAAGTCACTGATGTGGAAAGACAAAAACTCATTTGCACACCCCAAATAATCTGGTAGGGTTTTTTTTCCCTGCAGATTCAATGTGATGTACATGTGCACATCAAATATTAAAGCACAACCCTATTTCTGACATTTCACAAAGTCTAGACACACGAATTAGACTGTGGAGATTTAGGAACTATCAGGCCACAACAACCCCATGAATGCTCCAGGCTTGGGGCAGAGTGGCTGGAAAGCTGCCTGGCAGAGTGAGACCTGGGGGTGCTGGTTGACAGCCAGCTGAATGTGAGCCGGCAGTTTGCTCAGGTAGCCAAGAAACCCAACAGCATCCTGGCCTGGATCAGCAACATTGTGACCAGCAGAACCAGGGAAGGATTGTGCCTTGTACTCAGCAATGGTGAGACCACACCTGGAGTACTCAGTTCAGTTTTGAGCTCCTCACTACAAGAAAGACATTGAGGTGCTGGATCATGTCCAGAGAAGGGCAATGGAGCTGGTGAAGGGTCTGGAGAACAGGTCTGGTGAGGAGCAGCTGAGGGAACTGGGAACTTGGGCATAGAAGATTTCAGCTCAACATGAGGAGAAACTTCTTTACGGTGAGGGTGGCAGAGCACTGGAACAGGCTCCCCAGGGGGGTTGTGGAGTCTCCTTCTCTGGAGACTTTCAAAACCCACCTAGATGTGTTCCTGTGCAGACTACCCTAAGTGATCCTGCTCTGGCAGGGGGGTTGGACCTGATGATCTCTTGAGCTCCCTTCCAACCTCTGATATATGTGTTTAGTGTGAAGAAGAGGAGGCTGAGGGGGAGGTGTTCTCACTCTCTACAACAACCTGAAAGGAGGTTGGAGCAAGATTTCTTCTCCTTGGTGGAGGTCTCATCCCTGAGCAACCTGATCCAGTTGGAGGTGTCCCTGCTCACTGTGAGGGGTTTGAACTAGATGACCTTTGAGGGTCCCTTCCAGCCCAGTCCATTCTCTGATTCTATGACTGTTTCCTATCTAGATTTATAAAAGGAAGTGCAATTTGCAGGGTCTTGAGGAGTAACTTCAGCAAAGACCCAGAATGCCATCTTTGAGGAGAGGGAGAAAACAGGAAGGAAGAGAAGAACATTTCTCTTATTTAAGAAACAGCTTCTCCCAACAGCTGAGAAAGAAGACTGTCATGATAAAAAACTGTGATAAAATGCTACTCTGAATGTGGCTGAAGTCTTTAGTGATTCCATTTATCAAACAGCTCCTCTGGCAGGCTCATACTTGTCACCATTCATGGAACAGTTGGCAGAGATGTAGAATTACCTTAAGCTTCAGTTTTTTACATACATGAGTAAATCTCCAGAACCCCATTATTTTTATAGCTGGCTGGTCAGCTGACAAGGAGAATTGCTTCCAGAATTCAGATGTCTAGGATCAACCTTTCCAGACATTTTCAAGAGAGGAAACAAAAAAAAGGAAAAAAAAATGTTTTCTCTTTTAGAGCTGTTTGTACTTTTGGGGGAGGATTTAACCTAAAATCCCATCTGCCTATAAAAGTCACCATTGAGTACACCAGTGTTTCATTTATGCAACACCCAACCCCCACCTCCTCTCCTGGCTGTGGACATTTTTTTCCTTTCTTTTTCTTGTACTGGTGGGCAAGTTCACCATGAACCAGCAAGGCATCCTCGTGGCCAAGAAGGCCAATGGTTGTTCTGGGGTGCATTAAGAAGAGTGTGGCTCGCAGGTCAAGGGAGGTTCTTCTCCCCCTCTAGTCTGCTCCATTGCAGCAACTTCTGGAATTCTGTGACTGGTTCTGGGCTCACCAGTTCAAGAGAGACAGGGAACTACTGGAGAGAGTCTAGTGGAGGCTCCAAAGATACTGAGGGCACTGGAGCATTGCTCTGAGTAGGAGAGACCTGGGGCTGTTGAGCCTGGAGAAGAGCAGCCTAAGAGGTGATCTTCTCAATGCTGATCAATATCTAACAGGTGGAGGTCATGAGGATGGGGGCAGTGGTGCCCAGTGACAGGGCAAGGGGCAGTGGGCACAAACTGGAACACAGGAGGTTTCACTTGAAATTAAGACTTTACTTTTAGGAGTTTGTGGAGTCTCTAAGGAGATTCCAAACCAACCTGGACATTGTGATCATGGGCCACCTGCTCTGTGTCACCCTGCTTTAGCAGACTACATAATTTCTGGAGGTATCTTCCAACCCCACCATGCTAGGATTCTGGGATTACATGGAGTAGCTTGCTAATGAGAATAGTGGCACAGCTTCAAGATGTGTCCACTTGCTCTGTGGGCAAGGGATACAGACAGCACTCTAATAGCTAGTATTTGCACTTGAAGATAAAAGTCTGACATTCCTTCTTGTGCATTGCTGTTTCTAGGCTGCTTAGTTGGGACTTAAGTAACTTCTCCAAAATCAGACAAAAAGCAGTGACAGGCCAGGGACTGTAATTCCCCTTGCTGTTTGCTTTTGCCCACACAGCATTCATTCTTCCAGACTCTGACACATGACTGATTAATAGATTTGCTTACAAATTTTAATAACTTCTTCATTTCTTTCTCCAGAGGCATCCTAAAATGAAATTCTACCCTATCACTGAGTTTTCCACATGATACTCTTTGAATTCCTGTATGTTAATGTATAGGCAGCTTTTATTTTCCACTGCTTGACTTTTCTAGCTGAGTAGGGAAACCAGCAGTGACCTTCATTGTTGCTTTTAATTGAGTTGTTGTTTTGCTTTCCTAGCAGAAGGTCACTTCTTTGATAAACAGTCCCCTAGGAGAGCATGTTGCATTAGCCACACACCAAAGAATGCACAGGGCACTGAGGAATCTCTTCATCCCAGGGGCCAGTAAGAAGTTACCAAGTTAAATGGAAAAAAAACAATCAATTTCTTCAGGGAAATTTTTGACCCAGATGTTTTTACTGCAACATTTGCAAATTCTCATCCTATCCCAGGACAATATGAAAGTTACACAAACAAACAAAAAGCCTGTCCTGAAGAACTGCAAATGCAGTTTTGGCTTTTGCATGATCCATCAAGAGAAAATCTGGGGTTTTCATTTCAACGCAGTATTTTTCATCCCCCAATGCAATCTAACCTACTGTGTCAGGAAGACTGGCATTTCCATTTTGTCAGTTTTGGTTGGGTTTTGGCTTTTTTTTTCTTTTTCATAGAATCTTAGTGTCTGACAAGTGTGGCTTTTCTGGATTTTACTGATGTGACAGGATGAGGGGCATTGGCTTCAAACTGGAAGAAGCTTGATTTAGATGAGACATTAGGAGGAAAACCTTCCACAGAAGGGTGGAGAGGCACTGGAATAGGTTGCCCAGAGAAATTGTGGAGGCTCCATGCCTGAAATGTTTAAAGCCATGCTGGATGGTGCCTTGAGCAACCTAGTGCAGTAAGGGGTGTTTCTGCTCATGGAAGAGTGCTTGGAACTAGGTGATCTTTAAGGTCTCTTCCAACCCAAATGATTCTGTGATACTTTTTTCTTGTTTGACTTGAGAACCTACAGGCAAATATAGTCTGTATAATGAACCTTCATGTTAAAGAGATACCTGAGCCAATTCTAAGATAGCACATCCACATAAAACAGCTCTCAGCTATGCTGGGTTTGCTCCTAGGTGCAGTATAGCCTCTCATTAGAACTAATTACTCTTGGCACAGCATCATGCTGATGCAGCTGTGGAGCTTTCAGAGCTACTTCATTTGGCACTTAGCTCAGGAATCACTTCAGTCTTGGGCATAGATGGGCACTGTCATTTGGTCAAATGAGTGAAGCTTTTGCTCATTAGTTCAAAAGACCATTTCATTTGGGAATTAGATAAATGATTAAATCTTCCAGATGCTTAGGTCAATTATTATAAATCTGGTCATGATTTTTGACACTACCTGGTTATTAACAGCCAAATAATTCCTGCCTTGCAGTCAAGCAACTTGAAGCAACAGTTTCCCTCTGAGATGTTGTTTTGATGACTTTAATTTTTAGCTGTGTCCCTCGAGAAGTGGCCTCCTCAAAGCAGGTCCTTGTGTTCCAGTATGGGACTTCAGGCTAGCATCTGGAGCCCTTTCCACAAATTTTCAGCAGCCAGGAACAATTTATCCATGCTGTTTCAGTGTCAGCATTGTCATGGCCATCTCTCACCCCTGTGTAAATGAGGGTAGCAGGGCAGGTAATTTAGAGAGATGACCTTGTAGAACTGTCTTTAAACACAGCTGTCTAAGTGGGAAAGGTGGACAATGCAATTGCTTTCAAACCCTGGAAAACCCTCATTTTTAGCCAAACTCTATTAAACTTAAAAGTGTCCAGTGCTGGGGATCCCACCACTTCCCTGGGGAGATGATTCCACTGGCTCATTGTTCTCATTGTAAAAATTTTTCCTCTTGTGTCCAATAATAATCTCCACAGAAGTAACTTGTGCCCATTACCCCTTGTCTTTTCCATGTGACTCGCTGCAAAAAGGGAGTCTCCATCTTCTTTTTTAGCCACTCTTTAAATATTGGTACATGGTGGTAAGGTCTCCCCTGTGCCACCTTTTCTACACTCTGAACAAGCCCAATTTATGGGAAGGGTTCCAGTGATGACAGATATGAAACCTGATCTAGACCCTGCTGATGGATACCATATAAAGATACATAAACCAGTGAGCCATTCATCAGAGGTGCATTTTACAAAGGAACTGTTCAAGAAGTTTGGAAGATGTTGCCTTTGCAGGGATAGAATATTTTCAAGCTGTCTTCATGGAACAAGGGAGCAAATTGGAGGAGGGAAATATCTTCTGGCAGGTTTTAGCCTACAGTTTATAGCTTATTGTTGTATCCTGTTTTACAGCCAGGTAAGTGAGCTCCGATTCCAGCCATAACAAGACAGTTATGTTCTAAGAATGGGATTTCAAAAGGATCTGAAAGAAGTTAGGTACTATTCCCTTTGATATAAGTCAACTAAAACATCAGTGAGTCCCATTGAAAGGTATAAAAATACATCAGGGGAAGTAAGAGAAGCAAAGTACAAGGGAGGAGATGAAAGTAAATGATTTCAGAGAAAGGATAATGGGAATGAAGGAGAGAAATGGAGAGACAGGCATACAAGCCTGACTGTGGGAAGGACTGTGATCCCTCCTTTTTTGTCACAGCTGATATGTCTTAAGAACCTTCACCTGCTGTTTAGCATCTTGTGAGCACCCACCCATCTGCCAGCATCTCTTTCTTTTCTGGCAGCTTCATTATAGTTAGAAATCCTAGCCTGCAATTTATCAACAAGGACCAAACTAGGAAAAAAAAATAAAAGGGAGACTTGAAATACAATTCTAGGAATTGTAGGAAAATGGAAGACCTAGCTGTTCACAGATCTTGAGTGCCAGAAAAGTCTCATCAGGTCATTTAGCCCAGCCTTCTTCATACCAAAGGATGTAGAAGTGCATGCTACCTCCCATGTGGTTGAGCTTCAGCACTTGTGTTTAAAGCATATCTCCCAGAAAGCCTTGAAAGGAAGAAATGGAGAATCCCACAGACAATGTAGTCATGGAATCATTAAATACCAGGGTGGAAGAGACCTGAAAGGTTATCTGATCCAACCTCCTTTCTTGGCATAAACACCATCTAGACAAGATAGCCCAGACCGCTTTCCATCAGAAGCTTGAAAGTGTCCAGTATTGGGGACTCCACCGCTTGTGCCCATTACCTCTTGTCTTTTCCATGTCACTTGTTGCAAAAAGGGAGTCTCCATCTTCTTTGCAGCCACCCTTTAAATACTGGAACATGATCATAAGGTCTTCCCTGAGTCACCTTTGCTCCACACTGAAACAAGCCCGTTTCTCTCAGCCTTTCCTCACGTGGCAGCTTCCCACTCCTTTGGTCATCTTTGTGGCCCTTCTGTGGACTTTGACCAGCCAGTCCACTTTTTTTTTGTGTATCAAGGACCAAAACTGCACACAGTGCTCCAAGAATGATCTGACAAATACTGAATAGAGTTGGACAATGACTTTATCTCTGCTGGTGACAACTTTGTTGATGAAATCCCGCATCATGTTGGCTTTCCTTGCTGCTGCTGTCGTACATTGTTCACTCATGTTGAACTTGTCGTCCACCCTGACCTCAGGATCCCTTTCCATACTGTTGCTCCTCAGCCAGGTAGATGCCAGTCTGTACTGCACACCTTCACTGTGGTTCTCTGGGAGCAAGATCCTTGCTGAACTTCATAAGGTTCTTGTTAGCCCATCTTTCCAGCCTATCCAGATCTTCCTGTAGGGTGGCTCAGTCGTGTGCAAAAATGCTTTAGATGTAAGATGAGGAAATGGTGGGATCTGAATAGAGCTAAAAGACAAGAACACAGAACAAGGAATGAAAAGGACATTTTGTTTGCCAAAGTTGTACTTACATGTTTTGAACAGATGGTTGACAAGGACCTGAGACCTTAGAAAATGGAATTGATGAAAGAAATGTGTTCTTCTTTAATTATATCTAATTGCACAAGGAACAGAAAGGGTAAAACTAAGCCACAAGCCTCAGTTTATTGAGTAAATACATGGCAGGAGCATGTAAAAAAAAAAAATCACCCTTGCTCAGTTTTAGGAAGTTTCCATCACAAAACCTTGTACTGGCTGAATAAATGAAACCCCACATTTATTTTCTTGGATTTTTTCATTTAATAATTAAGCAATGTGAGACATTTGTTCAAATGTCCAAAGGCCTCTGATGAGAAGATTATTCTGGAATGTTTTTCCTTGCCTAACTCTAAGATTAAATATAAAAATGTAATATGAATATGTACAAATGATAGTCTTATGTCAGAGGGAGTAATTTTCTTCAGTGTGTATGAATACTGTGCTAAGTCTTTCAGGCTGTGAGACAGATTTCAGTTTAAAGCCATGCATTAAGCTAGGCTATGAAGGCACAGAACTTTTACTTGAAAGATTCTCTATGCTCTGTCTTTTAAAGGAAGAGCAATTTTCCTTGGGGAAAAAAAATGTAGAGATGCTTCTATCCAGAAGACCAAGAGCTTGCAAAAAAAAGAAACATCCTTGCATAGGTTTTCAAAATCCTGGGTGGAGTTGTACTCAGGGTAGCCATGAGTAGTATGAACAGTGCCATCATTTCATAGAATCATAGACTGATAAATAGTTTAGGTTGGAAGGGACCTTAACAATCATCTATTTCCAGTCCCCCTGCCATGGGCAGGGACACCTTCCACTAGACCAGGTTGCTCAAGGTCTCATCCCACCTGGCCTTGAACACCTCCAGGGAGGTGGCATCCACAGCCTCCCTGGGCAACCTGTTCCAAGGACTCATCCCCCTCACTGTAATTTCTAATATCCAGTCTAAACCTACCCCTGTCAATTTTAATGCCATTCCTTCTTCTGCTATCAATTCAAGACCATGTAAAAAGTCCCTCCCCAGCTTTCATTCAGGCCCCTTCCGGTACTGGAGGGCCACTATAAGGTCTCTCTGAAGACAATAAGATGAAAAGTCTGCTGAGGGGTTCTCATTTCATAGCTTTGTAGACAAATGGGTTTTGAAAAGCAATTCAGGCCTGATAGTAAAGAGATCTGAGGCAGTTCCTCAAAGCAAGAAGGAGAATTACTCACCCACCCTGGAAAACAGGCATGAACACAACATACAGCTTAAGCACTGCTCTAATTCCTAATTTGCCTGAGTTTATTGACAGAACCACTGAAGTTGTAAGACATAATACCATTAAAATGAAACATCTTTATTTCTTTAATGGCAAGCTTTGGCTCATACAGATTTTCTGTCTTGTAAAGTGCAAAAGGCCAAACAGACTAAATTCATGGCTTATGAAAGGCTGTGCATTGCAGAAATTAAATTATTTTATTCAATAGGGAGCAGAAAGTACAACAGCAATAAAGTGTGCTCTTAATTTTTTTCTTTTAAAAGTGGGCCAGTTTTGCAGAAAAACACCAAAGGTGCCAATTGTATAATAAATTTGGGTTGAAAGAACATACTCTGTAAAAAAGTTTATTCCTATCCTTCCAGCTTTCATTAAAATGTGTTTAATTCAGTCTGACATAACCTTGTGAAAATCTATTAGGCCATGTACAAAAATATGTCCCACTATTTATCAGTTTTGTTAGTGATAATGGTTGTGGTGTGCTGCTTCTATCACAATTTAATAGCCCTGCTGAGTAGTATTTTTACAAGACTGCTTTATTAATTCAACCTAACAAGAAACCACAGCTCTGTTGGAGCCCTGAAACCATAATTGGGGTATGCAAAGTTCTTTGGAAGAAGAAGGGTGCTGCAGCTTTTTGATTTTATAAGAAAACTAAATTAAATGGAATTCTTGGTTGTCTTTAGTTCTGCCTGATACATCCTTTGTGAATACTATCACTGATGAGCCGTTTTCTGTAACCTTTTCATGTGGTGTTTTGCCATCATCATATAATTTACAAGCTTAAATTTTAGATTCATAGAATTGTTTTGGTTGGGAAAGCCCTCTAAGATCATCCAGTCCAACCATCAACCTAAGATCACCGTTGCCATCCCCCGAAGTGCCATGTCCACACATTTCTTGAACACCTTCAGGGATGGGACTCCACCATCTGTTCCAGTGCCTGACCACTCCTGGCACAATTTCAGGCCATTTCCTCTCATTCTATCACCTGATACAAGGGAGAAGAGACAGAATGGCACCTGGCTCCAACCTCCTTTCAGGGAGTTGTAGAGAGCAATGAGGTCTCCTCTCAGCCTTCTTTTCTCCAGACTAAACAATCCCAGTTCCCTCAGTCGCTCCTCATAAGCCTTGTTATAGCTGTAAGAAAGTCCAGTTCATGTCTCCATTACAAAACCATCTATATATTACTAATCACACTCCCTGTTTCACAAGAACAAGTATCCCTTCCAGAATTGCCATCCCTGGAATGGTTTCAAAGAGGCAGAGATGTGGTCCTGAGGGACATGGTTTAGCAGCAGACTTGGCAAAGTTGGAGAATGATTTGGAGAGTGGAGAATTTGATGATCTGAAGGGTCTTTTCCAACCCCACAATCCTACAATTCCATGATTCTATTGATTTTATGGTTTGCTGAGGATGACCTGGAGGAATGTTTAGTAGAGCCTAAGGGACATTTCTAAATCTTCTAAACAAGTTTTGTATTATCTACCATAAATAGATTACTGTACTTTGTCAGCCATAAAATCCTACCTAGGACATTACTGTTGCATTATTAGTCTATTGTAAAAAATTAATTACCTCTCAAAAGAAAAAAGAAATATAAACAACTTCTCCATCAAAATATATCTTTCCTTAAGCAAAACCCTAAAGGAACTGGAAAGCTTCAGAAATTTAAAATTGCTGTCACTGTTTCAGGGTCTGTTGATGATGTCTTCTACAAGCTGGTGAACAGTTTTTCCTGAAATTATTAGTGAAACTAAAACATTATCTTTGAGGATATCACTTATTTTGGTTACATTTTACAAGCCAAACTGGTTTGATTTCCATTACATGCTATAGAAACTTTTCACAGTGGCTTCCTTGGAAATACTTTAACTCCTGCTCATGACAGAACAAACTGAACATGCTGATAAATTCTGAAAGGTGGTTGACTAGCATTTTTTTCTAGAAAATACAATCCTCTTGCTTTAGGCAGTAGAAACAAATTTTTTTACAGAAACATATGATGAGTTCCCTTTCACTTGGTCTTTCAGCTGCTACGGAGGTTTCCTTTTCATTTGATGTTGGAAATGGACCTGTGGAAATCGTTGTTAGATCTCCCAACCACTTGAATGATGACCAGTGGCACCGGGTCAACGCCGAGAGGAATGTCAAACAGGCCAGCCTGCAGGTAGACCAGTTACCCCTGGAGGTGCGGAAAGCACCGACAGAAGGACACACGCGACTGGAATTGTACAGCCAGCTCTACGTTGGTAAGATCCAGAGTGGGTAGCTGGGCTTTGCTCTCCCGTGTTGAACACCCTTTGCCCTATGTCCTGCAGCAGCAGTTAGTTTAATGTGGTGAGTTACCCTCCTGCAGCACCTGCATGACAGCTGAGAGAAAATTATTCTGTGCTGACAGGAGTGCCTGGGGGAACTGGCACTGTTTAGTCTGGAGGAAAGGAGGCTGAGGGAATACTTTCTCACTCTCTACAACTCTCTGAAAGGAGGTTGGAGCAGAGTGGGTGTTGGTCTCTTCCCCCAAGTAACTAGCAATTAAGATGAGAGGAAATAGCCTCAAGTTGCACCAGGTGAGGTTTAGTTTGGTTATTAAGAAAAAATTTAGTGACAGAGTGATCAGGCATTGGAACAGGCTGCCCAGGAATGTGGTATAGGCGCCATCCCTGGAGGTGTTCAAAATACATGTGGACATGGCATTCTGGGACATGGTTTAGTGGTCATGGTGATGTTGAGTTTGTTGGATTTGCTGTTCTTAGATCTCTTTTTCAACCTTACTGATTCTATGATTCTGAGGGACATGGTTTAGCACCAGACTTGGTAGAGTTAGGTAATTGTTGGACTCAATGATCTTAAAGGTCTTTTCCCACCCAAATGATCCTTTGAACTTGTCATTTTTCTCTTTCCCCACCTGCATCTCCTGGCTGGAGGTGCCTCGAGCAGGCAGTAGTGCCAAACTCCTCTTCTGTTGAGCATCTCTTTTGCACACAGACAATTATTCACCAGAGAAATAAAGAATTCTGTGCAGGTCTTGCCAGGTCGGTGTGTATCTGCAGTACCTATCCCAGCCTGAGCAGCACTTCTGCCCTCTTCAGGTTTGATCCTCACCCACCCTTTTATGCTCATGGCTTTCTCTGTGGTCTTTTCCCTTTAGTCTCACAGGCTCTTTGCCTATTTGATGTAGGAAAGCATCACACAGTGTTACACAAATTCATGCTCCAGAACCAAATTTGTCCAGCTGCTTTCTGGAGCTGCTGGTACCTGTTACATTTTGGGCAGGCTACTCCAGCAGCACTTGTGTTTCTCTGAGTGCTAGCCCCAGGAGATGCCAAGTGCCATTAGCTGGAATCACAACTGCATGAAATGTTGAGCAAATAAGCACTTCCCAACCTCTCTATATATCTGTTAACAGGAGAATAGAGAAAGGAGAAGGGGAAAAAAGACATTCTCTCCTTTTTCCCCGTTTTAGTCAGGGTTCAACATCAGAAATTAATTAAAATGATGTGTAAAGCCTTTGCTATCCCAGCAAACAGCACAGTGTCTTTACTGCCAAACCTCAATGTCCACATCTGCACCAGGTTTTCTCTCTTTCTAAATCACATCCATTTGACATAACTCAGTGACTGAAGCACACATCTCAAAGAGCAGATTTAATTTAAATCCTTACTTGGAGCCAGACAGGGAATCAATTTGTGTTGGAGTGTCCCACATGAATACCCTGAATATCAGGGACTGGAGAGTAATACCAAACAAGAATTGTTTTGGTGTCTCCTGCTCTATTTTCTGTACAATTAAGTATCTATTCCTTGGACCAGCAAAAGAACCTGAGATATGATGACTTCATGTCCAAGGGGCTAGGACAGTCACCAGGAGGGGAAAGAAGGGAATTACATATATTAGGGTATTTTTCGTAGAATCATAGAATTGTTAGGGTTGGAAGGGACCTCAAGGGTCATCTAGTTCCAACCCCCCTGCCATGGGCAGGGACACCTCACACTAGATCATGTTACCCAGAGCCACATCCAGCCTGGCCTTAAAAATCCTCCAGGGATGGGGCTTCTACCACCTTCCTGGGCAACCTGTTCCAGTGTGTCACCACCCTCATGGTGAAGAATTTCTTCCTAACATCCAATCTGAATCTACCCATTTCTAGTTTAGCTCCATTCCCCCTAGTCCTATCACTACTTGACACCCTAAAAAGTCCCTCCCTAGCTTTCTTGTAGGCCCCCTTAAGATACTGGAAGGCCACAATAAGGTTTCCTTGGAGCCTTCTCTTCTCCAGACTGAACAGCCCCAACTCTTTCAGTCTCTCCTCATAGCAGAGGTGCTCCAGCCCTCTGATCATCCTTGTGGCCCTTCTCTGGGCATGTTCCAGCATGTCCAGATCTTTCTTGTAATAGGGGCTCCAGAACTGGATGCAGTACTCCAGATGGGGTCTCACCAGAGCAGAGCAGAGGAAGAGAATCACCTTCCTTGACCTGCTGGCTGTGCTTCTCTTGATGCAGCCCAGTCCATCATTGCAGTGTATATCACAGAATCCCAGCATGGCAGGGGTTGGAAGTGACCTCTGGGGATCATTTAGTCCACCCCCATCTAGTTTATGCCCATTGCCCCTTATCCTATCACCTCTCTAAGTTTACACAGAATGAAACAACACCAGAATGCTCTCTGCCCTCTGTGCTTATCAGAGGCTGAGCGCTGCCTCCTTTCACTCCAAATCATCCAGTTACCAGCAGCTGATTTGAAGCAGCCTTTTCTCTCTGGTTTGTATCTAGTCATCTTCTCCACTCAGGTAAATATCAGCCTTTGTGCTCTGTGGTGATGAGCACTCAGATCTCCTTAGGGATACTTCATCACCCATGACACTTGTAGTAATCAAAGAGGTGAGAGAAGGAGGATGTGAAACGCTGACAGCTACTCATTGTTATTTGCTTGCTTATTTTAGGGCTTTTTTCTTTCTAATCCAGCCCTGGATAAGACTTTCCTAGCTGAAATCCTGGGATGGGGCCAGGGTGAGGAAGGAACAGTTCATGCTGACTGCTAAGAGAAGCCACATTTACAAATATAGCTCTTCAGTGTTGCAGGCCTAAGGCAGTGATTGTACCCCTGGGTACCCCCTGAGTATTAGGTTCAGTTTTGGGGCCCTTACTACCAGAAGGACATTGAGGTACTGGAGCAAGTCAAAAGAAGGGCAGCAAAGGTGGTAAAGGGT
Organism: Indicator indicator; assembly: GCF_027791375.1. Lineage (NCBI taxonomy): Eukaryota > Metazoa > Chordata > Aves > Piciformes > Indicatoridae > Indicator > Indicator indicator. The sequence continues at coordinate 13,117,402 of NC_072020.1, forward strand.
CTGGAGAACAGGTCTAGTGAGTAGCTCTGAAGGATTTGTTCAGTTTAGAGAAAAGGAGTCTCAGGAGAGACCTCATTGCTCTCTACAACTCCCTGAAAGGAGGTTGGAACCACATAGGGGATCAGTCTCTTCTCCCAGGAAACAGCCTAAAGTTGCACCTGGGGAGGTTTAGGCTGAACATTATGAACAATTTCTTCCACAAAGGGGTTGTCAAGACCTGGAACAGGCTTCCCAAGGAAGTGGTGGAGGCCCCGTCCTTGGAAGTGTTAAAATACAGAGATGTGGTGCTGAGGGACATGGTTTAGTGGTGGACTTGGCACACTCAGTTGATGGTTGGACTTGATGATCTTAAAGGTCTTTTCCAATCAAAATGATTCCATGATCTTTCACCTTATACTCACACACCTGGTGTGCCTTGGAAATTAACATCTGTATTTCCTACTGCAATTGAGTGTGAGGATTTAAGTCTTCTTTCCTCGTTGTGGCTTTGAAAAATGCCACACTGGATAGCATGTTATGGTGCTATTATTAGCATCCATCATCACCAGTCATATGGAGAGCAAGTCAATAACTTTGCAGTTGAGCCAAGCCCATTTTTCTTCACTTTTATCTGTAAAACTCTTGAAGTTGAAATCGAATAGAGCCTTCCAGTGGAAGGCTAGAGTCTCTAATGTCTAATCAGTGTAGAGCACATGCTTACTACTTATGGTAGAGCATTGAAAGCTTAGATTTCATTGATTTCATTATAGAATCATAGAACTGTTGAGGTTGGAAAATAACTTTGAGATCCAACTGCTCACCTAGAGCACTAATGCTCACCACTACTGCTAAGCTACTACCAGTAAACCATGTTGCTAAGCACCAAATCTTTTAAATACCTTCAGGGATGGTGACTCTACCACCTTCCTGAGCAGCCTGTTCCAATGCCTGAGAACCCTTTTGGGGACGAAATTTTTCCTAATATCCTTTGGCTTGACTTGAGCCCTTTTCCTCTTACTGCATATGAGAAGAGACTGAGGCCCTCCTCACTCTAACCTCCTTTGAGGTAGGTGTAGAAGGTGATGAGGTCTTCCCTCAACCTTCTCCTCTGAAGACTAAACAGCTCCAGTTTCCTCAGCTGTTTCTCATATTACTTCGGTTCAAGGCCCTTCACCAGCTTAGTTCCTCTTCTCTGGACCCCCTCCAGAATCTCAGTGTCCTTCTTGAAGTGAAGGGTCCAAACCTGAACCCAGTATTTGAGGTGTGGCCTCACTAGTGCTGAGTAGAGGAGAACAATAGGATCATAGAATTATTTGGGTTGGAAAAGACCTCTAAGATCATTGAATCCAACTGTCAGCCTATGACCACCATGGCCACTAAACCGTGCCTCAAAGTGCCATGTCTACCCATTTCTTGAACACCTCCAGGGACTGTGACTCCACTACCGCCCAGTCACTGAGTAGAGGGGGACAATGATCCTGGGGACAATGATCATTAGGACAAGGCCATTCCTTGCCTTCACAAAGAAGTTACTTATTTCCAGCTCTTGTCACAAGCCTAGCAGGATATTTTATGTGAGGCAACAGTAAGACCTCTTTGATATTGTCTCATGGCTTTACCTTCCCTCTTTCAGGTGCTGCAGGAGGCCAGCGAGGCTTCTTGGGATGCATTCGTTCACTAAGGATGAATGGGGTGACATTGGACCTGGAAGAGAGAGCAAAAGTGACCCCTGGAGTGAAGCCTGGCTGCTCTGGCCACTGCACGAGCTACGGGATGTACTGTGCGAACGGTGGGAAATGCGTCGAGAAGTACAACGGCTACTCCTGTGACTGCTCCAAAACTGCCTACGATGGACCATTCTGCATTAAAGGTAAGTGTTGTAGTGCAGGACACAGACTGTGGGACAGCTGTCTGCCTGAGAAAATACAACAACAACAATGCTTCAGCTCCTAGTAATCAAACAAGTAAATTCTCTTTAATACTTCTCACAGATAGGTCTGATTATACACCCAGGATTTAAAGGTGATGACTGAATGTCATCTCTCTCATTAATACTAATGTCTGTGCCTGTGGCAGTTCAGGCTGGGTGCCTCCTGTTACTGCCACATGAGTTACACCTCCGGTGTCCCCAGTGTCCAACCCAATAAGGTGGGCAGCGGCAGCAGTGTATTGCTACCCACAAATCCTGCGCCCTAAAAATCCATCTGCAGAGTCATTCTCTGCCTCTTTCTTCCCTCTCTGCTCCTGTGGGAGATGCTCCCTATCGGGTAACAGTGGGGGAGTATCTCAAGGCCTCTTAGGCTTGTCTAGGCCTAATGCCAGGAGGAGAAAGGAGGTGGGGGGGGGAGGCAGTCTCAGACCTGGCCAGCCTAAGACCAGCCTAGCAGTGGGGAGGGAAGAAAGAGCCCTGGGGGTTTGGGTGGACCCTCAGTTGGGAAGAAGGGAAGGGTTGGGAAGCCTTTGGGTGTTAGGTAAGGGGCTCTGTATGCTTTGGGATGTTCTTGTCACTATGCTTTGTAGTTTTTGTAGTTCCACCAACTGCTTTTCCATTTAAACTTTCCATCACTCTCCAGTCCGTTTGTGTGAGTGTCGTTCTTCTGTCCCTCTCAGGGCAAGAGAGGATCTGTCTGGCCCCAAACCAGTACAGTGACCTATGGAAATCAAGCTCTCTATAACTCCCTGAAAGGAGGTTGGAGCTAGGTGGGGGTTAGTCTCTTCTCCCTAGTAACAAGTGACAGGATGAGAGGAAATGACCTGAAATTGTTCCAAGGGAGGTTTAAGTTGGATATTAGGAAAAATGTCTTTACTGAAAGAGTGGTCAGGCACTGGGACAGGATGCCCAGGGAGGTGGTGGAGATATTATCCCTGGAGGTGTTCAAGAAATGTATGGACATGGCACTTGTAGGCATGTTTTAATGGCTGCAGTGGTGTTTGGTTGATGACTAGACTTGATGATCTTAAAGGTCTTTTTTAACCCAAACCATTCTATGATTCTATGTTTATATATGTATTAACAGACTTCTAATAGACATAGCTACATTTTAAGAAGATATAGTTGTGTAGAGTAAATCTGAAGACAGATGAGTTACATATGACCCAATGTTCTCAAATGCTGGAACAGGCTTCCCAGGGAGGTGGTTGAATCTCTGTCCCTGGAGGTGTTTCAAAGAGGATGAGATGTGGTGCTGAGAGATGTGGTTTAGCACCACACTTTGTAGAGTTAAATAATGGTTGGACCTGATGATCTTAAGGGTCTTTTCCAAATGAAAATTATTTTTTAACCTGCACCATTGGATGCTGTGATGTTGGGTGAGTCTGAGACAAGCGGAGCTGGGTGACTCTGAGATGAGTTGTTAACTCCACTAGGAAATCAAGTCGGCTGCCAAGAATAACAGGGTTAGTGCTTTGCACCATAAACTAGGACTAAGTTTCATTATACTGTTCCTCTGAGTAAATCCTCCAGGCCAGGTAGGTCTGTTGATTTGATAATCAATAGGACCTGACTTTTCAAGTCATCACATTCAAACCAATACAAGATACTACCAGAAAAGTGCACTACTCAGCAGGAGCGACAGGTGACACAATGTAGTACTTTTTCATATACCTTCCTGTTGATTTTAATTTGTCACAGGAAGCTTTTCTTATCCAGAAGCTTTATTCTTATATTTAAGTCACTTCTCCATGGTAAATTGTTGGGGTTCTCTACAAACTGAAACTGCTAACATATGTGAAGAATCAAAGAGAAAAAAACGTCATTGCTGGACAGACTGGATCAATGGGCTGAGGTCAATTGTGTGCAGTTTAACAAGGCCAAGTGCTGAGTCCTGCACTTGGGTCACAACAATCCCATGAGATGTTACAGGATGGTACAGAGTGGCTGGAAATCTGCCCAGCAGAAAAGAACCTGAGGGAGCAGGTTGGCAGTGGCTGAGCAGGAGTGATGGTGTGCCCAAGGCAGCCAACAGCATCCTAGCCTGTATCAGCAATAGTGTTGACCAGCAGGACCTGGGAAGCAATCCCTGTACTCAATATTACTGAAGCCACACCTTAAGTAGTGGGTTCAGTTTTGGGGTCTTCACTCCAGGAACAACACTGAGGTGCTGGAGTGAGTCCAGAGAAGGGCAACAAAGCTGGTGAAGGGTCTTAAGAACAGGTCTGGTGAGGAGCAGCTATGAAAACTATGATTGTTTAGTCTGCAGAAAAGGAGGCTGAAGGGAGACCTTGCTCTCTGTAGTTCCCTGAAAGGAGGTCATAGTGAGGTGAGTTTTGAAAATGGCCTCAAGCTGGACTAGGGGAGGGAGGTTTAGATTTCTTCACTGAAAGAGTGGTCAGGAATTGGTACAGGCTGCTTGGTGAGGTGGAAGAGTCACTGTCCCTGGAGGTGTTCAAAAACCGTGTAGACATGGCACTTTGGGACATGGTTTAATGGCCATGGTGGTGCTGGGTTGACTCTTGGATTTGATGATCATAGAAATCTTTTCCAACCAAAATGATTCTGTGATTCTATAAGTAAATCACTGTACAGTGGTTCATAAACAATAAATGCATCTCACAATCAAAACTGTCCTTGCATCTTGTGGACTCCTTAGCTGATTAAACCCATCCTTAGAGCTATTGACTGATGACTGACAGAGAGTTGAATGTTCCCAATGTGGCTGATGTGGTAGTGACCTGTAAATTACACTTTTGTTTTGTTTTGTTGATGTTGTTTTTTATTTGTTTGTTTGTTTTTCACAAGGACCAGAAAAAGGGCCAAAATTCAGTCTGACACATATTTTATCTTTATTTTTTGGTTTGTCTTTGGGGCATATTCAGTTGGCTTCACTTCTTTTACAGCTCAGAGAAATTGTTCTCTGCAGTGTTTCTGCAGTCCCACAGATTGCTTTATGACCTTTTCCTGTCCTTTGTTTAAGCATCAGTTTTATTTTTCTTTTTTTTTTTCCTCCCACAGCTGTCCCATCAGCATAAAAGCATTGCTGAGAGAACACTTAAGGTTTGTTTATTTGAAAAAAACAAGCTCTTTCCTTCAAACTGACAAAAGGAGTGAAGGTCAAATGCTGAAATGGGTATGGAGAGCATGTGGCAGCACTGTGGTGTGGGGCATCCCCCAGGGAGAAAGAGTTCCTCCTTTGAGTATGGAAGTGCTGAGGATCTACAGTAGGAGAAAAACATGCCTACCACCAGAGCAGAGCTCTGCTCTCTGCCTTATTAAACATGCAGGGTTGTGCTCCAGTGCTTTGAAAATCGTCTTTCAGTTAAGTTGCAAGAGTTCTTTTATTGGAAAGAAAGATTCTATTTTTTTCTCTTTGAAGCCAAACAAACCTTCTCCATACCATTTACATATCTCAAAGAGATATCAACCTGATTCTAAGCTGAATTTGTCAGCCTGCTTATTATACATAACAAACTACAAATAATATGTAAGGACAAATATGTAAGGCAAATAAATCAAGGTGATAAGTTAAAAAAATATTAAGTCTTGGCTCAGAAAATACAATGACCTTCCAATTTCTTTGCCAGCTAATCATAAGAAGCCTGCTCTGCTGTCATTGCTTTATTGATTTCTGATGTTCTGTGAAAGATGAGTAGAATCCTAGAATCACTTTGGTTGGAAAAAACCTTTAAGATCCTGAAGTCCAACGTGTGCAAAGGCAAGGGAGAGATTTGAAATTCTTGTACCAAACAGCCATTTGCAATATTTATACACCTCCATGCTACTGAAGTGGTATTATTGGCACCTCACAGGCTGTTAAGGTCTTTGTCCTTGCAATAGCTCTGTGATGTGAGATGTTTTTATTATGGTAATGCAGAAAGCAAGCAAGATAATGAGGGGAGCAAGGAACTGCTCACTTTTCAAGTGGATACCTGTGGTACAGGGAGGAATTGAAGCCAGATCTCATCTATCAAAGTTGTCATTCTGAGTACTCGTTAAGAGAGTATTCAACTCTAAGAATGGCTCTTGCATAGCTACAGGTTTTCCTGTGAGGTTACCGAAGGAGCACCTCCACAGACTTCTCAGCAGGGTGTGGAGGGTTAACCATTATGAATATTTCCATTAGAAAGGGAGCTGGCTTTTCCTTTAGATGCAGCAGAGAATAGACAGTGCAGGTTGCCATTCCCTTTTCTGGAGCCAGCTGTCCTAGACATCAGTTCAAAGAGCTGCAGCTACAAAAAGATATACAGTAACTTCATATCAGTGCAGAACGAAGTGCAGTTGTGCTTTTCCTGGCATTTTTAGGCTTTTCTTTGCGTGTGGAGTAAAATACAAAAGATACAGCAATTGCTTGTTGGACTTTATAAAATGCAAAGCCACTGAGGATTTGTTTTGTCCATATGAATACATCAGTACTAAGTATGAAATGAGCTTTCTTGAACAAATGACTAGCAGAATTGGAGCATATGTGTGACCAGCAGATGCAAGGAGGTTCTCCTCCCTCTCTGCTCAGACCTAATGAGGCCACACTTGGAGTATTGGGTCTGGTTCTGGGCTCTCCAGAGTCCAGTGGAGGCTACAAAGAGCATCTCTGTGAGGAGGAGAGGCTGAGAGACTTGGGGCTGATTAGCCTGGAGAAGAGCAGAGTGAGAGGGGATCTTCTCAATGCTGACAGTAGCTGAAGGGTGGGTAGGAAAGAGGATGGGGCCAAGCTCTTCTCAGTGGTGTCCAGTGACAGAACAAGGGGCAATGTGCACAAACTAGAACACAAGACATTCCATCTAAACATAAAAACTTTGCTGTGAGGGTGCTGGAGCCCTGGATCAGGCGGCCCAGAGAGGTTGTGGAGTTTCCTTCTCTGGAGAGGTTCCAATCCCACCTGGACGTTGTGATCGTGGGAAACCTGCTGTGAGTTACCCTGCTTGAGGAGGGTGTGTGGACTATATGATTCTCAGAGGTCTCTTCTAGCCCCCAGTATTCTGCAGTTCTGTGAAGGACTGCCATAGGAAGCCATTCCAGCAACCTTTACTAGATGTAGTAGGTTATATACTATCAAGATAGGCAGCTGTGCTGTGTTTCCCATAGAAGACTGTCAGAGTCAGCCTTCGTTGTAAGAATGTCAGCTTTGAGTTAAGGAATAGACAGGAGTGCATTATCTTGAAAAGCAAAACCAATTAATATTTTCAGCTGAAAATATTAATTCTGCCAAAAGTAGTTGTATTTCCTGTCAGGGGTGTTGAAACGGGACATTTTGTCTCAGATTGGTTTTAAATCTTGGTCTGGATAGCACCTCCTGGGAGCTACAGTTCAGTTGTCTCTTGCATTGTTCCCAGCTGAGTCAAGCACCCTACTTCATTTTAAATCCCATGAGGGCATCCTGGTTATGCAGTTCTCAAGAAGGATTGTGAAGAACTTTCTAGCATTGTGCCAATCCTACTGCAGATCTTTCAGGTGCTGGAACTGCTGTCATTCCTTTGTGAAGTTCTTACCAAGACACTCAGATTTGCTGGTCAGAATGGCTGGCTTTGCTTTTCCTTGCCAGTATTTACCGACTGTTTCTCTTAAAACTCTTCCTTATATCTCCTTTTAGCAGAAGAGGATATAAGGAAAGAGAAGTCTTTTACCTGCTGTAAGACTTCAATGAGAATAAATCTCAAGTGTGGTTCTTCTGGTCTCTAGGATTGATATGAGATATAGGCATAGATGTCCTGTGTGACCCAAAGGAAATCTTTCTTTGGCTCTGTGAATCCAGGCGCACACTGGTATCTCAATGAAGATTGTCCTTTTTATTCTCATTAGAAAATTCATAGATTCATAGAATGGGTTGGATTGGCCTTAAAGATCATCTAGGTCTAATGCCCCTGTCATGGGCAAGCACACCTTTCACTAGACCAGACCAGTCCAACCTGACCTTGAACATCTCCAGGGAGGAGGCATCCATGACCTCCTTGGGCAACCTATTTCAGAGTCTCACCGTCCTCGCTGTAAAGAATTTACTTCTAATACCCGCTCTAAGTCTCCCCTCTTCTAGCTTAAAGCCATTCCTCCTCATCCTATCGCTACAAGGCCTTGCAAAAAGTACCTCCCCAGCTTTCTTGTAGGTCCCTTTCAGGTAGGTTTCTGATCTAATGATTGGCAAAGTGCTTAAATGATGCAGCAGTAGAAACATGCAAAGATTGGACGTGATCAAGTCAATATGTATCATCCAAAACGTATAAGCATATGTAATTTCTCTTTTTCTTTTTTTTCCTCTTATGTTGAAGATGTTGGAGCATTTTTTGAAGAAGGAATGTGGCTTCGTTACAACTTCCTCTCCCCAGGGACTACCATGAAGGATTTGGTTAGCCGAACACTTTTGAGTTCCTCAGATCCTGAGATCACAGTGCCTGACCTCAACTTGAATAAGGAAGAGCTCAGCTTCAGCTTCAGTACCACCAAGTCCCCTTGTGTCTTATTGTATATCAGCTCCTACACCCCGGACTTCATGGCTGTACTTGTCAAGCCATCTGGTAAGCAACCGGTGAACTTTCACCACTGAAGGCAAAATAGTAACACCAGGCTGAAGCTGGTGTTCACCTGAAGCTCTGAACTCATGAGGAAGTCTCTCCACCTTTGTCATGGAACTACCTGAAACTGTATTCTTCTGTGCTAGAGTTTGTACTGATGTAGTTAGGTAATGATTGGACTCAAAGAACTTAAAGGTCTTTTCCAACTGAAACCATTCCATGATTGTATGATGCTATGTACTGTTTCATGTAGTGGGGTTTCAGTAGCCAGCCTTCCTTCTCAAAACAAAATGGAAAGCAAAGAACAATGAAAAAACCCTGCTATAATAGATGTGTACCATGAACTGGAGTTATGGAGGGGACAAGCAGGGAACCACATGTAGGCACACTAATCACTGACCTCATGGCAATGTCACCAGTAGCCAGTGGAAAGTGCAATGTACTGCTCTTCTGAAGATCTGGAGACCTCTAGATAACCACTGAGGTGGCTGAAAGATGGATGTAACATAGCTGACAAGGTCCTAAATATTCTGGTGACAGCTGAAGGTTGGGTGTGGAACATTAGCTATTACAGTATTAGAAGTGTACATGAACTGAATGTACTTTGATTCCGATGTACTCTAGAACTGCAGCATCTCTCAGGAGGAGAGGCTGAAATACCAGGGGCTATTTAGCCTGGAGAAGAGCAGGCTGAGAGGGGCTCTTCTCAATGCTAATCAATAGCTAAAGGGTGGGGGCCAAGAGGATGGGGCCAGACTCTTATCAGTGGTGTCCAAAATGGAACACAAGAGGTTTCATCCAAACAGAAGGAGAAATGTCTTTGCTGTGAGGGTGCCAGAGCCCTGGAGCAGGTTGCCCAGAGAGGCTGTGAAGTCTCTGGAAAGATTCAAAATCCACGTGGAGGTTGTGATCCTGAGCAACCTGCTGCGGGGACCCTGCTTTAGCAAGGAGTTGGACTAGATGATCTCCAGAAGTGTCTTCCAATGCCTACTCTGATTTTGTGATCCAAACAGTGCCTTGAAAACCTGAAGCAGGATGATTTTACTACTGTTCTCTTTTATGGGATAAGATGATATGAATAGCCAGGTGGGGGTTGGTCTCTTCTCCCCGGCAACCAGCAACAGAACAACAAGACACAGTCTCAAGCTGTGTAAGGGGAAGTTTAGGCTTGATCTTAGAAGGGAGTTCACAAAACAAGTGATTGCCCATTGGAATGGCCTGCCTGGGAGGTGGTAGGATCAATGTCCCTGGAGGTGTTTAAGAAAAGACTGGATGAGGTACTTAGTGCCATGGTCTAGGGTTGGGTGATTGGTTGGACTTGATGATCTTGAAGGTCTCCTCCAACCTGGTTGATTCTGTAATTCTGTAATATTCCACATGCCACTCATTCTTTTCCTTTGATAGGGAAAAAGGTGCATGAGAGAAATCCCACGTCAGACATCTAAACTATATTTATAATGATGGAGAGCTGCTGTTTAGGGCCAGAATATTTCTGAGTTTGATCAATAACGAGATCTGTATTTCACTTTTCAAGCACTTCTAATCAAATATGAAAATTTATTACAAAGAGCAGACACTTCACTTTCATTTAGGAAAGAAAAATCTGTCTGGCAGGATGTCATGAGCATCAGTTAACCACTTTTGACTATACTTTTCTAACAGTATAACCTGAAATTTTCATTTCATCATATATTATTAAACCTCCATAAGAGTCCAGACGGTCACCTGTCAACAACCATTAAATGTGAGAGCAAGAAAATCCCTTGGTAGATTATGTGTCAGTGTTAATTTGCTGTATTTCTGCCTTTCTTCAGTGCATATTAATGGTTTATTCTTCAGAAAACATCATGTTTTATATAACTTCCAAGAATTTTACTGCAGCAAAGATAATCATCACCACAACAGAAGTGCTACTTGTTGTGCTCAGATTTGTACCAATTGTCCATATTTTTCAAGGCATAGCTCCAATTTGTTTAGTTTACAATCTGGAGTATTTACAAACACTTCAGTTTGGAGGTGCTGGTCATTGTCACCCTTTGGGGTTATAAACTAGAAGCAGTTTTTATTCCAGTAGCTTTAGGATCTCAAGCACTAGCTCTTCTCCTACCACAGAGACCAGCCCTGAGAGCCACCGAAGTGTAAAATGATAACAGTTGTATATGAAAGACAGGGGAAATGGCTGGTGAATAAAGATGAAAATAACTGAGGGATCCTTTCACATTTCTTTCACTAGGGAATCTGCAAATTCGGTACAGCCTGGGAGGCACCAAAGAGCCATACAACATTGACGTCGACCACAGAAACATGGCTAATGGACAGCCCCACATGGTTAACATCACGCGCAATGGACGAGACATCGTGCTGCAGGTGGGTTGAGCTTTGTCTGATTCCATAGCTTGTACCGTTGTGACACCCGGGAAGTCACTGTCTCCATGTATTCATCACTGGTGAGGCTACACCTTGAGTACTGGGGTCAGTTATGGGGCCTCACTACAAGAAGGACATTGAGGTGACAAAGCGGGTCCAGAGAAGGGCAATGAAGCTGGTGAAGGGTCTGGAGAACAGATGTGGTCAGGAGCAGCTGAAGGAACTTGGGTTGTTCAGTCTAGAGAAAAGGAGGCTGAGGAGAGACCTTGTTGCTCTCTACAACCCCTTGAAAGGAGGTCGTAGTGAGGTGGATATTGGTCTCTTCTTCCTAGTATCAGGTGACAGAATAAAAGGAAATGGCCTGAAATTGTGCCAAGGGGAGTTTTAGTTTCAATTATAGGAAAAATTTATTTCTATAAAGACTTGTCAGGCATTGGAACAGGCTGTCCAGGGAGGTGTTAGAGTCACCATCCCTGGAGGTGTTCATGAAATGTGTGGACATGGCATTTTGGGGCATTGTTTAATAGCCATGGTGGTCTCAGGTTGATGGTTGGAATCAATGATTTTAGAGGTCTTTTCCTGCCAAAATGATTCTATTATTTTGTGTCTTTGTGGACTCCATCCCTCAGTGCAATTAGGAAATAAAAAGTATGGTAGATGAAGTTGTTCTTGCCAATCCGACTCCAAGGAGTTAACAAAACTGTTCCCTCCCTCTGTTGCATCAAGTCATGTTCTGAAATCTTCATTCTAGTGGGATGACAGCTGGGCTAATACAGGTGTCACTGTAGACGCTCGAGGGCATCAGAGACATCTGGGCTGATAGATAACATGGGACTCAGAATAAACCTGCAGCATTCGGGAGCAGCAGCTGGAAGCCAGGAGGGATACCCTACAGCATCTTAAAATGGCATCAGAGCCTGATGCACAGACGGCTAAATATCGAGCTGTAAGTCCTGAGTCTGCAAATGAGAATGTTTTTAAACTTGAACTTGTCCTGCAGTCCAGGGAAATCAGAAGTGCTGCTCTGCAAAGATGAGCAGGTGCTTAAGTGTTTGTGTGACAGGAGTCTGAGATGAAGTTTTATTGAAGACACATCACTCTGGCTTACGTAGTCCTCATTACGGCACAGGCAGGAACTTCATCTCTCCATATCTGAGTTTACAAACCTTTGAGATAGTATAATGTATTTAAATAACTGGGGGCAGCGCTGCAGGAAGCAATCAGTGTTTCCAGGCAATTTTCTCTCTGTGGTCATTACAGCACTGTTTTCTTTTTCTGGTTGTCACATCTGCAAACAGGGAGATTGCAGCAGGGGATGGGAACAGTTTTGTTGGCAGGAGAGTCAGGTAGATGGTGTAGATGAATCTGGATTTGAGAGTTCATAAGAATGAAACCAAACCAAATCACAAATGAAACAGAAAAAAAGAGAAGTCTCCTTGGGAACCAAGCCAGAAGGTGAAGGATAGTGGCTCCCTCACAGCATTACCTATCTGAAGACTAAATAGATCCCTAACAGTTACTGTTTCAAGGCATCAAAAGGAAATGTTTTCAGGACATTACAATGCCATTTGGCTGAGGCTGTCAATATTCAGAATAACATTGGATGCACTGAAGCCGAGTTGTCATAAAATTATTTGCAAAATGCCAGATAAGCTAAAAATTATGGAGGTGATACATCCAAACATCTTTCAGGAGGGGTCTGTATTGATATATGCATCTTTCTGGCATGCTGTTGCACTTGGATTGATTTCTCCTGTTGCTAAATGGAAGCTAAAGAAGCCCTACAGTTAGGTCCCCTGCTGCTCTTAAATGCTTGTGCTTTGAGGAGGTATGGCATGTTTTCTATGCAGTCATAGCTGGCTGATGTAGGCAGTGGTAAAACCACATAAATGATTTTCTGAAGAGATCAGATGGAACCCTTTGTCCAGTTGAAAGATATGTGCATAGTCAAGGACCCCATCTTGGCATCAACTCACCTATGTCTGGAGCCCAACGTTGCCTTTTTCCCTAGTGTTCTATGAGACCACTACCTAGCTAGGGCTTTGGAGAGCCACAAACATTTTGGTTAGTGTTGCTCTGTTGTGATAAAAATTTCTTAATCTAGTCAGTGTGCATTAAAACCAGCAGATTTTTGTAATTGGAAAGCAGATGTATTAGAGACTTACTAAATTAACCCATATGTCTGATGCACATGCCAGAATAGGGAAAGGAAGGACCTATCATAGAAAGCAAATCCAGCAATCCTACCTGTACTGTATCCTGAAACAGAAGATTTCTATCAAATTTTGTTTATTCTCCATAAAGAAGTTGAGTTTGTAACTTAGAATTACAGAATGGTTTGGGTTGGAGGGGACCTCCAAATGTCATCTTGTCCAACCCCCTTGCAATGAACAGGGACATCCTCCACTAGATCAGGTTGCTCAGAAACTTGTCAAGCCTGATCTTGAAGATCTCCAGGGAAGGGGCCTCAACTACCTCCCTGGGCAACCTGTTCCAGGGTTCCACTACCCTCATGGTAAAGAACTTGTTCCTAACATCCAATCTAAATCTATTCTTCCCTGATTTCAAACCACCGCCCCTCATCCTGTCACCACAGACCTTTGTAAACAGTCCCTCTCCAGCCTTCTTGTAGGTCCCCTTCAGAAACTGGAAGGCTGCTGTTTGGTCTGCCTCATCTGTCTAAATGAGAGAACTGATAGGAGGGTGGTGGGGCCCTGGAGCAGGCTGCCTTGAGAGGCAGTGGAGACTCCATCTCTAGAGTCATTCAAAACCTGCCTGGATGCCATCCTGTGCAACCTGTTCTAGGTGAGCCTGCTCTAGTGGGGAGGTCTGATTAGACAATCTCCAGAGGTCCCTTCCAACCCCCACCATTCTGTGACTCTGTGATATGAACAGAAATGGATCTGAGTAGGTTGCTCACTTGAAAAGGAGTCCTGTTTTCAGGACCACTCTTTGTGGTGTCTGACAATATACAAGATGTAAATACAATTTTTCTCAGTATCCAGAGGACAAATCATAAAGTATGAGTTTGTTCTTCCATATTTGAGCAATAAACATTTGAGCAGACTTATTTCCAGCTAAATCCTTCTCCAACCTGATGAGCAGCTGGCTGCCTTGCTTTTAAAGAAGACAGCTTGCTTGCCAGGTGCTGTTGCTCCTACTTCCACATCTCTACATGGCATAAAACTGTCACCAGAGGATTTATTTCTCATCAGAGCTTCAGTTCAAGAGCACTCAGTTAGTATTTTTGAGATCTTAACAGCAAGTTCATACTTGAGTACCTGTCTTTCTAACTTGCTGTAATAGCCCTCTAGTGCCAGGGAGATGTAAAAATTCTTAACCAAGGCAATAAATTGGGACCATATGAACTATGCAGACCTGAGCTCTATCAGGGGTTTCACTTATATATAAATACAGTGAAAGACTCATTACTGAACTTCATAAGAGCTCACCCAAAGCTGGCAGCCAGGAGGCCACTGATTACTTCCAGAAAATCACAGGTACTGTCTAGTCTGTCAGAATTTGAGCTTTGAAATCACAGAATAATAGATTCACTAAGCTGAAAAAGACCTTCAAGATCTTCAATTTGGTGTTAACACTACAAAGTCCACCATTAGACCATGTCCCTTATCACCACTTCTAGAAGCTTTTTGAACACTTCAGGGACAGTGATTCCACCAGCTCCCTGGGCAGCCTGTTCCAATGCTTGACCACCCTTACAGTGAAAAAAATTTCCTAATATCAAACCTAAACCTCCCATGGTGCAACTTGGCCATTTCCTCTCATCCTTCAACTTGTTACTAGGGAGAAGAAACTAATAACCACCTTACTCCAACCACCTCTCAGGAAGTTGTAGAGAGCAACTTCAGCCTCCTTTTCTCCAGAATAAACAACCCCAGTTCCCTCAGCCACTCCACACAAGACCTGTTCTCCAGACCCTTCACCAGCTTTGTTGCCTTTCTCTGGACATGCTCCAGCACTTCAATGTCTTTCTTGGGGCGAGGGCCCCAAAAATTATCTGAGTCCTTAAAGGTGTGGCCTCACCAGCACTGAGTACACGGGGACAATGGCTTCTCTGGTCCTGCTGGTTACACTGTTGCTGATCCAGGTCAGGATGCTGCTGGCCTTCTTGGTCAATTAGGCACACCCTAGCTCATCTTCAGCCAGCTGTCCTTCAGCCAGCCAATGCCCCCAGGTCCTTTTCTGCTGGGCAGCTTTCCAGCCACTATGCCCCCAGCCTGGAACATTCATGGGGTTGTTGTGACCTAAGTGCAGGATCCAGAACTTGGCCCTGTTGAACCTCGTACAACTAGCCTCAGCCCATCTATCCAACCTGTCCAGGTCCCTCTGTAGATCCTAAAATAAACATAGCCACAATAGGACACAAATATTTTATATACATAGAGGATCAAACAAGCACAATAAGAGATTTTTTGTGTGAGCTGTTTCATTAGAATTACATCCCCGTTCACAGAATCACAGAATGATGAGGGTTGGAAGGGATCTCCAAAGATTGTGGAATCATAGAATGGTTTGGGTTGGAAGGGACATTAAAGATCATCTAGTTTCAACCAGATGGGTATGGGATACCTTCCACTAGACCAGGTTGCTCCAGGCCTTGTCCAGCCTGACCTTGAACACCTCCAGAGAGGGAGTATCCACAACCTCCCTGTGCAGCCTGTTCCAGTGTCTCACCACTCTCACTCTAAAGAATTTCTTCCTAATGCCCACTCTAAATCTCCTCTCTTCCAGCTTCAATCCATTCCCTCTTGTCCTATCATGACAAGCCCTTGTAAAAAGTCCCTTCCCAGCTCTCCTGTACTAGAAGGCCACTATAAGGTCTACCCATAGCCTTCTGTTCTCCAGGCTGAACAACCCCAACTCTCACAGCGTGTCCCCACAGGAGAGATGCTCCAGCCTTCTGATCATCTTTGTGGCTTCCCCTGAACCTGCTTCAGCAGTTCAATGTCCTTCTTGTGTTGGTGGCACAAGAACTGGATTAAGTACTCCAGTTGGGGTCTCATGAGAGCAGAGGAGCAGAATCACCTCCCTCATCCTGCTGGTCACACTTCTTTTGCTGCAGCCCAGGACATGGTTTCCTTCTGGGCTGCGTGCAGCCATTGCTGGCTCATGTTGAGTTTTTAATTGTTGACACCCTCAAGTCCTTCTCATCCAGCCTTGTTGAACTTCATGATTTTGGCTTGGGTCCACCTCTCAAGCCTCTCCAATCTCTCTGGATGGCCTCCCTTCCCTCCAGCACGTCATCTGCACCACACAGCCTGGTGTCATCCTCAGACTTGCTGAGGGTGCCTGAGTCCCACTGTCCATGCCACTGACACAGATGTTAAACAGCACTGCTCCCAGTACCAACCCCTGAGGGACACCACTCGTCACCCATCTCCATTTGGACATTTGGACATTGAGCCATTGAGCACAACTCTCTGAGTGTGGCCATCCAGCCAATTCCTCATTCAGAGGGCCATGGTTTTCCAATTTGATGACCAGAGTGCTATGTGGGACAGTGTCAAATGCTTCACACAAGTCCAGGTAGATGAAATCAGTTGGTCTTCCTGTATCCACTGAAGCTGTAACTCCATCAAGGAAGACCACGAAGTTCATCAGGCATGATGTGCCATTGGTGAAGCCATGTTGGTTACCACCAATCACCTCTTCTTCATTTTCTGTGTGCCTTAGCAAGGCCTTCAGGAGGATCTGCTCCATGCTCTGGCCAGGCACAGAGGTGAGATTTACTGGCCTATACTTTCTGGCATCTCCCTGTTTTCCCAGGGACTTCACCAGATTGCCATGACATTTCCAGTATGATACACAGTGGTTTGTCAGCTTCATTCCCTCAGGACCCATGGTTGAATCTCATTGGATCCCATGGACTTGTGGACCTCCAGGTTCTTTAGGTGGTTTTGAACCTGATCTTCACTTACAGTAGGTGGATCTTCCTTTTCCCACTCCCCAGCTGAGTTTTCTGGAGCTTGGGTGGTACAGCCAGAAGTTTTTCTTCAGGTGGAACACAAGGTAGAACCTCTTGTGTTCTAGTTTGTGTTGTTGCCCCTTGTCCTATCACTGACCACCACTAAAAAGACTCTGGCCCCATCCTCTTGCCCCCCACCCTTTAGCTATTGATGAGCATTGAGAAGATGCCCTCTCAAGCTGCTCTTCTCCAGGTTAAACAGCCCTAGGGCTCTCAGCCTCCCCTCACCAGAGAGATGCTGCAGTGCCCTCAGTATCTTTGTAGCCTCCACTGTACTCTCTCCAGAAATTCCCTGTCTCTCTTGAACTGGGGAGCCCAACAGTGGACATAATACCACAGGAGTAGCCTCACTATGGCAAAGTAGAGAGAGAAGCAAACTTCCCCTGACCTGCTGGTCACACTCTTCTTGATGTACCCCAGGAGACCATTTGCCTTCTTGACCATCAGGGCAAATATTTCTAACATTCCAAGACATTCAAAACTGCAGGTAGTAGCAAAGAGTCTGTCAAAAGGTTTTTATATTTCCACTTCCTGCATTCAGTGACTGAAGACAAATCAATAACTGGTTCCACATTAAGTGACATTTTTCAAGGATAAAATTAAGATACACAGTTGATTTAGATGTCAGGAAAACCAAATGAAATCAATTCAGGGACAAAGACCTGTTTATTTGTCTGGTTTTTTTTTCCCTTGAGGTGGGGCAAAATTAACATTTGCTAGTAAGAATTCCTCTTCCCTCTAGTAAAACCAGATCCTGGTAACATGGCACACCTCCAAGGATGCATTAGTTCACCTGTGGCAAGAGAAAGCTCTGCCTGACAGATGAGGAAGGCATTATCCCAGTAAATGACATTTCAGGAGCTGAGCTTTAGGTCATGGAGGGCAAGTTTCACTTTGTTGGACTTCATTAAAAGGTTTCATGCTCCAGCAGGGTATTTTCCATTTCATAAAAACCAGCTTGCTCTTCAGCAAGTGTTCATGGGTGATTAACACTATTCACACATCAGTAAAATCTTCTTTTAGGAGAGCCAAGGACACAAACTCCCCAGCAGAGGTTCTGACCCAGAGCCCATTGAAGTTGATGAAAAGCCTTTCATTGACTCCAGCAGGCTTTAAATCGTGCCTTAAAGAACTGCACCATCCTTAGAACTGCATCCTTAGTGCAAGACTCATTTCTCCTGCTTCTGAGCACGTCCCAGACTAAAATAAGGGGAGGTATGTGGATCAGGGAGAGCTCTGTTGTGTTGAACAAAGCTGTATCAGTATGTGACAAAGAAAACAAGCAAACAAAAACCAGCAACAAACTCATACGATGTGCTTTAATTTTCAGTGGAATAAATATGATAGGCAGCAGACTTGGGCTGGGCCTTTCAGCTTCCATACTAAGATATTCTTGTACATTTTCACCACAGCCCCAGTTTCTCATAGCGGCTTTAAAGCCATTTCTAGGAATAGGCTAGTGAGTTGCACAGTTTTGAGCCTCATGAAGTTAACCTAGGGAGAAATAATCTCCTGCACCACTAGAGGGAGAAAGCAGCTCCAGAGAGAAGGACCTGGAAGTGCTGGTGGTCAACAAGTTCACCACGAGTCAGCAGTCTGCTTTTATGGCTAAGGTGGAAAATGGTCTCCTGGGGTGCACTGAGTGTGGCTATCAGGTCAAAGGAGGTTCTCCTCCCTCTCTATTCTACCCTAGTGAGGTCACATCTAGACTAATGTGTCCAGTTCTAGGCTCCCCAGTTCAAGAGAGACATGGAACTGCTGGAGAGACTCCAGCTACTCCAGATGCTACAAAGAGCATCTCTGTTTTGAGGAGAGGCTGAGAGTCCTCTGCTATTTAGCTTGGAGAAGAGCAGCCTAAGAGGAGATCTTCTCAATGCTGATCAATAGCTAAAGGGCTGGTGCCAAGAGGATGGGGCCAGAGTCTTTTCAGTGGTGCCCAGTGACAGGACAAAGGCACAAAGTGGAACCCAAGAGGTTCCATTTGAACATGAGGAAAAGCCTCTTTGGTGTGAGAGTGCTTGAGCCCTGGAACAGGCAGCCCAGAGGGGTTGTGGGTTCTCCTTCTCTAGAGAGATTCCAAAACCACCTGGACGTCGTGATGCCTGGCAACCTGCTGTGGGTGACCTAATGGGAGGTTGGACTATATGATCTCCAGAGGTCCCTTCCAACCCCCACCATTCTGTGTTTCTGTGATTCTGTAGTGGGTTACAAGTCACAGCTTCTAATGCCTTTTTGTTCCTGAAAGGGATTAGAGCTGAGCAACTTCCATACTGCAGTGTCCCAAGCCCATCCATATGCTGTCAGGACAACTATCAGCAGCCAGTTCACATCTGCTCAGAAGGCCATATGGAAGGGTAGCTGACAGCTCTTTCTTGCAGTCTTGAACAGTACAGAGAGCTGTGCACGATATGCTGTGTAGAACAATACCACATATACATATCGTTAATTGCTGACTCCATTCACATGAGCTTACTTTGAGGCCTTGTGGAAACGTTGACCTGAACTCTTCTGTTCATCAGATTGAGAAAAATCAAGGAAAAAAACCCAAAAAAAAAAAAAAAAAAAAAAAAAAAACCCAAGCAGATCCAGAAGATTTTTTTGTGGAGATTTCCATTTTCCAGCTTCAGCAGTAGAAATCCCATCTTCTGTAAAAAATGTTCATGAAATATTTGACCCTTACCCTCAGGAAACCAAGAAGCTATAGAATTTTTTGCAGATCTATTCTCTTATCTTCGTTTTGAACTCTGCAGTGCTTGAAAAGAGATAACATTTGCAAACTCCTAGATGCTTAGAAATGTAAATCATTCAAAGTTAATTCAAAACTAATCTGAAGTACAAAATAAAATAGCAATAAAATAAAATGAGTGAAGTGGAGCGAAGCAGTCTCCATATAATCCCAAGCTCAAATGCAGTGAATATATCCAAGATTTTTATAATTATAGATTAAATTTTGGTCTCATTAAAGGGATTGAGAATTTTCTTGTAGACTTCAGTTAGGGCATCATTTTGCCTCCTCTCATTATTGTTGCTGTAGAATCATACCTAACTATTGTGCTTCATATAATTTGAAGCCTCAACAGAATATGATCACTCTGTTTGAGATCTTGCTTAACAAAGGCCATAAACCTCCCCTCTCAGGCTGCTCTTTTCCAGACTAAACAGTCCCAAGTCTCTCTCCATCTCACAGAGATGCTCCAGTCCCTTCAGCATCTTTGCAGCCTCAGATGGACTCTCTCCAGTAGATCCCTCTCTCTCTTGAACTGGGGAGCCCAGGACTCCAGGTCTGGGTAACACCACAGTACTCCAGCTGTGGCCTCACCAGGGCAAAGTAGAGAAAGAGGAGACCTTCCCTCCACCTGATGCCTCTTAAAATGACAGAAGATTTCCCATATCCTTTGCCCATGTCTTCCAATGGCTAAGTGCCATTCCTGTAAATCATTTGCATCTCATTTACAGTTCAAATTCTGCAAACTTCAGCATTTATCTTTGAGGTCTTTGTGTCTAGATGAAAGACATTTTGGTGTCAGGTGCCATTCCTCTTCTCTGCTCTCTTACAGATGCTGTTTAAACCATCTTTTAATCTTGCCTGTAAGAAGCTGAATGAATTGAACTATTTTAATTAACTGTCAGAAGTCCATTGTGAAGGGGGGCTGAAAGTAAACTGGGAAGGGACTTTTTACAAGGGCTTGTAGTGATAGGATGAGGGGGAATGGTTTTAACTAGTGCTGGGTAGATTTAGATTGGACATTAGGAGGAAGTCCTTTACTGTGAGGGTGGTGAGACACTGGAACAGGTTGCCTAGGGAGGTGGTGGAGGTCCCATCCCTGGAGACATTGAAGGTCAGGCTTGATGGGGCTCTGAGCAACCTGATCTACTTGAGGATGTCCCTGTTTAATGCAGGGGGGTTGAACTAGACAACCTTTAGATGTCTCTTCCAACCCAATGCATTCTATGATTCTCTCCAGAACGTTAACCACAGGTAAACATGCAAACCATAATTAATAGCATTTCAAATGTAACCCTCTGCTTTTCTCTGTGTGTGCTAAGAGGGCATTTCTATTACAAGTAGATTTATTGAATTTCCAAGCAAGTTTTGCTTTGATTTTTTTTTTCTATTATTGTTACTACTATAAAGCCCTTCCTGCTGAAATGAATTACTCAAACTCTTTGGAGATCCATCACCCCCCACACACACACATATTGCCATGCTGCAATGGCAATTAGTCAGAATTCTGGTGCAACAGACAGGCAAACTCAGACAATTTTCTAGAAGGGAACCATATGTTACACCTGCATGTTTAATGCAGTAGCACTCAGCTCATAGCTGCTGAGCTCTTTCCTCAATCAGAAGTCACAAGATAATGGGGTTTGCTCAGATTTGAAAACACAGGGTTTCCACAAAAGGCTGACAAAACCCCTACTGACAGGAGAGATTTTGAAAATAAAGCTTACACTGGTAGTGTCTCATTCCTATAGCCTTAAGCTCCATCTGTTTTCCAAATATAAAGAAATACAGACCCTGATTTTTGCATACATCAAATTCCAACCAAGTATAATGATGTTAAGGGTGTTGCAGAAGGCTAGCTGTTCAATTTTCAAAAGAGTCTGTAAACAACAGCAAGGAGCAGCAGAACAGAATTTAAATCATATGCTTCAGAATCAGAAATGTATTAATAATTCACCAATTAATAATTTTCCTTCCTGTACTTTCCTTTTCTTTCTTGTGCTCACAAGATAACTGTGAGCTCCTAGATAAGTTTGTCCTTCACTGAATTTGCTAAGCTTCTTTGTTTTACAGTGTGACTGACAAAGGTAAAGACAGCAATTACGGGTAGGCAGAGAGCTCATAAATGAGGCATTTCTACTTCCCTTTGGTGCATGCTGGAGTTGGTCAAGTGATATCTGCCTCATCAGGAATACGGTGACCAGCTCTGGGCTCCCCAGGTCAAGAAGGACAAGAAAGTACTGGAGAAAGTCCAGCAGAGAGCCACTAAGATATCTGCTGTGTGAGGAAAGGCTGAGAGCCCTGGGGCTGTTTAGCCTGGAGAAGAGCAGAGGGGGAATCTTTTCAGTGTTGCTGAATAGCTAAAGGGCAAGTCTCAGGAGGATGGGGCCAGACTCTTCCTAGGACAAGGGGCAATAGGCATGAACTAGAACATGGGAGGTTCCATGCACACATAAGGAAAAAAATCTTCACTTTGAAGTTGCTGGAGAACTGGACCAGGCTACCCAGAGAGGTTGTAGAGTCCCCATCTCTGGAGGCATTCAAAACCCACCTGGTAGGTCATCACATCCCCACTGAATCCCAGCTAGCTGAGAGTCAGACAAAATGTTTTCACAAACAAGAGCTCCTTTCACTTATCATCAGTGAATGAGAGGTTGGAGCATCCCTACACTGAAGATCAGAACATGGAGTCAGAGTTTTCTCTCACTGGCAAATAGACAATGGGGAAAACATGGTCCATAGAGACCCATCTTGGGGGTAGCAGCTCACCCACTAGTTTCTTGGTTGTAAAACCTGAGCCTGACACCTTCCCTATAGCTGCTGCAGTGGGACAGAGCCAGATGCTGAAGTACATATCTTTAAAACAGTCTTACTGTCTCTCTGTATCAGCTGAGAAAGTGTCACGTCTTAAGTCTTTTTGGAAGACTGTTCATAAAGTCATGAAGATTGGAAAAGACCTCCAAGATCACAGCTATTAACCCAGCACTGCCAAGTTCATCTTTCTGTGCAAAATCACTCTGCATGTTCTTCCTTCTGCCATCTTTTCAGCAGAGCCTCTACTGCTGGACTCAGGGGAGTTTTTCACTTGGCTTGGTCCAAACTTTGGCCATATCATGATATCATAGAATCATGGAATGGTTTGGGTTGGAAGGAACCTTTAAAATCATCCAGTTCCAACCCCTCCACCATGGTCAGGGATGCCTTCCACTAGACCACGTTGCTCAAGGCCCTGTACAACCTGGCTTTGACCTTGGTCTGTGACTCAGAAGTGAAATGTCTGAGCAAAGGTCTGCAGAACTTAGCACCAGCTTTAGGCCCTCCTATTGCCACCTTCTAGAATGTATTTCCAGTGTTCAGTGTGTGTTTTCCTTGGCCTATATGATTGCTGCTCTGGCATAAATTTATTGGAATTAAAGAAACATTGAAAGAACAAAAGACTCATCAAATGTTTTCAGAGTCTAAGATTAAGCCTTAAAAAGTCAAAACTTAACATGAAATAGGTGCTTTGCATTATATGGCAGCACACATTGAACAAATCAATGTCCTGTGAAAGTCATCTTTAGGTACCTGAAGTAGATCTCTTTAATTTTAATAACTTGACATTATATGACCTGCTATTGCTTCTCTTAACATTTGTTGTAATTCATCTAGCAAAGAGAGCAATAAAAAGTCAACAGATATGTGGAAGAAGCATGAGATAATTGCTTCAACTGAAGGCAGCCAAACTAGATAGTGTCCTTTTCTTTATCAGTGCTTCTGTTACATTTGAGTTATGGATCTAGATTTCCATTGAACTTTTATCCTGATTTTTCTTTTTTTTTTTTTTCACAATGAGGCAAATTGTCCATGACATTCTTTATCAAGGCAATGGCAGCATCAGAAATATGTACAAGCTTATTGCACATCAAGTGTTCAGATTTTTATAGATAAAAACCCCCAGAGCATTCCATATTGTTTTTTCTTGCCATATATCTGTGTTTTTTGCCATGTCTGTATCCCACATTGAGTCATAGAATCATTGAGGTTGGAAAAGACCTCTAGGATCATCAAGTCCAATGATCAACTCAGTGCCACTATGGCCTCCAAAGCATGTCCCAGAGTGCCATATCTACCTGTTTTTTACCAGCTCCCTGGCCAGCCTGTTCCAATTCCTGACCACTCTTTCAATGAAGACATTTTTCCTCATATCAAATCTAAACCTCCCCTGGCTCAATTTCAGGCCATTTCCTTTTGTTCCATCACCTGATAGTAGGGAGAAGGAACCAACCCCTACCTGTCTCAGACCTCCTTTGAGGGAGTTGTAGAGAAGGTCTCCTCTCAGCGTCCTCTTCTCCAGACTAATCACCCCCAGTTTCCTCAGTTGCTCCTCACCACACCTGTTCTCCAGACCCTTCACCAGCTTTGCTGCCCTTCTCTGGACATGCTCCAGTACCACAATGCCCTTCTTGTAGTGAGTGTGTTGACCAGTTGGCATACAGGCACACGTCTCCCATTTAAATCTCTACCAAAAAAAAAAAAAAAAAAAAGAAAGTCATATTGCAGCTTACATGTATTTAAGAAAATGGAAAATGGAAAAGGTAAAATCAGTGCATTAGAACAGATTTGGGGTGGTTCCTAAAAGAATATTAACTCTACCTCTATAGAAATTTCATCTGAAGAGCTCAAAGCACACTGCAAAGTTTGACTTCATCTGATACCGTGCTAGTGATTTATGTGATCTGTGTTCCAGATGAGCAGTGAGGCTGCAGGTCTGTGACAGTCTAAGCCAGGAAAAAATGCTGGGTTTATGGTCCTGCCTTTTTTATTGAATCCACTGCTCATTTACAGCCTCTGGCTTGTCCCTCTCTGGCACTGATCTGAACCATAACCTGGGTCAAAGACCTAACCTGACAGAAAAAAAAAAAATCAGTGAAGCACTAGTGCCACACTAAGGAATGAACTGAATTGCAGCAAGAGCAGCTGTCCTAATACCTAATTTTTGATTATCACACTCAACTTTCTGCTTCCTTCTTCATTACTGTTGTGCTTGGGAGGAGCTCCAACACTTGCACACAACCTTATTATTTATCTCGGGCACTCATGCCTAGTGGAGTCTTACTTTGTAGGCATTTTTGAGCAGTAAGCTTCCTTTTGTTAGGCAATAATGCAGCAGTTATCACAAAAAGCCCTTGTCCAGGACTAGAGAAGCTTTTTAATGCAAGTGCTAAGTCATGGCAATAATGCAGATGAGAAACACTACATTGGTCATGATAACACAACCCCTTCTTTATCCTGCCATGAGTGAAGTCAATAGTGGAGCTGTATGGACTTCAGGCAGCCTTGCAGCATTGTTATTCCATACCATTTTGAACATTTGTTTTTTAAAGTCTCTTCAGTGTAGTCTCAGCAAGGGGTGGCTGACATCCCATCAGGCTATGCCTCCATTCCACAGGACTTTAGTGTGACCAGCAGGTCAAGGGGGGATCTCCCCACTCTCTACTCTGCCCTGGTGAGAATGCACCTGGAATATTGTGTCCAGTTCTGGGGTCCTCAGTTCTAGAGAGGGAAGGAACTACTGGAGAGAGGCCAATGAAGGCTACAAAGATGCTGAGGGCACTGGGGCATCTCTGTGAGAAGGACAGACTGAGAGACCAGGAGCTATTTAACCTGGAAAAGAGCAGCCTGAAAGGGGATCAATAGCTAAAGGGTGGGTGGCAAGAGGATGGGGCCAGACTCTTATCAGTGGTGGCCAGTGACAGGATAAGGAGCAATGGGCACAAATTGGAACATGGGAAGTTCTACCTGAACATAAGGAAGTACTTCTCTGCTGTGAGAATGCTGGAGCCCTGGAGCAGGCTGCCCAGAGAGGTTGTGGAGTTTCCTTCTCTGGAGAGATTGCAAACCCACCTGGACATTTTGTGTGCCCATCTGGGCAGCCTGCTGTGGGTGGCCCTGCTTTAGCAGAGGGATTTGGGCTAGATGATCTCCAAAGGTTTTTTCCAATCCCTATCATGTCATCATTTTATGATTCAGCATAAAGAAAGACCTTGGGTTTATGGCAGTACAGACACAGAGGCTGGGTTGACAGTGCTCAGATGTAGGTAGAGCAGAGGGTCAATGCCCTGTGCAGTTGTGTACAAGCCTTCCGCAGAGCTCTTGTTACGTTTCTTTCCTAGGCAAGTGAGGAGGTGCAGGCATTATGTGTGCCCTTAGATTGATACATCTGTTAATCACAGTGCTCCTGTCAAGATTAGTTTTATTATCTCCATGAGCAGTAATTTAAAAGCAGTAGCATTTTCTTCCACTTCTGCTGAAACCTCAGCAACACCAGATAAAGACAGGCTGCCTTGGTGCGACGTGACTTGAGAACTGAAACTGCCAAGTTCCTCCAAAGCTGCCATCTCTGCTTTCATCTCTGCGGTGCTCACAGCCACACTCCGTGTTTATATTGAGCTCTAAGGAAAGTAATGAGTTTTTAAAGAAAAGGAACTCTAATGAAACATCTCCAGGATGATTTTAACACTGCAATTTAATACAAATTCATTACAGCAACCTCTGTGTATGCAGAGGTTCTATTTAATTTTTGTTAAATAATGTAAGAGATTTCTTTTTTTTTTTTTTAACATCATTTGATGATGGTAATTCCTTTTTTTATTGTGTGTCTTATGTTAAATTGATAGCCCAGGACGGCACACAAAGACTGGAGGCTGCTCGTTTCCAGCTGCTTAGCCTTCAGCACCCACTGGATGGCAATCACGTACAACTTTGGAAAGAGTTCAGCTTGCTCCTTTCACTTGCTGGTCTGAAAAAAATCATACAATCATAGAATTGTTTTGGTTGGAAAAGACCCCTAAGATCATCAAACCATCAACCCACCACCACCATGGCCATTAAATCACATCCCAAAGTGCCATATCTACATGTTTCTTGAACATCTCCAGGGATGGTGACTCCACCACCTCTTTGGGCAGCCTGTTCCAATGCCTGACCACTCTTGCAGTAAAGAAATTTTTCCTAATGTCCAACCTAAACCTCCCCTGGTGTAGCTTGAGGCCATTTCCGCTCATTCTATCCCCTGATCCTAGGGAGAAAAGATTAAAACCCACCTCACTACAACCTCCTTTCAGGGAGTTGTGGGGAGCAGTGAGATCTCCCCTGAACCTTCTCTTCTGGAGGGTGAACAAACCTACTTCCCTCAGCTGCTCCTCACAAGACCTGTTCTCCAGACCCCTCAGCAGCTTCATTGCCCTTCTCTGGACCTCCTCAAGCACATCAATGCCTTTCTTACAATGAAGGGTTCAAAACTGAACCCAGAACTCTGGTGTGGCCTCACCAGTGCTGAGTCTAGGAGCCTGATCCTGCCCTGGTTCTGCTGGCCACACTATTCTTGATCCAGGCCAAGGTGTTCTTCATCTTATGCTAAATCCTAGGTTAAATGCCCATAGAAAACATCTTGGTTTTATTAGGTAATGCTAGATTAGAACAAAGACAAGCAATCAAAGCAAGCAGATGGAAATCTCTGTTCTCTCACTGTTTGTTCTCTTGTGGATTAGAGAAGGGAGCAGCTCAAAGCTGGCCATGGGAAGCAATGCATATGTCCCTCATGGGACAAGAGATGCAGAGCTGGCAGTGGAGAAGGAGTTGGCTCTATCATGAATCAGAAAGGCTTCACCCTACTGATGGTAAGGCCAGGAAATCATAGTATGCATTGAGTTGGGAAGGACACTCAATGGTCCTTGGGCAACCTGTTCCAGTGTCTCATCACTCTCACTATAAAGAATTTATTTCTAATATCCAGTCTAAATCTACCTTCTTCCAGCTTAAAACCATTCCCCCTTGTTCTGTCACAGCAAGCCCTTGTAAAAAGTCCCTCCTCAGCTTTCTGGTAGCCCCCTTCAGGTACTGGAAGGCTTCTATAAGCTCTACCAAGAGCCTTCTTTTCTCCAGGCTGAACATTCCCACCTCTCTCAGCCTGTCCCCATAAAGCGTGAGTCTCTCCCTTTAACAAGGATACTGCTGAATACCATGACAGCTCTGAGCCATTCCTATTTGTTTTCTGAAATAAGAAATACCTTTTTCACCTGGTATGTCAGTTGCTCCCACTAATGACAGGTCTGGCACTTCTGATGATGTTGGCTGATGGAACACTGCTTTCCCTTCCACCAGGGAAACTAATAGCAAGCATTTAACTGGAGTTTGTACTTGGCAGGACCTCCTGTGTTAATGTGAAGATTTGTTTTGCATTTTAACTCTTTGTATTCTCTTGAGTATGCTCTTTCAAAAAGAACACTTTGTGATTGGAAAGTGAAATATGTATTTCTGTTCTTTATTAAGAATCTGAGAAAAGCTGTTCAAGATACTGTGAAGAAACTTCTTTAGTTTCTAAGAAGATGTGACTAGGTTTTTCCATATATTGAGCTCAAAAGTCTACAATTCAAAATTGGGAGATAGATTGTAGTCATGTTAATAAACATTCATGACTTAGTTGTAAATAGTGTTGAAAACGGTAGTCAGTGGGATCAAGTGAAAGTCATTTCTGAGCATGGGTATTTGCTAGACCTCTCCTGTCATCTGCAGAGAACATTTTCCCTGAGGGAAGACCTCCTTGCTCTCTACAACTACCTGTAAGGAGGTTGCAGTGAGGTGGGTGTTGGTCTGTTCTCCCTAGTATCGTGTGCTAGAACAAGAGAAAATGGTTTCAAGTTGCACCAGGGCAGATTTAGGGTGGATATTAGGAGAAAATTACTTTCTGAATGAGTAGTCAGGAATTGGAACAGGCTGCCCAGGGAAGTTGTGGAGTCACCCTCTCTGTAGGTGCTCAAGGAACATGCGGACATGGCGTTTTGGGACATGGTTTAGTGGCCATGGTGGTGTTAGGCTGACAATTGGACTCAATGATCTTAGAGGTCTTTTCCAAATGAAACAATTCTATTATTCTTGTCAGGGCTTTATGGGACAATACAGGGAAGAGAGGACCTCTTTTTTCCCACTTATTACAGTTGTTTGAGATGTCAGATTCATGGGTATGGCATCAGTGGGTGTTCCAAGTTCATGAGCTCACAGTATTCCAGGTTACTGAGGGATTCAGCCCCTCAGTTCTACACTATCCACCATCCATTTACTTTTAACCACTGAACTGAACATTTGCAGTATCATTAAAGTAATCCAAGGAAATAATATTTTGAAATTGAAAATGTGGCCAAAAAAAGTGCATGTCCTTTTGTGTTGTGGTTTCTCCAGAATTACTTCTGCAATTTGCTATACCTCCAAAGTCTTAAATCCCATCCACAAGTTTCTATCCTGTTTTGTGCCAAGGTAAGGCCAGAATAAAATAAATTCTTGTTGTTCTATCCTCTTTAACCCTGTATAATAAACACAGAAAATAAATGACAACAGCAAAGATTACAGATTCACCCCAGTTACCTTTCTGAAATGTGAGCATCAAAACTCTATTGAGTGTACTGAACTATCTTTAAAGTGTTGTGACTGAGTGTAGGCAGTTTCATTTATTCTTCTCTCTTTATATTTTTCTGTTAAACAGTTAAAAACCAGGGAAAACCATGCTAATGTAATGATTGTGGGGACAGTGTAATTATATCAAGGTCAATATTAGTTTCCTACAGAATAGAGTATTAAGCTATCTTGATTACTCTGGAGTTTATTAAGGTTTCACTAGGTGTCATCACAGTTAATCTAAACAACAAGGAAGTAATAAGCATGAAGTGCAAAAAAAAAAATCTGTCTTAATAGTTTATGACTTTTCTTAGAGAGAAGGAGAATGCGTAACACCTGCATTAGTCTCAGATCCTCAGCTGTGTATGCTAGCTTTAGCAGTGCCATAGATTCCAAATGAAAAGCTGATATGAAATTAACAAGCTGTTACACTGGTGATATTGACACTCTTGTGGTTTTCAGCAGTTATCCTGCAGCACACAGGCAAAAGCTGAAGTGATTCTACAGAAGCTAGAACAAAGTGATGACCAGTAGACATTTAGTGCAATTGACTGAGAGGGGATCTTATTAATGTTTAGAAGTATCTGAAGGGTGGGTGCCAAGAAGAAGGGCCTAATCACTTCTCAAATTGTGTCCTGTGGCACAACAAGGGGCAGCAGACACAAACTGGGACACAGGAGGTTTCACCTCAACATGAGGAAAAACCTCTTTAGTGTAAGGGTGACAGAGCACTGGAACAGGCTGCCAGAGAGGTTGTGGAGTCTCCTTTTCTAGAGACTTTCAAGACCCACATAGATGTGTTCCTGTGTGGCCTGTCCTGCTTTGGCAGAGTCCTTGGACTCAGTGATCTATAGGTGTTACTTCCAACCCCTACCATTGTGTGATTCTATTAATATAGGCTTTGGGAACAGTGGAGATGGTAGATATGGAAGGAAGGGCATTAGCTGCTGTTGTTCTTTCATCAAAATGGAAACAGAACCTATCAGAGAGGGTTGTAAGTGGTGGTGTAAATTTCACAAGGCAGACATGATTCAGTAGCACTTTAAGAAGGTGGATCAGTTCAAAAAGACTCAAAATTTGTTTTCTTTTTGTCCAGCTTGATCACTATCCTCCAACAAGTTACAGCCTGCCAGCAGCATCTGACATTCAGTTCAATTCTCCAAAGGCACTGTTCCTAGGAAAAGTTATAGGTAAGATTTCATTTTATACCTGCTTCTTTTCCTAGCTGTTTTCAGAGAATACTGACAAATGTGAGCACAGGGAATGGTGAATGTGTCTCATGTTTGCAGCAGGATGTTTGACACACATCATTCTTGAGTAGAAAGCAGTGATGTTGGAGTTATACCTACAGGAAGGGTTACGTTCACCTTGGCACATAGGTTGATGTGCATGCAAATAACTGATTGTCTGCCTAAAGTACAAAAGAAATGTATATGGGTGAGGAGATACTTGCAACATCGTACTTGTGAGGTCTGGTTACCTTCTCACTGTCAGGTGGAGGGGAAACCATTGAGACCCTTGCTTCTACAAGGTGATGCTGAAGTAATTTTGAATGTTATTGTTCACCACTGTGAAGTCACCTTATGTTTTGTGTAATGCCTGTATCCATGCAATCAGGCTTTTTATCCCAGTGCACCCTCTTCTGGCATAACTATCTCTCATCACTCTGGCAAATCTTCAACTTTCTCACAGTGAGGTCCACCAGTGAGGTCCTGTGGAAGTCTGCAACACCTACCCCAGCACTCATCTATACATTTTTCTGTTCTATACATTTTTCCATTCCTTTTAAGGACCTCACCGTTATTTCCCAATGCAGCAGCTTCCTGGCCAGCTCAACTCAAGGTCTAGTACTGATGCATCTTAAACTGCCTTCAACTCATTTTTACTTTTCCATTGCTTAATTTTCCACTACTGGCATCTTACATGAATTTCCAGGGTTGCTCACTTCAGAGATCAGTTATTCCCCTGACATTTACAGCTTTTAAGGAGAGCTTTTTTCCTTTTTCAGAGATAAGAGGGTATTGACATTATTTCCTCTAAGTGCTTTGTACGTGGATATGGTTGCTTGAATTGCAGTGGAGGATTTAATTCAGAAAGTGTTCTTTGTTTAGTGGTGTAAGTCAGTAATCTGTGAACCCTTCAAGTGGAAAAGTGATTGACCATATAGTTAATGTGGATTCTGAAGAGACACTTTTCCATGTATTTCATTAAATTTTGACACATTGAGCGCCTGTGAAATAGGAAACAAAAAGCCTTTCAAGTGGTTGATTAGCAAGAGAGATGAACTCTTTTCTGCTTCTCTCCAAGTCAGCTTCCTAGACAGCACAGAAGACAACACGATCTGATTTTTGGTGAATCTCTGGAAACTGGGTGCATTCCTACCTCACTGCATGGAATTAGGGCAAGTGGGACTGAAACTGACTCTGCCTCAGCCAGGCTGCCGGCCTCTTCATTCCTTAATTCCAAGTGAGGAGACAGAGGATTTCAGGTGGAGCATTTAGCAGCTGGAGTAACTGTGTAGGCAATAAATGGCCCTTGAGTATTTCTTGCTAGGTGACTGTGAGCAAATATACCAGCAGAAGGGTGTTGCTGTGTCCATCTTCCATGATGGATTCATTGTCACTGAGGTCCTGTTTCCTTTGATATGGCTCTGTAAAAGTTCATGTACCTGTGGAAGTACTACCACATGGCAGTACTGCATCCACAGCTCAGCCCTGTAAATAAGCTAAAATCCAACTAAAAAATGGCCCTTTCCTGGCTCTTCCAATCAGGTAATGCTTTGGAGGAGTCTGAGCAATGACTGGGAAAGAGAGGGAATAGGTCTTAGATGGTTTTTCCAACCTTAATGATTCTGAGATTCCCCCATTACCTTTTGACTCCCATCCTTCTGGTCATTCTTCGTTTCTCAGCCCCTGTCTCTGACTTTGTAGCTGGTGGCTGCCCTCTCATTTGCTTATTGCATTACTATGTGTAAAAAGACTTCACTGATTACTAGTCTTCAATTCTTCTGTTGTCATTCAACATCTCCAGAAGGTCAACCACTTGGGTTTTTTATTTCATGCTCTTCCAGCATGCACATCAGCCTCTGACAGAATGCATGAGTCTCCTAGTTCCTGAATTGTGAACTTCTTTTCCTTTGTGCTTTTAGGTGTCATATAAATCACTCTACAGAATATTGTGGAGAAAATAATTCCATTCCAAAGTATGCAGCTATTCTTTACAGTGAGGGTGGTGAGACATTGGAACAGGTTGAAAGGGTTCAAGGCCAGGTTGAGCAACCTGGTCCAGTGGAAGGTATCCCTGCCCATGGCAGGGTTGGAACTAGATGATCTTCAAGGTCCCTTCCATTCTATGAGTCTATGATTTTGCACAAGCCTTATCTGACATTCAAACTCATGTGATAACATGATTTAAAAGTAATGGAATAAAATGAAAACTTAAATTTAGAGTGACCTTTTCCTAACTTCTGTATTTTATTAAGGTGGCATATCTTAGTTGAACAACCTTTCCCTAACACAGGAGGGGAGGAACTATTTCACCTGTGGTGTGTAATGTCAAGTACTAATTTATTTCAAATACACACACTTTTAAAAATTGAAAAGGGGAGCTGAGCATGACATGATCACCAAGGGCATCAGTAAAACCTTCTGTTTGCCCTATAAAATTATAATGGCATAGACAGCAACATTGGAGAGCTGAGAGAACCTCCAAGGCTTGTGAATCAAAAAGCAGTGTTGCACAGTCTGAGCATTGAAAGCCAAAGGTATACCTGAAGTGGAAAGAGAAAGCATGTTATCATTTTCCTTCAAGTATATTTGAAGGAAAAAAGAAAAAAAAACAAAACCAAACAAAACCAAATCAACTCAGGAGAGATCTTCCCATTTAATAATACAGAACTGGAAAAAAAAAAAAAAAAGTCTTTACTAGGCACAAGTCTTGAAATTTTGCATCATTTTACCTAACATAAGGCAACCTCTGCCCATGGCTCCAGATAGAGAACATTCAAAAGTGATGTGAATATGCACCCATGTGTTGAGCAGAAATAGCTGTGGAAATACCTGTTCTGACCATATTGTTTTGGTCGAGGGTGAAGGTTATTTACATGCCATTCCTTGTAAGGACAGGTAAAGCAATTGATCTCTAATTCAGATCCTTATTTCATACATATCTTGGAATAAATATAGTAGTAATATTCCTCTGCTCCCACTCATTTGAGAGCCAATCTGCATTATGTTTCCTCTTCAGAAACCCTTCCATAATGTCTTTAACCCAGCCTCTAGATTGGGCTGAGTTTAAAAGATTGGACATTAGGAAAAATGTCTTCACTGGAAGAGTGATCAGGCATTGGAACAGGCTGCTCAGGAAGGTGGTAAAGTCACTGTCTCTGGGGGTCATGGATGTGTGGGTAGAAGGCTGGACTTGATGATCTTAGAGGCCTTTTCTAACCTTAATGATTCTATGATTCTTTTCTATGATTCTGTGATAGGACAGGACAAGGTAGGGTAGGGTAGGATAGGATAGGATAGGAACAGGACAGGACAGTACTAGGGATAATGGATAATGTTGCTTTGAAGTAGCTCTCTGAATTAGATTCAGAAGTTTTCTACAGCAGAACTGGTATCACTAATGGCTCTGGTGTTGCAGTTTGGTTGTTTATTCTAATACTAAATGTGACATATTTGTACCAGTGTTATGCCATTGACCATGACAGTTACTGAACCTTAGATTTAGATGCCATAATAAAAACTCTATTTAATCTGCAGGATGGTGGCTAGTTCATAAACATCTCATTTAAATCCAACAGGAATAACCTCACATCTTTACAACTTTCCTTTTAGAGAAGCTTGTTTCCTCACCCATAAATGTACACCACTGTCCAGAAATGTCTTCTTTATGACCCCATGAACTTACAAATCTATTTCACAATTCTCAGCCACCAGATTATCAGGGTTGTACTCCACTTGCAAATAGAATCATTGAATTGTTTCAGTTGGAAGAGACCTTTAAGATGATCAAGTCCAACTTCAGCTAAAACCACCACCACCGCTAAAACATGTCCCAAAGTGCCATATCCACATGTTTCTTGAACACCTCCAGGGCTGGCCACTCCTCCACCTACCTGTGAAACGTTCCAGTCAAGTAAGGTTACAGTCATGACAGAAAGCTGGTAAAAGCTGTAGGAGCCTCCTTTGCCCTAATCTTCATGCTGAAAGGTGTATTGGCTGCAGGGGTGTTCCTTCTGTGGGGAGAGGTGGTAAGGGGTTACCAGCAGTAGAAACTTCAATCAGAAGAATGTGTAGGAGAGCAGAAAGGAAGAGTGGGGGAAGCAGCTCAGCAGCTATTGCTGATCTGTAGGGACACAGCTGGGTATCTTTCTGGTGTCAGTTTCCCATCATGGTTACCACAGCACCATCATTCAGTGGCTTTCTGAAGACTAGTTCCTATCTTGAAGGAAACCTGAAAAGCACATTGTCCCAACAGCGATGAAGAACTAGCAGAAGACACTGGGGTGGTTCTGATAACTTTTAAGGCTGAGAGAGATGGGTTTGCTCAGTCTTGAGAAGAGAAGGCTTCAGGGAGACCTTATTGCCATGTACCAATACATAAAGGGCAGCTGCAAAGAGAATGGAGACTTCCTTTTTACAAGAAGTCTCATGGAAAAGACAAGGGATGATGGGTACAAGTTACTGCTGGGCAGATTCCCATTGGACTCCAGAGGAAAATGTTTCACCTTTATAACAGTTAAGACATTGGAGTCATCTCTGAAGGGAAGCAGTGGATTCCCCTACATTGGACAGCTTTAAGACTCAGGTTGACAGGGTGCTGGGCCATCTCATTTCAACTAGACTATTACCTAGAAAGGTTGGACCAGATGATCCTTGGGGTCCCTTCCAACCCAGCATTCTATGATTCTATTTTAGAGGATGTAGTACTTCAGTTAATTTCAACACACAGATTGCAAGGAGCAACAGTAAGATTTCCTAGCACAGAAATTCTCACATATACAACTGTCCTTGGAGTACCTGAGTCTTCCCACACAATTCAATTTTGCCAGATTTCTAAGAACTATGAAAGAGGTGTGTTGACAACAACCATCTTCTCTTTCCCACCTCAACCTACCAACCCACATCACCCAGAGGCTTGAACCAACCACCTGATGTTTAATATCTCAAATTGAAGTGGTTGTTTTAAGTGCTTCAATGCT
Organism: Indicator indicator; assembly: GCF_027791375.1. NCBI lineage: Eukaryota > Metazoa > Chordata > Aves > Piciformes > Indicatoridae > Indicator > Indicator indicator. The sequence goes on from NC_072020.1 coordinate 13,152,535, forward strand.
GTGATGTGAAAAGATCTGAAAACAATAGCATTACTTTCATAAAACCCCTGACCAAAAAAAAAAAAAAAACACCCAACCAAACCAATAAAACAGCAAAAACCCCAAACCTAACAAAAGAGCAACAGGAAGCAACTGAAACATAAATCAAGAGGATGTAGGAAGACAGTGGTGAATAAGGAGGATAGGGAGAAAACACTGAATGGGAAACCACAATCGATTGGTGGTGACCTGTATTGCTCAAATCAGCATCAAGTACTTGAACAGAAACCTCTTGAGACATATGGTGCCAAACATACAGTAAAACACCAAAAGCTTTACTCCAGAAAAGCCATCCAGTTCTATTTAAAATCTGCATTTCTTAAGCTGACTTCCCAAAAGACCTCTGCTTGTTTTATGAAGAGCTTTTTTCCTTTAATTCTTCAGGTCTTGGAGTTCTTTTTTCTAATACTTATTCTCTGGTGTCCTCTTATTCATACTGGAAAGGATTTGGCACCTCAGGACAGCAAAGATTTGGCTTCTTTGCCCTAATGGTTTAATATGTGTGCATTTTGTAAGTAAAGCTTCCTCAGCACACTCATCCTGAAGTCTGATAAAGGTTGATTTTCGTATGGCTTTTTTAATATAAATCTATCAGCTAAGCACAAAATTCAAATGCAATGTTGCCAAGCAGACTGTAGAAGGAAACCCATTTCCTCCTAGAATGTGTGCATGCTCCAGCATACTAAAGACTTCAGCTTCTTTATCAATTCAAATACCATTTCTCACCTTCCAGTGAAAGCTGAATATTCTTCCATTCTGGAGATTTTACAGTTCATGCATTTCTGTATATATTAATTAAATACCTAATTTTCTAGCTGAGTCTTGGATTTAGATCTAATGTTTTTCCAGCTTATTTGGTATTACCCTTTTGATTGGAAGAATGAATTTATTCCTTGAAGAAGAGAATCATGCCTTAAATATTCATCTTTTTAAAAGAAAATCTGCTTTTAATTACATTTTCTTCTCTTTGGTATAACACCATAATTAATCCTTTATCCCATTTTACCCTCAGTGCATTGTTTTAGAAATCCAAAGGGCATTAATCCAAGAGAAAAATAAAATCTCAAATCAGCAGGAAATAAACCTCTTAGTGACGTGGAGCTGTGGCATTTCTGTTCTTGTCCTGAGACTTCAGACACTCCAGATGAAGTACCAAACTATTATTAGAATATGCTCAGTCTTCACACTGTGGTGTGCCAACAAGAGGCATTTCTGAATTCTCTCTGGGCAGTTGGGAAGTGGTTGGAAAGATGTTTGCACTTCCAGGTTTGTTTTTTTCAGTCATAGGCAGAAGGAAAGACTGCACTGGTTGGTTAGGGACCTCTAGAGATCATCTAGTGCAACCCCTCTGCAGTAAGTGGGGACATCCCAAAGATATGGTGGGGGCCCCATCCCTGAAGACATTCAAGGTCAAACTTGATAGGACCTGTTAGCTATTATTGGAGATGTCCCTTCCAAGCTGATTCTATGATTTTATGAACCCAAACTACATCAAACCTGACCTTGAATGTCTCCAGGGATGGTGCCTCCACCACTCCCTGGGCAACCTGTTCCAGCATATTCCACCACCCACATAGTGAAGAACTTCTTCCATTTATTACCTCTCCCATTGCTTCTGCTCTTAGACAAAAGATTCATTTGTTCTTCATCCGCTACATGCCTCTTTTTTTTGGTGAAATATCCCTTCTGAAAGCTTCTGGTATTTGCGCACACCCTTGGGTTGCTGTAGGACTGCTGATCATGGGGCTGGTTTTGAGTCCTGGCAAATGCTGCTCTTGGGTTAGGCTCTGAGACATTGTCTCACCACTGTTCAGCAGTGCTTCACAAACTGAGCAGTGCTGGACATCAGAGACTGCTTCCCAGGTTTTTGTCCCCTACGCATTCATCTACTGGTTTTACTTCTCTGCTTCCCTGATGTAAACCTGGGGGGTGTCCCATCCAAGCCTCCCCGGTTACAGCTTTGCCATGCACAGGATGTTTGGGAGATTTTTATAGAATCAAAGAATCATTTCAGTTGGAAAAGAGCTTTAAGATGATGAAGTCCAACCATTATCTAATTCCCCAGTCTGGAGCTAAACCATGTCCCTTAGCACCACATTTCTGCATCATCTAAGCACCTCCAGGGACAGCAATTCAACCACCTTCCTGGGCATCCTCTTCCAGTGTTTGAGAATCCTTTCAGTGAACATGTTTCTTCTAATACCCAGCCTAAACTTCCCCTGGAGAAACTTGAGGCCATTTCCTCTCATCCTGTCACTTGTTACTAGGGAGAAAAGACCAGTACCCACCTCACTCCAACCTCCTTTCAGGGAGTTGTAGACAGCAAGAAGGTCTCCCCTCAGCCTCCTCTTCTCCAGACTAAACAACCTCTGTTTCCTCAGCTGCTCCTCACCAGACTTGTTCTCCAGACCCTTCACCATCTTCATTTGCCTTTCTCTGGATGTGCTCCTAACACCTCAATGTCTTTCTTGAAGTGGGGGGCCCAAAACTGAACCCAAACCTCAAGGTATAGCCTCACCAGTGATAAGTCCATGGGGACAATTACTCCCCTGGTCCCCTGCTCCTGCTGGCCACACTGTTGTTGATACATGCCAGGATGCTGTTGGCTTTCTTGGCCACCTGGGCACATGCTGGCTCCTGTTAGCAGACTGCCAATCAAACCCCTCAGGGCTTTCTCTACTGGGCAGCTTTCCAGCTAACCAAGTAAGCAATAGGGGTTGGTGTAATAAGCTGGTTAGAGACAGGTGTTGATGTTCCATGGAGGAAGTGCCAGAAAAGATCACTGAAAGCAAAGCCATACTGCTCATCTTCAGATACTTGATGGAAAAGCAAAACATGCTTCTGGAACTGAAGCTCAAGATCAGGTGATGACAAGGTACTCATCATTTAATAATGACAGAAGCATTTAGTAAAATGAGTAAGCACTTGTGGTGAGTCTCAAAAATAACTACACTCCTTTCAATTAGAGCAGCCATCAGCTTAAATACAGGTTTCAGAGGGGGTGAGAGGGAACCTTGCTAGATAACATCACAAAACTGTGATGTTTGTGCTGAAGCATGACTTAACAGAACTGTGCAAATTAGAGCAAGGAACATAAAATCACACAATCCTGGGCCTGCACCTTTTGCAATAACTTGTTTGTTCACTCCTGTAGAATCATACTTAACTGCTTGAAAGCAGTGTGTCCAGCAGGAGCAGGGAAGTGTTCATGCCCCTGTCCTCAGCCCCAATGAGGCCACAACTGGAGTACTGCATTCAAAGACATTGAGGTCCTGGAGTGTGTCCAGAGAAGAGCAACGAGGCTGGTGAGGGGTTTGGAGGGCAAGGGTTTGTACAAGGAACAGCTGAAGGATCTGGGATTGTTTAGTCCAGAGAAGAGGGAGTTGAGAGGAGACCTCATCACTCTCTACAATTCCCTGAAAGGAGACTGGAGTGAGGGGAGTGTTGGTCTCTTCTCCCAAGAAACTAGCAATAGGATGAGAGGAAATGTGCTCAAGTTGTGGCAGGGGAGGTTTAGGTTGGATAGTAGGAAAAAATTTATTTATTGGAAGAGAGGTCAGACATTGGAACAGGCTGCCCAGGGAGGTGGTGGAGTCACCTTCCCTGGATGTGTTCAAGAAGCATCTAGATGTGGCACACGGGGATGTAATTTTGTGGTCATGGTACTTGGGTTATTGGTTGGACTCCTTGGTCTTAAAGATCTTTTCCAACCTTCATGATTCTATGATTCTATAACCCAGAAAAGGGCTGGCTAATGCAGAAGTCCCTCCTGCCCAACTGTGTTCTGTAGGACAGGTTTGTAAAGAAAGTGGATAACTGAGAGCTAACACAGTTCCTTTTGTCACTGTAATGTGACTGCTGTCTGTAAATTGCATTTCTGCCCAGACCTACCTGCAGTTACTGTTCACATGGTCTTTCAGATCACAGACTGATGACATGCAGGGCTGCCCACCAGCCTGAGCAGGAGCAGAGAACTGCTACTGTAGTTGCTAATGCCAGTCTCAGACCCAGCTGTCAGAGGTTACACTTACTTTCAGACAACAGTCCCACAGAATCATAGAGTTGTTTCATTTGGGAAGGAACTTTAAGATCGCTGAGTCAAACCATTATCCGACTCTAATAAGTGTGTTGCTAAACCATGTCCCTCGGCACCACATCTCTGCCTCTTTGAAACACCTCCATGGATGGGGATTCAACCACCTCCCTGGACAGCTGGTTCCAGTCTTTGTGAGCCCTTTTAGTCAAGAAGTTTCTTCTAATCTTCTAATATTTTCTGCAGACTGAACAACACCAGCTCCCTCAGCTGCTCCTCACCATGCCTGTTCTCCAGACCCTTCAGCAGCTTCATTGCTCTTCTCTGGACCTGCTCAATCACCTCAATGTCTGGCTTAGTGAGGGGCCCAAAACTGTGAACCCAGTTCAGTTTTATGATACAAGTATAAAATCTTCTAAGTGTGGAACCTTGCTTTCAGAGGTACAAACTGTTCTTAAACATCCACTGCTATCTGTGGATTTCGTCCTGTCCCTCCTGCCTCTTGCTGCCTTTCCTTATTTGCCTCAGCTTTGAGCAGTTGGGCATTTGAAAGCACAGACATCACATATTGAGCATAATCAGGTTATGATTGCTGGTCCCTAGGCAACCACCATCTTCCAGGCCAGTGATTAAATTACCTTTATTCCTCGTAATGAAGTCCAAAGTAATTACCCTATGTAAGGTACACATGTACACTCTGTACCTCATGGCAGTACCATTTTTAGGAAGAAAACAGTTTTTTTTTCAATAATCATTGAATGATAGAATTGCTTTGGTTGGAAGAGACTTCTAAGATCATCAAGTCCAACCGTCAACCCAACAGCACCATGGACATTAAACCATGTCCCAGAGTGCCAGGTCCACAGATTTCTTGAATAGCTCCAGGGATGGTGACTCCACCACCTCCCTGGGCAGCCTGTTCCAATGTCTGACCACTTTTTCATGAAAGACATTTTTCCAACCTCAATCTTTCCTGACATAATTTCAGACCATTTCCTCTCTTTCTATTACCTGATACCAGAAGGAATGACACTTTACTACTGGCTGCATGGAATCCCAGCACAAGCATCCCAAACTGAAGTCTCTAGGTAAGAAGAACGAGGAATGTTTTCCACACACAGCAGATTTGCCTCTCATCCCCTTTTCTTGAACCTCATTAGCACACATTAGGACACCTACAAGTAAGATCATGCTGGTTTGAGTTATTCACCATCACAAATCTACCAGTGACATGCTCCTTCTCTACCATCTATCCCAAGCTGTCCTCAGCATCCTGTAGCCAGAAATTAGCATTCCTCTCAAGCAAATTGTCTCTCAAAACTGCAATTATAAGTGAGAATTTTCCATTCCCGTTGTTTATGTCTCAGATTTAGAGCTCACAGCAATTAAAAATTGATTCTGGCAGGCTCTTTTTCTGCTAAATTAGTATTTTATGCTTCCAAGAGGTGGAATAAATACCCTGCAGAGTTCTGTTCTTCTGCATCTAAGCTGCTTCCATTTCTTGTGCCAACTCGTTTCAATGTAGCCTGAATATCTCTACATTGCAGACTGTAGTGCTGAGAGCTCTCTACTGAACTCTGAGTGCCATTGTGGATAACACCAAGCTATATGGTCCAGGTGACACACTGGAGTGAAGGGATGCCATCCAGAGGGACTTGGCCAGACTTGAGAGGTAGGCCGAAGCCAAACCATGAAGGTCAACAAGGCCAAGTGCAAGGTCCAACACTTGGGTTGGAACAATCCCACACAATGTAGGCTAGATGAGGAGTGGCTTGAGGGCAGTCTTGAGGAGAAGGACTTGAGGGTGTCAGTTGATGAAAAACTCAACATGAGCCAGCAATGTGCACTGGCAGCCCAGAGGGGAGCCATGTCCTGGGCTGCATCAAAAGAAGGGTGACCAGCAGGACAAGGGAGGTGATTCTGCCCCTCTACTCTCATGAGACCCCACCTGTGTCTGGTTCTGGTACCCCCAGCATCAGAAAGACATCAAACTGTTGGAACAGGTCCAGAGGAGGCCACAAAGATGACCAGAGGGTTGGAGTACCACCCCTATGAAGGCAGGCTATGAAAATTGGGGCTGGTCAGCCTGCAGAGGAGAAGGCTCCAGGTAGAATTTCCAGTACCTGAAAGGGCCTAAAAGAAAGCTGGAGAGGGACTTTTTACAAGGGCTTGTAGTGACAGAATGAGAGGGAATGGATTGAAGCTGGAAGAGGGAAGATTTAGACTGGATGCTAGAAAGAAGTTCTTTACAGTGAGGGTGGTGAGACACTGAAACAGGTTGCCCAGGGGAGTTGTGGATGTCCCCTCCCTCCAGGCTGGATGAGGCTTTGAGCAACCTGGTCTAGTCAGAGGTGTCCCTGCCCATGCCCATGTAAGGGAGGGATCTTTAAGGGCCCTTCCAACCCAAACCATTCTATGGAACCTGTGAGTTTCCTTTGTCAAACACTCAGAGCAGGAGAAGGGGGACATGGCTGATGTTATTGCTAAGCCACTCTCCATCATCTTTGAAAGGTCCTGGAGAACAGAAGAGATGCCTGAGGACTGGAGAAAAGTCAGTGTCACTCTAGTCTTTGAAAAGGGCAAGAAAGAGGATCTGGGAAATTACAGGCCTGTCAACCTCACTTCATCCCTTGAGAGGTGATGGAGCAGCTCACTCTGCAGATCATCTCTAAGTATGTGGGGGAAAAGACAGAATAAAAGAAAAACCAAACTAATTAAAAAAAAAAAACAACAAACAAACAAAACCACCAAAAAGCAATAAGAGTATATAAGCAGTTCTGCATCTCTGGGAATATGGTGAGAACAAACTACTGTTTTTCTTAGGGAGTGTTTCTAAAAGTGACTCTGTCCTACCTGTTGCAGCTGGCTGTTTCTCTGGCAGTAAGAGTTGCATGATTCATCAGCGACTTTGTGTAAGTTTTGCTGTTCTGTGGGCAATATAGAAATGTCCAGGATGGGGACAGGATCCTGAAATTGCGAGTTGAATTGATGTGTCTAAATGTGATGCCATATTAGCTGAGTAAAGATCTTAGATGAGATCCTGCTCGTGAGTACCATCATCTCTTGTTTGACTTTTATAGTGAGAGCTTATACGTCTTGTGATCTGAGACTCTGGTCCCACTTCCTCCATCCTGGTTCCTCTGAGATCCATTATTCCCATTGTGACACATTTCTGGTAAAGTGCTACATTTTTGGCTTTACTCAGCCACTTCTGGCTGGAGAAGAAGCTGAGCAGATCCATATACTGATCCCCTGGCCAATGCATTTTGTTGGCTGCTGTGATACTTTTGGTCTGAGTCAGTGCTGGCAGCTTCCTTCCCCTGAAGCCATGCAGCATCTGCATCCAGGCTGGTGCCACAAGTGCCAGTAGCAGCAAGATGAACTGCAGTTAGCAATGGCCAAGACCAGTCATCCCTCATGAGCTGTAGCCTCTGTTATTGTTGACTCTTCAATCCCCAAATTGTATCTACTCCTTCTGCTTTCCTCCCCTCCTTTCCAGCACAAGGGACCCTCTCTCCATTTGGCAGCATGGGTTGATAGAGCAGGGATGAGGAGAAGATGAGATGGTACAGCTGGGAGAGGAGAATGAACCAGGAAGCATCTGCCAGTCTGAGGAGAGGAGGGAAAGAATGAGATGGCTCCTAACAGATGGATGTTTTCTTGGTAACTAGCTATTTAACCCCCTTGTCCCAATGCCCTTTCACCTTCAAACCAAGCAAGTGAAGTCTTCTCAGTTAATTTCAGCTCTTTAACACCATTCTGTACAGGTTCTTATTTGGTTTCCTCACCCTTTTGTGCGAGTAAATCTAAAGTACTTATACTCTACCTTTCAAAACTCATCAAATACCAGAATGACCTTCAGATGCCTTTGCCCCAAGAATGGTGGCTTCAGCTCTTGATGCTGAGTGACATCTTCTTGAAAGACAATTTCAAAGCTCCAGTGCTCCTTTAGAGCCAAAAAAAGAGCCCAAAACAGTGCTTTGTGACAGAAATCAAGTGTGGTGACTGAGTGGCTCTTGATCACAGAATCACAGAATCCCAACATGGTGGGGGTTGGAAGGGACCTCTTCAAGATCATCTAGTCCAACTCTCCTGCTAGAACAGGGTCACCTGTTGAGCAGCATCTTCTGGAAAGACCCAGCAGTGTGGCTGGGGTCCCTTCCAACCCGATGCAATCTGTGAATCTGTAATTCTGTGAATCAGGTCCCCCGCCCACTGCCGCAGCGCTAGATCCATTCCGTGTTTTTCCGTTTCCACTCCGGTCCGCCGCAAGGCAGGTAGAGGTGTGGGGGTGCAGGCTCCGTTCCGTGGTGCTCCGCTCCGCGTCTTGCCGCCCGCCGCCGCTGAGCCGTGCGGGCCGCCGCTGCCGGCGCGCGGACAGAGCGGAGCGCAGGGGCCGGGGACAGCGCGGAGCGGGGCTGGGAGCGCCGCAGGTAGCGTGGGACGGGGCTGACGGGGGACAGCGACAGTGGGGGGCACGGAAAGTCTGCGGGGCACCCCGGCAGGGCTCTGAGGCACTGGTGTGATGAGCTGGCGGCAGTGCTCAGCGTCTGTGCCCGGGGCGGGGGAGGGAGCACCGCTGCCTGATGCCCCAGTGCCATCGATGCCCAGGGAGGTGGTGGAGTCACCATCCCAGGAGGTGTTTAAAAGACGCATGGCTGTGGTGCTGAGGGACCTGGTTCAGTGGCAGTGGTTTGGCACAGTAGTGGTGGGGTTGTGAGCTCTAGGCAAGCGCTTGGACTTCATAATCTCAAAGGTCTCTTCCAACCTCAACAGTTCTATGATCCTAGGTCTTCTAGCAGAATAAAGCTGCGATGGGTGTTGCGAGTCTGCTGCCTGGTGTTTTGGGGGTCACTAGCCTTATCTTGATATGCTTCGAGCTCTGCGGTAGGGTTTAAGCGGGTGGAGTTGGCGGATGGGGAGAGAGATGCAGCTTAAAGCGAGGAAGCCTTGTTTAGATCAGCTGCTGCTGCCAGCCACCTGCAAGTTTTTGTGTGGTTTTATCGGAACTGGGTGTAAAAGGAGCAGTTGGTCAGCAGTCATGCTGGGAATGTCTGCTTCCTGATCCAGCTAGCCTTGGCACTGCTTCATCGACTGCCAGAGGGAATTAGAAAAGCAAACGACAGTATTTCTTGTCAGTAGAGCATCTTAATGTTCGGCTTTAATGCATTCCTATGCTAGAGCAAGCATAAGGTGCTATAACCCTGATGTATTAATTCCTGTTGCAGCATGAGCAAAGGTTCCTCTGTGTCCCCCTAAGAAATCCATTAGGATTGAGGTTAGAAACACCCAGACCTCTCTATCTTTCAGTATTTAGGTGGGAGCATTTACTGCAGCTTGATAACAAAGCCTGCATATGGCATTGTCCCTACAGATGCTGATAATATTGTTCTGTGCTTGGATATTATAATAATAATGATAAAGGATGTTGGCAGCACCCATGTTGGTAGTGTTGATTTAGACCCCCTGGAAGTGTTCAATTTACACCATTTAATGAGATGTAAAGGTAGTCAGTGAGTGAGTCCTTGAATGTTGTCTGCTTCTGTCTTTCCATCATCCCTCTCCACCCAGCCCAGTGGCTGTTTGTCAAGGTGTCTGTCATTACCTGCTGAATAAGAATTTGGATCAGAAAGTCATAGAAACTGCAAAAATAAGCACACTGAAGGTGCCTGGCATGTCATATTCCACATCTGAGCTGAAAAGCAACAGAGGTCCCCTTAAAAGGTGCATCTGAAACCTGAAACTGGCAGGACAGGACTGGGAAAGAAAGTGTGCTTTCTTGCTGGCTCTCATGGAGGGAAATTTGTTGGCTGGCATCAAACCACACCTCTTTCTTTCATCCCCAGTGAATTTGTTAAACAAGGGAGAGGTTTTGGCTTCCAGATCACGGTGTAATGCTTTTGCATTTCATTTCATATGGAATCATGATTTCCACTGCCTAGGGGTGGAGAGGGTCTTCTGCAGGTCTTTGCAGGTCTCTGCAGGTCTTTGCCACTCTGATGTGAGTGAAGGCTTCTTTTAAACCAAAGACAGAGTTCTCTTTCTAGGTGATTTCACTGGTCCACACTAATTCTGATACAGTACAGACTCACAGTGGTGGAGGTATGCAGTGCTTTCCACACCACCAGTGGAGACACTGAATTACCTTGCCAGGCTGCAGCCTTAAAATGAGCTGCAGAAGGAGGTCATTTGTCCTTGAGTGAGTAGTTCAGCACTGGAGCTCACTGGCACGGGATGCTGTGCGGGCCCATAGCCACTAAGGGTTTCCGAAAAGATTGGATGCATTCGTAGCAGATAGCTCTGCTGGTAGCTAAATATAAAAGGTAAGATGCAATCTTCGTCTCAGAAAGGTTTCCCATGATTATGGGAAGCTGAGAAGGTATTCTGGGAGAGGACTGTTTTATGTGCTCACACTACTTGTGAATCATCTACCAGTCACCTTCTTTTGGAGGAGAGAACAATGAACTAGAGAAGTCATTGATCTAGCTAATGTGGCTGTTAAATTTTTATGATACTTTGAGATAGTGCATTGAATAGCAATACTTTTCAGGAGTGAATGTGTTGCACAGAAGCATGTTCCAGCAGGGGAAATACAAAAGAGTCCTTCACATGTGCATACTTGCAACAAAGAAGCAAAAGCCTTGAGCCATTCATGGATCAACCCCATCACTGACTTTGAGGTGTAATAGAGAATGTTCAGATATAAATTGCTCAGCTTCAAAACGTGAAGCACACAATACGAGGAGGAAAAAACCAAAAAACATAAAAGAAATTGCTTCTAAGAAATTAAATTGATTCTTTTTCCCTGCACTGTGTTACAGCATTTTCCCAGTTGTTCAACTAATGGTTGTTTTCAGTGCTATGGCTGGGTTGGTATTGTCTGTACAAAACGTGGATGTTTTGATCAGAGGAAAAAATAAATTCCAAATGAAGAAGTGAAGCAAACAGGGTGAAAATACTGGAGGACAAACGACCTGCCTTCTCGTTCTTGCTGGCATTCTGCTTTTCATCTGCTGGATATTTTCAGGCTTTTGATAACTGGATTAAAATTTCCACTGCTTAAAATGATTGTTGCTAGTTCACAATATGGCAGCGTGCACATCTTCTGAGAAACGTCAGTTCCCCCTAAACTTTCATTGATAGGTGAAATTGCATTGAAATCCAGCACTGTAGGTGTAACAATTAGGGGCTTCTTTTCAATTAAATAAATAAGAAAGATTGTGTAGGACTGATGAAGTTTTAGCTTTCTGTGGTGTGATTCTAAAATCATACAACAGTTTGAGCTGGAAGGGACCTTAAAGATCATCTTGTCCTAACCTCCTGCCATGGGCAGGGACACCTTGATTCAACCAGATTGCTCAAGGCCCTACCCAACCTGCCTTTGAATTCTTCCAGGCTTGGAGCCTCCACAGCTTCTCTGGGCAATCTCTTCCAGTGCCTCACGACTCTCATGGGGAAGAACTTCTTCCTAAAGTCTAATCTAAATCCAGCTTCTTCCAGTTTGAAGCCATCACCCCTTGTTCTTGTCACTCCGTCTTTGTCAAAAGTCCTCCAGCTCTCATGTAGCCCCTTCCAATACCAGAAGGCTGCTAGAAGGTCTTCCTGTTTAGTATCTTGGTGATAATAACATCCCTTCAGATGCAGACCTTCACCTAATTGCAAACCAAAGCTTTTCAGAATACTAACAGTGAATATAAGCCATTAAGTTATGTGAATCAAAATGATCATACTGAAAAATCATTTGCCAGTTTTAGGTGCATATCATGAATCTTCCAAATGTTATTTTTAGTTGCATACCATGAATCTTCAAAAGGTTATTCTAGCTTTTTCACTGCCTCACTTGGAGGCAGTGAGCTAAGGAAGAGAGGAGGGAGGAAGGAGAGGGAATGTCAGCCTACCCACTCTGGTGAGACTGCAGCTTTATTAAGGTATTTGCGGCCAGTGATAGAGAACATGCAAAGCACAGTCTGAGGATATTTGCAGAGTCACAGCAGGACACCCATTAAACTGCAAAGTAATCATCAGATTGAAAGGATCTTATTTTCATACCATTTTAACAAAAGCACAGTATAAGTAAATGCATTGGAGTTTGGCCAAGACACATTATGTTTGACTACAAGCTGCAAGAGTCTCGTCTGACTATTTTTATTTATTTATTTTTCTGGCCTGAAAAAGCATTTTCTGAGTTACATTGCAGCCAGCTTCCACAAGACAAGAAAGCACATTTAGGCAAACCCCACGAATGAAACTGCATTTTGCTGTGGGATAGTAATGCTGCCTCTGTGTGTGTCTTACAGCCTTCTCTAAGAGTTATGAAAGGTTCTGCAAAGTTTATTTATTATGAGCAGAAATCATAGAATCATTTTGTTTGGAAAAGACCTTTAAGATCATTGAATACAACCACTCTTTAACTCTACCAAGTCTGGTGCTAAACCATGTCCCTCAGCACCACATCTCTGCAGCTTTTCAATACCTCCAGGGATGAGGATTCAGGCTTGAGAACTTTTTCAGTCAAGAAGTTTCTTCTTATATCCAGCCTAAACCTCCCCTGGTGCAACTTGAGACCATTGCTCTTGTCCTATCACTTGTTACTAGAAAGAAGAGACTGACACTCACCTGGCTTCAACTTCCTTTCAGGGAGTTGTAGACAGCGAGAAGGTCTCCTCTCAGCCTTATTTTCTCCCCCAGTTCCCTCAGCTGCTGCTCACCAGACCTGTTCTCCATACCCTTCACCAGCTTTGCTGCCCTCTCTGGACCTGAATCCTGCTGAAATACAACATTCCAGCTGATTCTGAGGATGCTTTGTTCATGATAACAACTTCTGATTTTTTTCATAGCAATATCTGTGATGATAAATGATAGTTTTTTTCATCAGTAATTTAGATTTGTGGTTTGGGTTTTTTTCTTGAAAGAAAAATTCAGCTATATAGTTTCTTCTCCTCCTCCATCATCCACTTCCTCCAACTGTTTAGAGCCTACCTGCAGACAAAAAGTGGATGAAACACTTAATCCTTTCTTCTGGATGAAACACCTGGTGGTAGGTGATCCTGCTTTGGCACAGGGGTTGGACTTGATGATCTCTGGAGGCCTCTTCCAAATCCTAACATTCTGTGATTCTGCTGCCTTCAACCCATGATCCCATTGCTCTTGCATCATGTGAAGAGGATAGAGGATGAGGCAGGGAAAAAATAATGGCAGTGGAAGGTAATTGTCAGGTATTTCGCAGACATCTCCTGATACATGCAGCTTTGTGTTACATCAACACGAGCTGAGAACTTTCCTTCTCAATCAGAAGATTTCCACTAGCCCTTCTTTTTTTTATTCTCTCTACATTTGCAATTCCTGATTTAAACATCAGGCTGAGTAGGCTTTTTGCCTCTGGTACCCAGGGAGAATGATTTCCTGTGTAGAGGAGAAATAAATTGCTACACAAATGTATGAAATGCCTCCGTTGCAGTTCAGAGTCGGTTTTAAAGGGTAATGCATGGAGAGGTCTCTCTTCCACACCAAGCCGTGGGAGTTTTGGTCCCACCAACACAGAACTGTCGATTTGCTCCTGCTGAGGTTCTGCCCCCAGCTGAAGACTTCTTGGGGGCTGCTGTTGAGTGACAACATTGGAAAACTTCTGCCGAAGTCATAGAATCACAGGTTCATAGAATCACAGAATGCTGTAGGTTGGAAGGGGACTCTCAAGGTCATCTACATCTCATTTACAGTGAGGGTGGGGAGACACTGGACCAGGTTTCCCAGGGTGGTCATGGATGTCCACTCCCTGGAGGTGTTCAAGGCCAGGACAGATGAGGCCTTGAGCAAACCGATCTAGTGGAAGGTGTCCCTGCCCATGGGGGAGTAGGGGGGTTGGAACTAGATGATCTTTAAGTTCCCTTCTAACCCAAACTGTTCTGTGACTCTATGAATCTATGAAAGTGCTTTGGAGGTCTGGGTTGATTGTGACTTCTGAAAATCAATAGCTTCCTTTCAGCACGGTTTAAACTGTTTTCTATTATGTGGAGCCTGACAGAGTGACAGAGAGCTGCTTAAAATGCTGATTGAGCTGAACTTTGAGCAGCAAGTAAATGTAACAAGATATCTTTCTGAGTAGGGGGCACAAGAGAACACATGGTGCTTAATTTCAAAGAGAAAATCTATTGCTAAGGCTGGCGAAAAGCAATTAGTGGTTCATTGAATTAAATTAGTGAATTCACCTGTACAGTCTATTAAAATAGCATATGGAGATTATTTAGGTTCAATTTAGTACAGCTAGCTGAAGGATTACAGAATCACAGAATGATTGGAGTTGAAAGGGATCTTAAAGGTCATCTCATTCCAACCCCTACTGCCATGAGCAGACACCTTCCACTAGACCAGGTTGCTCGAGGCCCCATCCAGCCTGGCTTTGAATATTTCCGGACTTGGAGCCTCTGCAGTCTCTTTGGGCAGCCTGTTCCAGTGCCTCACCACCCTCATCAGAAAGAATTTTCTCCTAAAGTCTAAGCCAAGGTTCTTTGAGTTTGAAGCCATTACCTGTCATCCTGTTACTCCACACCTTTGTCAAATGTCCCTCTCCAGCTCTCCTGTAGCCTCCTTCAAACACTGGAAGGCTGCTCTAAGGTCTCAGCAGAGCAGAAGCACAGAACCCCCTCCACTGACCTGCTGTCCACACTTCTGGAGATGCAGCCCAGGATTTGGGTGGCTTTCTGGGCTGCCAGCGCACATTGCCGGCTCATATCGAGCTTCTCATCAACCAACACCTCCAAGCCCTTCTCCTCAGAACTGCTTTCTATTAATTCTCCACCCAGCCTGGATTTATGCTTGGGATTGCCCCAATCCAGGTGAATGACCTTGTGCTTGCCTTTGTTGAGCTCATGAGGTTGACATGGCCCCACCTCTCCAGCCTGTCCAGCTTTGTCTGGATGACATCTCTTCCCTCCATTGTGTCAACCACACCACACAGCTTGGTGTCACTGGCAAACTTGCTGAGGGTGCCTCAGTCCCACTTTATAGAGATTTATAAAGGAGTTCCTTTTGTCTAACTACTGAGTGGATGCTTAATCTGAAGTGAAATAGAAGAGCATCCTGATAGTTCAGCCAAAAAGTCCAGCAAAGCTGGACTTTTCCCACTACTGACATGGCTACTCTCTTTCCAGAATCACTGAGCCATTGTATTTCTGGGTGTAAATGGGCACACAGAATTAGATCATTCTCCTAAATCCAAACAGATGGATTTTTCACCGTTTTCAAAGCAAAACTCAAATGATGTCTTGTGTAAATTGTGTTAAGAAATAGTCTTTAGCAAATTGAACTGAAAGGGCTTTGATAGTGGTGCTGAGACTTTCCATTGTGAGAAAGACATCTTCTCTCACAACAAAATCACTCCAGTATATAGTGTGTTTTCTTCTTCTGTGTGCTACTTCAGGCAGATCTTTCCCACTATCAAAGAAGCAAGAAGAACTAGAGGGCTTAATGTTTAGTGAGAGCCTTCCTGGCCTAGAGGAATTACCCATAGCTGTGCCTTATTTCTACTTTGAAGGGCATCACTGGAAAGCTCCAAGGGAATTCGTAACAGGATGTTTAATACATACATTTTTGCACATCCCCACACACTATACTGCAAGTTCTCTTACATTTCCTTCCTAATGGAACATAACTCACAATAAATAGATGCCTTGATCCTCTCTGTATGTATTGAGCACTGTGCAAGGTTCAGAATTTATTATCGCTTTCTGCATCGATCTGCATTTTGAGTCCTATAAAGAAACAAAAAAGAAGTATAGATCAGCAAGAATAGAAAAGGTACTTAGCAAAGATATTCAGTTCCTGTGTCTAAGGAAAACAGGGTGTGTAGCTTTGCAAAGATTTTCAATGGGCATGTTTCCCTCTTCCCTCACTGCTGACTTCTCTCCCTCTCCTCTCCCTCTCCTCTCCCTCTCCTCTCCCTCTCCTCTCCCTCTCCTCTCCCTCTCCTCTCTCTCTCCTTCTTCTCCTCTCCTCCTCCTCTCCTTCTCCTCTCCCTCTCCTCTCCTTCTCCTCTCCTTCTCCTCTCCTTCTCCTCTCCTTCTCCTCTCCTTCTCCTCTCCTTCTCCTCTCCTTCTCCTCTCCTCCTCCTCTCCTCCTCCTCTCCTTCTCCTCTCCCTCTTTCCCAGGTCAGTGTGCAACATGGTCCAAGGTTGTCTTTCCATGTAGGCATGACTACACTGTTACGGCACAGCACTGGCCTGGATTGTGTCGCTTTGTATTGCAGAGTTTGATGTACTGGTGAATCTGCTCTGCCCTGGAGAGCCCACACCTGGAATGTTTGGTCCAGTTCTGGGCTTCCCAGTTCAAGAGAGACAGGGAACTACTGAAGAAAGTCATTGGAGGCTACAAAGATGCTGAGGGGGCTGCAGCATCTCTATGAGGAGGAGAGGCTGAGAGACCTGGGGCTGTTTAGCCTGGAGAAGAGCAGCCTAAGAGGGATCAGCAAGAGCTAAAGAGCGGGAGACAAGAGTATGGGGCCAGGCTCTTTTCAGTGGTGCCCAGTGATAAGACAAGGGACAGTGGGTACAAACTGGAACACAGAGGTTCTGTCTGAACAGGAAGAAAAACAATCTTTGCTGTGAGGCTGCTGGAGCCCTGGAGCAGGCTGCCCAGAGAGGTTGTGGAATCTCCTACTCTGGAGAGATTCCAAACCCACCTGGACATTGTGATCCTGGGCAACCTGCTGTGGATGACCTTGTTTTAGCATGGGGGTTGGACTAGGTGACCTCCAGAGGTCCCTTCCAACCCCCTCCATGCTGGGATTCTGTGAGTCATTCTAGGATCCTCACAGGGGTAACTTTACAGAAATAGAAAGCATTTCTCTTTTACCTGTCAAAAACCTGCTCAGGGCTGTAGGACCTAATACGTATTTTTTTTTTCTCCTACTAAATCAGGCTGTCATTTTTCTCTAGTCTTTAAAAGTGATACTAAAAGAATTCATTAAAAAGAAATGGCAGAATTAAGGGGTGCTGGACCTCTCCTGCAGTGCAATAACTTTATGTGCTATTAGCAGTGCTATTGCCATTTAAGATACTCTATAAATCTTTTACTGATAGTTATTACTTACAATGATTAGTATTGCTATGTGCTGCTTATACATCTTATACTTACACACTGCTCCAGCCACAATTTTGTCCTTGATATGATTTAGTTGTGTTTTTTTCCCCTTCTAGATTAATAGAACAATGTGTTTCAACTTGTTGTGTGCTCACTAATGGTGCCTTTTGTCATAAGCAATATGCTTAAGTAATCTGGGTAGGCAGCTAGAGAGTTATTGTGTCAGTGTTCAGCATTAAGGATATGTGCGCTGCAGAGCATCTGTGCTAGAATGGTGTCACCTGAATGGTCTCAGTCTTGTAATCATAGAGTCACAGAGTGGGTTGGGTTGGTAGGGATCTTAAAGATCAACTTGTTCCAACCCCCAGCCATAGGCAGAGACACCTCCTGCTAGACCAGGATGATCAGGGTCCCATCCAACCTGGCTTTGAATACTTCAAGGCTCAGAGGCTCCACAACTTCTCTAGGCAACCTCTTCCACTGCCTCACTAACTTCTGGGGAAGAATTTCTTCCTAATGTCTTATCTAAATCCAACTTCCTCCATTTCGAAGCCATTATCCCTCATCCTGTCACTCCATGCCTTTGTAAAAGGTCTTTCTCCAGCTCTCCTGTAGCCCCCTTCAAACACTGGAATGCTGCTCTCTAGGTAATAAAGCACAGGGGGGTAGGCCCCACACCTCGGGGAGGGGGCATGGGACGTGGTGGGGGGTGGTATGGGGGGAGGGGGGGGGGGTGGGGGGGGGAACCGAGTATCCAACCCAACCAAAACGCCCCTCACCTAAAAATCACAAAGAGATGCGGAACGAAGTGGGCGACTGAGAATAAGACAACTCTAAGGATGAATCTTCTACCCGCACCTCCCAGCAGTACTGTGGGGGCTCTCTATAGGGGATGAAGAGGGGGGGGGGGGATTACAAATAGAGCGAGACGAGTGAGCGAGCTCTGGAAATGATACAGTGATCTCGTTAATGAAGGGGTAGAGTAGGTGGGATGTAACACTTTTTGGTAAAAAATCATTCTTGGCTTTTAAAAAAGTTGTGGATGTAATTATACTTTAAATCTATATTCAGGGGGGGATAGAACTGAATAAGGAGTTTTCGGGGTTTGGGATGGCGATGGGGGGAGAGTGAGTTATGATATAGTAGCTGTGTATTGGGTGGGGTGTGTGAGATAGTGAAAGAGGGGTGATGGGGGGGGGATTGTAGATTTTGTAGTGTGGGGGGAGAGTAGGGGGGGGGGAGGGGGGTGGTGGGGGGGGGGGGGGTGGGGGGTTGGGTGGAGGTGGGGGGGGGGTGAGTTGGGGTATTTTCTGTGAGAGGGGCTGAGGTGGGGGGGGGTGGGGGGGTGAGGTGGGGGTGGTGTATTATTTGGTTGGGGGTAGTTATGGGTGGGTTGGGGTTGTTGGGATGGGGTTGGGGTGGGGGAGTGTGGGTGTGGTATTGTATTATGTATTTGGGTTTGGTTTTTGATGTTTAGAGAATTGTGGGATTGATAGGATTTGTATATTATTGGATTTGGAAGTTATAAATGTGTTGTTATGGGGAGGAAAAATGAAGGGTATAAATTGGATAAGGAAAATGTTATAAGTAATATGAGTAATTATGTATGTGATGTTTTATAGACTGTTTTGATGATGGTTGGTTTTTTTGGGGCATGAGGTAACTTACACACCATTATTTGTGGAATGCTTTAAGAAAAATACAGATCTGCAGCAAGCTGCTGTGTTAGGGGGGGGTGGCCTTTCTTTAATTCTCTCAGGATCTGGAATCCATCACTTACTACTCTATGAGAGAAGAATAGTGCTGAAGCTGCTAAAGTGGCATCATCATGATTGTGGATGTTTGTTCATGTAATTCAGGATTGTGAGTGGGAGGCTATTAGTATTGCTGCATGAAGTTCTCCAGAATATGTTAAAAAAAAAGTACAAGGTAATCACTAAACTGTTATTGATAGTGGTCAGTATTTAAAGAAAAATAGGATCTTCTACTTGTTCCTTGGATTATAAGGATAACTCAAAATTGCACCTGTTCACTGAACATACCATGAATATTTTACTGAAGCAGGAGTGAATACTGTGGTCAGCATGAACCTTGTCTAGGTGGTATGGTCTTATGGGTACCATTCACAGAATTATAGAATTGTTTATTTGGAAAAGACCTTTAAGATCATCAAGTCCAACCATTACCCAACTCTATCAAGGTTGGTGCTAAACCATGTCCCTCAACACCAGATCTCTCGCTCTTTGAAACACCTCCAAAAATGGGGATTCAACCACCTGCCTGCACAGGCTATTCCAGTCTTTGAGAATTCTTTCAGTCAAGAAGTTTCTTCAAACTAAACCTCCCCTGGAGCAACCTGAGGCTATTTCCTCTCCTTCTATTGCTAGATATGAGGGAGAAGAGACTGATCTTTACCTCGCTACAACCTCCTTTCAGGAAACTGTAGAGACTGAGAAGGTCTCCCTTCAGCTTCCTTTTCTTCAGACTAAACAAGCCAAGTTCTCTTAGCCACTCCTCAGAAGACTTTAGACCCTTGTTCAGCTTCACTGCCCTTCCATCCATATGCAGGGACTGTGGCTTTTGTACAGCTTTTCTGCTGTACAAAAAAGTGTGCATGCACGTGTGACTTTTTACTTACTATTACATTTTTGAAGGATATATGCTGTTGGGTCAAGCCATTTTCTTAAAGGAGAGCTGGATGAAAGACCCACATGACTAATACAATGATTTTGATGCACTTGAGCTAGTCTCTGGATGACTCCTGAACATGTTTCCACTTTGCCACAGGTTACTGCTCCATGATAGTGTGTTGTGAAATGTGGCTGTACTGTTGATAAACACTGGATAAATGCTGGCACTCTCAAAGGGAAGGAAAAAGGAAAATGGGGGGCTGGTGGGGAATAGAACATGTCTGTCCTTGTACAGTGGATGACATAAGGATCTAATGCAAGTTATTTTCAGGTCGTGCATCTTCCTTTTGTGCCCTCATGCTAGGTGTTGGGGGAGATGTGAATGCTGTATGACTCTCTTTCTGATATGTTTGCAGACACAAAAGGTGTGGTTTAATTTTGTCTGAATACCAAAAAGTTGTTTTAGTGATGCTCAAGGTTTATCCAGTTTATACCAGATTTCTTCTACTTCATGTTTAATGATTAAATGCAGAAAATACAGTGTACTTGAAATGCCCTGCCCAGTTTGTAGCCTCGAAACTCCCTGTACATCTCTCTGATGTAAAACACTCAGTACTTTTAAAATCAGCACTGATGCATGTGTCCTGGTAGGATTTTAGGGAACCCAGACAGCAGCTCAGATTTCATATCAGATCAGAGGATTGGAACGCATTTTCTAATAACTCTAATTCAATTTTTTAGATAGCAAAACTCAAACCCAGATATGCTTTTGCTCCCAGCTCTTCCCCAGACTCTTACAATAAAACTCTTTCTCTCTTTCTCCTCATATCTCTCAGGAAGCCCTCTTTCTGTTTTTATGACCATCTTGTGATTCATAGACATCATTTTTTTCCAGGAACACCATTTTTCAACCTGTATTCTGGTCCCTGTCTGGAAAACTTGCCTTTGAACAACCTAGGACTGTTCTCTGTTTAGTCCCTGGGATACCATCTTGCTTTCTTTGGCTCAGTGGGATTTTTCCCACTGGCTTCAAGGGCCAGATGCTAATTTCTGTCCCTGCTGACCCAGGGAAAGGCAGTTTGAAGGGTCTTGGTGTCTCTGGAGCAATACAAACACGATGCTGCCATGTTGTTACTTCCATTTACCTTGTGCTACCATATAAATAAGGAACCCAAATTCCTCACTGCCATGCAAACATTATATTAGACACTGCAGAGAGGCTTTGAAATGTTAATACCTGCTGTAAGGCAGCCAGCTGACAGAGAGCAATGGGTTTGTTTTGGTTGTGACTCAGGTTGTTGCAGCAGGTTCTGGCAGAACTAAACCAGCTGTGAGCAGCCTGCAGATTCCTGAGTAGTAAGGGTATGTGCTGTGCTTTATGGCTGCCATCTTGGGATCATTTTAATTGGTGTTTTAGAAGGGAGAAAGCTACTTGTGGGGCAGCTTTGAGAGCTGGCAGCCATTCTAGAGAGCAGCAGTGGAGCCCCATGCTGTGCTCATGGATGCTGGCTGCCAGCCTGCCCAGCCCACAGCAACAAGGTGGAAAATGGCAGTTTTCCATCTTGAACCAAAGGAACACATGGTCTTCTGGTGAAGGGATGCTTGGTGTCCTGGCAAAGGGACACTTGGTCTCCTGGCGAGGAGATGGGAAGGGGATGAGTGAATGGGAGTGGTCCCAGACCACCAAGAGAGACTGGAGAGCAACAGACCATGGTGAAGAAGGGGCATTGCTTGCAGCAGCAGCAACTTCAGCTGGGAGAAGAGATACTGGTGATGACTGTCCGTGCAACTTCCCTTTTGCCTTTTCTTCTTGGAGAGATTTTTTTTTCCCCCCAGGCCTTTTGTTCTCTGATGACTCCTTGATGCCAGCCTTTCATTTTAATGATAGCATAGCAGTGAAACAGAGGCACAGCAAGGCCTGAAGGATTCCATCTGTAATGAAATGTAAAGAAACCTGGCAGGGTCTGACACTGACACATTCTCAGTCTCCTAAGAGAGAGACTTGGGAACTGAGCTCTAAGAATCAAGCGTTCAGACCAGCTGTGCTTTCCAAGGTAGTGAATTGCTTTGATTAATCTTTTTTCTTTTTTCCTCCTTAATTTCACATAGAAATTGGGAAGATTGACCAAGATATATATAAATACAACACCCCAGGATTCACTGGCTGCCTATCAAGAGTACAGTTCAACCAAATTGCTCCGCTCAAAGCAGCTCTAAGACCTACCAACGCCTCCTCTCACGTCCACATCCAAGGAGAACTGGTGGAATCCAACTGTGGAGCATCTCCACTCACCATCCCACCAATGTCAGCCGCTACGGACCCATGGCACTTAGACTCAGGTAAGCTGAGGTGCAGCTGGGCAGAGCAGTTCAGAGGAGAAACATCCACCTTCTGTAGGGGTAAACAAGGTGGATGTGACAGATGACTGTAGGGCTATAATCACAGTAGGAATGACAGAGATTTGCCTCCACTTCTGAATATATATATACAGGATATTTTCTGTGCTTTCTTTAATATTCTGCTTTATTTTTTGTTTCCCTAAGTCTTACACTGTTTGAATGTTGAGTTCTGACCTAACTGCTGTGAGAGCACTTTCTCTGTAGCGCTGAGTATGCGGTCAGCAAAAGGCTGGAAGTACAGATAATAAGATACAGCAACATTTCTTATGCTGTAGTCTCAGTAAGTGAGTACATTGTAGTCAGCTTCATGCAAAAAAAAAAGGTATATCTCATTTTAGGTGTAAATATATAAAATGCTGATTTTTCTGAAATGTTGTTTTCCTCATGTTTAATGGGAAATGCCATTAGTCTTGATTGAGTTCGTCTCATGCTGAAAATGTTGGAAAGCAATGACAATTTGCTGATCCCAGCAATTTTATCTTGCTTGGTGACTGATGGTCTTGGAAAGTATACATTGTGCTTACATTTTAATTTTTTTTTCTATTTTGCTTTTTGAGTGTCATTTAAATGCTTTAAAGTAACTGTTCCCTTTACAGTTGGAGGGTCAGGAGTACATTGCCTCCTCTCTTGTGTTTTGTCCTCATTCTGATTTCACTTGTAGCACTGTAAGTTAGAACCTGTCCTGGTGAAGCTGGTGGGTTTACAGTAGTATAAAAGTAAAATGCTAGAGGGAAAAACAGGCCTATAATGCTTTTGGTATTGATTAGTCTCTGCCTTTGTGTTTGGGGATACATCCATCTGCCATCTTTTTGTGAGAAGAGACATGTGTCTCAGAAGTATGTGCCAAGATCATACCTTTGGGCTTTGGATTTATTTATTTTTCCTTACAACATCAAACGATTCCTTGCAACATTTCCTTTCATCTCTTCTTCAGTAGAGAAATAGGACAGGGGTTTGTAAAGAGAGGCAGATATTCCAGAGCTGAAACATTCCAGGTCTCAAACATCAATACAGGAAGGATCATGCTCTAAAACCTGTCATTCCCTCCTTGCTGCTATGCCCATGGAAGATTTCAGTGTGTCTTTCCCCTGTTTATAGTATGTAATCTCCTGCTTGATTTTTTTTTTCATCGCAAATTAGTAGCCCATTTCTTCTCTGAAATTAGTAGGCCACTTTGTACCTGAAGGTTATGTTCCATGCTCCTGTTTCTATAAAAGCACATTTCCTGAAGGGTAACTCCCTGGCTCATGCCTTTATAAAGTGTGCCATAAACTTCCCGAGGATGCACAGATGCTGTGAATCCTATGCAGCTAATTGGTTTTGATTGTTAATTTTAGTTGGTTTCTTTTTCCTACAGATAATTTGGCTGCAAGCTAGTAAAAGATGATGGTGGGATTTATTCAAGATAGTTGAACCAGTAGCTCCTGGTGTTAAAAGAGGGAGATCCTGTTTGTCCTTGCCATGTGCTGCTATGATTGTCCTGGTGTTGTCCCAGTCTCTCCTTGGAAGCTTCAGCTGAATTACTCAGATTTGTTCACCTGCCAGATTACAAATGTACACGTTTTGCTGTAGATTAATTGTAGTCCTCAGTCATGAAGCCAACATGAAGGATATCAGAGAACATGCAGCATACAATTAGGTTAGCTCGTGCTGGCTGTTAGCTTCTGCCCAGTAAAAGAAAACTCAATGCTGTAGATGGACTTGGTTGTTTCAGTCATGGACAATCAGAGTGCAACACCTTCCTTTTTGGTGTTGAGAAGCTTTAGTAGGACTGGGAGCTAGGGACACATCCTCTTGTCATCTCTACTGCTCTTCAGCAGTAGAGGGAAAAGGATTAGATTGCCTTACTGCAGACTGTACAACCTAGCACAGAGATGACCTTGATGACTGCTAAATAAAAATGTTTGCTTTTAGTGTGATTTTGCATTATCAAACTGGCACTTTGCAATCAGGATTTTTTCTCTGTTTACTAGAAGACTTTCTAACACAAACTGTGTTGAAACAGGAAAAATCAGAGTTCTAAATAATGGTGCCCATTGGCTCCAGAGCTGGAATAATCTCAGTATGCTCAGTGTGAATTTACTCCTTCACTAAAACAGCTGAGGGAGCAAAGACAAAAAGCTCTTCTGAAATGCACAGAAACATTTGTAGTGGTGCTAAAGCAAAACCCTTGCAGGCTCTGCCACAAAGAAATGGTTGCAAGGAGCATAGCTTTGAAAGCAGCAGCAGCGATTACTAGGTACAAGATTTCTCATCTCATCTGTGTTTTCATCTGTAATTTTTAGGTCACCTACTTAATTTTAAATAGATTTTAACAAAACAGAAGAGTTGAGGACAAGTGGGTTTGTAGTGAAAAAAGAAAGTCAGGAACAAATTTGTGGCAAGTATCATATGGTTTAAATCAGTTTTGTGACATACTCCTCACTTGCCCTGATTCATATTTTAAGTGTAAATTTATAGCTCTGCTTCTCAAATACTGTGGAATTAAACTTTGAGGACTGGAAAATGTTGTAGATGAGGATCAAAGATAAGTGTCTAAATAGGACAGAGGCACCAGAAGGCAAATGTAATGATCATTTCACCTCTATACTGCAGTGCTGGATAAGACCTTATGGATAATTACTAAATGTCAAGCAGGTTCTGCCTGACAGGTGACCTACATGGAATGTTTTCCTTAAACTCTTCTATGGAACTACTGTGTGGACACCTCTTGCTAGCTGTCAAGCATAGTGAGGCTGAAGGGCAAAGCATAAAGACACATCAGTCACTGGCAGTTAGAGATAAGTTCAGGGATTTATCAGTAAGAAACCTTGATTTCCTCCCCAGAAAAATGGGCCATGCAGTTTCTTGATTCATTATCTTGCACTTTCCCTTTGCCTTGAATTCTCCTATCATAGAATCATAGAATGGTTTGGCTTGGAAGGGACCTTAAAAGTCATCTAGTTCCAACCTCCCTGCCATGGGCAAGGGTCACCTTCCACTAGACCAGTTCGCTCAAGGCCTCATCCAACCTGGCCTTGAACACCTCCAGGGAAGGGGTATCCATGACCTCCCTGGGCAGCTTGTTCCAGTCTCCTCACCACACTTACTGTAAAGAATTTCTTCCTAACATCCAATCTAAATCTGTCCTCCTCAAGTTTTAATCCATTGTCCCTTGTCCTAGCACAACAAGCCTTGTTCAAAGTCCCTTCTTGACTTTCTTCAGGTACTGGAAGTCTGCTCTAAGGTCTCCCTGGAGCCTTCTCTTTGCAAAGCAGAACAACTCCAACTCTCTCAGCCTGTCCCAATAGGGGAGATGCTCCAGCCCTCTGATCATCTTCATGGCCTCCTCTGGACCATGCAACTGGATGCAGTACTCTGGGTGGAGTCTCACGAGAGCAGAGTAGAGGGGAAGAATGTGCTGCACATTTACAGGATTTGTTCTTTTTCATTCCTTTGTCATTGTAAAAATGTGACTGGCATTTCGCCATGCTGCTGGGACGTTATCTTAAACCATTGTCTTTGTCAGCATGTGAGTATTCTTAAAATGCACAGCCTTTTCCTGTTGCCATGGCAATCCTTTCTTGGTGGTGATGAAGCACAGCAATTCAACAAGTATTTTTTTCTAGAATGTGACTTTCTAGTGATTTGAAAAAAAACTTCAATAAGCAAGACCAAGCAGATCATCCAGTTCGTGTCAGACAATACAACTTGCCTTGATAACATCAAAATGAGTGTAAAAAGGAGGCAAAAAAGAGGCTGATCAATGATTGTAGATATCAATAGATAGATATGTCATGCCTTCATATGTTACCTGAGATATGAAAAAACCCTTTGGTGATCAGCTTTAAGTGCAACCATTCTCTAACTCTACCAAGTCTGGTGCTAAACCATGAGCCTCAGCACCACATCTCTGCCTCTTTTAAGCACCTCCAGGGATGGGGATTCAGCCACCTTCCTGGGAAACCTGTTCCAGTCTTTGAGAACCCTTTCAGTCAAGAAATTTCTTCTACTCTTCAACCTAAACCTCTCCTGGTGCAACATGAGGCCATTTCCTCTCATCCTATCACTTGTTCCTAGGGAGAAAAGACCAACCCACACTTAGCTCCAGTATGTCTGGCAAAAACATTGTATGAGGACAGGTGACTCTGTCATCAGGATTAAAACAGCTGCCTGCAGGATTGATCACAGTCATAGAATGCATCAGGTTAGAAGGGACCCTTGAAGGTAAGGGACCCTCAAACATTACCTTGTCCACTCCCCCTGCAGTAAATGTGGACATCTTTAATAAGATCAGGTTGATCAGGGCCCTGTCAAGCCTGACCTTGAATGTCTCCAAGGATGAGGCCTCCACCACATCTCTGGCCAACCTGTTCCAGTAAAGAACTTCCTTCTGATGTCCAACCTAAATCTACCCTGCTCTAATTTATTATTACGTTCCTTTTCATTACAAATTCATCCCTCTTCATGTCAAGAGAAGACATAAGAGGACTTAATAGTGGCCATATGAAGACAGTGAGAGATCTGAATACTGTCAAGCCAAAGACAGGAGATTATTTCTGACCTAAGAGAAAGTATCGCTTTTGTGTGGCAGTGCTGAAGGTCACCTTCCCATGCAGACACCATCAGTTGGTTTGCCATCCCACACTCTGTCCAGATCTCAGAGGGCAGAGTGGGAGCATCTGACAAAAAGCTGTGTTACAAGTCCCACTGGTATGAATGTGGCTGAAGAGATGGGAATTAGCTCTTATCTTTGTCAAGGTCTTCTTAGAAATGGCACAGTGGTAAGCAAGGATCAAAGACCACTCGCTGGAGGGCAGCATTTCAGCCCTCAGAACTGTCTTAGGTTACAAATGGAGAGACAAAAGGTTCTTCTCATGACCACAGTCTTTGAAATCAGTGGAGGCAGCACTCCTCTCCTAAGAGGGACTGAAGGTGAGCTGAGTCACTTCTCCAGGCTTCCTGCAAAGGACAAGTGAGCCTTGGAAGAGGAGGAGCTGCTTTTGTTCATGATGCAGCCTTACACATCTAAATTTGGTCTGCTAGGTGTCAGCAGAATTAGAAACAGAGATGAGGGCAGGTGCTAGAATAAAATGCCACTCCTCCTCCTCAAAAGCATAGTGACCAGGATTAGTTGCCTGTACTGTAGTCAGAGAATTACATCAGATTGTCTCTTTGAAGTTGTTGATCGATCAAAGTGCTTGGATTTTTTTAATTAACATTGCACATAAGCACTGGGATGCTCTTTGTCCAACAGTAACCTAGTTTAGTATTTATACTGCCCATACAAGAGACAAAGGATGGCCTTGCAGCCTGCCCTGCAGGCCAACACATTCTTCCATTGCACAATTCTGGTGCATTTCTGTGATAGAGTTTCCCCTGCTGAGAGTGACCAGCATTCATCCCAAATTCTCTCCAGTGTCTCAGATGTCCATGGCCTTGGCCTGAGTTGTTTTCAAACAGGAAGGTGGCATTTTTTTCAGACAGTTAGGGATTAAGTCTAACAGAAACTCATAGCTCAGGTTCAGAGCTGCAGGAAAGAAGGTAAGCAGTAGCCATGAGCCAGCAGTGCGCTCCTGTGGCCAAGAAAGCCAACTGTGTCCTGGAGCACACAAGGAGGAATGTGACCAGTGGGTTGAGGAAGGTTCTCCTCTCTCTCTACTCTGACTTGGTGAGGACACACCTGGAGTGTTGTGTCCAGTTCTGGGCTTCCCAATTCAAGAGAGACAAGGAACTGCTGGAGAGAATCCAATGAGGGCTACAAAGATACTAAGGGCCCTGGAGCATCTCTGTGAGGAGGAGAGGCTGAGAGACCTGGGGCTGCTTAGCTGGGAGAAGAGCAGCCTGAGAGGGAGTCTCCTCCATGCTCATCAAGAGCTAAAGGGCAGGGGGCAGACTCATATCAGTGGTTCCCAGTGATAGGACAGGGGCAATGGACATAAAAGGGAGCACAGGAAGTTCGACCTAAACATGAGGAAAAGCTTCTGCAAGAGTTCTGGAGCACTGGAGCAGGATGCCCAGAGGGGTTGTGGAGTCTCCTTCTCTGGAGACTTTCAGAACCCACCTGGATATGTTTCTGGGGAACCTGAAATAGGTGACCCTCCTTTTGCAGGGAGGTTATGATCCCCAGAGGTCCCTTCCAACTCCCACCATTCTGTGGTTCTGTGAACATTAAGATGTAATAGTTTCTATTTTTCTCCTCCCCACTAAGCAGCTAACTAGGAAGAGCATCTGTCTGAAATTTGGCACAATCAATGCTTCATCCTTGAAGGGCTTAATTATGGTGCTTGAATTACTGTAAATCTCTCTATTGATTAGGCATAAAACCTGCCTCTCTCCCAGTCTCATCTAGTTCCTTCACACAATTATGCATAGCTTTCTCTTATCATTAAGAATCTATCATTTCAGTGTGAAGTTTCTGACAGTCTCTAGTGTATCAGACAGCTGTCAGACTGCCAAGCTTGTCAATTCTTCTGGCATTCACTGAGAGATCAGCATTGTAGCTGTTTCATGAGCAGTGATTTGAATGTTAATGCTGCTACCTAATGTCAAGACAAGAAGGGGTAGTATTAAAGTAAAAATAAATGTGTTTTCCATCCTATACAAAGACTACACAAGTGCTAACTTTAACTAGGAATGTAAATTAGGAAGAAAATGGAGCAGCAAAGGAAGCATTTAGACACCTGAGCACTTCATATGACTGTCTCCTTCTTACATTCCTCAGGCTGAAAAGCACTTCAGTTCCTATTTAAGAGGTTATTCTAGATTACAGCTATTAAGTTTATTTCAGATTTAAACTCTCCAGTCTGACCTGATCCTCATCCCCAGTCCAAGCCTTTCTTTTTTTCATGCCTGTATGAATGCTAGACATGAAGTACCTGATCTTGCTCTTCACATCCTGGCTGTAAGAAGTCCTTTCTTCCAATGGCCTCAATAAATAGAGTCCATCCCTTTTGTTTTCCCCTCCTTTTTTTGTAGCTGTCATAAGTTTACAGGCTTGTTTAGTATTGTTGGTTAGATTGGTTTGGGTTTGACTTTTGGGGTTGGTTTTTTTGGGTGGTTTTGTTGTTTTTTGTTTTAGTTTGGTTTTGGGGGTTTTGTTTCATTTTGTTTGGGGGTGTGTTTTTCTGTTTTCTGTCTGTCTTTCTGTCTGTCTTTATTTCTTGTATTCCCTGTGGGTCCATTATCAGTGATTAGCTATATACAGCCAGGCTTTGACCAGCACTTAACTCTACTGTTCCTTTGAGAACACCAAAGCGTTTCATATTCTTCATTAATTATAAAAGGAAGTATTTGTTTGTCTTCCTTAGGAGATGAAATGCAATCTGCTCATAAAATTTTCATGAAAGTGATAGCTTAGGCCAGCAAGACTAATACACTAGCAGTTCTTGTCTGGAGTCACAGTGAGACCCAGTGTCAGTCAGACCTTACTCCCAAGAACTGAAATACAGATGAGTTTAGGTCTTTGATGGGTAGGGCTGCTCTAATTTCATAGAGTCACAGAATGTCAGGTTGGAAGGGACCCCAAGGATCATCTGGTCCAACCTTTCTAGATATAGTATAGTTGAAATGAGATGGCCCAGCACCCTGTCAAGCTGAGTTTTAGAACTGTCCAATGTAGGGGAATCCACTGCTTCCCCTGGGAGATGATCCCAATGTCTGACTGTTCTCATGGTCAAAAAGTGTCCTCTGGATCCCAATGGGAATCTCCCCAGCAGTAACTTGTACCCATCACCTCTTGTCTTTTCCATGGGACTCTTTGTAAAAAGGGAATCTTCATCCTCCTGGTAGCCACCCTTTATGTACTGGTACATGGTAATAAGGTCTCCCCTAAGCCTTCTCTTCTCAAGGCTGAACAAACCCAGTTCTCAGCCTTGCCTCACATGGCAGCTCTGTCACTCCTCTGATCATTCTTGTGGCCCTTCTCTGGACACTTTCCAGCCCGTTCACATCTGGTTTTGTATAGCAGGGACCAACACTGAATTTGCTGCAGATCAACTGGAAATTTGTCAGAGCCAATGTTCAAAACACTACTTTGTAGAGAGTGCTTTATTGAAGCTCAAACTGCAGGTTTGATCCTAAAAAGTCTGCTCTCCTGTTAACATAGGGAATCAGATTCTGCAGTGTACAAGTACCAGGTAGTTAATCTGAAACGTGTTACGGTCTTGTTTGCCCACTGTTGTGTACAATGACTCATTTGTGTGCTAAAGAAAGTGTAAAAGTTGCTTTTGGGAATTGACCTGTGGGAAGCAGAGAGAATCACCTAATTCATCCCAACAGACAGTACAGGAATTTTTACCCTGCTTCATATTGCACCTAGGACTGATCTGGAGGAGTTTAAGCTGCAAGGATGAGTCTCCTAATAAGGCATAAGGGGGTTTTGCCCCTTTGCTAGGAAGATTGCTTTGTAAGACAAAAAAATATTACAGGATCACAGAATGGTGTCAGTTGAAAGTGACCTCTGGAGATCATCTAGTCCAACCTCCCTGCTAAAGCAGGGTCACCCACAGCAGGTTGCCCAGGATCACAGTGGGTTTGGAATCTCTCCAGAGAAGGAGACTCCACAATCTCTCTGGGCAGCCTACTCCAACACCCTCATAGCAAAGAAGTGAAAATTCCTATGTTTCAGTTTTCTGCCCATTGCCCCTTGTCCTGTCACTGGGCATCACTGAAAAGATTGTGACCCCATCCTCTTGCCACCCACCCTTTAGCTATTGATTAGCATTGAGAAGATCCCCTCTCACTCTGCTCTTCTCCAGGCTAAACAGCCCCAGATCTCTCAGCCTCTCCTCCTCACAGAGATGCTCCAGTCCCCTCAGCATCTTTGTGGCCTCTGCTGCCTCTGTGGAACTGAGGAGCCCAGAACAGGACACAATGCTCCAGATGTGGCTTCCCTAGGGTAGAGTAGAGGGGAGGAGAACATCCACCCACCTGCTGACCATGCTGTCCTTAATGTACCCCAGGATACCATTGACTTTCTTGGCCATAAGAGTACACTGCTGGCTCAGGACAGTGAGGCACAGCAGAGACATTCAGTCTAATTTTCTTTGCATAAACAGGGAAGCTAAGTGAAGGTACAAGCCCATTCATAAAACTCCATTTCCTCCTCTCCTTAAGAGTGCCCTCAGGAAAGCTCTCCCACAGAAGTAAATGAAAGGGCTAATACCATGACTGTACTGTCAGCTCTGCTGTCTGGTGTTGAGAAGTTGCACTGACCCAGTTCACTCAACTTGGAGTGTTCAGTGATTTTTTTCCCCCAACACCACCATTGTTCATTGTTGTCATTCCCATTGTTCACTCCAAAATTCATGCTTTTTATTACAGAAACATCCAACAACTCTTTCTTCTATAATCCTCGCTTACTTTGCCACAGTCACAGGTGTTTGTGTGCAGAAGGGCTGTTCAGAGGACAGTAGAGCTGCTGCTAAGCCACTGTTTCAGAGGGTTTTTTAGTTGATACTAATTTCATCTTGAAATTAAATGACACAGTTGGAAAGCTTTCATACCAAAAATGTAAAAACACAGGTTTTGTGTTTTCTATTGTTTCTATGCATCTCTGTCTCTCAGCAGAACTCACCAATAGCTGTCAGTAACAATACTTGAGATTCATTAAAAAAATCTTTTTGATCTAACAGAATACACCTGAAAAAAATTTTTATAATGTTCCAAATAGTACTAAATGCATTAGAGAATTTTTTTGTCATTTACAAAGGTTTTTTTCCTTTGTTCCTGTCCCTCCCAGCTGAGCAGGCTGCAAAGGACTGAAGTGAAATTAGCCCTAATTTCATAGAATCAAAGAATCATAGAATCATTTCAACTGGAAAAGACCTTTAAGGTCATCAAATCCAACCATTATCTAATTCTACCAAGTCTGGTGCTAAACCATGTCCCTCAGCACCACATCTCTGCCTCTCTGAAACACCTCCAGAGATGGGCATTCAGACACCTCCATGGGGAGCCTATTCCAGTCTTTGAGAACCCTTTCAGTCAAGAAATTTCTTCTAATATCCAGCCTAAACTTCCCCTGATGCAATCTAAGACCTATTCCTCTCATCCTATCACTTGTTATTAGGGAGAAGAGGTGAGCACCCACCTCACTCCCACATCCTTTCAGGGACTTGTAGAGAGCCAGAAGGTCTCTCCTCAGCCACCTCTTCTCCAGACTAAAGAACTTTAGTTGCCTCTGCCACTCCTCAGAAGAGCTGCCCTCCAGTCCCTTCACAACCTTTTTCCACCAAATCCCTAAGCTACATAGCTGTTCTGGTAGTTTAAGAATTGCTGCATAGGAATATTTTTTTCCAATATCCTTTAAGTCACCCCCAAAAAATGACTGACTCTATGATGTGAAGACTCCTATTTCCATATAGACAGAAAAATGGCCACGTTCAGGATATACTTGTAAGAGTCTAATGTCACTAAAATTTTAGGCAGTAGTGATTGATCTTTATGAACAAGGTAATTAAGATTTTGTGGTCAGGTAAGTGTGGGCCTGGGCTCTACACTTAAGCTGAGGATAGTGGGATTTTAAAGAACTCTCTCAACAGAGTGATATTAAGCAGTCCTCCCTCAGAATCTGCTCTCAAATACCTAGGAAAGCAGGAGCCAGTGGAGTTTGCCCCCTTTCTCCATTTCCAGTTTGGACAAGTAGGAAAAGAATAGAGATAGTAATTTAAAAATAATTAAACCCAGGAACTTTCAATGCAAAAGTAGCTTGGTAGCATT
The DNA here is from genome assembly GCF_027791375.1 of Indicator indicator. NCBI lineage: Eukaryota > Metazoa > Chordata > Aves > Piciformes > Indicatoridae > Indicator > Indicator indicator. The sequence goes on from NC_072020.1 coordinate 13,185,412, forward strand.
TGTCATACTGCTTCAGATTTTTCTCTTCTCGTTCTGAATTGCTGTGGTTTACTTATCATGGGAACTCTTCACAGAGCCCCACCCAGCAGGAGAGCAGTGGGATGAGCAGGAAATGGTGACTGGAGTCTACAGGCTGTGATCACAGGTTGGAAGGCACCCCAAGGATCATCTTGTCCAACCTCTTAATGATCCACAGATTCATAGCATGGCTTGGGCCAGAAGGGACCTTAAAGATCACCCAGTTCCAACCCCCAGCTAGGGGCAGGGTCACCTTCCACTAGATCAAGCTGCTCAAGACCTCATCCAGCCTGGCCTTAAACACCTCCAAAGAGGGGATATCCATGACCTTCCTAGGCACCCCATTCCAGTGTCTCACCACCCTCACTCTAAAGAATTTCTTCCTAATACCCCATCTAAATCTGCCCTTCTCAAGCTTTAATCCCTTGCCCCTCATCCTATCATTACAAGTCCTTGTAAAATGTCCCTCCCCATCTTTCTTGTTGTCCCCTTCAGGTACTAGAAGGCCACTCTAAGGTCTTCCCAGATGCTTCAGTTCTCCAGGCTGAACAGCTCCTACTCTCGCAGCCTGTCCCTATAGGGGAGGTGCTCCAGCCCTCTGATGCATAGATTCACAGAATCTATGATGATGTTCAGCTTTGATGCAGGGCTGTGTAATGAAGTTGTTTACTCCTGCTACATCATTTCTGTGCACATCTTGAGAGTTTCTCCTGCCATCTGCTCCCTTCAGGAAGGGGAATGTCACTCTTGGCTGCACATTAGTTTCTACTATCAGGAGTCAAGCAATTAGTTTCTCTACTTAGAGTCTGCTCTGTATAATAAGGAGTGCTCTGTAATTTCAAACCATAGCTGTAGTTTCACCTGACCAGCAGAGCTGACCTAATTTGAAGAAATGATCTAGAGAACTTGCTTTTGCTTCCCTCTGTGTTACGGTACTGTGGAGAAACAGCTGAGTATGTTCACTTGGATCTACTTTCTCAAAGTCCTAAGGTGTCAGTGAGTGTTTGCTCTCTTTGCAAGCTCAGCTCTTGTGTGCCTGGCTACAAAACAGAATGAGGAAGAAGTTCTAATTCACATCCTATCTTTTATTTTCTTCTCTCAATCTTCTGCTTTTAATCAGTATCTTGATTGTGTGAGGTTTTATACCTTGTGATCAACAAATCAGTTGTTTTGGTTGCCTCTCTAATTACTATTTATATGACAACATGACTGGTCTTCATAATGAGTCTCTCAAAATTGTGGACATGGAATCATACAATCATTAAGGTTGGAAAGACCTCTAAGGTCATCAAGTCCAACCATCAGCCCAACACCACCATGCCCACTAAACCATGCCCCAGAATGCCATGTCTGCACATTTCTGGAAGGCAGAAAGGTCACAGCAGCCTTGCAACGTGTTAGTTGTAGGCTGAACAAACTCAGTTTCTAACATTTCACTGGTTTCATCCATTGTTTGTTGGTGACCTGTGATCACTCCCTCCCTGTGTTCTTTGGATCAGATCTAACAAGCCTCCTCCTTTGTGGTGTGGTGCATTTTAACTCTGACTCACCTGCTCAGTAAAAAGCTTAGTGACAAAATCTTGCTTCCAAAGGCTTGCATGGGACACTCATGGTAGGGCATGGCAAAATGAGATTTGCCTTTTACTTTGTGCTTCTCAGTACTGCTCTCTAGCTGAACTCTCCCTGGATGGCTTTGGTTTTCCCCTCCCTGTACCAAACAGGCTCATTTCTCTGCCCACACCCACTTCCTGGACCACATTTCTACTTTAGCAAGGACATTTTGCATTTTAATTGTGTGAATTTGCAAAAGGCTTTTATGTGGGATCCATTGTAAAAACTCTGGGAGAGGCAGATGCAAAATCACACCTACTATAATGAAGCAAAATTACCATTCATTCTGCTACATCCACAGCATCTGTCATCTTTAACAGCTAATTATGGTCTGTTTATCCAGTCTCATCTCCCCTTCCCATTCACTGAGTGCTGCTGAATTGCATCTGGCTCTGGTAATAACCATGATGATGGTGCCGGATGGTGGTAGGTCTCCTACTGCATTTTTGTGGTCATGTAAAGTTCCATATGTCATTAAAATGATGGCCAAAATGTGAATTTTGCCTGCAGTCAATCTTGAATCACCCTTTTACGTGCTGAAAAGTTCCTCTAATTCCACTTAAAGCATTTAAAGAGAGCAGGCAGATGAGAGGAGAGCAGTAGATGTTGCCTGCCTCAGCTTCAGCAAGGCTCTTGATGCTGTCTCCCATAACAACCTCATAGGTAAGCTTAGGAAGTGTAGGTTACATGAGTGGGCAGTGAGGTGGATTAGGAACTGGCTGAAGGACAGAGCTCAGAGGGTTGTGATAAGCTGTGCAGGGTGTAATTGGAGGCCTGTAGCTAGTGGTGTTCCCTTGGGGTCAGAACTGGGTCTAGTCTGGTTCAACAACATCAATGACCAGAATGAAGGGATGGACTGTACACACAGCAAGTTTGTTGATGATACCAAACTGGGAGCAGTGGCTGACACATCGTTGGCCTCTGCTGCCTTTCAGCAAAACCTGGAGAGGCTGGAGAGATGGGTCAAGGGAAACCTATGCTCACAGAATCACAGAATGGCTTAGGTTGGAAGGGACCTCAGAGAGCATCTACTCCGTGGGCAGGGACGTCTCTCAGCTAGACTTGTTTGCTCATGCCCTCATCCATCCTGCCTTGAACACCTCCAGGGAGGGGGCATCCACAGCCTCTCTGGGCAGCCTGTTCCAGAGTGCCACCACCCTCGTACTGAAGAAGTTCTTCCTAAGATCTAGTCAAAGACTACTATCCCTGAGCTTAAAACCATTCCCCCTTGTCCTGTTGCTTGACATCCTTATGAAGAGTCCTTCTCCAGCCTTCCTGTAGGATCCCTTCAGGTATTGGAAGGCAGCACTAAGGTCCCACCAGATTCTTCTCTTCTCTGGGCTGAACAACCCCAGCTCCCTGAGCCTGTCCTCATGGCAGAGGTGCTCCAGCCATTGGATCATCTTTGTGGCCCTCCTCTGGATGCCCTCTGACAACCCTGTGTCCTTCTTATGATGGGGACACCAGAACTGGATGCAGTATTCGAGGTGAGGTCTCACAAGAGCAGAGTACAGGGAAAGAATCACCTCTCTTGACCTGCTGGCCACACTCACTGTAGCTCAGGACTCAGTTACCTTCTGGGCTGTATGAGTACACTGCTGGCTCATGCTGAGCTTCTCATCAATCAACATCTCCAAGTCTTTTTCTTCAGGTCTAGTCTCAATCCACTCTGCACCCAGCCTGTATTTGTGCCTGGGATTGGCCTGACCCAGATGCAGGAGCTTGCACTGTGACTTGTTGAACCTCATGCACTATGGTGACTAGTGGAAGCAACTTTGAACAGAGGCAGTCCTAGCAGTAGCTCTCAGACAAGATCAAGGCTGTAGTTTCATGTCATGCCTCACATTGTTCATATCCTGACATGTACTTCAGTGGCTGTTGAACATCTTCCATCTGCTAGGAATCCATTGTAGCATAGCTGTTGTGATATGGCAGCTGGGGAGCAATCATACTGCCATGAACAGCAGGTTCCCTTTTCCTTCATGCTTCACTAGTGCTTTGGTCCTTGAAACAACCTTTTAAAAGAATGTAAAATAGACTCTTCATTTGGAATGGAACGGAAGGGGAGACTACAACCATTGCTGTCTTTAAGATTTTTGATGTGGGAACATAGGAGAGCAATTTCAAACCAAGGGGCAAGTGGCAGGGCCTGCTTGTGGTGCTGCTTTATTTATTGGTCAGGGACCTTCATTTGGTTGTGAAAGGCAGAGAGCAATTCCATGCAGTTTGGTAAGCTGATGCCTTTCTATGTCATGTTCTTTTATTTTAGGATTTTCCTTGAGCTGCAGGGAGGACAGGTTTAAAGTTAGGAGTTGTTTTCCCACTGCCAGCCCTTTCCATTCATAGAATAGTTTGAGTTGGAAGGGAACCTGTAGATCATCTAGTTCCAAGCCCCCTGCCATAGGCAGGGACACTTCCACTAGCCAGGTTGTTCAAGGCCTCATTCAGCCTGGCCTTGAACACCTCCAGGGAAGGGGTATCCATGACATCCCTGGGAAACCTGTTCCAGTGTCTCACCACCCTTAATTTCAGCATTGCATTGATATTATCAGGGACTCTGGGGGAAGTGTAAGAAAGATTCATGGTCCTGCACATCAAGGTCCTTTGGAGCAAAATCCACTGATACAGAACCAGGTATCTATTTGTCTATTACATTTTTTTAGCCTGGTTTGTGTCAGAGAGGTGGAGAAATGCTGTTTTCAGAAGCCAGAGCACCAACAAATATCCAAGGCAGAAGTGCTGCTGGCAAAAACTGCTGGCCAGGTCCCTTCCACTGAGCCGTAAGAAGCACTCTCTTGTTTGTCCCACAGGCCACCAGCCAACAAAGTAGCTGCTCAACACACAGCTGCTTTGCCTCTTCCCCAGAGTAGGTACACAGAAGGCTACTCTAGCCCCAAACTTCTCTTCAGGCCACATGGCAAGCTGAGGCTATTCATTCTTCTGTGCAGCTGCCTTGCAGTACAAAAGGACCTTTATTATGGGTTTCACTCCATGCCAGCAGAGAGCCAGTTGAGTCCCCTTAGCCAGCTTTTAGGCACAGTGAATACATCATTGGTCTGGAAAGGCAACTGATTACTTTAATGCAATATCACAGAATCATAGAATGATTTGGGTTGGAAGGGACCTTAAAGATCATCTAGTTCTAACCACCCTGCCATGGGCTGGGACACCTCCTACTACACCAGCTTGCTCAAGGCCTCATCCAACCTGGCTTTGAGCACTTCCAGGCTTGGAATCCCCACAACTTCTCTGGGCAACCTGTTCCAGTGCCTCACCACTGTCATGGGGACGAATTTCTTCCTAATGTCTCATCTAAATCCAGCTTCTTCCAGTTTGAAGCCATCATCCCTTGTCCTGTCACTCCATGCCTTTGTCAAAAGTCCCTTTCCATCACTACTGTATCCCCCTTCAAATACTGGAAAGATGTGGCTTCAAGCAAGGAAGATACAGCTGTTTTTAAATACTCACCTAAGAAGTATCTCATAGCCTTGGTTATTTCACTGTCTCCCATTAAGTGCTTTTTACATTTTCTGTATTTCAAAATCAATGCCCTAGTCCAGTGGCAGTGAAGGAAATGATGCAACCACTCACCTAGCTCCCTGGGCTCACTTAGTCACTGAAGAGCCTATTTGTTACGTCTGACTACAAAAAAAATGCTGATGATAGGTTTAATTCATGAAATTGCCTCTGAAAAGTCTCTGTGATGTTTTCTGGAAGATAAAACCAAGTCTGACACCCAAATTCTGCTTTAAATCTGTGCTGATTCCTTCATTGAGCCCCAATACAAGGAGTTTCTCCTTTTCAGTTGGCTGGCAGATGAGTGCTAGTATATCTGGCTGTGTTTCCTCTCCTCATTGGAAACACAGGCTTTCCTGACTGCCATGCCTGGGCTCCTCCAACAACTGGTCTTGCATCTCTAAACACCCTGGAGATGCTGAAAAGAGGCAGATGTGGTGCTGAGGGACATGGTTTAGCAGCAGCCTTTATGGAGTTAGATAATGGTTGGATTTAATGATTTTAAAGGTCTTTCCCAACCACAATGATTCTCTGATTCTATCTCAGTTCCAAAGCACCTCCAGCAGCAGCTAAATTATCACATTGGTCTTTCTCCTAGACTAGCAAAGCTTCTGGCATGTGTTCCTTTGGGTAGCTGCTCAACACAATGACCAACAGAACATGCAGCCCCTCACTTGCCTTGAGCTGTGCAGCAGCAAAAAGGTTAGAATCACAGAAACACAGAATGTTTTGAGCTGGAAGGGACCTTAAAAGTTCCAACTCCCTGCCATGGGCAGGGCACAACTCCTGCTAGATCAGGTTGCTCCAGGCCCCATCCAGCCTACCTTTCAACCCTTCCAGGGATAGCTGGTTTTCTTCCAAAGAACTTGCAGTTGTACCCAGTAGTGATCACAAAACCCTGGACACTTGGGAAGCCTTTCAGTGACAGAGGCAAAAATCTCTGTGACAATAATATGTATGATGACACAGGTTTGAAATCCGGGGGTTTGTTTGGGAGACTGAATTGATGTTAGTGTAACAAAATGACCTTCTGTGTCAATGGCAGTGCTTGCCAAGAAGACTTCTTATGCTTTAATTTTAGGAGGAAGCAAAAAGTTCTGAGGGTTTAGATAATACTGAAAGATTCTCTTCATTTTTCTCTTCTTTAGACAAGTATCTAGGGATCACAACTGCCTTGAAATCCTCTCTGAGGATGTTGTAAGCAAACTGCTGTGTGAAGTTTCACTGCTCTGACCACCTGAATCTTTTCATTCCCTATTTACAGCCAGCGCTGATTTCCCATACAACGGTCAAGCTATAGGAGATGGAGTTAACAGAAACTCTGCCATTATTGGAGGTAGGTCTTCTCAGATACTTTGTGGTATGACTGTGATGGTTGAATTGCTGTTGATAACATGTTCAAGTGATTTGCTAGGAGGTGACCATGGGAAAACTGTACCTGAACAAAGTTAGAGAGAAATTTGTGTACGTCTATTGGGGCCCGTTGTCCTAGTGAAGTGGGTGGGTCTCACTATGTTTGTCCCTCAGATTCAGTGGCAACCAAATCAAAATACTGATGGTCATAACCCGGAGGTTAAGCATAGAAACATAGAATTATAGAATGGTAGAGGTTGGAGGGGACCTCTGGAGTTCATCAAGTCCAAGTCCCTTGCCAAAGCAGGATCACCTAGGCCAGGTAATAGAATCACTGTCGTGTCACCATGACAGTGCTGACCCCCAAACAGACCGCTGCAACTGAGGATAGGTCTGATGATAAAGCTGTCACATCTTTATGTGAAACCAGTGCCTCATGGGTGGAATGAGACAACAGGCAGCCAAGCCAGTTTTCAAGGACATGTTGAGAGACTATGGTAGATCTATATTGCCATTGCCTGGGAAATATACATCACAAACTTCATCCTCAAAGAGCTGCCCCGGCTGTGAAACACCACCACATCCCCACCACAGCTGAGAGAGCTCAGCACCCTCTGCCTCACAGTCAGCAAAGCTCACCTCTCTAAGTAGATACTAATGTTGAAGTTCACCTATGGGATGGAGGTTACTAGCAGACTCTACTCAGTGACAGTTTGCATGCCACAAAAACTATATATTAATATTAGAGTAGTGTAAATCAAGTAGGTGCGGTGATGTTTAACTGCCCAGGTAGCTATGACTCAGCTGTGGGATTGTTTCTTTGTTTCAAAATCCATAGGAGCTCTCCTTGCTAGTGGCATCTTTTCTTTCCTGCTCTGCATAGGTGTCATCGCAGTGGTGATCTTCACCATCCTCTGCACCTTGGTGTTCCTGATTCGCTACATGTTCCGTCACAAGGGAACCTACCACACCAACGAGGCCAAAGGGGCAGAGTCAGCGGAGAGCGCCGACGCTGCTATCATGAACAATGACCCCAATTTCACGGAGACCATCGACGAGAGCAAGAAGGAGTGGCTTATCTAAGCCCACAGGGACGGGGCCTGGGGTGGGATATGAGCTGGGCCAGGGTGGGACTGGGCTGACTCTTGCAGCGGGGAGAGAATACTCTGCATCGGACATTTGAGCACACGTACGGTAAAAAGATCAGCACAACAGGAGGAGCAAGTGGCAGGAAAACACCACCGAGACTGGAGGAAGAAACAAAAAAAGAATATCTCAAGCATTTAAAAACAACACTTTTTAATATTTATTTACAGCAGTTTGCCCCTTCCCATATCCCAACAACAAACTACAACAAAGAGCAGTTTTGCAGCTTCAGCTTTGGTTAAGATTTTCAGTAATAGCTGTCTATTTCTGTGTGTGTTTAGAGGTGTTCTGGATACCTGCAACAAGACACTGGGCTGGTTTTTTAGATTTTTAAAAATGTGGGTAATTCTACCATGAGAGCAAGAGGCTGACCTTTCATTCCACAGTTGTGTTCCTTTATGGCTAGCCACTTCTCTACAGGCTGTCCTCAGCCTTGACCATATCACCAGTTTGGTGGCACTGAAGTGGGGACTCGGGGCTGGGGGTGGGACAGGAGGGTGAGGATTAATGCAAATCTTACTCACCAGTTTTTCAATGTGTCATCAGCCCATGCCAACCCTGGCAGGATCCATCTTCTTGACCTAGGCACTTTGTGGATTGTGTACAATTCTCATTAGCAATGTAAAAATGGTGTTATTACTGCTACTACCAGAGAGGAAAGCACAGGAAGCTTTGGAAGTTTTTTTAATCATTATTAGTAGTATTTTTGTTAGTCTCTGTTGGGGGAATGATGCTGTGTGAGTCTGTAGTCCTGGTCTGTTCCTGTGTCTTTGGCTATGGCACTGGTAACCTGAGGCACTCAGCTCTGCCTCTGGCATTTTGAACAACCTGGTCTAGCAGGAGGTGTCCTGCCCATGGTAGAGGGTTGGAAGCAGATGATCCTTAAGGTCCCTTCCAACTCAAACTATCCTATGATTTTATGATTCTATGATTTTGGCATATACTGTACTTAGGCATAAGCATCATAGTAGGGAATTAGTCAGACTTTGTTTGCTTCTGTTTCTTTTTTAGTGTGCTGTTTCAGAAATATTATTACAGCTCTAGTTAATGTGTTTGAACCCATGGGCTTCACTTTCGCCCCAACTCTAGCATAGCAATTTCTTCTTTAAACCCTTTTTTTCAGTCCCTTTTCAAGGAAAGGCTCTGCTGGCAGCATTCCCACAGGCAGGAAGGTGAGGTGAAGGGGGCTGGGAAACTCTGCCCAGGGAGCACACAAGGAACGCACAGTGGAGAGTTACTTCTCAACACACAGGTTTACCTTAACTCTTTTTGTGGGTTTGTAAGGCGTTTTTAAGAAGAGGAAGGCCAATGCCGAGTGCAGCGTTGCACCCCACGTCCCCTTTCAGACCAGAGAAGTCACAGGCTCACCCAAGAAGCAGGCAGGCAGCCTGTAGGGAAGGCAAAAGGATAACCCAAAACCCCAATAGCTTTTGATGGCAATAACAGAGATCAGCTTTCTCTCCATAGAGGGCCATGGCCCTCCAGTGGTGTGATTTGACAGGAATTTAAGGCCTTCATGAGCAGGTTTTGTGGTGGAACAGGATGAAGGAATGAATGTACTGCAGGGCATTTGCTACAAGCTAAAAAAAACAATAATGAGAATTTCCCATTAAAGGTATTTATGTTTATCCCAGATTTGCTTTATCTTTAATATCACTGTGTTTAGTATGCACAGATGTAATCCAGTTTTTTGTACAGGAAAGATTCAGTTGTCACCCAAGCCTGCAATCTGCTACCCTGAGCAGTACTGGCATCTTTCGTTTCCTTATCTTTTTGGTTGCATCTATCATTGATTGAGTCGATGATTTAAAAAGGGACAGAAAAATAATCATGGAGGGAGAAGCAAATATTGGAGTCTTACACCAGACAAGAAATTTTAAAGCACAATTTGTCAGCCAGACAGGGCCAGATAGTTTGAGGTTTGAGGATGGTAGCCTAAAGCCCTCTTCTGGATTCATTGAACATAGACATCAGAGCAAACCAAGATCACTGATTTCTTCTGATTATGGGTTTTGAATTAGAATACAAAAAAAAAAGAAAAAAAAAAAAAAAAAGACTGTTTCTCAGGTAACATTATGTGGCAGAGGGGTTCAGGTAGGGATAAAAATGACCTCTGTCACTCTCATGCTCTGCAGTCTTTTGCTTTGCCTCCAGTATGAACCTCTCCCTCTCTTGTGTTTGATCAAGTGGATGAGTCTTTATTCTTGGTTAATGGTGGGTGTAAGATAAGTGTCCACTCCCTGGAGACTGTCAGCGTGGGATGGATCTAGCCCTCACCACTCATACATAGCAAACACAGATGTCTTTGTAGGACTGCAGAGGCATTCTTCTGTCTGTTGCTAGGTTATGTTTCATTTGATTTTAATGGTATTTTAATCCACTCTGAAAAACTTCCTTGCCTGCAACTTCAAGTTACCATGAGAAATGACTGTAGCATCATTTGCTTGGACCGGGATTGGCTCTGCAGCAAAAAAGTTCCTTAATAATCTGAACTTCATCTCCCACAACCCTGCAAACAAGAAGTGCTGGAAAATGACCTCTGACCATTGTACAAGCAATAGTTGTAGAGTCTTAACTCTGAAAAAACAGGTTTTACATATCAGAAATCAAGCTGCAAGCATCTGCAGCTCTCCACTGATGGGACAGTGTGGACCTCTTTATGTGAAGTTCATTAGTGCTGTGTTGTAATGTTGGTAATCTTCAATCTTCTCAATCCTTTGTGGTGCAGTCACTTTCATCACACTAGAAACTCTTTTAATTATTAGAATTCTTGTTTCTTATTAAACTGGACCTTAGACATGATGTTGTGGACTAGCAGCTAGTCTCTTCATAGGGAGATTCTCCTCCCCCTCTACTGTGCCCTAGGGAGGCCACACCTGGAATATTGTGTCCAGTTTTGGGCTCCTTGGAGTCCAGTGGAGGGAACTGGAGCATCTCTCTGAGAAGAGGCTGAGAGACCTGGGGCTGTCTAGCTTGGAGAAAGGAAGCCAGAGAGATCTTCTCAATGCTCATCAATAGATAAAGGGTAGGGGGCAAAAGGATGGGGCCAGACTCTTCAGTGATGCCCAGTGACAGGACAAGGGGCAATGGGCACAAACTTGAAAAGAGGAGATTCCACCTAAACATGAGGAAAACACTTCCCTGCTGTGAGGGAGCTGGAGCCCTGGAGCAGGCTGCCTAGAGAGGTTGTGGAGTCTCCTTCTCTGGAGAGATTTCAAACCCACCTGGGCATTATGAAGCTGCTGTGGGTGACCCTGCTTTAGCAGGGGGGTTGGACTAGATGGTCTCCAGAGATCTCTTCCAACCCCACCATGCGGGGATTCTGTGATTTGTTGACTGCAGGTGAATTCTGCCTGTCTGCTTTGTATTTCGTTTTTGAGAGCAGCTCAGTGAGCACAGGCAGTGCTCGCCCAGCAGTGAAGCAGGAGCAGGCCCAGAGAAGGAGCTTGTGTGTTTTGCTAGCACTGTATCTCTTCTGAGGACTTCTTCCCCTATGAACTCTTATTGAAGGTTGAAACAATGTCCCTAGTTTACATCACCCACTCTTATTGGTGCCAAAACTCCATGTTGTTTAACAGGTACTATCCATGTGCCTGTAGTGGGACAATCTGTGGGGAGGGCAGAGTAGCTCCTCCTTTTATAATGCTCTCTACTGTCCCCAAAGAATATTAATCAGTCTTTTAGGACCTCTTTTTAGCTGTCTCACCTATTTGAACTGTGCAGAAAAATGTAGCTTCTTTTACTGGTTGGGGAAACAAAATGTCCCAGTTGTGTTTATAAGAGACAAAACTGGTACCAGCAATGGCGAAAGCAAGACTGGACTGGAGACTGGTGCTCTAGGTGTTAATGAAATAATATGAAATAATGTAAACAAGATTTCAAATTCTCATTCACAGCACATGCAGACCACCAGGTAATGAGTTCTGAAGCTCCAAAGAGCCAAAACAGCGGACAACTAATTTTGATGTCAGCCCAGCCTCCAGAGGAAACCTGGAACTCAGTCTGGCAGCTTTGAATCAAGTCTTTCACACCCTGCATATTCCATTTTTACTGACAGAAAATTCAGATGCATTAAATGGAACTGCTAGAGTGGGTGCAGAGGAGGCCATGAAAATGGTCAGAGGGCTGGATCACCTCTGCTATGATGACAGGCTGAGAGAGTTGGGATCATTCTGCCTGGAGAGGAAGGGGCTCCAGGGAGACCTTCTAGCAGCCTTCCAGTATTTGAAAAGTCTACAGGAGAGCTGGAGAGGGACTTTTGATGAAAGCACAGTGACAGGATGATGTGTAATGGCTTCAGATTGGAAGAAGCTTAGTTTAGGTGAGATGTGAGGAAGAAATTCCTCCCCACGAGGAAGGTGAGGCACTGGAACAGGTTGCCCTGAGAAGTTGTGGAAGCTCCAAGCCTGGAAGTGTTCAAAGGCAGGCTGGATGAACCTTGAGCTACTGGTCTAGTAGGAGGTGTCCCTGTCCATGGTAGGGAGTTGGAACAAGATGATCTTTAAGGTCCCTTCCAACCCAAACCATTCTATGATTCTATGATAAATAAGACTCTATGTTTAATTAGTACTGGAGCCTTTCTGCTGTTTTTTTTTTCTTAAATGTTACCAACACCTTTTACATCTCTTCGAGCAGTGACCACCCGAAAGCTATGGCAGCATATTAGTATCATGACTGAAGCAGCATGATGCATATGAAAGTATGGTCATCATCAATATTTCAGTAAGACTGCCAAAGCAGTAGTGTATATGTGCAAGTTGATTGTAGTGGCAAGAATTCAGTTTAAGACTCTAGTAAGTAATTACATTTTAGTTAAAACAATGCCCTTTGGTGGTACCTCATTTCCAGGGTCTCTGTTGAAGTGTGGAGCTATCCTAGTTTGAGAACCAATAAGCTTTTAATATGGTTTCTTCCTTGAAGAATTTTACATTGCAGCAAGCATGGTGATCCTGAAAGGGTGTCATCTGTGAGAAGCAGAACCTAAATTGTGGTAATCAGGTTTCCTTACCTAGGGAAATGAAACAGCAACCCTGCCCTCTAAAAGCCACAGCACATACACTAGAATGAAAGAGGGACATGTATGGACACCCACTATCTTCTGAGAGTGTCTTTGCTTTTAACTCAAGTTCTGTTAATGGTTTTGCATTGGTAGAGTTACAGCCTTGGTAGAGTTACAGAATGGTCAGATTCAGTATTATTAAAAGTCTTTTCCAACCAAAATGATTCTGTGGTTGTATAATGAAAAAGAAATTCTAAACAGTTTTATTAACTCTAACAGTGTTTCCTCATGCTTTCTATGTTCTGGTCACTGTCAGTATTTTTTTGCCTTCTCTAGTGACAAGGAAATCAATTTGGAAAGTCCAGAATTTGAAATTTGGAAAGGCGTTTGTTTTGGGTAATAGTTCTTAAACCTTTCTATCTATCCAATGGAAGTGTTTAGAACAATCAGTATTTTTGCTTTCTTACACCCAATAGTGACTTATTTACACCCTTTCACTTTCTCTGTTCTGAACTTTGCAAGGAAAAATTAAAAAGACAGTTTCAAACCATCACAGCCTTTTAAGAAGAGACTTCATAGTACATGAAAAAAAGGACTTCAGGACACAGTTATTTGTAGGAAGAGAGGGTGCTAAAACCAGGGAGGCTTTACTGTAGTGCAGGCATGTTGGTCCTGCATCACACAGGCCTGATTACCTGCTACAGAGGAGAATCTTAGGCAATGAGGTGGGCTGAGAGTTTGAGAGTGGGGCTTGGGTAGAAGTGAAATGACTGCTTTTCAGAGGTTTTCCCCTTTCTCATCACTTTGCACATAGCAGCAGGCAGTCTGCCATCAGTTCTGCTCACGTTTATTGCTGCAGGCTCAGTTGGTATTGCTGACTTCACAAGAGTTGCACATCACACATTGGTTGAGTGTGGGTGGTTTGCCTTCCTTTCCTACCATAGCTCTGCCCTTACCTTGATGAAGATGAGCCTTATATTGAAGTCACCCAGAAAAAAACATGCCCAGCTCAACAGACTTGTATCTGCCCCTTTAAGTGTACAACCCTATCAGCTCTAAAAAGCTTTTCTGATGTGGAACATCTTATAAAAGCCCTATGTTAAGGGCACTTGAATGGGAGAGTGTGAAATCTTAAGATGCAGAAGCAGCAGTGCAACAACCACCTGAGTCAGAGGGGCTCTGCTTGTCCCAACCTCTTGCTCTGTCTACTGTGTGAATTGCCTTAACTAGCAACCCAAAGCCCTGTCCCAAAGCCCTGTCCCTATCTAAGACCTTAACTCTGCAGAATATAATAGTGGCAAAGCCTTGTTGTGATGCCTTCTGACTATGTTTTAGACTGTTCATCAGCACTGGTTGTTGTAACCTCTAGAAGGAGACTCATGCTTTCTACAGGGGTATTTTCCCTTTATATAGGAAAGCTTTAGAACAAAGACATGGCAGTGAAGGTTCAAGTTGAAAGCCCTTCTGATGCTTGCGCTGTGACACGGAGAGAACCTTTCCTTCTTGCTGTCACCATTTGTGTCCCACTGCAGCTGGAAGTGTGTGGGTGAGTAAACAGTAAGGCTGTTTGGGATTTGATGTCTACAACTTTAGGGTAATTGCTGCTGTAGTGTGGGTGGATAAGATACCAAACCTGCTTCAAATCCATGAGTCTGCGGCACTGGGAAAATCACTCTTGAAACTAAGTGCAATTTTGGAGATAAGCTCAGCCTTTGCCCTACTGTAGTAGGCACACAAAGTGCCTCAAATGAGAGCAGACTTGGGCCTGATTACCAAAAACCACGAACATTTATTTGACCATCCTAAGCACAGTTCTTGTAATACTCCATTAACTCACAATAAGCAGACTTCTTCTTGAAGCACTATGTTCAAAGCCCTGATTATGTCAACAACTTAAGAAGCAGGAGGAAAAGTGGTCAATTTGTGGCTTCTTTACAAAAGAAGTTGTTTTTAAAAGGTCACTTCCTATTAAACAAAAAAGGAAAGTTAGGTATCAACAGGTTCTTTCACAGAGTAAATGTCTCTTTTGATTTACTTTCTATTTTCAAAACACCATGTGAGACAAGCCCAGCATTTATTCCAGGTGATATAAAGCATGATCAGAGCTGCTTCTGTGGAAAGGGGATAAGATGCACTTTGCAAATACACACTGAATCAAGTAACTGATTACATCTCATTCCTTCTGTGATGCAGCAGCTTCCAATAATGTCATCTTGTGCTCCCACTGCAGTTTCTTCCTTATTGGGAAAACCTCTGGAGGAAACAACAAACATAAGAGCATGTACCCTTTGTTTTGCTATAGACTAAAGTTCTTGCTTGTCGTGTAACAGGGTAACAGGGGCAGCAAATGGCAATTTCCTCAGATTTCATAATATTAATTCTCTCTTCTCCAAGGATCAGAGATGGACTCTCACCATATTAATTATTACAATGTAGAGAGATTTCTACTGATCATATTAAAAAGCTGGCATTCTGAATTCTAACAAAGCCCTGATTTATTGAAAACCCATGCCAAGATGGGTACATAACATCTTCTGACAAATAAGAAAACTGGAATGACACTAGAGCAGAAACCGTTTGATGGAGCATTTGGATGCTGAACAATAGCTATACCAGAAACACTTTCTTCTTGCCTTCCCATTAGGGATTTGAGGTAGGTTACAGTGCTGCAACAAGTTAAATATCACCAAGTGTGCAGTGCCTTTTTGTCCAAAATCTCTGAGCTTCTCCCATCTTTCACATGCTTTAAAAGTGGCTGTTGCAAGAACATCGCTGAAGATGTGAAACTTAAGCAAGTTGCTTTAGGCTGTTGGTGAGAGCAGAGAATCACAAGTCCCAAGCTGCTTTTCTGCCTGCTGGTCCCTTCTTTCTTAGAAGATGATTCTCAGATGTGTTGCTGCCTATCCCTGGCCCTTTTCTCCCATCTTACAGAATCACAGAGTGGCCCAGGTTGGCAGGAACCTTGACAGACCCTCCGGTTCAACCTTTTGTGGGCAAGGGAGCCTAAATGAGGTTATCTAGCATCCTGTCTAGCCATGGGTTTTTTTCCACACTGACTCTATTTTCAGAGCAGTTGGCTATCAACAGGCTCTTGTTGAAGATGGACTGAAAAAGTCAATGGAGCAAGTCAACAAACATGTTGAATGAGCCAGAAAGCAATCATTTCAGCTGTCTCATGTAAAGTGGAAGCAGACTTCATCTGGAAAATTTCCAGCCTAAGAGCTTTCCTAGGAGACGCTGTTAGTCATGGCTTTGGTTAGCAAGAGAGCAACCATCCGAGTCTATGTGTTGGGTTTTTAAACTCACATGGAGGAATGGAAGATAAATAAACTTGGCTGAGTAAAGACAAGATAGCCTGTACAACATTAGCATCCCCTGTATGCTAACGTTTGTTCTCTAACCTGCACATCTTCATGCCTGTGGTTTGTGTGTCACTGAAGGAACCTGACCTTGGCACAGTCAGTAAATCATTCACAAGATGGCCCAACAGCCCTGTTGTCTTTGAAATCTCTGCTGGGTGGATGTTCAAACGTAAATCAACGTTTCTCCATCATAAAGCACCAGACATAGCATGAGTAGCTAGTTGTAATTTATTTCTGTTATAAAAACAAGGTCTATCTGCAGAGGTTTCTTGTGGGACTTGCACTAATGAGACCTTTATCCCTGAACATAAACTACTGTAACAGGGTGAGGAAGCAAGCAGAAATCCCCTTTGCTGCACACCCTGAAACACAACACCAAGCCCCTTGGTTATACAGTTCCTGGTCCATGAGTAAGATCTTTGTACTCATGTCAGGTCTCCTCCTTTTCAAATTCTCTACTCACCATTTCAAGGCCAGCATGGAAAGAAACTGGCTGCCAGTTGTGGGGTATCTTTTTTTCCTTTTCTCCCTCTACATTAGAAATGCTCCCTCTCACTGATAAATTCATCACCTTCTACCGTCATCTTTAAACTGCTTCCCAGCAGTGCCTGCTACTTTGACTAAGGTGAACCCTCTCACCCTCCTAAAGTGTGGCTGTTGTAGTGGGCAATCTGTGTGCTGCTGAATTCCTCTCATCTGATACATTGCAGGTGGATTTTATCTGCTACGATCATCAGTGGCTGGAAGTGAAAGTCTGGTTTCTGCCACATCCAGCATTATTGTCCAGCCTGTTTGCATTTGTTCCACAATCACAGCACTGTCTGGCAAAGGGAGCCTGAAGACAAGACAGCTGCACCTGATTCCTTTAAGCACACTCCTTTCTTTTTTCTCCTGGTTCAAATTTTCCCAAGAGGCATCAAGACCAAAATAAATCTCTAGCAAAACACCAGTTTCTATTTTCCACCCCATTGCAACTCTTTCATTGTGTCTGATCTTCTGAAGTTCCAACAGTGAAGGTTATGGGATCACCCACTTGAATAAAGAAGGCTGAGGCATCATTTGGTTCCCATTAACTCTCTGAGGCATTGGGAAATGGTTTTCCACAAACCTCTTCTGCATAGTCAGCCTCACTCACACACTGGTAAGAAGGGTCTTTTCCTTTGCTTTGCTCTTCAGTGGATCAAGACCTATCAGTGGGCTGGGCAGGTGTCACATAAAACATTTTCAGTCCATGCATTGAGCAGCCTGAATCTGTGGAGTTCCTCTGACACAACAACACGATTTAGCACAATATTCCTGAAAGGCTCCAGCTCCTCCACAGTCTTGCTACCCCATCTGACCAGTGCCAAGTAACAAGCCTGCTGGAAATGGTTTCTACTGACTGAATCCTCCATCTGGGTGCCAACCCTAGCTGAGAGTGCTGCATTTCACAGGGATTCCAGAGCTTCCTCCCCACTACAAGAGTGCTTTGGATGTGCTCAGCCTGAAGCTTCTTACTGACATATATAAATAGAGATATAGAGAAAAAAAATAGATATTTTTATGGAGATGTTTTATAAGTGGCCTTTACTTTGTGCATGGTAATTATCGCCAAACTCTTGGTGTTTAGGAGCTCCAATGTGGCTGGTTCTGCAGTTTAGAAAGCAACCAGCTGCCTCTGTTGCAAGGGGGACTTTGGGGTATGGGCTTGGATTTTGATTTTTATTATTCAGCTATAATTTGCATGATTTAGATTTGGGTTTTGTCTTGGTTTTTCTTTTGTTTGTTGGGGGTTTTTTGTTGTTGTTGTTTTCTTTCCTCATCGGTTCTCTGGCAGGGACATATTGGGCTCAAGCAGGAACTCCTTTCTTAGTCCTTGAGAGATGGATTGGAGTCATTGGTGCCACTCAACCACTTCAGAAGCACCTGCCTTGCACAGCCTGTGATGCTGCTCAGTGTGAGTGCTTCAAAACACAGTTTCTGTAGCAAGCTGTTGGGCTTCTCACAGTTCACTGAGGTGCTCCTATTTGTCTATCTTTGCTTGGCAAGACAGCCAGCTAGCAGCAGCTGGGCCATGGCAATCACCTTGGGAGCAGGAAAAGGGGTCAGCAGAGACCAGGACGCAAATTAGAGTTTGGAAGCAGATTCATGAACACTGCAGTAGCAAAAGACTGCCAAAACTGCTACTGGGGCAGGTCATTTTACTTCCTTTTTTCTTTTACTCCTTGTTTTTGTGTGTGCCGCATCAGAGTAATGCATCTCTAGCAGCCAGCCAGATCTCCAGAACCTGGGCTCTTGGTTAGAGGCAGAACTGCTGTTGTGCTTTCTTACGGATCTTGATCCTGCTGCTGTGGAGTGGTCTGTGCCCAGGAAAGGACAAAGGCAAAGCAATTCCAGCCTCTCACCTCTTGCCTCACAACCCAGGTTGAAAGCCAATCCCAGGGTTATGTGCCTACAAAGCTGGCCCAACTTTCCTGGCAGGGGAAACCAAGACCTTGTCTGTTTGCAGTTATTCTAGTCCACAGGTTTCTTTCTTGAGCACAATTTTCCCATGGGAAGCATAACCAGGATATGATGGTTTAGCCTATTTAAACAAAAATGTGTATATTAAACCAAAAAAACAAAACAAAACCCCCTAATCTGAAAGTATAGTGTATCTGAGATTCCTCTGCTAGAGACATTTAGTCTACAGATTTATGGCTACATTTGCTATGTTATGCTTGAATAAACATATAATTCATTGAAATACAGAAGACTGCTAAAAAATTATCTCTTTAAGGAGAATAAACTGTTTGTAAATTTATAAAGACTATAATCTGTTAGGCCTTATTTGAAGTATGTACTGTGGTTTGGTAAAAGTACAACATTAAAAGAGCCTTGCCAGATGAGGAATGGGCTTCTCTTTTTGTGCTGTGTGTGCATGTACAGCTTCTTCTGAATATGTGACAGCTTAGGATCATTGAACTGTTGAGGTTGGAGAGACCTTTGAGATCATCAAGTCCAAATGCTCACCTAGAGCTCATAATCCTTCCACTACTATCACTAAACCACATCCCTCAGCACCACATCCATGTGTCTGTCAAATACCTCCACCTCCCTAGGCAGCCTGTTCCAGCACCTGATAAACCCTTCTGTGAAGAATTTTTCCTAATATTTAACCTGAACCTCCCTTGACACAAATTGAGGTCGTTTCTCTTGTCCTGTCACTTGTTGCTTCTGAGAAGAGACTGACCCCCACCTCACTCCAGCCTCCTCTGAGGTAGTTGTAGAGGGCGATGAGGTCTCCCCTCACCCTCCTCCAGACTAAACAACCCCATGTCCCTCAGCTGTTCCTCATAAGCCTTGTGTTCAAGGCCCTTCATTGGCAGAGCGGGGAGGAGGTCACACTGAGGAGGTGGCCCCAGCTGGCACTTTGGCAGTGCTGGACCATTGCAGGGGCCTGGGATTGAGGCTGGTCTTGGTATAGAGCCTGAGAGTGAGAAGGGCAGACCATGGGTGCCCGGGAGAGAGGAAAGGCACAGTCCAGCAAGGCCTGCCCTCGCCGCTCCCTGCTGCTGGTGGCCCCGGGCCCTGCTCCCCAGTCTGGGTGCTGTGGGGAACTGTGGTCAGAGGGGGTGACCCGGGGGCGCTGAGGTGCTGAGGCCCGGCAGTCACGCTTGGCCCGTAGGTCCAGCGTGCAGGGCACAGGTCTGCCAATGGGCACTTGTTAGTCATGGCCCAGGCACCTCCCTCCCCAGCTGCTGCCGGAGCCCTCAGTAGCAGCGGCCAGGGCCAGGCAGGAATGGGTGCCACTGCTGCCGGCCCCAGGGCAGCGAGCAGCGGGCCAGCACCAGCAACAGGTCTCAGCCTTTCCTCATCCACAAATGTTCCAGGCCTTTCATCATCCTCATGGCCAGCATTGGACACTCTCTAGTACCTCCCTGTCTCTCTTGCACTGAGGAGGCCAGGACTGGACAAAATACTCCATATGCGGTCTCACCACAGAGTAAAGAGGAAGGAGAACTGCACTTGACCTGCAGGCCACGCTTTTCTTAATGCACCCCAGGACAGCATTGGCCTTCTTGGCCGCAAGGGCACATTGCTGTCCCATGGATAACTTCTTGTCCCCCAGGACTCAGAGCTCCTTCTCCACGTTGCTGCTTTCCAGCAAGTCAAGTCTTAATCTGCACTGGTCCATGGTCTTGTTCCTCCTCAGGTTCAGGACTCTACCTATTACTACAGGCATCCTCAACACAAGAAATTCCCTTTCTGTCATCAAACTTTAGGGAGGGTAAAGATAAGGGGTTTTGATACATTAGCTAAAGATGAAAAAGAGAAATCCTTAGAAGCCAATAAGGAAAAAAGGAACATCTGACAGATGGGTGTGAGATGCAGGAATAGTGAAACAAAGCCGACAGCTTCACCGAGACAAAGGAACATGGAAAGCAAGAGGGAGAACAGATTTGGGATTTAACTTGAACTGGCAGAGAGAATGGAAAATGGCACTTTTACACACTATAATTAACTATCCTTACTGAAGCTTTCTTTCAGCTGCCAAATTTGCATCTATCCTCCAATATTGACTCACATTTTGGTTGTTAACTTATGACAAGGTCATCCACTTGAAAAGCATTTCTGAGCAAAGCAATGAAGTAATTAATCTCTCTGTTAGAGAACTTGTTTAGCTAATAACAGCTCTTAATATTTTAAGACAATTTCTACCTACTTAGAAGAACATACGGAATATGTGTGAATAAGTAGTAGAAAAAACCTTACCCCTCAAGGAAAGTGGTGAAATAATTAAAGAGCTTCTCACACACTGATACAACATTAAAAACCAAATTAATTACCAAATGTGGCTTTCTGCTGGCTTTGAGAAATCCAGTGCGTAAATCTGTCAAAATTTACTGCAGCCAGATACACTGCATGGCAAGTGAATCAAAACTATGCTGGTCATTATGGAGCCAGCAATATGCCACCTCGTGGCTGAGAGGGCCATACACAAAGGGAAAAAAAAAAAATAGGAGGAAGGTACTGAGAAAATTGGGCTGTACAAAAAGTAAGGTCATCTTTTAAAACAGGTGTCCAACAATTAGTGTGCCCTTAGAATTTCAAACAGGGGAAAATGAGTGATTTGGGTGGCAAATCACAATGACATGCCAAAGCTGTGCACATTTTACCAGGGGGTAAGCAGCACAGGGAAGTTCAGCATGGCCAGATTGTAATGGAAATGTCTAAATATTCAGGCACTGCAGCAAGAATTGCCTTGGGAGGGAGTCCAGGGAAGCAGAGCACCAAGCAGCCCATGGAAAATGAGAGCTGCCAACTCCTGCACCAGGAACTAGACTACAAGTTGGAGCCTAACCTGTCAGACATTCCTCTTACTTTTGCCTGTTTCACTGGTGGAAGAACTATGCTACACTTAATAGCTTAAACATCTCCGCTCCAGCAAGGGCACCCAGAGTGAGTAAGGTCCCTCAGACCCCGCTGGAGACTACGGGAGACAGCCGGAGCTTGTTGCATGCCCTGGCCCACGTCCAGGAGCCAATACCTGGGGTGGAGGAGCTGGGAGTCCGACAGGCTCCGGCGGGCTCCGACGCCCTGCGATGGTTTCCGATGTTCTCCGCAGTTCTCCGATGGTCTCAGACGCCCTCTGGCGGTCTCTGGCGGGATCTGATATGCTCCGACGCCCTCTGGCGGTCTCAAATGTTCCCGGCGCTCGCCAAGGGGCTCCTGCCGCTGCAGTGGGCTGCCAGCAGCAGAGGGCTGCCGCTCTTCGCGCCTCTTCCCCAGGGCTCAGGACACACAGGAGATGCCCCGATGCCCTTTATGAGGGCGAGCCGAGGAGGGTAGCACGGCAGGGCTCAGCCGCGGCTAGGACGGGAGAGTTCTGAGGAGCCGCCTGGTACTGCTGTGGCTGGGCCTGCTTACAGCCGGTGCCTGCAGCAGCACTGTGGCCACGTGTTTGCAGATGGAGGGTTGGAAGGTCCCTGGTAGCCCTCAGCGGCCCACAGGTGCTTTGGGCCCTATGGTATTGGAGGCAGGTGGGCCACGGTGGAGTATTGCCTTGTGCGGTTTGATGGGACAGGAGCCACCTCCATTGGCTCTTCCTTGTCTTGTGGTAGATCCACCACCATCGGTTGTTGAAGGTCTTGAGGTGGATCCACTTCCCATTGTTCTGGGAGGTTGCCCTCCAAGGGCCTGACGTTTGCTGGAGGCATTGCTGCTCCTGTCAGGCCTCCTCCATTTTTGGGGAAGTGGAGGCATCCTGAGAGGTTCAAATTACCTCAGTCACCCAGCAGACCGGGGGTTTTCAGCTTCTCCTCAGAGGGTCAAATGATCTCAACTGCCCCCACCGTGGGCTCTCGCTGGTGTTTCGCAGGCTCCAATGGCCTCCTCTCCCTCATCTTGCTGACTCTGGGTTCCCTCTCTTGCCTGGCTTGGCCAAATACTCTTCACCCAAGCACGCACTCGGTGTCAAAGTATGGCTGCACAATCAGCTGTGGGCCAATCACAGACCTGCTTGCTCAGGCAACCAATCACAGGCTGCTGCTCTCAGCAATGGGAACTGCTGCCAGCAGTGGGCTTGAAGGGCCTCTGGGGAAGTCCATTGAAGGCCCCATCGGGAGAACCCTTAAAGACCTTACTCATGGAGGCCACTTAGCTTGTCAGAGAGAAAGGCTGTCCTTTACGCACCAGGACCCTTGTCTAAGGGGAACACTGGCGCATGTGTGGCTGGGGGACAAACAGAAGCTCTAGCACTCTTTCTGCAGTACGGGCAGGAAAGACAGGACGTGGCAGACAGAAGGAAATAAATCCCCCTCAACCAAACCAAAGAGCCCCAGTGTTTTCACTGATGCAGAGCAGAGTTGATAGTCCTTGGGGTATACCCAGACTGCCTGTTGCATGTGCTGCCCAGTTTGCTGCCAGCCCTGGGCTCCAGTCACTGCTGCTAGTCTTTCTGCAGATCTTTTGGGATCCAGTTGCCTATTTCTTTCTTCCCTCTCACACTGGTTCCTATCTCACTAAGGCTCCTTGGATTTTGTTCAGCACTCAAGATGACCTGCTCCATGACCTTCCCAAAACCACCAAGGTCAGACTGACAGGTCTGTAGTTCCCTGGGTCTTCTTTTCAGCCCTGCTTGCAGATGGGTGTCACATTTGCCACTCTCCAGTCAGCCGGTGACTCCCCAGTTAGCCAGGACTGCTGGTAAAGCATGGAAAATGGCTTGGTGAGCATGTCTACCAGCTCCCTCAGTACCCTTGGGTGTATGCTTAAACTGTACAAAAAAATTTCTAGACCACAAAAGCAATGCCTTTGCCAGCCACTCACAAGTTCCCAGTGCATTAAAGGGAAACTCTCAAAGCACTTCTTTTTCTTTTGCCAGGGTTCATAAAATGAAGTAATGAAAGTGAATTTTTCTTTTCTATTCTATTGAAGGAAAAGTCCAACTAAACTCTTCTGACTCTGACTGAAGACGATTTCTTTTTTGGAGAATGAACTGCTTCTACATCCACTGCATGTTCAAATCTTCAGTATTTGTCATTTGGTTCTAATTTTTCTTTTAGACACCTCTGTGTTTGAGTGTCAAGGTTTAGGGCTGGGCTGGCCATTAAACAAGCAACGGAGGTTCTCCATGAATCCCTCTGCCTTCCCAAAGGGAAAAGAAAGGGCCTGGTGGGTTGGAAAAAATCCCTAAACCTGCTTTAATGAAAATAGTAATAAAATGAAATATGCACAAATAGATAGAAACCATTATCAAGCAAACCTCTTCATTCCCCCATGGCAATTACATCTCTGTCATCACCGATGCTGTGGCAGGCATTGGGGAAGTCCCAGACTGAACTCTGTGGTGGATGGCAATCAGATTCAGGAGCTGGAATTTGGAACTGGATTCAGGAACTCATGGATCAGGATTGAAGGCAGCACAGACTCTGGCCACTGAAGAGGAGGCTCTACCCTCAGGATCCCCCAGAATTTATACAGAATATTCCATCCGTTGGATGGAATCTCTTGTTGGGGTCAGTTTAGTCACCTGGCCTGTTCTCCCAACAGCTGCAGCCTTTTCCTTGCTGCACCCCAAGGTGGCACACAAGACATAGCAGTGCCCTTGGTCTGCACCCCAACCCTTGGTGCTAACTCTCCCCGTTAGCCTTGTCACTGCCAGTAGCAGCCACTCTCTGTGCCACCCTGCCCTGAGCTGCAGAAAGTGTCTCACTGAGCAGACACAGCTCAGGGAAGGCACAATTCTGAGAAGAGTTAGTGCTGGGCTAGCTTACACCAGGACATTAAGGAATTACCCCATGATTCTCAATGTCCCAGGCTTATTTCTCTACAGAACCATTGTCAAAAAGAAAATATCTACCTATCTATCTATAAAAAACAACTAAACTAGTGAAGTATAATTGGTCTGCTGTTCTTTGTGATCTTCCAAGGACACACTGAGCTCCCAGGCTAATTAATGAATGGGAATGGCTGCAAAGAAGCAGCAGTGACTCTGCTCGAATTTACACATTTCCAGTCATTACATTTCAATTCCTTCAGAGAAGAAATCAAGTGCATTTTCAGAAGGAAAAAACCCAAAGCTTTCCACATCCGACTAAGACAGAAAATTAATTTGTATACTGTCAGCAGCAAAAATCCTCCAGACCAGCACAGAAAAAACACAAGTACTCCACGGCAAGCACTGTTTGCTCAAAAGTAGGGCTATCACCACGTATCTCAAATAGCAGCAGTATGGGCAAATCCAGGCAGATTCTCTTAGAAGCTGGGGAAATAATCAGGTAACTTCCCTTTGTATCCAATCAACATTGGTTTGGAACTTGCTCCCCACCCTCCCTTTTTTCACCCTAGCCCTCCAAATGAGCAGCAGCCAAAACCAGAGAGCAAATTTCCCTGGGAAACTTAACATACTTTATTGTACAGCTGTGAATGTTTCTCCTTAGTTAAAAACCTGTCAGCTACAAAACCAGCACCCAGCATTAGCACACAAACTATTCAGTGTGCTAAACCCAAGGCCAACATTGACTGCTGTGGTGTAGCACTGAGAAGCATTTCCCACCCACCTGCACAATCATAGGACATGACAATGCAATGCCAGCAGGCTTCCCAAAACCCCCTTGTTTTTCAGTGAACCAAGTGAGGAAAACACTCTTGGAAGTCAGGATCTTTCTTGCTGCAGCCACTGGGAGGTATTGTTCTAGAGCATCAATTCTGAACAAACCAAGACGGACGCTTCCTGGCCCTTTCAATGACCCGCTTGCCTTCCTCTTTTTCCGTGGGCTTCTCTCCATCATAAAGGACGACAGTCTCTACAGTTGGAGCATTAAATGGTCCTCCTTCCTTCTTACCTATTTCTATCCGTATCAGTCGGGTTTCTGCTTTAACCTTTGCATAGCAGTAGCCACACAGGACGTGTTTCTGTTTTAAGTTTCCACACTCGGGACAAACATCTATGTTCGTCTAAAAACAACAGGGGAAAACAGGAAATAATCACAAACTACTGCAAAGGTTACATGTCGCACCAGAGAAATCCTGACTTCTCAAAATCTATTCCTCTTTGTAATGTCCTGCTTTTGCTGGGAGAGAATCCCAGGCCATTCAGGGGATGCAGGCCATTAGCAGCTCTGAATCAGCCAGGACAGCTGACTGGAGTTGACTCTAGGTGTATTCCAAACCAAAGGCATCATATTCAGTATAAAAGGGGAAGTTTGGTGAGGAAAGGCGTGCAGCCTGCTTGTGCTCCTCCGCTTCCTTATCATGCTTTCAAGGACTGCCTGCCTTCTTGGTGTGACTACTGTACCTTTGCTGGGTGAGCATAACTTTATACTTCGCATGGTATCAGTTTGGCTATTTCATTAAATGTGTTTTCTTTTTAACTTGTGGGTCTTCTTTTCCCAGTCTCTCCTCAGGAGAGAAGGGCAGTCATTGGGTGATAGAGCAATGACTGTAGTTTAGCCCCAGATATGGGCTAAATATAGACCAGTAATTTTTCTGTCATGGGTTTGTGGCAAATGCTTACTACTAAAAATAGCTTATGAAGTCAGTATTTAAATCATTAAGCCTCCTGACATCTGGAAGACTGATCAACTCAGATGCACAGCATGTACAGACCTTTTCCATTTGTACTAACTGTTTAGCTAAAATTCACATTGAATGGCTTGCACCAGAACTGTTGCTGTTAACTGCAGACCACTGTCACACATCATGAATATACCATTGAGAAAGTATTCTGAAGGTTACAATATCTTATAAGCTTCTTCTATAAATGAATCTCAGAAATATTTTTCAGTCAGTAATAGCAGAATCACAGAATATTAGGGGTTGGAAAGGACCTTGAAAGATCATCTAGTCTAACTCCAGAGCAGGACCACCTAGAGTGGGTCACACAGGAACACATCCAGCTGCGTTTTGAATATCTCTAGAGAAAGAGACTCCACAGCCCCCCCGGGCAGCCTGTTCTAGTGTTCCATCACCCTCATAGTGAAAAAGTTTTCCTTATGTTTACATGGCACTTCCTATGCCTCAACTTCCACCCATTGTCCCTTGTCCTGTCATTGGGCATCACCGAGAAGAACCTGACTCCATCCTCTTGGCACTCACTCTTCATATATTTATAAACATGAAGGAGGTCAACCCTCAGGCTCCTCTCCTCCAAGCTAAAGAGCCCCCAGCTCCCTCAGTCTCCTCTCAAAAGGAAGATTTTCCACTCCCTTAATCATGTTTGTGGCTCTGCACTGAACTCTATGCCCACTATAATGATCATCTAAACTAAGTGAGATGACAAAAGGTGTAAATCTTAGTCCAGCAGGCTTGTTTGCCATTATAACATTACTTTTAGTAAATAAGGTGGCAAGCCCATGAAAGACGGTGGCTACCTTTACTTTGATAAGCTTATTGGGACTTCTTCTCCTGCAGCGGTTCACTTCAATGGTGCGCCTCTTCTTTGGTGCTGCCATCCATAAGATGCTATCGAAGAGGCTGGGCACCTCATTACTTTCTGCAGTGCTGCCTACTGGCTCTGGAAACAAAGCTGGAGCTTGGACAGCTAATGCTGGTCCTGAAAGGGTGAAAAAAGAAAAAAAAAATTAATTGCAGCCAAGCCCCATTCTCGTGTGCTGCCAAGTAAACATGACACGGATGCTACCGGCATCCCCAAAGCGAGGAGGTAGAGGCGGCCAGCAGTGTTCCCTTCCCGTTCCCTCATTGTCCCCAGTGCTGCGCGCTCTCCCGCACCAGTTCCCTCACTCTGCCGGCCCGAAACCCTCACACCACCGCTTCCTTCAGCCGGGAGTGGAGCAGATCGGTACCTACCCCAAGGTGGGCTTTGGCTCCTGGAGAAACCCAGCAAAAGGCCGTGCTCCAGCCGCCCCCAGCAGCGTTGCAGGAGACCGCAAAGCCGCGGCAGCGGGGAAAAAAACAGCACCAAAGCCGCCATCTTCCTACAGAGCCCCTCCGGATCCTGAGAGGGAGGGAAAGGCTTCGCAGTGGGTGTGCGTAGCTGCCGCTGAGCCTTCTGTGAAATCGAGTGCCCCTCGGCCCTCGCTGCCCGGCGATGACGGAAAGCAGGACTACACGTCCAGCATTCCTGTCACCACCAGGAGGGCGGTGCGTGGCGGGGACTTCAGTTCCCACCATGCCTCACGGCCCGCCGTTTCGCCAATCACGTCTCTCAAGGGGCCAGCGCTGCTTCCTGGCATGCTCCGCTCTCCTCTCCTTTCTCGCCAATCAGCGCGCCGGCGGCCGTCTCGTGTGGGAGGCGGGAGGAGCGAGTGCGCCTGCGCAGAGAGGTAGTGAGGGGAGCTTATTCCAAAATGGCGGAGCGCGGCTATAGCTTCTCGCTCACTACCTTCAGGTACTCGTGGGGAGAGGGCTGCAGGCCTGGACTCTCCGCGCGCAAGCCGGCGGGCAAGCGGGAGGATGGCGCACAGCCTACGCGGAACGGTCTTCTGGCGACGGGGCGTGATGGAGCCGGGAGTTTGCAGAGTCATGGTGTTCCTCGCTGGGCTGTGAAGCCGGGCCTGCGAGCGCTGGGGGGCGGCCGTGTCTGGAGCCAAGCTGAAGGGGCGGGCAAGGGGAAGGCGGCAAGGGTCGGGTGGATTCACCTTCACCTGAGGGGGACATACAACTGCCGGGAGTCTTTGTGAGGAGAACGGCTGCGGGTGCAGCCGAGGAGAGAGGCGAGCGCTGAGGTGGGAGTTCCCCGTCCCACCTGATGTCTGTCGCTAAAGACGCCCCAAGTGCAGTCGCTGCTTGTGTCTTTTCTCGTTGCCATAAGTCAGACTCACTGTGGGGCCAGCCTAAGGTCGTGCCGTATAGGGAGAGCTTAGTCGGTTCTCTTGCACCCCTACGCTTTAGGGTGGGTGGGCATTCTGTAATTCTGAGCTAATTGGGAATGTGTGGTGGTAGTTGAGCTATAGTATTTTGAGCGCTTGCTTCAGAACAAAATTTGCAGGTGTGGGTTTGAAGGAAGCTTTCAGATAAGTTTTAAACAGATTCTTTTCCTTCCTGTTGCACTTTGCAGGCGGTATTCTCCTGTGCTATGCACAGCTTAGATGTGGAATGATTGTGTGCCCAGAATGAATGTGCTATTGAAGTGGTATGAGTTTAAGTGGTACTCTAATACATACACTTAAGATTAATCCAGAGGGAATGAAACTAGTTTTCACTGTGCCTTTTTGAAACTATTAAGCTATGCAGAACTTTAAAATCTGAATACAAGAATCTTTGTGCTGCCATTGGTAAAGTGCCTCCTTAATACCAGAGAGTAATGCTGTATAATCGCAGAGTGGGTTGCTAAAGACTTGTTGCAGTTCAGCAAACATAGCTGTTCACCCTAACCCTCAATGCTCCTCATTCTGTATGAATTACTTTGTTAGCTTGGCTCCTGCTGCACTATTCTGAGGATGCTGCATCCTTCCAAATGGGGAATACCTGGGAAGGGAATGCGAGTTTTTTCTGTCTTGCGTCATTGACTTGTTGCCTGCTTGACAGTCAAAAAGGGTCACAGTGTTTTGGTCCTGCCTTTCGGCAATGAACATCAGTATCCTAAACTTTTGCAAACCACACTTATAATGCCATTTCAGCAGAAAGATGTTTCCTACTGCGTGAAAAAGTTGTTTAAAAGGGTATAAAGTTGGAGAATGAACTTGTCCTCCTTCAGTATGCATTCCAGTCCTTGTTCCCTATGTCAGACGTGAGCTTTCAGTGGGGTTGCAGGCAGGTGCTGAGTATCCCAGTCATGCTGTGCAGCAGCACATTCTTTGCCAAACCAGCCTGCTTTTTTTAGAAGGTGTTGGGACTTCAGAGTTGTGGGTTTTCAGTTTTAAATTCTAAATTTTAAATTTATACCTTTTGATGTGAGGAGTAAAGAGGCTTTAAAAAGCAAGTTAACTTTGGATTTCTGTATGAAAGATTTGAGCATATCAGAATTATGTTAGACTTACTTGGGCATTTTTTCCCTTTCAGTCCTTCTGGAAAGCTTGTTCAGATTGAATATGCTTTGGCTGCAGTTGCTGCAGGTGCTCCATCAGTTGGGATTAAAGGTATGTTCAGAAAACAGCTACTTCAGTGAAGGGCTCAAGATTCTGAGTGTCATTTGGTCTGTATACAATTTCTCATCTTGCCTTCTGTTACATATTTTTCTTTCAGTGGATTTTCACGTGTTTTAGTGGGTTTAATAGTTTCCTTTTTTCCTGCATCTCCGTAAGTTTTTACTGTAGAGGAAGGGATCACAGAGCCCCATGCTTGGAGATGGAAACTGTGTGATTTTTTAAAACATTCTACTGGTAGAAGCAGCTTTCTTTATTTTTTTTTTTGAGTGTTCCTGTCTCAAGTAAATAACTCCAGCTACATGTCCAGATTTCTAGAAATTACAGAAAAAGTTACTTTAACTTTTCAGTTACGAATGTGTGCTTTAGAATCTTGGGGATGGGATTATGGAGCTGTGTGATTATCTAAAATGAGAAAAGATGTGAGTGGGGTAAACAAAGTATCTCTGTTTAATGTGCTGTCAACTTGAAAGGTTGTTTAAAAAGGAAGAAAATTCTTCACAGTCTGATCAACTTGTTCTATGGTTTGGCTGCTTTCCTTAATTTATCATGTCATATAAATGAAAAAAAGTCTTGCTCCTTTCTAGCTGCAAATGGAGTGGTGTTGGCAACTGAGAAGAAGCAGAAATCCATTCTGTATGATGAAAGGAGTGTCCACAAAGTAGAGCCAATTACCAAACATATAGGTTTAGTCTACAGCGGTATGGGTCCAGATTACAGGTAATAAAAAGTTGTGTTTGGTCACCATTTGTATGCGTTTTCCTACAAGAGATGTGAGTAAAAGAGAGAATTAGCTGTTCCTTTCTAAGCAAACGGCATAATACTATGTTCCTGTATAAGGCATTAACTTAAAGGTTTTCTTAATATAGCCAATACCTTGTCAAATAACTTTGAAGAATGAGTATAGAACAAACAGCAGTGTAATTCAACCTTAAGGCTTTCAGAGATTACTCAGCTGATAAAAATAACCCAGCACAGTCCATGTTTTCTTACACTGGTGTTAACACCAGATGTCCAATTCCTCAGCTTTCAGTTCTAGTTGTAACAACGTTGAAACATTTCTGGCATACTCATTTTGTCTTTGTTTTTAGAGTACTTGTGCACAGGGCTCGGAAGCTGGCCCAGCAATATTACCTGGTTTATCATGAGCCCATTCCAACAGCTCAGCTGGTACAGAGAATTGCTTCTGTGATGCAGGAATACACGCAGTCTGGGTATGTGGCTTTCTGAATTGTGAAGTTGCTTAGAACAATCATGTTGTTAAAAAGTAAGGAGTTAAAACAATCTGGTGACATAGCTTTTTGTGTCAAAAAGGCAGTTTTTCAGTGGAGAGTGCTCACAGAAAGCAGGCCAGCAGGAGGAGCACTGACTGGCAAGAGGTGAGGTAGGGACTCCACATCTTGCAGACAGACATGTTGGAACGAGGCAGCTTGCTCTCAGTTTTGTGTTGTTCCTGGATTAGTCATTCATGAGCATGGTACCATGGTACTGGGCTGTTGGGAAGTGACTGGGAGCAGGTTAACACATCCAAAATAATCTAGTCATGTTTGGTTTTCACTGCTGTGATTTCTTAGTTCCAATTTGGTTTTTTCCTCTATAGTGGTGTTCGTCCATTTGGTGTGTCGCTGCTAATATGTGGCTGGAACGAAGGGCGGCCGTATTTGTTTCAGTCAGACCCATCTGTAAGTATCCCAGGTTTATAAATTCCGCTTTTGTAAAACTTGATGTGCTCTTGAAATACTTTCTGTGATGAGAAGAATGCAGAGCTAAAATTAAAGATCCCTTAACATAACTTCAGAATGAGCAATTTCATTAGGTGCTTGGAGCAAGCTTGGATTATTCTGTGTCTACATGTTCTTGTAAAATGGATGGAAGTCTGACCAAAACCTGGTGTATTGTGGAACGTAATGACTGTGCTCCAGTATTTAAGGGCAGTGGTTAGTTTGAATTTATTTGCTGTGTTTGCACTGCAGTTCTGAAAAGCTGCCCTTTGATGCCTGTGTAATACTATGTCAGACAAAAAATGTGGTCACTGTAGTGATCACCCATAAGCTTCAGAAATCTGAATTGCTACCTGATGCTCAAATGTAAAGCAAAGTGCAGGTGCCTTCTGTAGGTAACTTGTCTAGGGCCTAGAACTGCTGATGGTCTTCATGTCAGAAGATGGAAGAGGAGTGATGGTGAAATGTCCTCTTAGTAGCTAAGATAAATCAGATGGTTGATTTGCAACAAGTTGTTTACACATCACAAAGTGGTAGGGGTTGGAAGGGAACTCTAGGGGTCATCTAGTCCAAAGGGTCACCCAGAGCAGGTTGAACTGGAGTGTGTCCAGGTGGGTTTTGAAAGTCTCCGGAGGAGGAGACTCCATAGCCTGATCCAGGGCTCCAAGTCTTCAACACCTTCACAGGAAATAAGCTTTTCCTTATGTTTAGATGGAACTTCTTGTGTTCTGTGTTTGTACCCATTGCCCCATCCTCTTAAACCCCACCCTTTGGATATTGGTAAGACCCCCTCTCAGTCTTTTCCGGGCTAGAGAGCCCCAGGTCTCTCAGCCTCTCCTTCTAAGAGAGATGCTCCAGTCCCCTCAGCATCTTTTTGGCCCTCTGTTGGACTCTGAAGTAGTTTCCTGTCCTTCTTGAACTGGGAAGCCTGGAACTGGACCTAGTACTCAAGGTGTGGCTTCACTAGGGCAGAGTAGAGGAGGAGGAGAACCTCTCTCACCCTGCTGGTCATGCTTTTCTTAATGTCCCCATCACTTAATGCGTTTCATTCATTACTTATTTAAGATTAAGTAGAGTGAATATCAGGAAATACCTGCCTGTAGTCATTCTCAAGGGCAAACAGACTCTTTTTGTTTAAGGAATCACAAATTAAAATTATGCTACTGACTTGGGAAATCCACCTTTCAAAGTGGCAGGAGGATGAAAAAACCTGGGCTCCTGTGTGTTGTATGTTTTCACAGCATGTGTTTCCATACTGAGCCAGTCATGATCCAAAACAGTCTTCTGTATTCTGAGAACATTCGCTATTTTCATAATTGCTACTGGCCTTTTTGCCAAGTAATAGAACATATAATATTTGTCCAGGTTCAACAAAACAATTGAACAGTCTGTTGCTTTCACAGGGAGCTTACTTTGCATGGAAAGCAACAGCAATGGGAAAAAATTATGTCAACGGGAAAACATTCCTGGAGAAAAGGTAATTTTTGATTCCTGTCTGAAAGGCTACTCTGCTTCTGTGCAGAACAGCCAGGTGAAAAAATGCATGCTTCTGTATTATCAGAACAATGGTTATTACTATGATTAATTGAAAATACCAAGATCAGCTGCTTCTAGTTTACTTATTTCCACGTGCGCAGAAAAAATTGCTTTATGTAAACTCCAGCTTTTGTGTTTATGGAGAATTATTTCACTGCAGTAAACATTATATCCAATATATTTGCAGAAATGTCAGGAGGGAAAGTAGAGACTTCTGGGGTTGAGGTTTTTTTTTTACAAGTAATAATTTTGAGTATTAAGAGTGACTATTAACTTTGACCATTCACAGTGCTTACAAGTAACATTTGTATGAGAAACAGGAAGATTTTAGTAGTGTTTGAGTTTTTAGAAACTCCAGGTTTATTAGGATTTGCAAAGATCTTTGTCACATGCTGAAATAAATGAACTTCTGTTCACAGATACAATGAGGATTTGGAGCTTGAAGATGCCATTCATACAGCTATCTTAACACTAAAGGTTAGCAAGATATTGAAGAATCAAGTTTCTTCCTGTTAAGACATCACTGGTAGGATTCACTGAACTGTATTTTCTTTCATAGGAAAGCTTTGAAGGGCAAATGACAGAAGACAACATTGAAGTTGGCATCTGCAATGAAGCTGGTTTCAGGAGGCTCACTCCAACTGAGGTTAAGGACTACTTGGCTGCAATAGCCTAGTAGCAATGGAGCAAGACTGTGTGATTCACACAAAGGTCTTTTTAATTTTGGCTACTTAGACATTTTTGGTTTGCCATTTTTGCATACTTATTTCTACATGGTTTGAGAGATTTTTTTAAACACCGTGGGTGGAAATGCCATAGTCCTGATATTGTAATACACCAAATCTTATTATCAGTAACTCTTTCCCCTTGTACAAGGAGACTTTGGACACAAAATACTGTACAAAATGTAAAGTTAAAAATGACAGCTTGAAGCAGGCTAAAGAATAAAATTTGAAGGCCACTGTTTTGGGGGAAGGCGTCTGTCTTTTTTTTTATCCATAGTTTGTCTGCATCAAGCTGAGATTTCAGTAGCTTTCTTGTTGAGGAAACAGATCTTCACATACAGCCATGATAAACTCATGTTAGACCTTCTTTATATAACTGAAATTTTGAGTGGACAGGATAATCTTTTTGCTTTGGAATGCTGTTTAAATGTGAAGTAACTTCCAAAAAAAAAAAAAAAAGGGGGTTATCTGGTGTTAAGAGATAACGTGCTTCCACGACAGACAGAACAGTCTTTTCATTTCAGGTGCTAACTCATCTACTTGACCCTCTTGGTCTTTGTGTCTCAAGATCTTGTTTTCTATTCCTTAGGTTATTTTTGCAGCCCTAAAATTGTCACTTTTTCAACTCCAAAATATTGTTAGAAACAATGGAAGTAAGAAAACTCTTACTGAAAACTAAATGCATTTATCACTACCAATAAAAAAAAGCAGAAGGAGAAGTGCCATTACTTTGTCCCTTGAATTGTGCTCAGGTATCTTCCAACTTACAAGGAGGTGCAGTAATGAACAGAACACTCATTTATGCATCTCAGCTTTCACAGGTGAAGAACTAGATGCTTGAGTGTTGTGCTGGGTTAGGTGTATGTATCTATACGCTTGTGTGTAGAGTCCTCAGGTTATATAGAAACAGGATAAATGTACCACAAAAGAAACAGGATGAATGTCCCATTTTCAGCAGGAATAATCTGCTCTGCTGTCATGTAAGTTACCTCTTGAAGATTTTATTATTTTTAAAGCAATCTGTTTGTTAAAATAATGAACTGTGAGTGATAGCTGGGTCACTTCTTGCAGGTAAGGCTAAGCAGGTCTGGGAGCAGCCTGATTGGTTAGGTGTCAGACAGCCATAACTAACGGAGGAAATACTGAGTTAGTCTGCAGAAAGCAGTGCACAAGCTTAGTTAATCTCTTCTTTCCAATGTATGTCTTTTGATCTCTCAAAGTTCTCATTGGGTAAAGAAGAATTTCCAAAACATGCCATGAATGAAGTTTTGTTTCCTTATGTCCAGATGATTGAGTAAGACTTCATCCAGCTCACTTTTTGAGTATTTTATTCTGAAAACCAATCACTGCTCTGGTTCTTGGAGTGAAAATGAACAGCCAGGAGCTGAAACTGGAGTTACATTGCTGGATCTTCTAAGGTTCCTGGATCATTTGGGAAAGCAGACTGCTACTTGAATATTCATACATGTTTGGTCAGTTTTTAATTCCAGTGTGTAAAAGGAATTTTCTATATGGAAAAAATGCAATGAGTTACATAAATTGTAGCAGCTTTGTTTGTCTCCTCTGCTAGTTGTTCAGTGAAGAACACCATGTAAAACATAGTTGAAACCAAAGCAATTTTGAATAAATCACACCAGCTCGCTGCTCACTCCCCAGATGGTAACAGTGAGGCAAAGGAATAAAATGTTGAAGGTTTGGGGATGCATGCTTTTGATTTTTATTTTTTTTGTTGTTGTTCTGTTTTGGGCTTTTTTATTGTCATTGGAATTTTGAGGCTTTTTTGTTTTGTTGCTGTGGTTTTTTAATTGAACTTCCATCTCAGTACAATTTTACTCTTTTTACAAGATGATGAATGGGAAGGGAACAAATAGTATCTTCCATCTTTTGTTGTGATTTCATGAGTGAAAGGTAGTAACTGTTCTGTGCACTGTACAGAATTTTGTGCTTTGAGTACGAAAAGTGTTACCCTTCAGATACCTGACAACTGGTACAACTGTTGAGGGGTGTTTTTCCCCCACATCCCACTAGGAGGACAGCCATCCATTACCACATGGGGTATTTTTACTGCAGTGTGTCCTCTAGAAGCAGTGTTGGTTTTACTTCGTGTTACACACCAATGTTGTAAATGGGTGGCAACACTACATCAGTACCTTTGTCAGATGTTCCCAGTGTCCTTGTCTACCAGGTTGCCTTAGTGCTTTTAGGAATGTAAATGGCTTGAATTGGTAAAATAGTGTGTGATTTGGTGGTGATGATGATTATTATTAAATGGTAGTACCTTTTTCAGAAAAAATAGAAGTATGAGGCCATTTCCTCTCATACTCAAGACTAAGGTCTCATCCTTTGGTTTATTATCAGTTACTCATTTTGATGAGCCACCAAGTTGGTAGAGAAGGATCTTTTTTTATGCTGTCAAGAATGGAGTCCTAAAGCTCTCATCCATATGCTTAGGCGCTACAGAGGATCAAAGTTCTTGGGACTTGGTGTAATTTGCAAAGAACATGCATAATATTTTGAACTCTGGCTTTATTTAGGGTATAAAGTAACTTTCTTGGTAGTAGGCAGATACACCTTGGTATTGCACAGTTCTCAAGGAGAGGGTGGTGTGATTTGGAATGTGTGTGGAGTTGAAGCTGCTTAATCCTACACTGAAGAAAATCATTACCATGCTTGGATAAGTCCACATCTAGAACAGTGACTTTTGTCTAGTTTTTAAAGAGAACCTTTTAACTGCAGGGAGTTAACTTACATCTTTTCCCATTAAAAATCCTTGGGATTTAAGGAAATAGTAATTTTGAGATGTATTTCTCGAATAGTAAAATCACTTCAGGAGTGAGTGACACGTGCAGTGGAGCAGCATATTATGTGGTTGTGGTCATTTTCTAAAAGTGCAATTTTTTTTTGTTGGTTTTTAATTTTTCAGTTCTATGTTACTAGCTTTGTGTTTTGCAAACCAGGTCACTGTGTCAAGTGGGGAAGAAAGTGGACAAATGTTGTTCAGTTCTGAGGAATTACAAATTTTAAGGTTGATTACTTAAGCTGACCGTGAAATATGATTTTGTTCCATTATCTTGTTCCTGATACAGTCATCTCAAAGAAGAAAAAGAGCTGCTGGTCACTTGAAGTAGGTAATGTTCTTGATTTGCATGTCCTGGAAGATGATTGGCTGTTGGAATGGGCTGCCCAGGGAGGTGGTGGAATCACCATCCCTGGAGGTGTTCAAGAGGAGATTGGACGTGGCACTTGGTGCCATGGTTTAGATAGTCATGAGGTTTAGGGTGACAGGTTGGACTCGATGATCTTTGAGGTCTCTTCCAGCCTTCTTGATTCTATGATTCTATGATCTGCTCTGAGAAACTTGGATACTGTGACACCTGTGAGAGCAGAGAATTTCCTTGGGGTTTATTAACTAGTAGGTCCAGGATCTGAGAACAATTATCACCATTTCATGAGGTGATTGCTGTAGGTAGGTTTCAATGTGATCAAAAGTACACGTGTGGTAAGCCCCTTGCAACCTTCTTTGGTTTTCTATTGCATTACAGGTCTTGTGAAATCATTTGGACAGGTAGAGACAATTACAGCAGGAATCAGCAGTCAACAAAGTGTGTAGAGAAGGCGTATTTCTCCCATGTTGTTAGGGACTGCATTGCAGCATGGAGAGGCTATAGAGCAGGGAGATGGCTCTGCTGGGAAGTAAGCAGCAGCTCTGGGTGAGTAAGGAGGACATTTGCTCATATTTATAAATACATGGTTTAACATGGCCCGTTTTTGCTACCTGAACTTTATGGCCCTAACATGCATCAAACTGTGGTTGCTTCTTTCCTGCTGCGGTTCACACCCATGGCTGACTTGTCCCTGGTCTATTTGACCTAATGTCTTTGCTTCTTGAATAAACGCTTTTCAGGATAAAAATACGTATTTATGTGAGGACCGCCGTATCTCTGGTTGCAGGCAAGCCAAGGATGAGAGCCAAGCCAGGAAGACTGGTGCCGGCGGCGCAGCGAGGCGGGTGCGGCCGCTGTCCCCGCCCGGCGGCCCCGGGGGAGGTGCTGGGCCGGACCCAGCCGCGCCACGCCGGCTGGAGCCGCCTCTGCCGCTAGCAGGGGGGAAGGCTGCCGCCGCCGCTGACTTGTGAGTATGGGCTGCGGGGGCGGTGGGAGAGCAGCAGTGGGGAGGGCGCGGAGCCCGGGAGCACCTACAGAGACGAGGCTGGCCCAGCCCAGGCTTGTCGCGCCCGACAGCGGCTTGGGGGCAAGGGGAGTTACGGGCCCGCGACCGCTCGAATCCCGCTGCCCACCTCACCGGGGACGGTGTGCTGGGTTGAGAGCAAGGCAGGAAGGAAAAGCCGGGAACTAACCAGTGTCCGCCGGCGCCTCCGAGAGGGGCCGGGGACTAGCGCCGAGGGCACCCTGCCCTCACCCAAGATGGCGCCGCGGCCTCACCGGCACGGCTTTTATATGTTCGCGGAGCAGCGCGGAGATGGGGGACGGAGAGGGCTGGGTGAGGGGCGGGGCAAAGCGGAGGTTGTACGCGGCTCCGAAGGGAGGCGGGCCGCAAATGGCGGCCGTGTTCGCTTGGGGCTTTGCGCAGGCGTGCCGGGGTTGAGGGTATAGTGGAGGGATCCAAGGCGGGCGCAGGGAGCCTCATGACCTAGCGGCCAACATTTGCGTGAAGGGTTTTATTTTTTTTCCATCCTCGTTTTAAAGAGTAGCTCTTCTTCCGAGGCATTGCTGTTGATCGCGATGCCGTCTCGCAGTTGATGTGCTGAAAAAGTAGTTGGGTTTGTGGGCTTATTTTTACTGAAAAACTGTGTGCTTCCTCTTGAAGCATTTTTACGTTTTTAGAAGTTGAAGCTGTTATGGTGGGAAATGCCAAAGTCGTAACTTTGGAGTCTTGCTTGTTGCTTCACGTAAAAGAATAAACTTGTGGCAGTGGTGAGGACTTTAGGGGTAACAGCTGTTTTCACTGGCCTCTGCTGACCTTGAAGAACACCAGTAGGTCGTGGGGAAGACATTAGGCCTTTTGATAAGAAGATTTTTGTGATTCTGAATATCGACTGAGCCAGGAGCAATTAACACAGGCTGTATTTGAGCTCATGTGTGGTGCAGCAATGATTTCAACTGCTTGATGAAGCCAGGCTCCACAGTTGGCACTGGCAGAGCCTGCTGTAGGACCCAGGCCATACCCTGTTGCTTGTTTTCAGCTGAAGCGCTACTGGCCTTCCCCTTACTATCAGTTTGCTTCAATATGCAGCTTAGTTAAATGTTACAGGAACATGTGTTTATACTTGTGGTTGGGAGTCAAATTCCATTAATTTCACCATTCATACAGGCTATTCCCTGCTAGCCATAAAAAGTGGTGTTTGCTGTAGTGTTGAATCTTACATTTTTCAAAGCCAGCCCACATTCAGTTAAGTGATAACTATCACATTTTTCTGAGAGAGGCATACTAAAGCAATAAGCATGCAAAGAAATAGACTTTCTGGACACAACACAGTCATTCTCTAGAACTAGAAAACGTACAAGGTTTCCAGATTCTCCCAGCTCTAGAATTATTAACTGTAGACTGTCAGTGCTGCTCTGTAATGTTAAAACTTTGCCAGGAGCTTGTTAGGAACTTACTGATTCATGAAGTGTAATCTGGAAGCAGGAGAGAATGGAGCTTTGCTACTCATAATTGTAAAATACAATGGGCTTCATCTATGCTGTGTTAAAGTACTTGCTGGGAGCCAGTTGTTATGTATGTTTGTGATCGTGGTGGGTAGCTTTTATGCTTTAATATAACTGCAATGAGAGGGAGAGTCAAGGTTTGCTCATGGCATTAACAGATCATAGAATCAAGAAGGCTGGAAGAGACCTCAAAGATCGAGTCCAACCTGTCACCCTAAACCTCATGACTATCTAAACCATGGCACCAAGTGCCACGTCCAATCCCCTCTTGAACACCTCCAGGGATGGTGACTCCACCACCTTCCTGGGCAGCACATTCCAATGGCCAACCACTCTCTCTGTGAAGAACTTTCTCCTCACCTCCAGCCTAAACCTCCCCTGGCACAGCTTGAGACTGTGTCCTCTTGTTCTGGTGCTGGTTGCCTGGGTGAAGAGACCAACCCCCTCCTGGATACAACCTCCCTTCAGGTAGTTGTAGACAGCAATGAGGTCACCCCTGAGCCTCCTTTTCTCCAGGCTAAACACCCCCAGCTCCCTCAGCCTCTCCTCATAGGGCTTGTGCTCAAGGCCTCTCACCAGCCTCGTTGCCCTTCTCTGGACATGCTCCAGCAATTCAACATCTTTCCTAAACTGAGGGGCCCAGAACTGGACACAGTACTCAAGGTGTGGCCTAACCAGTGCTGTGTACAGGGGTACAATGACCTCCCTGCTCCTGCTGGCCACACTATGCCTGATGCAGGTGAGGATGCCATTGGCTCTCTTGGCCACCTGGGCACACTGCTGGCTCATGTTCAGCTGCTGTCAACCAGTACCCCCAGGTCCCTTTCCACCTGGCTGCTCTCCTCTCTAATTTTGCTCTGGATGGCAGCTTTTGCAAATGAGCTGTTAGAGCTGAGAGCTCTGAATGACTGCTTTGGTGAAGGGCTCATGTACAGCGGGTTAACCCACAAACTTGCAGGGTGTGTGTGTGGAGACTTGAGCGCTGCTGTTTTCCCTTGGTTGAGAACTGAGGTCTTATGAGGCTGCAGGTTGCATTTCCAGAGATAAAGAGAACTGAACTCTTTGGTGGGACTTGCACTGAGATGTCTGATGCTTGTGCTTTGCCATACCATTAGCTGTTGCACTTAATCTATCGCAAATCTCCAGCATGTACTGCTGCAGAGACCTCTTTGGACTGTTACGCTTGATCACACAATAACAATTTTGTCTTTTGCTTTCATTTAACAGGAATAATGTTTCCAACATGTCGTTGCAGTCGCTGCTTTGTGAGAGAATTGCTGTTGCCAAAGAATTGATCAAAAGAGCAGAAGCCCTTTCCACATCCCAGAAAAGGAGAGTAGAAGGTGGGGCAAAACTATGTGGCAAACTGAAGGCTGAGCTAAACTTCTTACACAAGGTTGAAGCAGGGAAGGTGGCCGTTAAAGAATCCCACCTGCAGAGTACAAACCTTACCCATCTCCAAGCCGTTATCCAGTCAGCAGAGAACCTGGAGGATGTTGTCAGTGTTCTCCATGTCTTTACTTATGAGGACAGGTTTGGAGAAAAACAGACACTGGCGGTAGATGTTGTTGCAAATGGAGGTCACACATGGGTGAAGGCCATTGGTCGGAAGGCTGAGGCTCTGCATAACATCTGGCTGGGGAGAGGCCAGTATGGTGACAAAAGCATTATTGAGCAGGCAGAGGACTTCCTGCAAGCAAGCCGTCAGCAGCCAGTGGAATACAGTAATCCCCACATTATCTTTGCATTCTACAACAGTGTGTCCAGTCCTATGGCAGAGAGACTCAAGGAGATGGGGATATCTGTGCGAGGAGACATTGTGGCTGTGAACTCA
Source organism: Indicator indicator (assembly GCF_027791375.1). Lineage (NCBI taxonomy): Eukaryota > Metazoa > Chordata > Aves > Piciformes > Indicatoridae > Indicator > Indicator indicator. The sequence continues at coordinate 13,226,410 of NC_072020.1, forward strand.
CTGGCAGAGCTGGCTGCAGAAAATCAGCACCTTAGTGCCAGTGAATCAGATGAAGAAGGCCTTGAACTCCTGCAGGTGACCAGAGTAGACCGGGAGAATCTAGTGGCCAGCATTGCTTTTCCTACCCAGATCAAAGTGAATGTGTGCAATAGAGTTAACTTGGACATCACTACCTTAATAACTTATGTCTCTGCTCTCAGCTATGGTGGCTGCTACTTCATTTTCAAAGAAAAAGTGCTAACAGAGCAAGCAGCTCAAGAAAGGAGGGAGAGAGTCCTGCCTCAGCTGGAGGAGTTCATGGAGGGGAAAGAGCTCTTTGCCTGTGAATCTGCTGTCAGGGATTTTCAGTCCATCTTGGAAACACTGGGAGGACCTGGAGAGAAGGAGCGAGCTGCATTGCTTGTGAAAAGAATTACTGTGGTGCCAGATCAGCCCTCTGACCGTGCCTTAGGACTAGTGGCTAGTTCCAAAATCAACAGCCGTTCTCTTACCATTTTTGGGACGGGAGACACGTTGAAAGCCATCACCATGACTGCAAATAGTGGCTTTGTGAGGGCAGCAGCTAACCAAGGTGTCAAGTTCAGTGTTTTTGTCCATCAGCCCCGAGCTTTGACAGAAAGCAAAGAGTCTTTTGCTACACCTTTACCAAAGAGTTGCTCACCTGATGGTGGGCTATAAGTCATGGAATCCATTAGTAATTGAAATATTACAGGTGCTGCAGTGGAGGCATTTGGAGAAACAAGTATTGTCATAATATGTTTTTGGATGCGTACCAGTGAAAACTTAACTGTAGCAGTGGAAGAATTTTCCAAGGGATTTGCAATATCTTTACTCGTTTCTTGCTTCTTTTGTTCAGCTGACCATTAATTTATTCACTGAGGTAATAAGATTTCAGTGCTGGTTGTTAACTGGCATACCATGTATTGATTATATCTATGCCTATTAAAAAACTCACCTAAAGTACAGTCGCCTTTGTGCCCTTGTTTTTGTCCTTTTCAGAGAGATTACATTCAAAACCTCAGGTGGACTTCAGACTTGACTTCTGTGGAACTTGACATTTATTTTCACTTGTTGTAGTCAATAGAATTCTATGTTCATTCAGACCTACCCTGTGTAGAGCCCTGTGCCTTTTTGTCTGTATGCTGTTTCCTGAAGATGTACCATGAACAGAAGACAACTTAAGCCTCCCTTTTACTGAAGGGAACCAATGTATGTTTACCATATTAAACTGAACTGGGCAACAGCTTTAAATTTACAAGAAAATTACAAGTCAAAATTGGAGCTTGTTGGTATTAATATGTTGCGACTCTTCGGCCAAACTGGACAGGCAGTGTAGCAGTCCAAGGAAGCAAAACCACTTCCCTTTTTTCCTAGCCTTTGTCTAGGTGCAAAGTCTTGCTGGATTCAAAGCTCAGCTTGAGGCTATGGATAACAGAGTCGTTTTAAACTGAACCAGCAGCTGGGTAGTTTGTGATTCTAGCAAGCATTCTGCTGAGGACTTGGGGTGAACTAAGATTTGGCTTTGTTGCTTTTGAGTTACCTAAAAGGGCCTTACTGAGGTCTTTCAGTGTTGGCATGGCAGAGGAGGTCATCTTTGGACTACATTGTTAAATGCTAGCTTGCCTGTAGTAGAGAGAAGCTTTTCTACTAGTGGTGTAATTGCTGGTTTTAGTCTAAGGGTAGAAAAAATAACAATTTCTTCTTTTTTATTTAATTTTATTTCAGGAGAGAGTAGCTGTTACAGAAGTCTTTCTAATGTTTTTAAAGCACTTGCTGTTTGGTCTTAATTTGCATCAGGTACCTTGAGCTCACAGAGTGAACCTCTTGGCCCTGAGCTGTGCGTTTCATCAGGTCAGTGACAGAGATATCCACTGAATGTTCTGTAGGCTGCTTTTCAACAGGAGAGCAACATTATGCAGCTTACAGTACAGGCCAAGAACATTCCCTTGTTTCTTGCCGCTTCTCTCTGCAGTACAAAGCAGCTGCAGCGCTGCCCTCCACCATCGTCTCTACCTGTTTCTCCCTGTGTCCATTACTCTGGTATACTCCAGCACTGGTGTGAAGATACTGGCCTGTCAGCAAAACCACTCTGTGTGCCTCTTGCGGTTAGGTAAGCTTAACTCCAAGGAGCAAAAGCATGCTTTTTGTTGGTGTGACTTTTGCTCTGCTCTTACTGTGTTAGTAGAGTAACCTTGTAGTTGTCACCAGTGTTGCATATCTTCACCCGCAACTTTTAACAGCGCAGAAGGCAGTCTGCTCTCCATCTGCCCCCCATCTGCCCCTTGTTTCTGCTGGTCATAGGGTTTAGTTATGGTGGGTGGAACTGGATTTTGGATTTTGCTGCTTCAGCACTCAGTCTTCTACCTGCCAGTTTCACAGGTCTGCCTTCATGACTTGTTCTAACAAGATATCTAGCTCATTATTGCAGTATAAGGCAGTGTAAGGAAATCTCTTGACAGAATACATCTCCCACTGTTTCTATTAATTTTCCTGCAGGGAAAGGAGGGCCAGCACAATGAAATGCAGCATCTCAATTGTGCTGTAGAAATGCAAGTCTGCCTTAGTGGTTAGCAGCACAAGCCTCTTCCTCCAGGAGCTTGGGGAGATAGTGCTGCGTCATGGCCTGATGGATTTCCCAGAGCACAGGGGCAGGTGACACATGGCAGTGCTGTGAACAGCTGGAGGGCAAAGAGCCTTTCTGCCTTGAGAGCTCTGACTCTGGACACCTGTATGATGGCTTTCCTGTGCAGTAGGCATGGGAGCACATCTGTGGGGAATAAGAACTGCATCTGAAAACTGTATTTTACGTGGTGGTAGAAGTTCTGAAAGAAGGTACAGGAAACATCCTAATGAATGCTTGATCGACAGCCAGCATGGGGGAGAGTTCTTTTTGGTTTCAACGTGGAGCTTTAAAAGCTGAGGTCCCAACGTACTGCTTTACAGTCTTGAAGGATATCCTTAAAGCTGAGTGAATGCAAACATTACACTCGTGATAATTCACTGTTCGCTTTTTAAGAACTAATTCTCTGTGTTTAAGTTACTTCTTATTTGCTTGCAGTCTTTCTACCCTGGTGAAGATTTTTGAATGAGTAAATGGGAGAAAGCTGCTTCATTCCACTTTATGCTGTGACTCTGAAGGAGTGGGTTTCCATCACTTGCTTTGGTGCATCCCTATCCTATTCAGTACTCCTGAATATCCTCTTGGGCACCCTCTGAAGAGAATTTTCCAAACCACTTTACATGGTAGGTGGCCCAGAGGAAGCAGTGAAGAGCAGGTTGCCTCTGCGCTGCCTAGATTAGAACTAGCGAATGAGCTCTGCTCTGCCTCTTCACTCCTGCTGCTGCAGGGCTGGTGGTGATGGTCTTGCATGAACATGAAATGCAGCTCCGTTTAAAAACCTCTGTGTCTGGAGCCATCGTGTGGTGATTTCCTTCATTACCAGTCATTTTTGCCCACGGTGTTTGTTACTGAATCCACTTTCTTTTATCAATTTCTACCAGTAATGAGTAATATTTTAGACATATGAAGCCCTAGAAATTATCTGTGTGCCTGACTTGAGGGGTTGTTAATATTGTTTTGCATCTTCCTGTTGCAGAGTGCGAAAAGCTCAGACTGGGGGTGTTCTGTATTATTTGAATGGCGGTGTTGTTTGGGGTTTATTTTTAAAGCTGTTTTTGCCTTCTTTGGTTTTCAGGCTTGCTGGTCAACCAATTTTTGCAGAAAATTGCTTTATAAGATGAAGCCTGAAACTGGATACTGACTTGGAACCAAAATGTGTTTTGATGGTAATATTTAGCATCTCTTGTATTGCCTTTCAAGATATCATATATAGACATGGCACTTCAGAACATAATTTAATGGCCATGGTGGTATTAGGTGGATGGGTGGACTCCATGATCTTAAAGGTCTTTTCCAACCAAAGCAGTTCTAGGATTCTATAAACCAGCACTGTGGTTTAGCACATTTAGATAGCTAACACTTAATTTTACAGATGGGAGATTTGGAGTTGCCTAACTTGTGACTTTACACATGAATAATTAGAAGATACTAAATTAGATTTGAAATTAAAGTTGGGGGGAAATGGAAATACATAACTGCTTATCCTTTCTGCCAGTATCACGCAACAGCTTTGTCTGCGCTATACCAGGTAGCTGAGGATGCAGAGACATCTCACTTGCTGCAAGGGGTTGTGCTTGGTTGTTTTCTGTTGTGGTTGGGTTTCTTCTTAGCTTGGTTTTTGGTTGGTTTGTTTTTCCCATGACATGTTTCATCCTTAAGTTCCTTTTCAAAGATGGCTTCCTAAGGTATTCTGGGGAACCTTGTTCTTCTTGCACTTTACTTATTTTATAGTATCTGTGTGGTTCCATAGTTTCCAAGAAGAGCCAGCATCTCTGTTCTGTGCAGCACTCAGTCTGCTCTTTTTGCTCCAACAGTATGGATGCCAAAGAAGGCCTACTGCCATTGATGCCAGGCAGCAGAAAGGGCTTGAATATTTTGTGAGAAATAAGTAAGTTGTTAATATGTTTGTGTTTCTAATTTGTCTTCTACAGTTCTGTCAAAGCAACCATTTTTTTGACGCAGCTATGTTCTTTGCCTGCTCTCATTCTGGCTGACAAAACCTGCAGATAAAGGGCTTGTTTGTCATTGTACCTGACAGCCATGAAAATACTGTTTTGCGTGTAGCAGCCAAAGCTGTGTAAAAGTGTTATTCTTTGATAGGTTAATGGGCTAAAAAATGGTTTGTGTTTCAAACTGTCCCACTCTGATGATGCTGTCTTCAGCAGACTTAAAACGTTTTGCTGAAGTTGTCTTGCTGCCTGAAAATACTTTTACAATCCTTTTCCTAGTTCCTGGGAACCTGGACTTGGTCACAACAGTTAAAAGATACAAGCAGCAGTTGTTTGAACTAAGTTTGAGAGGAGACCTAGACAAAAATACCCTTTTTTTTTTTTTTTTTTCTGTCAAAGTGCAACAAGGAAAGGATTTACAGCAGTGAGAGAACCTGTAGTTGCAGTGATGTTCTTTATTTCAGGTTATTACGCAAGCAGAACAGCACAGGTCACCTGTCATCTAATTAACCTGATAAAGGAAGCAAGAATTGGACAGAAGTCTTGAACTGAAGGTTGTGCTTACAGTTTTCCTGCAAGTGTAGTTTTGGGAACTGCTTTGTCATCCAGCTTGTTGCAGGCAGCATGTGTGTGTTCTTTTGTGGTGAAATCAGCTCCCAAGGTACCTGTAGCTGTTGCTTTGCCTTTCAGATTCAATGTTGCAGTTTATTCTAGAGTAAAAACAAAGAGCGTGAATGTTAAACTACCACATTGAGTGACAGAAGTACTTGTGTCCAGCTCTGCTGCTTCCAACAAAGGAAGGACATGGAACTGTTAGAGTGGGTCCAGATGAGGGCCACAAAGATGATCTGATGCCTGAAGCACCACTTTTGTGAAGACAGGCTGAGAGTCTGTGTTGTTATCCTGGAGAAGAGAAGGTTCTCAGGGAGAACTTACTGCAGCTTTCAAGTATTTGAAAGAGACTATAGGAGAGCTGGAGAGGGACTTTTTACAAGGTACGCAGTGACAGGGTGAGGGGAAATGGCTTAAAACTGGAAGCAGCTCAATTTAGATTAGACATCAGGAGGAAATTCTTTTCCATGAGGGTGGTGAGGCACTGGAACAGGTTGCCCAGGGAAGTTGTGGAGGCTCCAAGCCTGGAAGTATTCAAACTCAGGTTGGATGGGGCCTTGAGCAAGCTGGTCTAGTAGGAGGTGCCCCTGCCCTCCAGCCTTCGTTGTTCAGAAGATCTTTCTGTTAATTTTAAAGATCCTCATTTATAATGTGAGGAGGACAGATTTAGACCAGATATTTGAAAGAAATTCTTGACAGTGAGGGTGGTGACACATTGGAACAGGTTGCCTGGGGAGGTTGTGGATGTCCCCTCCCTGGAGGTGTTCAAGGCCTTGAGCTACCTGCTCTAGTGGAAGGTGTCCCTGTCCGTGGCAGGGGGAGATTGGACCTAGATGATCTTTAAGGACTCTTTCAACCCAAACCATTCTGTGATTCTATGGAATGTTTTCAAGGGAAAACCCTTTCAAAGGACGAGGCAACTGATGTTAACAGGAGTAAAGGGAAGGTAAAGTCAGTGTCAGATTCTTTATAGCCAGACTAGAAGCATGGTAGGAATTGATGAAGATGAAGGGAAAGTAATTCTTTGGTGTATCCCCTTCCATCCTCTGTGCTCTGGTGTGAGCTTTGGAGAAACTGCTGGTAGCACTAAGGGACAAAGGGTAGAATCTTCAAATGTAACACTATTGAAGATGAGATCTTTAGGTGATTTATTGCATGACCTCCTTGCAGGTGGGAGCTCCGTATGGGGGGATGATATGACATGCCCTCTACTAGTTTGCAGTCACTGAATTTCTTCAGGTTTTATTTCATTGGGGATAGTTTGCCCCATCTTTATGGAGGTGAGATTCACCAGAGTGAAATGTCCCTCAGGCAGATCACAGACCTTTCTAACAATGAAGCTCCATCATATAAAGCTAGGCTTGGGTTATGGTTTTGGGCTCCCCCCCTGCCCCACCCCCTATTAAGAATGTACATTATAAGCCAGCATTAACTAAATCCACAAGAGAAACTTCTTTTATGGAGAGAGGAGATGTGACCTCCTTGCTACACATACAGCTGTAAAATGCATTCATCCAGAACAACACAATTCATCTTAAGAGGTCTCACCTTCCTCTCCATTGCTAGCAATTTATTACTATTTTTGAAAGGAGGAGAGTGGAGTAGAAGGTGTCCAGGTCTCTGGCATGCCAGATACCTCACCAGAAACAGACTGCAAGGAAAGGCAGTGTTTTTATCTCTTGCCTCATTAGGGTAGAAGTGCTGCAGTAGCAGAACTGGGGTGACAGTAACATGGACAATCAGAAGCAAAGTGGCTCTTACCAGATAGCTCTGTGGTTGGCTCCTGGATTGGTTCGTTGCTTGGCTCCACACTTGGCTTAAGGGTAGATTCAGTATTTGGCTCTCCACTCGGCTCCCAGGTGGCCTGTTCACCTTCTTGCACTCCAGTGTTCCCAACTTGTTCCATGCCTTCCTCCTTGTATGGGTCGCTGCTGTGGTCCAGAGGGAGCTCTGTGCTTGGCTGCATGCTGTGATCTCTGCTTTGCTCCACACTTGTTGCCTCAAGCATAGAGGTAACAGGAGTACCTACAAATATAATGAATTTGCATGGATGAAGAGGATGGTTTGAAAAGACAAGTTACTATTAGAGGTATTTCAAGATAGAATCATAGAATGGTAGGGTTTGGAAAGGACCTCCAGAGATCATTGAGTCCAATTCTCCACCAAAGCAGGACCGCTTAGGGCAGGTCACACAGGAATGCATCCAGGTGGGTTTTGAAGGTCTATAGAGAAGGAGACTCCACAACCTGTCTGGGCAGCCTGCTCCAGTGCTCTGTCACCCTCACAGTAATTTTTTTTTTCCTTATGTTGAGATGGAATTTCCTGTGATTATGTCCATTGGCCCCCATCCTATCATTTGGTATCACTGAAAAGAGACTGGCTCCATCCTCCTGACAGCCACCCTTCAAATATTTGTAGACATTGATAAGGTCCTCTCTCAGCCTTCTCTTCTCAGAACTAAACAGCCCCAGGTCTGTCAATCTTTCCTCATAAGAGTGATGCTCCAGTCCCTTCATCATCCTTGTATCCCTCCATTGAACTCTCTCCAGTAGTTCCCTGTCCCTCTTAAATTGTACATAGTTGCTTTTATAGGTCAGAAAACCCAAACAGGAGATGAGTTTGAAGAGGGAAAACAAATAAACCTGGGAATAAATGCACTCTGGAATGTGAATTGTACCTGAAATTTCCAAAGATTGATTTGCCAACGTTTTCCACTCACCTTGTGCCTTGAGCAGATCGATGAGCATCAGAGCCAGCAGTGCTGAGAGGGTTGTCATCCCCTTCCGCATGGTTTCCTAAATGCCACGTTAAGCACGAACGTTTGGAGGGAAAGGTGAAGTGTGCAGTGGGCAGAAAGCCCTGGGTATTTAAAGGCAAGCTCATACCTCTGCGTGCTGTGGCATCTTCCTGAAAATAGCAGGTTGCAAAAAAGCATCCAAATGGCATTCTCCAAATGAATTTGGGACCTGTCAGGGGCTGTAATCAGTCGGTTCGTGCCCCTTGCTACAGAGTGAGATAACCTTTACCACAAGCAGTAAAGGACACTAGGGACAGAGAGGTGGGGCGATGGTGGCCCCAGATTGCAGTGGCACTGATAGTAGTGTCACTGTGTGCCTCTGGCAATGCTGGTTTCTCAAGGCAATTGATCCTGTTGGTATTGAATGAGAAGCTTCAAAAATCCTTTGATAGGGCACTTGACAAATTGAAGGTGCCTCCTAGTAACAGGTGAAAGGTGAGGTGTGATTAAATGTGCATCTGGCTTCTCTGTTGTGTGGAAATCGACTGTGAGTGAAAGAACTGCCATGTGGGGGCTAAGGCTGGATAAGCATTTCAGTGGACGGCCTTTCTTTTTTATTATTCAAGATTGTGTGTTTGTGCTCCTGGGTGTCTAGCCTGTGGTATCTTGGGCAGTATCTCAGCCCCAAATGATGCATTTGAAAGGTCTGGATAGAACCAGAGAAATCTCTAGAGAGGAGCCAGCTCTCCTTTGTGTGGTTGAATCAGCAAAGCACAATCATTGTCCCAAGGGCCGTTTCTGATGCAGAACAAGATGCTCTGTTTGCATAAATGCACTTCCCCAGGACATTCCCTGTTACCTCTTGCTGCTAACCAGGGAAGTGGGTCATGGCAAGGCACTGGAAGGGGGTGACAAATGTAACTAGGTTTGGGGCCTGCTGGCTTGGGGTCTGCTGGGGCAGCAGTGGACCTTGGGTCTGTGTTCTACTCTGTGGTGCAGATAGAGAACTGTCAGCCTGGTTCTGTGGATCACATTCATATGAGTGTGTGGTGTAATTGCTATAACTATCAATTCTGCAATAATTAGTAGAATTGGGGTAATGTCAAATTGCTGTAAAGGAATTCCGAATCTGGCTCTCTAAGATCATTCCCCCCCGTTTCCCTGATTTCACTTGTTTAATATTGCATCAACATAGTTTTTCAGCACAGTGTTTCTTTCAAGTCGCTTCTACCTCTAGGGTTGCCTGAGGCATTATTCTTCTAATCAAGCTTTTTATGGTGCAACAGAAGGATTTTACTTTTTTCTTGAAGTAAAAAAGAAAAGCTGGTGCCCATGAACCTTCTACATACATGTGGCTGCTGCAGTAGATGTCTCCTGTGTTACTACTAGTTTCAACTGAAGGTTGATATCTAACAACTTTTTTCAAATGTGAATGGAAGATTGTTGCCAACACACCTGTAAGAGTTAGCAGCATGATGCATAGGTCGTAAATCTGCAGATAACTATCTGCAATCAGCAGGATTACTCAGTATAGACTAAGAGCTCTTGGTGTTCATTCTTGGAAATGCTTTTCTAAGACACAGTTGTGAAGTGGTGGACATCCTGTTTGTGACGATGAATAAACAAAGGTGCTGCTGTTACTCCTACTGAGTTATTGCTGTGCAAGGAGAAGAGGAATTGTCATGCAGCTCATTCAGTGCATCTCAAATTTATTTCTAAAGTATTTATCTTCCCTTCTCCCAAAGCTCAGAGCAGAGTTGCTCATCATGCTCTTCCCAGATGCCTCCTGCTTGTTTTGTTGTTACAAACAGTGAATTTAAGCATTGTAAGGCAGAGTATTGGAGACTGCCATATTACATGGGTTATGTGCATGTAATACAAAGACTGCCTCAAAATTCTAACTTTTCTCTGGCCATCAGCTTCTGGCCACCTTTGCAGTCTGGGCACTAAACTAGACAGATCCTCAGTCAGATTTGCTTATGTTAAACGTACTCACTACCATCCTTGGTTGGACTAGTGTAGGGGAGAAAGTTGTGGATCCTAATTTGGATATCTGACACAGCTGCAGAACACTTAACCCTAAATGTAGCTGGTTATTTTCAGTGCTGTTAGAACAATAAGCAAATTCTTATGCTGTTGTGTTTAGTTTGGGGTTTAGTTTGGGGTTTTTTTTGGGGGGAAGGTAAGAATCATTTTTAGTTTTGTGTTCTTAGCAAAGGAGGTAATTTGGGAAGTTGATTAATTTACAGAAGTAGTCACATTGCTAAGAACCTGTAAGATTAGATTCCACAACATGAGACAGAAACTACTGTTTTAAAAACAAGATTTTTTTTTTTTTTTTGTTAACAGCAAGGACCAGATTTTCTGGAAAGGTGAGGGATGCTAAGACAATTTCATTCTTTTCTTGTGAGCTGAGTGTTGTAAGTACTGTGCCCTAGGGCATCTTGTGTCAGATATAACTATTTATGTTTTGGGACAAGGATCTCTGCTGGTGTCCCTTCAGGTATTTGATTTGTATTTTGCAAAGAATTTTCTTTTTTTGTGGAGATTAGCTCTGGAGAAAAGGAAAGAATGATTCTGTTTATTCAGAGTATTCCACAGGAAGAAAAGGAGTCTTATGGACTGGCCTTACTGCTTAATGTTCCAGCAAGCTTCATGGAGCTAGCCTGTTGTTGATGTTGTTTGGGATTGTCAATAGGATATATACTGGCCTTTCCTGGAGAATTTGGGAAAAAGTCTGAAGTCAGAATCTTCTGGTTGTAGGTAAGGATAGGCTGAGTTACATATCAGCAGCTCTGAATAGACTCTTTGAGATAATGTTTTGTGATTCAGGCCAAACTTTCAGCATTACTTGGGACTCAGCCACTTTTTTCCCCAGAAGTACAATGTGTAATTTATAAAGATAAGTAAGTTTTGATTGCTTCACAGCTGGGGATACTGAGGCACAGGCGAGACTGCAAGACTAAATGAATAATCATCTGCTGCCTCTCTGCAATGTATCTCAGTTTTTCCAGAGGTGAGGCAGGGGGAAGTCATAAAGGAGAGGTGAAGGGGGTTATGAGAGAGAGAAAGATGTTATGGAAAGTTAACATACCTGTGGTAGATCAGAAGGAATTGTGATCGTTTGGGTGTGTTCTCTTTAGGTCATGTCTGCAGTTCAGTGTAGAGTAACTCAGCAATGGTCAAGTTGAAACAGGTCGTGCTGTCCTCCCTTCAGCTTTGCACAAAGCTGATGTCCACTTTTATCATAGGGAGGGTGAAGAAGCCGGGTGGATGATTTGCCCACAGGGAGCCCTTCTTTCTAGCTGTCATTAATGAGGTGTTAGGGAAGGACCCGACCCCCTCTTTGTTTCTGATCACTGTAGGCGTTATTTGGGTTGTCTCATTCTTTCCAATAGCATTAAGTGCTCTGGGAATCCTGTTACATTTTTTTGCCTTATTAAAATCTGATGACAGTGATTTCCATGAGCTAACGATGGAAGAATGAATGAAATGGGTGAGGAATTAACCCATGATCCACGACCAACAGCAAGGTGGAGAGCTGATCTTTGTGGAAAAGCTGTTAGAAGTCAACTTTTTCTATGTATCCTCATTTCTATTGATATTTCAAAGCTGGCTTTGTTATTTAACTGGCTCAGTCTGTGCAAGGAGGATATCCAACAGCTGAAGTGAGGCAGCTGTAAGTCACTACATCATGTAGAAAAAAAGTGATCTAATTCTGTTTTACTTAAATGGTCATCTCCTAGGAGTGGTTCGTGCAAGTTCTAAAAAGAATTGTGTGCCATCTATTTGACAACCAGGTACTGTAACACCTAGTCATTAGGTACTGCAACCTCATGTGATGTTACTAGATGAGTTAAATGGAAATACTGGAGATAAATTAGAAACAGCTCCTCTGAAGCTGTAAAGACATGGAAGGTGACTTACACCTTGTGGTTTTCTGCTCAATCATTCTGTTTATGAGAGCATGGTAAGCTGGGAGACGTATGAAGATGTGTAGCCCTTGATTCTTCTGTGGAAAGCTGCCACACTGCTTAAGCACTTCACTTGGACTTCCTGTGCTTTGTACTAACTGAAGGAATGGAGAAAAGTAAAAGACCAGGCACAAGTTTCTTTACTTTTTCTGCCTTTTATTGGGGGATACTCTAAGACATTCAAAGCCCCTGGACACTTTCCTCTGTGACCTACTCTAGATGATCCTGCCCTGGCAGGGGGGTTGGACTAGATGATCTTTTGAGTTCCCTTCCAAACCTGAATGTTCTGTGATTTTGTGAATTTTGGATATGTAAATTTGAATTCTTACATCAGAACTGGCATAAAAGCCCTTACAGAAGCTCCTGTTTGAGAGGTGTGATTTGATAGAACTTGAACTGAGGTGCGACTTCCATGGATTGAACCTGGGTAAAATGGTAGAAGATCATTCAGCCAGCTTAACTGACAAAACAGAGCTGTCCCTCAAAAAGACAGACTTGATTCCCTCTCTTTTCTGCTCTGTTTCCCTGTGCTTTCTTTTCTGTTACCAGTGATGCTTAACTGCCTCCTGGGGAGCTGATTCAATTTGCTAACATGGTAGAAAACTTTATTTTCCTGCTAGACTGAAGAGTTAAAACACCTCAGTAGAAATATGATAAGCACTGTAGCTGGTGTAAGGAAGCAGTGGGAGCAAATGGCTGAGAACAGTTACGTCAATGACTGAGCTGCTTGGTCACCTCATCTGGTTACTCCATAACTCACTGGAAAGACATAAATGGAAATGTTGGGCTGCAATTACTCTTTTCTTTGCTTTTGTTAGGACACATTGGTAGTGATGGGTCCAATTGGAGCTGCTGCTGCTGGTGGCTTTAGGCCAGATACAATAATGCTGTCTAAGAAGAGCCCCAGTACAGGTTCTGGCTCTAGTGGACCTGGCAACACCAGATAGAGCTGTGGATTGCAGAGTTACAACTCTGAAACACACTCAGAGCTTCCCCCTAAGCCCCATTGTTTAGTGGAAACTCTCAATGCCACCCTGGCCTTGCCCATAGTTACTGACAGTGCCAGGACTGGCATTTGAGGGTGGGCAGGATAGCATGGGCCAGCAAAGCAGGTGAGTTTGCAGTGGCATTCTGCTGGAGAAAGACAGACAAAGGGGATTGCCAGTGCATGGATTTGGTAGTGTGGTTGGTAGGAAGTGCAGGCTCTGGGGCTCTTCTTGCTTTTGTCAAAATGAACGTTTCCATGGTTAACTTTTTTACTCTTGTTCCACGTCTGTTCATGTCCCAACGGCATCACGTCCTTTCTGCCTTCCTTCTCTGTGTCTGCTCTCCCATCACTGTTTTCTAAATGAATGTTTGTCACTGTTTCACATGTAAGACAACTTCAGTCTCCCTTCCAAAGCCAGTTGTCTGCAAGAGTTCAGGGGGGAAGAAGCTTCCTTGAACTTTGCCAGGATGGAGTGGATAGAAGTGTATCCTTATCTGTAAAACTTCAGGCTCTCAGCTTTCTGCCAGAGGGCAGAAATACTTCAAGAAAACATGACTCTACTCAACCGTTGAGATCTTTGGCTTACTAAGCAGCATATTTGACCCCTTAATGTCATGGGTTCCCACTGCCTTTGGGAACTTTTCTGAAAGGGAAGAATCTATGGAAAAGTTAGTGCCTTAATGGCATAGATACCAGAGCCTGCCTGCTCTGTGAAGGCTGTTCACTGTAGTATCCTAATTCCAGCAGGTTCTGGGAAAATGGGAGAGCACTGATCAGGGACACCTCAGCTCTTCTGCAGGAGCCATAGAGAACATATCTGAGTTCAAAGTGGAAGATAAAATTCAAAATTATTTTACTATTTTCTGTCACTTTTCCAAACTGCTTCAACTTCCTGTAGCTCTCTTAGTTTTTCAGCTTCTGTATGGCACAGCAAGTGCTGGCAGTGCTAGTACAACACAGCATCATTGCCTGCAGCAGTATCACTTCATCTCAAGAGGGAAAGAAATAGAAATGTTGCTCAGAAACATACTGTATGCTTTAAAAATTATTTGTGAGTGACATAATTGAATCACAGATTTCATGTACAGGAGGATCTTCCTTGTAGCAGGGAAGTGTGCTCTGTTATGAATTGTTTCCCCCTTTGTAGGAATCAGTGTTACTAGAGCTAGTGAAAGCCATGTCATCAACTTCAGTAACCACAGCTGTGAGGAGTGCCAGAGCTCATGTTTAACTCATGCCTTTCTTTATCTTATGTTAGCAAAGTTGTCACCTTCCTAACCTTCTAGAATGTTCTTCTTGAGGTAAGTATCACACAGAGTTGCAGAATCATGAAGTCCATGCCTCCTGCCAGAGCAGGGTCACCTAAAGCAGTTCACATTGGAACATGTCCAGGCCTTGAAAGCCTCCACAGATGGAGACTCCACCACCTCCCTGGGCAGCCTGTTCCAGTGCTCTGCCACCCTCAAAGTACAGAAGTTCCTTCTCATGTGTGTATGGAACTCCCTACACTCAAGTTTATGCCCGTTACCTCTTGTCTTGTCAGTAGGGACCACTGACAAGGGAGAATAGTTTGACTCCATCTTCCTGACACCCACCCCTTAGATATTTGTAAGTATTGATGAAATGCCTCCTCAGCCTTCCCTTCTCTAAGTTAAACAGCCCCAGCTCTCTCAGCCTTTCCTCATACGACAGATGTTTAAGTACGCTCATTGTCTTAATGGCCCTGTGCTGGAGATGGGGCTAGGAGAGATTGGCTTGTTCAGCCTAACCAGAACAGGGCAGGAGGTGACCTGTTTTGCCACTTCACAAATGTGTCAGGAAGGTAAATGCTGCGGTTTGGGTGTTGGCAGAGGATTGAAAAACTTCATGTGCATTTAGACAGGAAAAGGAGGGCAATTTTGCAAGAGCCTTTGTAGGGGAATAGTGAACTGAAAGAACAAATATTTTTTGAGACATGATCACAGAATCACAGAATGTTAGAGGTTGGAAGGGACCTCCAAGAGATCATCAAGTCCAGCCCCTGTGCCAAAAGCAGGATCACTTAGGGTAGTCCCCACAGGAATGCATCCAGGCGGGTTTTGAAAGTCGCCAGAGAAGGAGAGTCCACAACCCCTCTGGGCAGCCTGTTCCAGTGCTCTGTCACCCTCACTGTAAAGAAGTTTCTTCTCATGTTGATAAGAAGTGTTTGAAAGAGATGATGTGATCTGATTGGGATAAATAGGGGCTGGATGCAGTGATGCAAAATACCTCTGCTGAATTCCTCTCTACCCACCCCTTCCTGAGACAGCAAGCTGGGCAAAAACGGATATTTCTGAATGTCTTCCTCTTGTAAGTTTTGCAGGCTGTGTCCTGTCTTTAGATGTTTTCCTTTTCTCCTCATTCTGCTCACAGAGGAAGAGAAATGGGGTTTCGGAGGCAGGATTACATTTTACAGCCCCAGCTGAGATGAAGAAGGGTCTGTCTTTCTCTAGGCCCCTCCTGTTCGTCCTTGCTTGGTTTACCTCTGTTTTCCCTATTTAACCTCGTGAGGCCAGGAATGGAAGTAATAGGCGGATGTGCACCATGATGTAGCTTCACGGTGGCTCCTTCTCCTAGGTAATGTCTATTCCTCCACATCCCAACTTTCTTTAAGCTCTTAGAATCTGATATCAAAGTTTCTGTTGCACCTGTGTTTCAATCTGTGGTTAAGCAGTTGCTTCTTATAGCCAACAGAAATTCACAGTGCTGTGAATACCTCTCCAGCACATCCCTGTGCCTGATTTCTTGTTCCCAGCCTGTTAACTTATGCCTGTGTGACATTCGTCTGACTATGCAGTCAGACAAGCCAGGGGAACTGTTTTGCTGATCTCAAAACACCAAGGGTGATTTCTGCTGGGTTTATTTCCCATCCTTGCCTACTGTGCACCTGAGTGAATGCCCGAAGCCAGCAGATGATAGTAATGACTGTAGGAAGGCAGGGGTGTGGAAGATGGACTACACTGTTCAGCACTGTTCATCTTCTGACCTTAAAAGCAACTAAGTTGCAATGAAGACTGAGGCACACAAAGCAGAATGAATGCTAGAAATGGAGGCAGAGTTTGCTTTTCCCTTGTCAAGAAAGGAATTATTTGTAACACCAGATGCTGGCTCCCACTGGAGAGACGGGCAATCGGGGTTCTCTGCAGTGTGCCTGCTACGTAGGAAGTAGCTATTGTCATCTGTGGTGAACCAGAAAGGCAATGTTAGCACAGCAATGGGGATTTCTGATGAGCAAAAGCATTAAGAGACTGTATTAAGGAAGAAATATTCATTAACTGAAAGGTAGGTGTCAGATGATCAGCTAGGAGAGCTGTGGTTTGCTGCTGCTTTGCTTGGCCTGGAAACTGAGCCTCTGTCATGCAGTGTTTGTTTAATATAGGCATAAGAAAATCCTGATGGATTCTCCAGTCAGTGTGGTACTGAAAGAGTTAAGAGGAAAGTCTTCATCTCTGCTCAGCCTAGCAGCATCCAGTTCAAAAGATAAAAGCACCCCTCAGCATGACCAGGCTGCAAAGTGTATTTGAAAATAAATTCTTTAATGCCAATTGTCATTACGAATTTATTTTCAAATATGTTTTGCAGTTTGCTCATGCTGAGAGCTCCTTTTATCTTTGTAACTTCCAGACTGTGGGGCTGAGCAAAATAGGTAGCTTTCCTTTTAAATAAAGTGGAAAGTATTGGAGCAAGATTATATCTGTCACAGATTATAATATTTATATGTATTTCTCATCAAGCCCAGATTCCCCAGGGACTCTCAGATTCGCATGAGGTCTCGGAGTCCTGGATTTTGCATCTGGCTGTGTGATTGCTTTAATGGAAGACTGTGCTGTTTGCATTTACTCTTCTGACACTCCGTTACACTTGGTCAGATGTACATAAAAGACAGTCTAAAGCTGTTTATAAGATGATCCTTTAGGTAACACGATGAGTTAATGTGTGGTGGCTCAGCCCAGATGCTTGGGTTCAAACTTGGCTACATCTGTGATGATTTGTTAGCTTCCTCTCTATTAGGAGGTAAATGCTGTGGCTGGTGGTAGCTTGCACTCAGAGGTGGAGTGTGTAGTTTGTGTGTCTCCCTGACTTCTACCATTTCTTGGACAGCATCAGTTACTCTATATTTTGTTCTGTTTTGGTTTTTTTCTGTGAATCCTGTCTGTGCTGCAAAATCATGGAACCCCATTTTCTTCCACAGAGGTACCAGGGGAAATGTAAAACTCCACGTATTTTCAACAAACATGGAGAACAAATTAATACTGAAGCGAAAACTGCATGGCATTTGCTTCTGGAGGAACTCAGCCTAGGAGTTTTGCTTCCTCCACTGACATGGGTGGGAGATCTGAAGTCAGGTTTGTCATGCAAATGTTCAATCAGCTAAACTCTGAAATCATATTTATTGTTAAATATTTTCATTTCCTTGCAGCTCTACAGGAAGACTTTCTTGTCTGTTTTCAGACCTGTTCTTTTTGGGCCAAAACATGGATACTGTTCTAGTTTTACTGAATCTAGAGGGCTAGAGGGGAATTTGTTACATAATTTGCCACAATTATGCTCAAACAAAATTCTTGGAACTGGAACAGTTCAGTGGGAAATATCCCTGAATGTGAACTAAACAAAGAGGAATAAGAGCTTCAGGATGTGACTCCTTGACAGGTCCTGATATTGTTTATGGCACCAGAAAAAGACACTGAAGTTGGGCAAACAAGATGATATAGGCACTATTAGTTTGTGCCTATGACAAATGCTTTATAAACGTCATTTCTTCTACAGTGTCATAGAGTGGCAATTTGGACACCATTTCTTCAAGCTTTTTCATATTGCAACAAAAACGAAAAGCTGTACCTTTTTTTCTGTGAAAATTTACTTGCAATAAGATTGTTCCAGCATTTCCCAGTGAAGTTCACTGTATGCCCAGAACAATCAAACAGAGATTTTTACTTATTTTCTCCTCTGGAGAGGCTAAACCTGGTAACCCTTTAGGAAGCTGAGGAGAAACTTCTTTACTGTGAGGGTGACAGAGCACTGGAACAGGCTGCCCAGAGAGGTTATGGATTCTCCTTCTCCGGAGACTTTCAAGCCCAGCCTGGACTTGTTCCTGTGTGGCCTGCCTTAGGTGATCCTCCTTTTGGCAGTGGGGTTGGACCCAGTGATCTCTGGAGGTCCCTTCCAACCCCTAACATTCTGTGATTCTGTGAAGTGGAACTGAAGGTTTGGATGTAGGACTTCTAAAGGATTTGAATCAATTTACACAATCCTCATTCTAGGAGACCTCTAAAAGCCCCATTTTCTATCTCTATAAAATATGGTTTGAAATAATTCTACCTTCATGTTTTCACAAAATATATCCTAAGCATCTAAGCACTGTAATGGAACTCAGGGTTTGGTCTGTAGCATGTTTGTAAGCAGATGCAAGAAGAAGGTGCTCCCCAAAGGGGCAAATCCTGCTTCCCTAGTTTCTCATGAACACAGGCATGTTCCTGCCCTTGGCTTTGTGCAAAGCTATCTGATCCTCTCTTGAAACTGTTTAGGGACCTAAGCAGTGCCAATGAGATGGTAGGAGCATGCAGGTGGGACAGAGACCGTACCTGCCAAAGGGGCAGCAGCCAGACATGAAATTGCTGTATCTGCACTGTCAGATTGCACACTACATCAGGCTAATCTGAGTGAGGGGTGGATTTCAGGATAAAACTGTTTTCTTGCTCTCCTGGGTTTGCATTCAACACCATAGACATGCTGCTTGTGTAGAGTTGCTCTCTACAAAGGGCAGCTCTAGACCCATGTGGGTCAAAGACCTTGTATTTGGGGAAACAGTTTTTAGGGACTAACTAGAGAGAAGTTCTGTAATCAATACCTAAAAAAAAAAAAAAAAAAACAAAAAAAAAAAAAAAAACCCAAAAAAACAACCCCCAAATATTCAGGTGATATTCTGGAGCAGTTGTAGTTCTTGTCTGATTTGTAAGTATCTGATTTATCCAATGCAGTGGAGACTTTCTGTCCTTCCCCTTTTAGGTTTATTAGAAACTGGTTTTACTGTGGGGTTTTGTGGTCTCCAATTCATTCCCTCTTTGGCTTTTCCAAAGGTGGCCAAATCCCGGCTTTACCTTTGCTGTCACTCTCCATTTGATGGACTATCTCATGGTTATGTGGGTAGAACTAAGCAACTTCACTCTTTTCTCCTCATCCAGTGTCATTCCAGTGGATGCTTTTTTATGATCCTTTCTGCAGAGCATTGAGCTTGTTCCCAAGAAGCTCACGCTCTGTTCTTGGCTTTCCATCCTATCTGCTGCTTGGCATTAAGCAACAATCTTTCCTTCTGTTTTCTCTCATGGCCTTTACACATCTCATCTTTTTGAATGAAAAACCTGTTGGGACTGGCATTCTTTCTTTTGATGTGACTCCAGAGCACCTAGGGCAGGAAGACATCTGTTGTCAGTTGAGGCTTTTCAAGTTGATGGTTCCCAAAGTGAGATCTGAGAGCCTGCAGGTGGTTCTGGGAGATTACTCTAAATGGCCTGTGGATTTTATAGGCCCCAAATGTTGACAGGGATGGCTACTTGCTAATCTGCAGGAAGAGAAAGCCAGGGAGTAGTTGGTCTAGGTGAATGCTGTCTTATAGTAGCAACATTAGAAGGCAAAGGTCTGCCTTGTGTCTGGAAGAACAGTGTACGATTCTCTGATAAAGGAATGCATGACTTTTGTCACATCCTCGTCACTGGAAAGCTGCCCAGCAGAGAAAGATCTGGGGGTGCTGGTTGACAACCAGCTGAACATGAGCTGTGTGTGCACAGGTGGCCAAGAAAGCCAACAGCATCCTGGCCTGGATCAGCACTAGTGTGGCCTGTAGGTCTAGAGAAATGACATGCCCCGTGTACTCAGCACGGCTCAGGCCTTACCTCAAATATGGGTTCAGTTTAGGGCCCCTCACTACAAGAAGGATGTTGAGGTGCTTGGGTAGGTGCTCAAGCAAAGAACAGCTGAGGAAACTGGGGTTGTTTAGTCTGGAGAAAAGGAGGCTGAGGGGAGACCTCTACAGCTACATAAAAGGAGGTTGTGGCTGGGTGGGGGTTGGTCTCTTCTCTGAGGTAACAAGCAACAGAATGAGAAGTGGCCTCAAGTTGTGCCAAGGAAGATTTAGTATGGCTATTAGGAAAACTTCTTTCCTAAAAGAGTGATTAAGTACTGGAAAAAGCTGCCCAGGGAAGTGGTGGAATCACCATCCCTGGAGGTGTTCAAAGAACACATAGGTCTGGCGCTGAGGGACATGGTGTAGTGGTGAATTTGCATATGTTAGGTTAATGGTTGGACTCACATCTTGGAGGTATTTTCCAGCCTGTGAGCCTAAATTTAAACGATTAAAATTGGATTATCAGACATTTCCTCTTGTCCTATCACTTGTTTTTTTTAGGAGAGGAGTCCAACAGTCACTTCACTACAACTTCCTTTCAGATAGTTATAGAGAGCAAGAAGTTCCTGCTCTGACCAGGGGGTTGGACTCGATCTCTGGAGGTCACTTCCAACCCCCAACATCCCGTGATCCTGTGAAGGTCTTCCCTCAGCCTCCTTTTCTTCAGACATCCCTGGAGGTGTTTAAAAGAGGCAGAGATGTAGTGCTGAGCAAACATGATTTAGCACCAGACTTGGTATAGTTAGAGAATGATTGCACTTGATGATCTTGATCTTAAAGATCTTTTCCAACTGAAACAATTCTATGATTCCATGATTATTCCATTTAAACAAAAAGCACAGTTGTGTTCATTCTCTAAAATCTGAGAGCTGTGACTCCTTTTCAGGCCACAAAGCAATATTTATTATTATTTAATTTTCAGCAAAACTCAAGAATTTTGCTTGCATTCTCGTCTGAAACAATTCCCCTCTGGCCACCACAGCGGTCCGTAGCATGGTCTTACAGATGTGTTTGCACCAGGGTATTAAACTCTGTCTGTATTAGAGGAAAACCTTCACTGAAGCAGGTTTCTGCCTGAAAAGGTCGCTGTCTTTCAGAGATATAAATTACTCAAAGCTGCAGTCTCGGTTTCTAGCAGTCCCACCTGCCCTTCAGGAAGTGTCTGTTTTCAGAAAGAATTCCTGTGGGGGAGGAAATTCCCCATGGATTAGGGAGGATTTTTCACGTAAGACTGTTTTGATTTGTATAGGGGCTATTTTTTATGTCACTGGAGAACTTCCAGCCAAACAGATACTTTTTTCTTTTGGAGCTGCTTAACTTGAAGAAATTCTTGTTCAGAAGTTGAGTTTCCAGCAACTGTCAAAACTTGGGCTATTTCTTAATGAGGTAGTTCCCCAAAAGTCACATTTTAAAAAGCAAGAAAAATAAAGAATCATGACCTAGGGTAAAACCCCACTGTAATGCCTGGGAGATCTGTTGGCTTCAAAATGTAAATTAAGAGCTAAAAAGTTGGTGGCAGCTCCTGTTACTACCTCCAGCAGGTCTGTGGGGCAGGTGCAGTTGGACGTGCTGCCCAGTGCCCCTCTCCCTGCTGTGTATGGGGCACGTTAGTTGGACTGTGGGAGCACACAGAGGCTCTCTCCCTGATGCAGTCTTCTGGCTGAAGACACTTTCCAGTTGCTTTGGGAAAAATTGTTTGAGAGTTTGGGAGCTCTGCTTCAATCAAAAACCAGAAGAGGGAGCCCTCCATCAAAATAAGGCTCCCAACAGGACTGAGCCCAATATTTGCAGAAGTTTCCACTTTCTCTTCCACCTGCTTATAAATCACTTGGTGGAATTTCTTGCCTGTCTGCCTGTTCTTAAAGACTAACAACTCAGTTTCTAGCTTTAAACAATATCATTCAGTGGCTGACATGCATAGAATCATAGGATCATAGCATTTTTATGGTTGGAAAAGACCTTGAAGGTCGTTTAGTCCAATCATTATTTATCTCTACCAAGTCTGGTGCTAAACTATGTGTGAAGCTTTGTTAAAATGCTCTCTGGACCTATCATATATGGAACTTGGTCCCTGCAGAAGAAAGGCCTCCATTATCCCCCAAAGCAAAACACCATTTTGCCCCTCACTCAGAGTTTCCCATTGCAGTCCTCATTTTCACACACAGCAAAACCTTCCTGTGCTTTAAGGAAGCCTGCAGCTATCAACCTTGTTCTTGCTTGGCTGAAGTCAGTGAAGTTTGGTGCTGTCTCTGATGAGACAAGGAGCAGGCCCTTTAGTATATCAGGCTGTTTATACAGGAATCTCCCTCAGTTCCTCACAATGAGTAATTAGCGCTGAGCAAGACCAGCCTGTAGAATATGGAAGCCAAATGATGCTTTCAGATACTGTGTGTGCTGTTTGTAACCTCTTCTGAGCTCACTTTTTAACCTATCCAAAACAGCCCTAAATGTCTACAAGTGCTGACTGTCCTAGTTGCATCTATTTCCAGATTCTGAGATTTTTATCTCTCAGCCCACATTCATTTGTATATCTCTAGATGCCCAGCCTGGATTTGGGTTTGGGATTGCCCCAATCCAGGTGCAGGACCTTGCACTTGGCCTTGTTGAACTCCGTGACATTGGCTTGGGCTCACCTCTCCAGCCTGTCCATGTCTCTATCAAATCACTGATCCTGCTCAGGTAAGAAGCCACAAGCTTATTTTCTGATAAAGGAAATCTCTCCTTGCAAAGCCTCCAATACACACCCAAACATGTCCTGTCTCTAGACACCCTGAGGAAAAGGGCCATCACAGGCCCACCACCTGGCAACAGCAGCCACCTGCCTCAGGACAGTATAAAAGGGCGCATCTCCTGTGCCTGCTGCCAGACCTGGCACAGGGGCAGCCTGTAGACATCCCAGAAAAGGTCCTTGAAGGACTGGTGGAATTACTTGGTGAAGGGCTGAGAGATGAAGACCAGAAGCTAGACCAGGCTGCTCTTTCAGCTGGATGGCCATGGCAAGACCAAGGGAATGTGTTCTTCAGGAGCACTGCAGAGCTCACCATCTTCATCCACTGCAGAGGCAGTGGCAGCAGCAGCTGTAAGAAATGGGATGTTGCCAGGAGTCCCAGTGCTCTCCAGCACCTACTGGTGTCCTGCCAAGCATGGGGAGGATTCTTGTCCTCAAGGTCTATCAGGCCAGGGGCATTTGGCCCCTTTGGGGAAACCCCTGTGATAATAGCTTCATATAGCTGAGGGAGAACGGGGCTTGGCATCTCTGGGAGGCATGGCCAGCCTATGGGAGGAAGAAGCAGGACCTGCTCTATGCTGAGTAGCTGATCGCCAGCACTGGGGTCAGGGCAGATTGGCACTGGTCCCTGGGGTGTTTTTGCCTTCCTCTGCAGCACTGAGCACAGCCCCTTGGCAGGGCTTCTCTGCTTCATCTTGGCTGGGTCACTGTCTGCTGCTCATGCACCACAGCGATGGCCTCTTGTGCCCTGCAGCTAGGGGAAGGAGGCTTTTTTCCCCCTAGGTGGGCTAGGAAGTATCCCCAGGGTGTTTTTCCCTTCCTCTACAGCACTGAGCATGCCCCCTTGGTAGGCCTCCTTTGGGCCCTTCTGGCCAGATGCCTGCTGCTTGTACTCCATGAAGGAGGAATCTTTCTAGTCTCCCAGGATGGGGCGGTTCCTTGCGTTCCCCGGGAGTGTCTTCTCCTCTGTGTCATTGAGCAGAATGTCAGGACTTCTCCAGGCCCTTTTGGCTTGGTTCTTGCTGCTGTTCATGCTCCATGACAATGGCCTCATGCCTTGCATCCAGGGGGAGGAAGCTTTCTAGAGGACCCTTGTGGCTCAGTTCTTGCTGCTGCTCTGGCACCTTCAAGAGCTCTGCTCTTGCCTTGCCTGGTCACTGCGTCAGTGTTTCTGTGACCACTGGCTCTCAAAGAGGTTTGAAAAAACAGCATAAAATAAATAGTGCAGCTTGAGGCCATCAGCAGCCTGCTCTGTGGAGGTGTCTGTACCCATGGCAGGGGTTGGAACTAGATGATCCCTTCCAACCCAAACCACTCTATGAATCTTCGACAACACTGCAGCCTGCCTCTGTTACCAAAACCTAAGAGTCCTCTGTCATGTTTGTTTGGGGTTTTGGGTTTTTTTTTGGTTTGGTTTGGTTTTTTTCTTCTTTTTCCCCCGTAGAAATACCAAAGACAATATGCCTTTTGAGGTGCTTGTTCACTCTTTGGGGCTCTCAGATTTTAGGTATGGGTTTCATGTGATTTCTGCCCCTCTACTTGAGTAACTTCTCATTAGAAGAAAAAAATCAAAGAAAAAGAAAAAAAGTCAAAACTAAGGTGACCAAGTCTTCAATGTCTATTCTAAAATGTCTCTCTTCTGTCCTTTCTGACCCTCTCCACTGCTTTCCATAGTCCTGGGTAAAATCTGGACTTCCTAAAATCCTTTTTTTAAAAACATTGAGGTGTAGCTGAGCATAGCTCCATGGTTTGTATAATTCCCCCATGTTACAACAGTGCTCCTCCAGATTCCGCTTCAGTGTGACTCAAAAGCATGAGCTTTGCCTAGGACCTAAACCCCTTTAGCTTCCTTGAATGCTGCTGAGAGAAGCTGTGGCAGTGATGCTGTCTGATAGGGCAGGATTTGAAAAAGCAGTTCCAAAAGATGCATCGTTTCAGGCACGAGCAAAAAGATCCACAAGTGTGAATTCAGTCACCAAACTTTGTGTTAAAGAGACCACCCTGCGCAACTTTGCCTTTTTTTCCCCCTTCTCTCTTTTATTTTCCTTTCTTCTGTTTTTCCTCATCTTCTTTTCTCTCTTTCTCTTCTTTCTGGGCTTGAGCAAAGCATTCAGCTTTTCATATCCCTTCCCAGGGCTGTTGCTCTAGTTATCTGGACTATGTCCTCATCTTAATTTGTTCCCTGATGTATGGTTGAATTAATACAGCTTAACACTGAATAACCAGTCTTGTCATAACTGTAAAGTGAATTTATTGAGATAGTATGATGATATGGGAAAGTCTAATTAAAAAAGGAAAGGACAGGCTAGGTTCTTGGAAATTAAGATTTCAATATATTTGTTATCC
This sequence comes from Indicator indicator, assembly GCF_027791375.1. Classification (NCBI taxonomy): domain Eukaryota; kingdom Metazoa; phylum Chordata; class Aves; order Piciformes; family Indicatoridae; genus Indicator; species Indicator indicator. The sequence continues at coordinate 13,251,283 of NC_072020.1, forward strand.
TGCATAATACCTCCGAGGTGAATGGTATCTGCCAGTGTTTTATGCTTGTTCACTGTCTTGAAGAAGACAGTAACCTGTTTTGAACAAGACAGTAACCTGGGGTGAGATTTAACAAGGCTAAGTGCAGGGTTCTACACTTTGGCCACAACAACCCCAAGCAGTGCTACAGGCTGGGGACAGAGTGGCTGGAGAGCAGCCAGGCAGAAAGGGACCTGGGAGTGCTGGTTGATAGTAGGCTATACGTGAGCCAGCAGTGTGCTCAGGTGGCCAGAAAGGCCAATGGCATCCTGGCCTGTATCAGGAATAGTGTAGCCAGTGGGACAAGGGAGGTCATTCTTCCCCTGTACTCAGCCCAGGTCAGGCCACACCTTGAGTACTGTGTCCAGTTCTGGGCTCCTCAATTCAAGAGAGATGTTGAGGTACTGGAACATGTCCAGAGAAGGGCAACAAGTCTGGTGAGGGGCCTGGAACACAAACCCTATGAGGAAAGGCTGAGGGAGCTGGGGGTGTTTAGCCTGGTGAAGAGGAGGCTCAGGGGTGACCTTATTGCTGTCTACAACTACTTGAGGGAAGGTTGTAGCCAGGAGGGGGTTGGTCTCTTCTCCCAGGCAACCAGCAGCAGAACAAGAGGACACAGTCTCAAGTTGTGCCAGGGGAGGTATAGGCTGGATATTAGGAGCAAGTTCTTCACAGAGAGGGTGATTGCCCATTGGAATGTGCTGCCCAGGGAGGTGGTGGAGTCACCATCGCTGGAGATGTTCAAGAGGAGCCTGGATGAGGCACTTAGTGCCATGGTCTAGTTGATTGCTTAGGGCTGGGTGATTGGTTGGACTGGATGATCTTGGAGGTCTCTTCCAACTCGGTTGATTCTATGATTCTAAAGATACCCAAAGCACAGTATACATGCATCTCCTTGAGGTTTAGAAAAATGCATGTGTTTTGCTTCTGAGCTGTGTGCTGTGATCATCCAGTTCAGAAAAGCCTTTGGAGTGTGTTCTGAGGGGGGTAGGCGCTGTGGCTAACTGGGTAATTTACGGCCATCCTGGGGTCTGTATATTACTGGTGGCAAAGCAGTACTGGGCAGATTACTTCCCTTCCTGTGCTTCAGACAAAACACAAGGTTAGTCAATTGCCTGTACCTTGTGTCTGAGTGCAGGAAGATGAGATCAGGCTGTCAGACCTCTTTCCGTTGGAAGGTGAAAGTGTATTGGAAAGGTAGATCTCTTCCTGCTGCTAGAAGGAGAGTTCGAATAGGAAGACCAGCACCTTGAACCTCTGTTTATGTTGGGTGTGCTTACTGACAGCTAGGAGGCAGATAGGCCGTGGACAATGTGATGGCTTTCAAGCCAGTTCACAAGCAGTGCTGTGCCTTCCAGTCCAGAAAGGCTACAGATCCAGTATTTTCACACTGACTTTTTTTTTTGTAACAAAACACAGTGTAATTAAAAAAAAAAAAAAACAAGCAAGCAACCAAACCAACAACAACAACAAAAAAAACCCAACAAACCCCCCTCCACACACAACTAAATCAAGTAATTTCTATAACAGAGCCCGTGGGCTGACTGCACTTAATGCTCTTAAAATAACCCAGTAATAAATGAAAAAGTCTCCTACTGCCCAAAGACAACCAGTTAACTTCCTTTTGTGAAACTGTAGGTCTTTTTATTAGGCTACAAAACTGTTTCAAACAAATGAAAACCAAATGTGTAAAAAAAAAAAAAGAAAAAGAAAAGAAAAAAAAAGAATGTTTTTCTTTAAACTCATACCAAAAGAGCGTAAGTCATGGGGCTCTTCAAGTTAACCCATGCCTCAGTCTCTCCTGCAGCCTGGCTTGTGCTTTCAAGAGTGAATAGAGGGCTCATCTGTTGAGGCAGGCATGGCAGCATGCTGCTAGAGATAGGATCTATGCAGTAACTGTACCTGGGAGATTAAGCAGCCATTCAGGATGGAACTATTCAGAGCAGCAAACCATGAGATATGCAAACCATTATGCAACTCACATTGGCACATGTTGTGTTCTCCAGCCCAAAACAGTTGTGTTGTGAAGGGGGTTATTAATGTATGCGTTATGAAAAACATTGTTTATTAATTAAAATTATTAATAACTGATTAATCACTTTTATAAGTATTGATTCTAATGCATGGTTGTGAAAACATATTCCATAACTGGTTTAGTATATACAATTTGACCCAATTAGAATATTTACAGAATCAATTTTTAATTAAGAGAATGAAGGGTGCAGTTCTGCCGCTTGTCTACCAGATGGCGACTCGACGAGACATTTGGCGGCTTTAACTATGCACAGAGAAATTTACGGTGTTATCAAGAGGCAGTTCAAGCTGGAATATCACGTGGCTAGGCGGGTGCTTTGAATTGAATGTTCCTGAGTGTGGCACACATGAAGGATACACTGTATCTTTGTTTGTAGCGGGGCAAGTTGCTGGGTTACACTGGCTGTTCGCAGTCTGTCAGCCCGGCCTGGCCTGTTCTGGGCAGTAACTTTCTTTCTCCTCCCGCCTCTGTGGGTGGAGCAAGGTTTTCTTTCTCCCCCTGCCTCTGTGGGAGGGGTGACTTTCCACCGATTGGCGGCTTCCCTTGGCAAGGTGGTCAGGCTGGCAGGGCTGTTGTGGCTCCCTGAACAGAGTCGGCCAGGCAGAGGCGGGTCCTTCGGGGTCGGCCCTCACTGTGGGGTGGCGACGGGCTTCAGGGATGCGGCTAAGCAGAGCAGTGATTCCCCTTAGCTCGAAATGAGCTAATGATGTCGATTCTCGGCGAGTGCTTCCCATTTAAGGTTACAAGGCAGTCCTTGACTTGACTCAAAAGAGAGGATGCCTTTCTCTCTCTCTCTTGGGAAATTCTGGGTTACATTACCCTGACAACTCATGGCTGCGAAGCGGCGACAGTGGGTGGCTCCTTTATCTCCTATGAACAGCAGGGTCATGCAGGATGCCTGCTTGCTTGGTCAGCTGCTTATAGCTGTAGCAGATATTAGACTGACGAGCTTGGAGTAGTCCCTTCCCTCTGGGCTAAAGCTTACCTTTGGGGTTCCAGTCCTCATTGAGACGCGACTGGGCTTACGACTGGTTTTCCTAGCTTCAGTGAAGGGATCTCCTTTGCTGTTTCCTCGAGCAGCACGAGGAGCTGGCTTCTTCTCCATGTTGCAGAGGCCACTAGTATGCTTGCATGTGGGAGTGATAAGACCTACAAGCACTGCGAGCTTACGTAGCTCAAGCAAAGTGAGAGAAAGCAAAAGGAGAGAGCAATTTGTAAACAAGTGAGGGTAATACTTACAGATTTCTTGAGGCTGGATCTGGCCAGCGGGCCCACTTGTCACCAACTTGCTTTAATCTATAGAAAGAGTGAAGCTAGAATTATGCTCTTAGATGGAAAGAGCATGAGCATGCCATGCGATTGGTGCATGTAGTTGTTTACCCCTTCAGGAGACAGGTTGGTGCCTTGGTCTTTGTCCTCCTCTCCTGAAAGGAGGGTGGAAGGGGGGACTTGCCCAAACATGTTGGGACAAGTTTGCTGATATTTGGGGGCAGATTTTGGGCATAGGGTGCCTTCACCACAAGTTGCTATTGTAGAGACAGGCTATTTTAATATTAACATGCAAAAGCTTTCAGCACCTCCTGAACCTATGTCCTGTCTTGTAGAACTGTTCATTCTATCACTAAGCAGACCTGATGCTAAACCCAGCCCTGCTGTAAATGAGTGCATCTCCTAGTGAGATCAGTGTTGCCCTTGCCCACTATAGGGCTGAATATTTTGCCTTTAAATTGCAAACAGTTCTGCTGTAGATGGAAAATAGATTAACTTTTTTGTGAGTGTAAAACTTAGCACGTCATCTGCAGGGTTTTTTGCCTTTCAGTGATTGCTTCCTAACTGCAGAACAATTACATTTCAAGTGGGAAATGCTTTAGCAACAGATCTTTGTGTACTACCTGAACGTACTTGTGTCTTGGCCTCAGTGAAAATAAGACCTGTGTAGTGATCACGAGCTGGGCTCTGAGGTCTTGAATTTTGATAAACTCCTTGTTAAGACTAAAGGCCAGGCTGTTTTGGCCAAGAGAGCAGGAAATGAGGCTGCAAAAGACATGCTACTAGATGGAGCAGACCTTAATAAGCAAAATACATGGCTTGTTCTATTTTTTATGTCAGTGAATCTTGTCTGGCAAGGTACTGAGTCTTCCCGTTAAATTCTACCTTATCTGGCTTCTATTTCAGTCAAAGGCTAATCACGGAATCAGAAAATGGTAGGGATTGGGAGGTACCTCTGGAGGTCATCTAATCCACCATCCCTGCCAGAGCAGGTTCACCAAGAGGAGGTTGTACAGGATGGCATCCAGGCAGGTTTTGAATGCCTTCAGAGATGGAGACTCTACCACTTCTCTGGGCAGCTAAATACCCACTCATATATTTACCTGACCAGGCAGATAGTACCTGATGCCAAGACACATTGGGATACAAAGGCTGCTGTATCCTCCTGTGAAATGAAGGAGAATTGGGATCCTGAATGTTCTTGATGCCTTTGGCCCACAGTGGATTTAGGAACTGGCACAAGTTAAGTTATCAGCTTTTAAATTTCAGTCTGTGCCACTGCTGCTTGTGAAATTTTTGCTGTGTGCTCTGTAGAGGGAGAATAGCTGAAAGGGTCTGGGATGTGGAAGTTCCAGAGGAAACCATCTCATTTGTTAAGGATATTGGGCAACGGTCACACAGCATGAGGAAGGTCCACAGAAACTTTTGGGTGTTTTTTGACTGCCCTTATACTATATCTGTAAACAAACTTTGAGATCCATGGCAAAAGTAAGCTGACATACAGAAGGCAATGTATTCTATCTTAAAAATGAAAGTAAGTCGTGAAGATATGGCATTTGAGAAAAAGCTATGCTCTTGCAGTGAAACAGTGCAGGACAATGCATATCTTAAGAGGTTGCACACAGATCCTTAATTTGAAATGTTTTCTGAATAGCAGTGTTTAAATTGTGCACTCCCTCAGTGCAGTTGCCTCTTAAAGGAGCAGAGATTATGTATTCCACCTAGTTTTCTATGGAATGATGTATGATATTTGGTCAAATGCCCTGTGCTCTCAGGATAAATTATAAAGTTCTTAAATGCATTTCATCACACATTATACTTCATCTTCAGGCAAAAATGTATTTTGTCAAAATATTGATTTGTATTATCTCAAGGCATGTTGTATAAAATCCAAGAGTAAATTTCATTTTGGGGAACTGTGCAATTTGTCTAACCATTCTAAGGAATAGGACATCAAATACATACAAGCGACCGTGTTGGTGAAATGAATTTTAATCACGTTTATCATCCTTCCAGATAGACTGTACAATGGGATTTGATAAATTTCACTCTCTAGACCTTAGTCTGATTGTCAATGAGATAGGAACGTTACAATGTCCCAGTGGCATCGAGCTGGATTCCTGCTCTTAATAGGCTGCTGATAATACAGACACCAGTAATTTATCTGTTACTTAAGAAAAATTAAATCTGATTCCATGAAAGGAGAAAAAAAAAACAAATAAATGAGTATAGGTGAGAATTAATGTAGACATAGCCTGCAGTATGTAATCGGTGTCTAGAGGTTTTAAGAGCTAAATGCAAGTATTTGAAGGATTATTTTTACTTTCAGTCTTGTGGTTAGAACTTGAGAGTCATGAAACATGAAGTCTCTCTCTTTTTTGTTTTGTTTTGTTTTGGTTTTTTTATTTAGCTTTCCTACAGATTTTCTACATGACCTTGGAAAAGTTGGATGAGGCTGATTCTGCACTGGTCTCTAGTCTACAAAGAGATGAGGACCGAAGCTGCATCCTTCCTGCACCTCCTGTCTCCTCAGTTGTAAAAAGAGGCTAGCAGTGCACTCCCTCCTCAGAGGGCAGCAAACCTAAATCACCTAGTAATTGCAGAGATTACAAAGGAACATGGGCTGCTTCTGCTTGTCTGCTGAGACTCTCAGGAGCAAGGGCTTTGCTCTGCTTGTGAGCTACCCAGCAGAGGGCAACATTACCCTCACACATGCAAATGGTGCACACGCTCTTTGATCCAAAACTTGCCAAAAGCAAGAGGAATCTTTTCTCTGGCCTTTATAGGCCATTCTGTGTAAGTACAGATTTTGTATTGTTTCTCTTTTTCTCCATTTTTTGTTTATGAAGTACAACCTCCAGAAGAATTGAGACTTTCTTTTGGATATTGTTAATACAAGTCACCAACATACATGTAAAATTCCAGCACCGAGTAGTTGGTATTTCCAATACCTGATGGGTCTCAGGGAAGGGATTTGTGTAATTCAGGTGTGTTTCTGAGTGATCCCTGCACTTGAGTTTATTTGAGTTGAAGTGGGAGAAATGTCATTGTTTAGTAGCCGGTTGTAGGGATAAACTTTTCCAGCCCCAGGTGGAAACTGCACTGTTTAACAGGAGGGGATGTAAAGTGCCCGAGCCTTTCTGGTGTAAATTGTGCTTCAACAGATGCAAGAAGGCAACAGCTTTTGTGTGGAACACGTACTCCTTTGTAGTGAAATCAAGGAACTGGTCTCAAATGGAAATCTGGAGAAAAAAGGTCTAAGAAAGTTTACATTCCCCTTTGGCACAGTTCTGAGCTTGCTGAGATCTACTAGCCCAGGTCCAGGAGCAGAATTTGCCCTCTGAGGTAGGGGATGCCTGGTGCATGTTCTGTAGTACCAGGACCTGACAAACCTGACAGCTCACAATTCACCTAATGAAGGAAATGGGAATGCTCTGTCCTTGACTTTCATGTGCTGTGCCTCCTACTGTTCTTTTGCCTTTTGTCACCCTCCTTCCCCGTTCTGCTAGCAGCTGAGATTTGGTCAGAGAGGACATCCTCTGAGGCACTGTCTTTCACTGCCATTTTGTCTCTCCTCCCCATTTTCTGTTACCCTGTTTACATGAAGTATTAGCACTCCAGATGTTTGTTTGGGGGTGACTTGACAGAGGCTGGGCTGTCTGTTTTACTATCACTGATGTGGCAGTGACTAACATGACTGCATTGATTTGCCAGTTGTACTAACACTTCCAGTTGATGGCACAGATCAATAAGTTTTACTCTTTTGGTTATCAGATTCACACTTTTCCTGACTTTTGCATGTGCAGATGGCTGGGCAGCACATAAAAAATAACTTACTTTAATCACCTGTCTTGGACCTCATAGAGTAGAATTCCATCAAGAAAAGGCTGAAAGCTCTTGATTTAAAACAAAAATACCTTCAGAGTAAGGTCTCTCAGAAAGTGGATTAATTCATGGAAATGTTTTTTTTAAAGCAGGTACTATTTTACAGGAAGCTAACTATATTTTTCCAGTAGATTTAATTGTCAAGATATTTTTAGAGAAAACGAGCTCTTGCCACTACTAATGAGTAAGGCAGCTGAAATTCCTCCCCATTCATGACCTAAATTCATCTTCTCAAAGAGACTAATAGTGTGCAGAGCCTTTCTGTAAAGTGCAGAAAGGTCAGAGAATAAATTGTTTGGGCCTGCCAGTCTGTGGAGAAGTTGTAAATATATCAGTGGTCCACAACAAAAATATTGTTTGTAATAAAGAGGGCTGTTTTCTGCCTCTGGAGTTGTGCTATCAAAAAAAAAAAAGTAGGGTATGGAAGCCACATGCTACTGTATCAATATTTTGTACAGTTGATGCCCGTAAAACATCTAAAAGAGGCTTTCTGGTGATGATGTTCTGAACACAAGCCAGCAAAGCACCCAGCTGTGGGTAGCCCACAATCTTTAGTTCTCTGGAGGGAAAGCTGGTCAGCAAGGTTTGTCTGAAAGTTAACTCTATCAGTTAAAGTCAGCCTTATCAAGTGCATCACATCTACATGGTATTTCTATAATGTGTATGAAGTCCATCTTCTAGGTCTGCTGTGGTCAGCTATCACAGTAGGCAAGTATGGCTGGCATAATGTGGATTTCCTTTCAGCAATTCTATCTGAATGAGAGCTCTAGCTCCTTCCTCTGTATGTTTTTATAAACCACCCATATAAGCACTTTCTATAAACCACCACAAATGCTTTTATTTTCCCATGAGGAGACATTTCTTGCAAGTGTTGATAGTGTCAGCATGGCTGTTGGTAAGTTATGCTCAGAAATTAACAAGTCTGTCTTTTCTTGTCTCTCTTACTCTTTTTTTTGTTTTCTCCTTTTTATTTTTGTTGTTGTTGGCTTTGGTGGTTTTTTGATTTGGGTTTTTTTTTTTTAGTGTTTTACTGTAGAGGCTGGCATCTGCAGTGAAATTATTTATTAAAAATAAATTATTTATTAAAATTAAAATGTTTTATTATTGTTTATATTTAGGAACAAGTTCTGTACCATGAGGGTAGTAGAATACTTGAACAGATTGCCCTGGGAGGTAGTTGAGGCTGTATCCCTGGAGATATTCAAGGTGAGGCTTGAGAAGGCTCTGGTAAACATGATCTAGATGAGGATGTCCCTGCTTACTGCAGAGGGGGTTTGTCTAGGTGACCTTTGGAAGTCTCTTCCAACCCAAACCATTCTATGATTCTATATTCTTCTCACTTTGATGTCTTGACTAATATGGCTCAGAACTATGATTTTAGGAGCTATTCATTCCTGTTATCTTTGCCTTTTGTATAGGTGAATGTGTCAGTCTGTCCAGAGGAAGTATGATGTTCTTCCCCTTTCATAAAATCCTCAAGCTCACAGCTCCTTTCTAGCCGGTAGCTGACTTTTCAGGTATTTCTGCTTTCTCTCGTCTTCTGCTTGCAGTACTGAACTGGTTTCCAAGAAGATCAGATGAATACCACTCTTCTTTAATGTCTCTCCAACTCTCCTAACATTGTCTATTGTCTGAAACACACAGACATTTCATCTAGAGGAAAGTGCCAAAACGTTAATATGTATTGTCAGAGCCATTGTTCCAGTTCTCAGGAATAGACTCTGATATGCCATTCAAGACTGCTATAGTATAAAGCTTGGGGCAGAGATAAAAAGAGATCCTCATCTAAGACAGTGGGAGGAAAAGAAAGAAAGAAACAACAAACTTAAAAAAAAAAAGTGGATCCTGAGGCAGCTTGAATAATATTTTAGATGGAGATAGATTTTATCAGTGTGGCAAAATAAGTCAGTGTTAAAGTTAATCTGTGATGAAGAAAATTATTTATTTTAACACTTATTAGGCTTTTAATGAATTCTGAATAAATAGACTTGAAGTTTTTTTCAAGTAGCCTAGAAAGATTCAAAGATGTAGATGCAAAATGCTCACAAAGCTGAGCAGTATTTCCAAGAGGATTCCACTTATATTAATTATGAACTCGTTAGAAATATTTACAATTAGCATACTTCTGGAGTTCCTATAGTCAGTTGTGTAAATTGTTTATACATGTAGATACAATGTGCAGTTCCTTGCTGTGTTTGATTGGCAGTCTTTAATTCTACCTCCTATTAAAGCCATTGCAAACCATTGGCAACACCAAAGTTTTCCCTGATGTGGGGAATAGCTTTTACAGGCATTTGATAATTCTGAATCAAAGGCTGGCGTTTCTCAAATCCATGTTGTTTTATTGGGTGAAATCCTTGGATCTTAAGAACTCTAGATTTTGGAGTGCATTCGCAGCTGAAATTCTGTTCTGCAAATATGGAGAATGATTGTTTGTACTTTAGAATCTTTACTATTTGCTGCACAAAGTTTCTGTGCTGTAAACCTTGTTTAAAAGGATGTGTCAGTGAACATACCCAGTACAGTCAATTTACTCAAAGGACTTCACCTTCAGCAAAGTATAGTTCTTCTAACTCTATTTGTTTTTAATAATAATTTATTGCTTTCTATTTATTCATTATTGAATGAATTTGTTATTGAATAAACAATAAATCTATTATTGGATAAATAAATTTATTGTTTAATAAATAAATTATATCTACATATTTACCGTTTAATTTTATTTATGTAATGTATTTCTCTCTAGGAAATACTTCCTGCTTAAGCATGTCCTGCTGTTTCATACCTAATGGCAATGTAAAACCAAATGTACAGCTAAACTGGCAAAGCTCCTCTCTGAATGTCTTTCCTTAACAGTGAGTGTGCTGTGTGTTTCCAGATGCTTCACACTTCATAGCCACTGAGAAATGCAGCTTTCCAACAGTAGAATGGCTGAAAGATCCATAAATGTGAAACATGAGCATGTCTGAATGCTGCTGGATTCCTTACTTCTACACTACTCACACATGTGGATGTGACTGTACAGCAGAGCAGCAGAAGCCAAGGAGCAGAGCAGGCACTGTCCCCTGGGGGTAGGGTGCACTGCGGTGCTGCGAGAGAAGTGGGGACCCTCATTTTACTCAACCCCTCTGTGGCTCATTTCCTTATCAGTAGTAGGGCCACATGGCACTGAATCCACATTACAACTGAAGTCTCAGGTGTCCTTTCCTCTATGTAAGCCCAGACAGGCTTTCAGAGGCACAGACTTTCATTGCCAGGTGATTTGTGCTTGGAGAAACAGAATCAAGTGAGTCCTTTACACAGCCTCTCCCACCTCTTCAGCTCTGCTGGACAGTTTCATACAGACTGACACTTTTCAAGATCCCCAGATCTCTTAAAAAGTGTGTCTACTGTCCTTCCCTTCTGGAATGTGGATAACGTTTTCCTTCTGTCTGCCCATGCCTTCAGAGTTAATCCCAAAAAATCGCACAGCAAAAAGCAGGGTGTGGGCAGAAGACCAGAGCTTTGTAGTTCCTTCGGCTTCCTTGTGATGTTGCCACTGACCCCTTCTGCGCTTCCCTGCCTGCCTTTATGCCTGCTTATTTTGCTTTGAAGGCTGCACAGAGTAAACAATAAACTGTTACAACTTTTGTCTTCTTGTTATTTGGGTTTAGTCTTGAGTGTATAAACCAGAATATGAATTGCAGCAAGATGAGATGAGGAAACAGAATGAAGACCCAGCAGGATGTGAGAGCTCCTTAGCCCTGTGATAAAGTAGAAACTGTTGTACATGCAGGTTCTGAGGATGTACACAGATACAGCTGTATCCCCTTGCCTTATCCAGTGAAAGAGTATTTTGTTCACCAGGACTTTTCCTGAAGGCTTTTTTTTCCCAGCAGCAGAGCTCAGCTCAGAGTTACATAAAGTCAAGGAAGAAATAATGCAGCAAGGTTTGAGGCACAACTGGAGATTCAAAATATCTGTGTGCATAAATTCAGACCTCTCTGAAGGACTGGAGGCTTGTTTAGGAAAACAAAATCTCTTTGAAAAATGCCGGTGGAGAGGTAAGCATTGCCCATACTTGCTGCTGAAGCACTGCTGCATTTTGCATTGGGAGGACATTTACAAGGACTCAGAGGCAAGATGTACAGGAGAAAATTGACACCCAAGAAAAGAATTAACTACTGCTTTTTGAGGCTTGCAGAGGAACAAGTGTTAGATAAATGCATATGACAAACAGAGCCTGTTTGATCTCCCTAAGAAGATTTGACAAGTCAGACACACAGGAGCCATAAATTACCTGTAATGGCAAAAATTACATCAGTTATAACCTTTTAAGCAGTTGTGGCTCATACAGCATCAATTCAGAGATAGCAATCTAAGGAGAACCAGTCTCTCTATACACGTTTCCCTTGTAATATACAGCTACAAGAGTAAGCTGCGTATGATTTTCATATGGCCTGATAAAAATCTAACAGTTCTAGGCTGCATACCGTAAACCTGTGCAGATAACTGGCTCAGACTCTAGCTGATAAGCATACTGGGCCAGGAAACCCATTTTTTACTTTAAAAAAGAAATGGAAGTATGATTGAGATGTCATGGTGTGGGGGTACTGCATGGGGAAGATTCCCATAATCAGTCATCAGCCCATTTCAAAGACAAGCTGTGGAGCTGGAGGGGGGTGGGGGCTGCCATGCACTGCAGAAGGCCCTGCTTTTTCCACCATGAAACTTCCTGTGCCACCTTGGTAGGATTTCCCTGGGGGAGTTGCCTTGACTGGGGTGCCTGGCTCACAAGTTGTTAAAGAAGGTAGGGCAGGAGGGGAGGGAGAGCTCCAGCAGGTGCAGCAGTTAGAACCTGGGTGCTGTGGTGATCACTGGCATCTGTGTAGCTGGCTGATGCAGGGCAGAGCTGTGTATGGCATCCAGGCCAGCAGGGCATGATAGCACAGATCCTCTAGCAAAGACTCTGTGAGGGGCTTGTTTCTTTTTCTACCCTAATGGCAAAACTTGATTTCCCCAGAAGCCCAGGAAGCAGAATAGAATTGTTTCAGTTGGAAAAGACCTTCCAGATCGAGTCCAACCATTCTCTAGCTCTACCGACTTGGCTGCTAAACCGTGTCCCTCAGCATCACGTCCCTGCCTCTCTGAAACACCTCTAGGGATGGGGATTGAGCCACTTCCCTGTGGAGCCTGTGCCAGTGGTTGAAACCCCATTCAGTGAAGAGATTTGGGGGAAAGACTGTTTTCACCCTCTGCATGGCCTTGCTTGTTCTCAAATGTTTTCTCTTGAGAAACATTCTCTTCTCCAGGCCTGTCTTTGATTTTAAGTATTCCCTGTGCACATCTGCTTGCAAGGCACAAGCCCAGTGAGTTGCCCCAGCTGACAGGGGAGGCGATTTGGCAGTCGGAGGGGTGAAAAACTGATCTTGGTGCCAGTACCAGGCAGCCTTGCAGGCCTAGCAGAGAGGGCTGCTGGTGTGGCTTGGAGACCTTCCTCTAGCTCAGTGGTCGTTTAAATTCACTTTTGATTACTGCCTGTTAATTCAGTCCTAAAGGCCAAAATTCTTGCAAGGCTGCCTTCCCAGAAACTTCCCCAATGATTTGAATCACACTGGGGAAAGCTGCCTCATGTTGTTTTTTTTCCCCCAGAATAATTTTTTCGTAGGATAAGGAAAGCTCTGTTTGTACTGCCTTTTTGGGCAGGAAAGGAGGGATATGTACACTGGTTCTAAGAACTGTAATTTCTGTGCCTGTTGTTTTCTGTCAGCACGCTAACCACATCTCTCAGAAACCAGCCAAGGTGCTGGCAGGCTGCAGGCTGCCTCTGGCAGGAGCCTTCCCCCCCCCCCCCTCCATCCGGGACCCCTCTGCTGCTGGAGTTTTGTTGTTGCTGCTGGCCCAATGGCAGGCATGTTGCTTTCGGCATGGCCCTGAGTTGGGTGCAGCTGCTGGCGGGGGCCTGCAGGGTTCTGTCTGGGGAGAGGCCAGAGCACTGCCAGTTCCCGACAGTTCCAGCTGGCTCCAGCAGCCCCAGTGCAGGGCCCGCAGCACAGCCCCTCAGCCACAGGCAGGCACCTCAGGGAAAGCCCAGCTGAGAAAGGGCAGAACCATGCCCAGCAGTGAGGGCAACAGCCCCAGAGAGTCCCGAGGGGAGACTGGGAGGAAGGGCAGGAGGGTCTCCATGGGTCACACCTGCAGAGATTCCCCTGGACATCTCTCCTGAGGAAGCTGTGACCCGTGGAAAGCCTGTGCTGGAGCAGGTAACCCCTCTGCAGCTCATGGAGGACCATCATCAAGCAGATGTCCACACTGCAGCTGGTGGAGAACACCCATGCCAAAGGAGGTGGATGTGCTCTGAAGGAAGCTGCAGCCTCTGGAGAGGAGCCCATGTAGGAGCCGGCTCCTGGCAGGAACTACAGCCTGGGAGGACCAATGCTTGGAGCAATTTGTTCCTGAAGGACTTCCTCCCTGGAGAGGATCTCATACTGTAGCAAGGGAACAGCATGAGAAGGAAGGAGAGGCAGAGAGGAGCTGGTAGGGACTGACCACAGTCCCTTATTCCCTATCCCACTGCACCCCTCAGGGGTGGGGAGGTAGAGGAGTCAGGGGTGAGGGTGAGCTGGAAGAAAAGGAGGGTGGTGGTGGGGGGGTGGATTTTAATTTTATCTCACCATCTGACTCCGTAAATTACGTTAATTTTCCCAAATCAAGTCTCCTTTTGCCCATATATGATCTCCTTGACTCACAGGCTTTTCTATCTTATTTTCTCCAACTGTCCTTTGGAGGAGCGGCAGTGAGGGGGTGGCTGGGTGGGCACCTGGCTGCTGGCCGCCTTCTTCCCAGCAGAAGGAAGCCACAACCATTCTGTGTCCCACGCAGCTGATACAGGGGCCTGGGAAATCTCAGATTGAGGTTGGGATGTGTTGCTGGCCCTGCCGCATGGGGCTGGCCAGGTCTGCCTTTGGGAAAGGAATACCATAGCAATCTTTCCTTCCAGGAAATCACTTTGAGGTCAGGGTGAGGTGCTGTTGGAATCCTGGTGAACAAACAGCTGCTTAGTCTGAATAAATAGGAATTTTCTCTCTGTGGGTTATTTCACCCAATGTCTTCCACAGGCACCAGGTTACTTGAAGTAGCAGTGCTCTCCTCATTTTTCTTCCTGAAAAATTTAAGTGATACTGTGTGAGTGAAGTGTCTGGGAAATAAACCCCATGAGGGGTGCTGGCAGCTCATCCACCCTCCTGCACTGGCTGCCTTGTGAACAGGTGCTGGAGACCCCATGTCCTGCTGGGTGCCCACAATGAAGCAAAGCGTATGCTTCTTCTGACGGATGCCAAGCAGTGTCCTGGCTGTGCAGCTTTCAGAAAAGAAACAACAATTTGCTGTAAACTCACAGACCCAGCTGCAACAAACCTAGAGGGATGTGATTTTAATGCTATCCCATAGTCTGGCAGCTTTTTTTGCAAAGGAGAGTAGTTTTGTCCAGGAATTCTTGGAAGGATACAAGACCTTGAGTTCATAACATGTCTGATACTAAAAAGGGAGAGGGAAGAAATAAGGCAGGAATCAAAAGTACAGGTAGTTTCATATACTGAGAGCATTTGAAAACTGAATTAAATTTTACCCGTGTTTCAGGCTGTGGTCGGTCAGGAATTGAGGAGAAGAGAAAAACACTTCAGTATCAAAGGTGTGATTGAACATTTAACCTGGTCAGCAGTACACACACACCTCAGCCACATCTGTTTGTACCTTAGCTAGCTGTTGATTAGAAGAGCAGGATAAATAAATCACTTCATTGTAGCTGAGAAAAGAGACAGCTTGTAGAGTGGATATTAATTTGTTTGCCACCCATGAAATGTATGAAGAGAGACCTTGTCCTGAACATGGTGAACCTGTTCCTTTCCTATAGGTACAGATGTAAAGGACTGTGACACTGACCCAGTGGCTCACTCAAACTATCACTTCCTATCTCCAACTGCCCTGAGACATCTGCTTTATAAACAAAAAGGGCTCCAAACACGCTGTACAGAATGAAATGAGCCAGTTCTAAAACTGGCTGGCTAGCAATATTCTGTGGACCTGTAGTGGTGGGCCAGTGACCATATGCTGATCTTTGATATACTGTTGGGGCTTATTTTTCCATCTGTCAATACTGAGAGTGTGGTAGCTGTGCTTATAGCTCAGGATCTTCTCAGCTGTGAGAAGAAATGTATTTGTTGCTTATTCCAACTTCCTCTTCTGTTATGAAGGAAATCAAGAGAAGAACCTTAGGCCAGTTTCTGTGGATACATACAGCTGAACAGCATGAAGGTGACGAGGCTCAGCTCTCTGGAAAGGTTCAAACACAGCTTCTGATTTGAAGCCCATCTCTTTTCTTCAGCATTTGATTTGTCTGTGATCAGGCCATGAAATAGATGCAAACAGATTTCTTCAACGTGAAAAAAATTGCATAAGGATATGTTACTTTTAGTTAGCTTTCTTACAGAAATGCCTCATATCCAAAGCACATGTCTGCCTCTCTTATCACAGAAACTTCTAGGGTCTTTGTACAGCTCCTCCTTGATCTAGAAGGGCAGTAGAAGGCTCCAAAGCTCTGACGTTTAATGAAAAAAAGCCTGAAGAGAGGGGAGATCCTCTAAATGATATGAGGAAGCTAGGAATTCTGCTGCTACATATTCTGGTTGATAACTCCCTAGGCACCTTATGCAGGTGTCCTGGGTGATTGATTGGAAGCAAATGAGGCACAGGCCAGCCCAAAGTTAATCCTTCCTCTTGCTGACAGTGGTGAGTGGAGTCTGGGAGAAGGAACAGGTCTCTAGTAGCTAAGGCTTTGTTGCTTCTCCTTGTATGAAAGAGCTTCATTCCTCCCAGGAGCTCAGAAAATGGTGATTTGTTTATTTAGTTATATTTTTAGTAGGGTACATTTCACTGCAGTCTGCAGCTAAGAAGGGTCAGGTTTTGGTGATGTTCTGTGTGGCTGCCCTTAATTTTTTTCTTTTGGGCTTACCAAAACTTGCAAAAGAAGCCTCTGTATTTGCTGATAAAAATGGATGCAACAGTCCATCTTTAGTGTAAATATCACTTATATTAGCAATAATAAAGGCATAAAGTAGTTGGCTGGGATTTTTTTTTTTTTGAGTTATTAGAAAACTGAACTCTTGCTACCCCAGAAATTTGAGCCTAGGGAGTTCAGTGGTTAGTATACGACTACTCTAGGGGAACAAAAGGTACCTTTCCAATTAAAGTTAATAGAGGGATAACTTCAGACACACAAAAGGAAAAAAAGACACCTATAAGTCATGGTGAGTTCAAAAGGAAAGAATTAAGGTAGGCACACAAAGCATCATGGGAAGTGCTATTCAAGCTACCATGTCAAAAAGGCTGATTAACAGCAGTTCCAAGTCTACCTGATCACCAGGGAGTCTTACTGATAAAAATTATTTCCCCTCCAGAGAGAAGAATCTCCCTGAACTGAACAAATGTGTCACTTTTGAATAAGGATTCATGAAAAGGCAGAAAAGGAGAAGAAAAAAAAAAAAAAAGAAGAATAAAGGTAGGCATTCACCAAAAGATCTGAAATTTGTAACTTGTGACTGTTTATCAGTCTTTAAGTTCTGGGTGAAACTGCAAGTCATACGTCGGTGAGCGCCATTCAGATCATTAGCTTTGCATTTCTTGTTTGTTTCAAAGTGGCTGTTTGCAGATAAAATTCTCTGGCACCGGTTGTAATTGCAATAAGGGAAATCTGATGATGGTGTTTGATGTGTTGCTTAGACCTTGCAGGTTGCAAAGCTTTTTAGTAAAGCACTTTAAAGATATTGCTTAAAATATGAAGCTACTGTGTGAAATGTAGTGGTCTATGTGTGAAGAAGTCAGCCTAAGTGAGTGTAATGGTAAATTCTAGACATAAAGTCACATTTTTTGGGGGCCACTAATGAATTTTAATTATATTTTTTCAACCTATTTCAGTACATTGTTTTCAACAATTTGAACTGTAGGAGAGGAAAGAGATGTGAAAGGAAATGCTATTGGAATATCTTCTTGTGAATATGATGTTGCATAAATGCCAAAATTTCTTTTCTTTAGCCTTAATCTGTTGTTTGACCTTGCATATATGTTTTGGAGGAATTTCCTGTTGAATTGCATTTATATTTTTTTTTAAATCTTTGAATAGCTCAGCCTTCCCCCATGCCCATGGTTAGTTCTTCCATTTGTGATGATGTGAAATTGGTTAGAGAACAGGATTGCCACATCTGGGAAGCAGTTCGATATGAAAATAGAGGTGCTTGAGATAAGCTTTGCAGGCTGGTGGTTGGAAGTATTACAGTGCCCTGTGTATTTGAGCTGCTTGCTTTGGGCTACTGCAGTAGATGTGTTTTAGGTGTGTCCAATGCTTTGAAGTTAACTGATGAAATGTAGGAAAAGTTTTGCAATCAATGCATCAGGCTTTTTTGGACTGCAGCAGGCAGTTTGAGATACAACAGGGGTGAGACAAACAGGAGCAGTGGGTTCATTAGCTGCAGCTACACAGCAGTAGAAGAGCAAGTCCAGGCTGTGGTAACTGGGCAAAAGTGGGATGCCCTATTGAACTTCAGCTGAGTTGTGAGAAGCTTTGCTCAGTCCTGCTCTGGCAGGGGAGTTGGACTCAAAGATCTCCAGAGGTGCCTTCCAAACCCTAACATCCTGTGATCAGAAAGAAACTCATTCTGTTTACCTACAAAATGGCTTTTATGTAGCAAGCTGCTAAGCGAGCAATATTATGTCTTGTTAGGGGAAATTAAGATTTTGCCTGGACTGCTGTATGTTCTAGATAAAATATTGCCTTCTAAGGAATCAGGGAGAGTTTTCCCTCTCTTTGTTTGTCTCAGCATTTTCAAAACTAGTGGGTAGTGCATTTCATGTTACATTTGTGATGATTCATGAAACATGAATTCTAAAACCATTCATGTTTTTCTGGATGAGGGTTTTTTTTTGGGGGGTTTTGTTTTTTTTTTTTCTAGGTGAGTTATTACTTGTGTTCTCGTAGTTGGTTTTACTTAAACTTGTAAATGTTATATGCTGCTATTACCAGAATTTAAATGTTAGAGTGGGCTTTTGTTAGCTCGTTTCCTGACTGCTGTTCTTAACAACTCAGGGAGCTGTACGGTATGAACTCTTTCATTCAGACTTTCAGCATCTCATTCTTTATTCATAGCAATATTGCAAAGATGCAGAAAATCATAAATCATTCAAGGAGCAGTCTAAATGTAGTACAAATTTCTCTTAAAAGTGTGCTTGTATAGAAGTGTTTGCACCTGTATAAAAGATCAAATAACATTTACATTTATACATTATATTGCATTAAGCATTATATTCTATGGAATGTTTCATTAAACCTTGGAAAAATTGCATGTAGAATTAAAATATATTAATTAACATCCTAAACCAGATGCATGTTGCACGCAGGTGTCTGAAATACATGTAGTCATTTCATTTACATATGCATTTGCTGTTGACCCATCCAAATGAGTGAGTTTAGTGACAGAGGAGGAAGATTATCGTGGTTTTCTTTATTTGACTGTAGAAGACTATGACTAGGAGAGCAATTTATATACATTTAGTCTTAAATTCATAATCACTGAACAAGTTACATGAAAGGGGAAAAGAAGCAGTGTTGTTTCTGTTCTGTTTCCACTCTTGGTATTAATGTTTCTTTGCCTGGGAATTGGTTGTTCTCTGGTGAGACAAGAGAATCATCTCTTTGCAACCAACGTGACTACATCAACACACCAAACTCTGCCACAGTAAGAGCTTGCATGCATCTCTCAGCTCTCCAGTATTCATCTGTAAGACTGGGGCCTCATAGCTATTGTGTGGCTCCTGGGTGATTTGTCTGATACTTATTTGAGAAAGCTTTGTAGACTTCCGCTGCTGTTAGCATCCTCACACAAGTCTCTGTCATTGTTCTAGTACACCATTTTAAAACATGAGCTTGTTTGGGGAATTCTGTTTGAAAGAAAATCGCAGGCATAGTTAGTAACTCAGAGCTTTTTTGGTAGATGAGATGACAGCAGGCTTCAAATATAACTGATTGGTGGTCAATTTAACATCAGTAATCTCAGCACACTGTAATATGTTTGACACTCATTTTGTAAGGCATTGTGTGGTGGGAGTAGTTTTTGCAGAATGAAGAATTTCTCTGTTACAATAGGAAGAGGTCAGAAAAAGGCAGGTTAGCTGTGAAGGAAAAAATATTGCTTTTGGTGGAGGTGGAGAAGAATTTATATCATTTTTTACATGCCATTGATCTCTTCTACCTCTACCCCTGAAAATTCCTGCTCCCAAAAGTTTCTCAATTTGAGAGGTTATTTTTTTTTCCCTTTCCTTCTTGCATATACAATTTTTCTTCAATTTCTCTCTTAACAGATTTAATTTATAAATTTTCTCCTGGACCTTAAAATTAAAGATACTGTTTAACCTCCTGTTTATTATTTTAACAACATAGATCTGCCCCCTCTTTGCCAAGATGTCCCCTCCTTAGACCTTTCTGGATTTAGCTGTCTTCTCCTCCCAATATGTTTCATCACAAATGTGTTTTTTCTAGAAATAATTATTTAGATTGAATCATATCTTTCAGCACCTGTATTTTATCAGCGTTTAGTTCAAGTTCTCCCCTCTCATTTAAAATCCCTGTATCTTTGATCCTCCCTACTTGCCTTTACTGATTTACTTCATTTAGATCTTTTTTCTATCAGGTGATCTCATTTGTTGTTTTGTTACCTTCTTGTGGAAACTTGGCTGTGCCATGTTTTGTGTTGCCTGTTACAGAATAACCTTCTTAAACACAGAACCACCTCAGTCCTGTATCCCACTGAAGCCTATTTTGTCAGGCCTATCTCTGCTGCACTGCCTTGGGGGAGAAAGGCTGTGGGTTTCCCATGAAAGCAGTGATGCAGTTATGCTGGTTCATCTCCCAGTTTCCATTTACTCCTCTCGCTTTCTCATGGTTTGAAAAGTACCTAAGGCAAGTTGTACCTGGTGAACAGAATAAGTATTAATTTTATTAAATATTCATTAATTATGTTCCGGGCAGTTCACCCTGGGGAACTGCTTCTGCTTATCAAGGGCATAAAGCTGGGACTCAGCAGCAGTATAAAGGGCATTTGGGACAGTGCACAGAAAGAGCTGGGTGACATTGAGGAGTACAAATCGGATAAATTTTGTGAGTGCAGAAGATAACATCCTACATTTGCAGACTCTTACTGAAACCTGTTACTCTAAGCTGGGAGGTCATCAGCTGGAAGCAACCAAGAAACACATTGGAATTACTCAGTCACAAGCTGATAGTAAACTGTGAGCGCACAGAAAAGGTAAATGCTATCCTAGGATGGTCTTGGGAAAAATACTTCCAGATAGGGAGATATTACTGGCTGCATACAAGGATCATTAGTGAGACCTTGTTTAAGATACTACACATATGGTTTTGACTAACAGTATTCAAGAAAGATGACCTGAAACTGAAGCTTGCACAGACAAGGCCATATGGATGATCAGGGGAACAGAGAATTTGTTTTACAAACAGAGGCTAGAGAATGTTGGCTTAACTTAGTAAGGCAGAACCTGAGAGAGTATACAATTTTTTCATCATTAAATACATCATGGCAGAAAATAAGTGAATGGCCATGTTGGCAGAGGAACAGAGAGGTATCAACTGGCCAGGAGTACGTTTTTGTTGGGATTAAGGAACAAGTTCCTAACAATTAAAGCATCTGAGCTCTGAACAGATACTCCATGAGAACAGCTCTGGGGCTCAAAGTGTAACAGGAGTGAAGAGGAAACTCGGTACATTTATAAAAGGGGTTATCTCTAACAAGGCTGCTCTTGAGAGCCAGGGATTAGACTCCCTCAGCCAAGGGATCATCCCAGATCTATGGCCCTTATGACCTAGAGTTCCCTATTTATTTATTCACTTAATCATTTTGTAGAGAAGCCGTTTGCACTTGAGTCATTGTTTCAAATAAATGGGCCTTTTGCAGACAGCAGGATGTGTTTGTAACTGCGGTTACCTTCCAGAAGTAAACAGTCTCCATCCTATCTCAGTGTCGTATTTGGAGGGGATGCTTTTCAAATCACATTGGCTCAGCTAGATGAACTTCACTGAAACTTTGCTGTTCTAAAATTGAGCTCTAGTTGTTGAAATGTTTTGGTAGAAACAGTCTGTGTAAACTAATTCAGTCAATTGAACTGGTTTGGTTAAATAAAGCAGTTTGAATATCTTCCACCATCTGAGGAGCTAAATAAAAACTACTGAAAAAATGTACTTTGGATAACAAACTGTATTTCGAAAAACCAACCCCAAAGCAAAACCTCTAGTGATTTATAGATTTGTCTAAAACAAACTGCTGGATTTATCTATATAAGGTTCTAACTCCTCCTTCAAATAAAGGATAAATTGTGCTGACTTCACTGTTGGACAAATCTCTTGCAAGTGAAAGGAGGTTGGGATGCAAGACAATTTCCACTTACTTTTATCAGAGGACCTAATGAAAGGAGAAAAGAATAATAAGAGTCATAAAAATATTCTTCTCCCATGTGCTCTGAAAGGATGAGTTTGGCGTTTGATGGGATTCCAATGTGTTACAAGTGTTGACTGCTGTTCTTTAAAGCCTTATAAAGAAACAAAACTAACAAAAGGCCCTACAGACAATATTGCAGCAACGAATGTTTCTTGGATGTCAAACACTCTCCAGCCCACAGCACTTTGATCTTGGGAACAAACCATAAAGAAGAAATAGAACAATTTTTCTGACATGCTAACAATTTAACAGTGAGGTTGATGAACTTCTGGAAAACTAGCATAATGGGCATGCCTTTCCCATTTGTTAAATTGTTTTGACAAGGGCATATTTCATTTAAAGAGGCTGTTTTCTATTCCTTCCCTTTTTGGACTCTGAAAAAATGAAGGAGGAACCAGCACAGACTTCACAGATCAGCTCACCCTCCACATGAGCCAAGTGGAAAAAATATCAATTATATGCCTTTTTTTTCTTCCCTTTTTTTTTTCAGGGGGTAGGGGTGTGAGGGCAGGGAGAAATAAGAGAAAAGAGCGGGTAGACAGGTTAGGTGGATATTTGTGTGTTTTGGCTCAGTCAGCCTTTTCAGTGAAAGCCTCTGTTTCCACTAAGCTTGCCAAAGAAAATGTATGAAATATATTAATACACACTGTACACATGGGAGCAGTGACTGAAAGACTATCAAACTCCTCTTGTGCTCTCTGAAGCTACACACAAGTGTATTGGGGGACTCTGCTGTGTTTGGTTAGTATTCCCCCTCCACAAAACAGGTGCTGCTTTTAAATTTTTATGTCTCTGGTCTTTCACATTTCCTTAGGGACAGATATTGTCAAAGTAGAGGAGGCTCCCTCCTGCATTGCTAGTCCAGCTTCCACAACAGAGTGTTATGCTCCCCTAAACCCTGCTCTTCCAGAATCCCCTTGTCTCAGTTTGGTATAAACTCTTGGCATCTTAAAGCTCACACTCTGTTCACAAATTCCCCTAAGATTTGTTTTGCCAGTGTGTCTCCTGGACACACTTCCTAGACACTAAATTTTTGGGGGGAGATTGCTTAACATACTAGAGTAAGAGACTCTTGACTTCTTGGAATCACGAGTTCAAATTCTGATTAGATTTAACCTAAGCCATTAAGATTGAGGAGATGCTGATTTATGTGATTTCTAGTGGAAAACCTTAGTATGTCCAGGGGTTTTCTGCTCTCTCTGAATGGACACTGTGAGCATAAGATTTGGGTTTGTTCCACCAGTCTCATTCTTTTCCACCATTTGCAGTGTAATGTCTGAATTTCATCAGACCCTATCTATCTAGGTATACCCTACCTGTTGCCTGGAAGACTCCATCCTCTCTTTTCTATAGAGACAAATTAATCCACCAGTTTCTGCTCTTCCTGATTTTCCTTTCCAGAGAAGACAGTGATGACCAGAACCATTCCTGAGACATAATTGGCATCCATAGCCTTTTCCAGGGCAGAAACCATCCCCTCACTGGCAGGAACACTGGTGAATCTTTGCATTTCATTTCAAGTCCTTATTAAGCTATGCCTCCTAACATGCTAAAAATGAGACTCAGGAGGACTAGTAGATGTTCCTCCAATTCTGCCTTGACCGTTTGAAGAAGGAACAGTGTTTATGCTATCCAACTTCAGGCATCTGGCATATGCTGTGAACTGCTTTGTCTCCTGGATCTTTGTGCTGCTGGACAGGATTGCCATCTGCAGCTAGGTATCACACATACATGTGGGCTTGCATCCCATTCAGGGGTGGAGCAGAACTACCATCTGAAGCAAAAGGAGCCATTCTGCCAGGATTTTCTGTGTACACAGTCCAAGCTAGCCAAGCTCATTCTCCTCATGGTGGCGCACCTTTTCACATTTCTAATAAAATCTCATTGCAAGTGGCTGCATGTTTGCAATTGCATGCTTTGTTGCAAAGGTTTCAACACTTCTGCCTTGTTCTGCCTGGGTGAAGTGGTAACTGAGGCAGGGAAAAATGTTCTACTAGAGGCAATCCTTCTCAAATGACATTTTGCTGCCTTCTGAAACTTTCTGTCTCATGGCACTTAATGGGTGATCTCCATGCAGGATGGCATATGTAGGTAAACCTCTTGCAGTTTCTCATGCAAACACAATACAGAAATAAATGATTAGGAAACAAGTACTAAAAATACCTGCAGTTAATTTCCTTTTATGCTTTGACCTGACATAGCTTTTGGGCAAGTAAAGAGAAATTGTGCACAACATGATGAATTTCCTGATTTTTAAACCATTTATGTTTAAAATGTGATTGACTGAAGTGGTTTCTGGAAACAAGGGAAGTGGATGCTCTCAAAACTGCTACAGCTGGTAAAATGTTGCCATAGTAGGCCACAGCACCTAAACCTTTATCAGAAATTTTGCTTGAATACTTTTTCTGGGGCTTCTTTACAGTAGAAAGTCTTTTGTGCCTTTCTATGGTCCTTTAATGAAAGCAGGATAAACATTGTGAAACATCTCTTAGGTTCATATGAATTAGGTAGTTCATATGAACTGGATAGGCTTACCGGTGTCTTTAGATACCAAAGGACTACTCACAGGTAACGAGCAGGAGGCACACATGGCGAGTGACAGATTTCTAGGAAACATCCACAATTAGACATGATCCGAACTCTGGATGCACTGGAGCTGTACTTGTGTCTGGGGGGGTGTGTGATGATGCCTTTAACCTTCACTCTTTGAAGCAGCTATACCTTGAGGGTTATGTTTAATTTTAGGCCACTCACTACAAGAAAGATGTTGAGGTGCTGGAGAGGATCCAGAAAATGTCAACAAAGCTGGTGAGGGATCTGGAGAACAGGTCTTTTGAGAAGCAGCTGAGAGAATTGGGGTTGTTTAGTCTGGAGAAAGAGGCTGAGGGGAGACTTCCTTGCCCTCTACAGCTCCCTGAAAGGAGATTGGAGGGAGAACAGGCTGGGTCTAACAAGTGATAGGATAGGAGGAAACGGCCTCAAGTAACACGAAGAGGCTTAGATTGGATATTAGAGAAAAAAAACTTCTTGACTGAAAGTGTTCTCAATAACTGGAATAGGCTCCTCAGGGAGGTGGTTCAACCCCATCACTGGAGGTGTTTCAAAGAGGCAGAGATCTCAGAATCACAGAATTGTCTGGGTTGTAAGGGACCCCAAGGATCATCTAGCTCCAACCCCACTGCCATGGGCAGGGATTCCCTCCACTAGATCAGGTGCTGAGGGCCATGGTTTAGCACGAGACTTGGTAGAGTTAGAGAATGGTTGGATTTGATCTTAGACGTCTTTTCCAGCTGAAAATGTTGCTATAAAAACAATTCAAAAGACCCAAGAGAACAAGTCTCCATCAACACAAGGGCAAATCAGTGCCTAATAATGTTTCAGTTATTTACTAATGGTAGAACTGACAGCATCCATAAACTTCATAACAAAATTACTTCACACTTAAATATGTCAAAAGACTGCTAGCAGCATACCCTGAGAGTACACTGTTGAATGCCTCAGTGAACAAGCTAGGGGGACCTTTGAATTTCCTCAGCTCATGACTTTTAGACAATACGTGAGGTAGGTCACTGGGGCAACAGAGTGTTCTGCACTGCTAGGGAGCTGCTGCTGCTCTGTAAGACAGCAGGGCAGCCTCAGCCACCCCAAAGAGATAACAGTTTTCTCTATATAAAACTGCACTCAGAAACCTATCCTCTGATCAGAATGTTCCTTTTGTGAAAATATGTGGGTAGATGGATCTGTGGAGAGGAAATTTCCATTTTGTAGTCAAAATTTTCTTCCCCAGATAGGTCAGAGGGTTGTTGCTGATGTTAGCTGGTATCTCTGTGTTACTTGTTGGCTAGCTCACCCTGGACTGCTGTAGCCACCACCCATAGCCAGCATAAGGGCTGGTCACTGAGCCACATGGCAGCATTTCCCAGTATACAGCCTACATGAACAGACTGGATGCCTTTTTGGATGGAGGTGTTAGCATGAATCCATTCATTCTTTCACCTGCCCTGGGCTGAGAACTCTCTTGATGCCCATTTTGTATGTTACTTCTCTGGTAACTCTTCTTGCCTGTGCACCACTGTCATCAGCCTCATTCCTATAGGTTTTCACTGAGAGGCAGGTCAGCAGTGTGCCAGGTGCTTGGAGCTCTATGCAGAAGGCTCAGTTATAGATTTAGTAACTCCTTTCCCAGCAAAAGGCTTCTGGTCTCCTCTGTGGAAGACCTGTGGGTATCAGCTGTGGGCTTTGCAGAAGGCGTTAATTAGGAACATTGGTGCTTAGGTGGTTTTACTTCTTCAAAATGCAAGAATTTCTTTCAAATGCAATTTTAACTTCTGATTTTGTGGGCTTGTAATACTTGTCTTGGGGAAAATCTTTCTATTCTGATGTTTTTTCTTTTTTTTTCCCCCAATTATCAGATTTTTATCATACTAATGCAGGCAGGTGGATTTTGGTCTGTGTGAACTGTGCATGCATTACTGAAGAATCTTTCCTGCAGTGAGCAAGGTTAATGGCACATTAGAGTGGTGAACGGTTCAGTACCATGCTGAATTGTGTTCCTCCTTGGTAGATTTTTTTCCAGGATTTTGCATATTTACTCATTGGGAACATAGGACTCTTTTCCATAGGACTCTTACCTTTAGCAAAAGCTAAACTGATCAGAAAGAATCTCACAGATTTTGACATCTGCTGTCTTTGTGTATTGCAGAAATTTTTCATCCTTCCAGAACAAGGGTGAATCCACAACCCAGTTGTGAATCACACACAGAATCACAAAATGGTGGGGGTTGGAAGTGACCTCTAGATATCATCTAGTTCAACCCCACTATCAGAGCAGATTCCACAGGAATGCATCCAAGTGGGTTTTGAAAGTCCCCAGAGAAGGAGACTCTACAACTTTTCCAGGCATCATATGCACTGGAAGGTTGTGTTGCCATTCAGTGAGCCTTAGACAGGCTGTAGAGTTGGGCAGGAAGAAATGTAATAAAGTTCAACAAAGGCATGTGTAGAGTCTTAAACCTGGGAAAGAAAAACCTTATGTATCATTATAGGTTGGGGACTAACCTGCTGGAGAGCAGTGAAGGGGAAAAGGACCTGGGAGTCCTAGTGGATAGAAGGTTGACCATGAGCCAGCAATGTGCTCTTGTGACCAAGAAGGCCAGTGCCATTCTGGGGTGTATTAGAAGGGTTGTGGTTAGTAGGTCGAGAGAGGTTTTCCTTCCACTTTGTGTCCTTCCCCTTATTTTGAGATCTGGGTATCAGATCCTGCTGCAGGTGATGGTTTCCAATCGCCATGAGGAGCCTGAGTATCCTCAGCCCTCCAAGGTGCCACCACTCTTGCCACAGGAGCACGCTGAGGTTGTGAGGGAGCCATCTGGGAGAGGAAGAATGCAGTGCCCTGATAAAGTGTCACAGTCAGCTTGAACATAACTTACTGTGCCAGGAAGAGACAGCCAGAAAAAAGCATGAGCATTCTAATAAAAGCACCAGTACAGTGAAGATTCATCTTTCTTAGATAGAATCTTAAGAAGTTCTTTTCCTTTCTTTCTTTCTCCCCCGTCTGCATTATCAGCTCTCTACCCGCTGTGTCTGTCTCTTTCTCTCTTACCTTTCAATATGCATCGCAACTTCTGTCTCCTTCTTTGTTCGCCTTAGCAGGATGGGCCTTTCTAGATGAAGGAGAGGGGACCTTTTGCTGGCCTACATATCAAATAATTTCTCACCTTGTGAATAGAGGAGGAGGCAGCCCAAATGCTGTAGTTCAGAATCTCTCCTTTGGATTGTACTTGGAAGCAGGGGTAGGGTGCTGTTGGCTTTGCTGCTGCATGTCGATAGACAGATGCACACAAATCCAGGAAGTGATCCAAATCCTGTATGACTCCTTTTATCCCCAAAGGGACTTCCTGCAGAGGAAACAATTAGGGTGTTTTTTGTTGGTTTTGGGTTAAGGAGAAGGCTGCTATGAGATTTTATTTCCAGTGGCATCTGAGAAGCAAGTTCTTTAAGATTTAGCCTCCTGAGTTGATTTGTGAAGAAAGCTTGGCTAATCAGAATTTTTCAGGGATGAAATAGCTTCTTGCCCTCAGATGGCTACAGATAGCCTAGGGCAGTTGCATCAAGCCTGTCATGGCAGTAGAGGAACCTGTACAACCTTTCATAAGCTTCTGTTTCTGCACAGACATCTGATCTAATTACAGCAATCTGAAGAGCCATAGTGCCTTACTATCCTTTTGCAGGGGTTTCCTTCAGAGCTGCTGTTCTCTGTGCCATTGTCATACTCTTAGATTTGAGAATCATTTTGGGCAGGGGTTAGAGAATATCAGAAGCAGAGATCCGAGACCTCCTGGGGGCCCTTCCTACCTGAGGGACTCTGTGAGTCTCCAGTGGTCTGCACTGATCACTGACAGCAAATAACTGTTGCATGTAGTGCATAGTGAGTGTGCACAGAGTTGTGGAAGTGCTGTCACAGAATGTCAAAGTATTGTTGATGAAGGTATAAGAACTGCAGAATCAAAAGCACTAATTTTAGCCTAAAACCATTTATTGACCCTCATAACAAATTTAGGTCATCAGAGCAGTATAAAAGTGAGTGGCCTGCCATGGCTGTTCTAGGGAAAACCTAGGTGATGGTTTTGGTATCAGAAGAAAGGTGCAAGTAATACTTCCCACCTGCCTATGCTGCCAGGCAGAGAGGCTTGGCTCAGCTTGCTGCTTGAAGCAGTGCTGGGAAATGCACTTCAAGACCCACTTTTGACTCTGGCCGAAAAAGGAGGAGGGCACAAGGAACTGTGGATGTCATGAATGTTATTTAGAATCAAGCAAACTAAATTTAGGAGCAGCTTAAAAAATGAAATCAGATCTCTCTGTGGTAAGTGTGGCAATGTCATGGACAATCACGTTCAGATTTTGAACCTGTGTAAAGAAGTCTCTTAGGGCCTGGATGTGGATGCTTCTTGTGGCTGTTTTCATAGCAGGAGTTGGGCAAAGGTTG
The DNA here is from genome assembly GCF_027791375.1 of Indicator indicator. Lineage (NCBI taxonomy): Eukaryota > Metazoa > Chordata > Aves > Piciformes > Indicatoridae > Indicator > Indicator indicator. Next base: position 13,280,012 of record NC_072020.1, read on the forward strand.
AGGGAGGATAAACTTTCCTATTGAGTTATGCCTGAAATATCTGAGTTAGAGTGCAGACTGCCATGGGATGCTTTCAGTTTCTCACTGAAATAGTATTAACCCCTGTCATATCACCAAGGGCCATAGAACAAATGCATCTACAGAATTTAACACTGTTTGTTGGCATTGTCACACAGAAAACAGATGCAGAGGGCTTGCACAAACCTAAGGAAGTGTGTTACTCTTGCAAGAAGAGTGAAGTGTGAGGTCAAAAGTGAATTGCTGGAAGGAAGAACTGAATGCTGTAGCTGTGTGATAGATGGAGAAGGCCAGTATAAATCACAGGATAAAATAACTGGTGCAAAGAATGTCCTTTGTCCTACAAATGTTGTGCAGTTCTGCTGCCTCCTAGGATTTATAAACTATTTCAGTCATTTTTATTTTTTTTGCAGAACCTTTCAACAGTTCTGAATTCCCTGAATCAAGTACTCAGGAGAGAATTGAAAATGAGAGTGCACTGGTGCTATAAAGGAAACCAGAAGACTTAGGGAGGCATTGATCCCTGATTTAACCCAGTGCAATACACTCTGAAATTAGAAGGGTTGGCCTGATGCTCCTGAGAGCAGAACTTGGCCTTTGCAGTCAAAAGGGTGCAGGACCACAGGGGTATAAGTTACACCCCAAGCAGAAGAGTGTAAAGTGGTAGAGTACACAGGTGTCATGTTGTGTGGGTGTGCCTTGCTAGTTAGGAGAGCGTGCAGGAGCGTGCCATGCGAGTAACATGTGCTGATGTATTCCTCTGGGGAGATTTGCTTTGCTTTTGCATACACAGCTGCAACCTCTAGAGCAGCTGAGGGGACTTTCTGACTGGGAGCAGCCTTTGCTTAGTCAGAGGAACATTGAGAAGGTTGTGAGCACAGGCTCAAGTTAGGCTTTGCTTGAATGGACACACAGCAAGAGCATAGGTCTGATAACTTGCAACCAGTTCAGACTCTTATAAAAGAATCATGAACATTCTATTTCATCATTTTCATGTGAATTTTTTAAGTAGTGCATCAGTTTGTGAACTACTGCAGGTTACCAGACTTGCCCCAGGTACTCATCCAGGCTGCACAGGCTTGTAATGCTTGTGTTATTGACCCACAAACACCCTTACTGAGTTTCACTGTGCAAGCTGAAATAAGCAATACTGCCTGCCCCTGGCATGCATTTCACCCTCTGTGTCGGTGTGAGCTTGATGATAAATGCTGTGAGTTGAGTCCTGCCAGTCTCTTAGTGACCTTGTCTCACTGTTTTTTTTCATCTGAGTTTTCTGGTGTCAAAGCACAAACACTTCAGATGGTGACTGGGCTCCTGGTAATGCTGCAGGTGAACGGGCAACAGTGATGAGAGTCAGGCTGTACCATAGTTAGAGCTGAAAGAAGAAAGTCAGCTCATGTGATGGCATGGAAGACGTGAAAGCTTTTAGTAGGCAAGCTGGGACACTTGTTTGTCATGTTACCTTCAGACTCAACCTTCGTAAAAAGCAAAGGTAGTTCTGACTTCAAGTGTTTGAACATACTCTTATTCTCCATCATCCCTGAAATCAAGACTCACTTGTGCCTGGACCTATAATGGAAAGTGGCATCATTCATCTTGATGACTGGTGCAGGAAAAAATTAATCAAACTGATCCACAAATGACCAAAAAATGGTGAAGGCAGTTCCAAGCCACTTTTGGCTCTATCCACATAAATTAATGCACTATTAGCACACTGCTATGCAATGATTGACATCAGTATTTGGAAAATTATGGACAACAAATAAACTATGATATGTCCAGTTAATTTTTAAGCAAGCAATGATACGGCACATGTAGGAAAATCTCTGAGTAGTCCAAACCAAACCAACCTATCTGTTCATCCCAACAACTTGTGTCCATTACTTCTGTACTTCACCATTTAGGCCTCCTGCTCATGAAGTACCTGGTTCACCATCTGTTTTGGGTGTCAAGAATTCTTTTTGGGGTGGTCAGCAGAGTCTTGAAGTTTTGTTGGCATTCAAAGAAATATTAACTGAATAAAGCAAAATTATGAAGTTAACCTTCATCAAACCTGTGTGACTGCTACTCAGCAGCGTTGCTGCCCTGGGTGGATGAAATCTCCATGTGCTCTAACCAGCATTCTTTGAATAGAATTCTTTTTTTTCCTGAAAAATGCATCAGGAAAAAATTTCTAGCCTGCCTTCTTCAATCTTAAAAGTTTTTTTTAAAACTTGAACCAGTGGAAAGTTCTGATGGCTAGGAGGAACATTTACTGAGCAAATTCCTGACAAGGAAAAGGTAAAAAAACTTCCAAAGTAAGAAAATTATTTTTCAGAATTAAAATGCAAAAATGCTTTTCCTCTAGTAATTTCCCCAGACTCGTGCAATAGACACTGCTTAAACTGAAATTTAAGCTATTTCTCCCCAGTGTGGAAAAGTTGAAAGATTGTTTCCAATTTGTTAATACTAGTAGAAAACTTGTAGAATTTTTATGGCTGAATTTATATTTTAATTAATAAGGGATTTTAGGAGTGAAAATAAGAAGAGGGCTTTTGCAGAAAAACTTTATTGTATTTTGTTGTTGTATTAAAAAGTTACTTTAATATTTCTTTGGAACTAGAAACGGTCATTTAAACCTAAGGATTTTTCCCCTTTTTGAGCTGTTTTTTTAAATAAAAAATTAAACAAGACCCAAACAAAAACAAATATAAAGCAATACACCATTTTCTCTTTAAAAAGAAAACATTTCTCCTTCCACTTCACTCAAGATCTATTTGATATTACAGTGACATGGATTTTCAAAACTGTCAATTCTTAACTGGCTTCAGTTCCAAAATCTCTGCTAAACTTGCTTGTGCACAGCTGCAGAGGAAACCATCTCATTGTTAAGAAGCCTGCTTAACCTGTCCTTATGTCATGGAGAAGATTTCCCTTAAACCTTTGTAAAGGAAAATGGTGCTTGGTGGCCCCTTTATTCTGTCCTTCAGAGTGTTCTTAAGCGCTTCAGTGTTTTGTCATAAGAAAAAACTGAGATAGATTTTCATTGGTAGGTGTCCTTCAGCTTTACATGTGTGTCTGTTCTCTGTGAGCACTGTGGAATCTTCGTTTATGGCTCTCCACCCAGCCAAGTGCCTGACTTGTAGGCGTAGCTCAGAGAAAGTCCTGAAAGAAGTAAAAAAGTAGAGAGCATAAAAAAACCCCTGTATCTGTCAGCTACAATCTAGGGGTGCAGCTCCCTGCATTTCAGCCATGTCTGGCTGTTTTAGAGCTTGTCAACTGATGAAATGAAAATTTCTCCTCTCAAACAAGGTTTTTTGTTTGGTTTTGTTTGTTTGTTTTTGGCATGTTCTTTAGAGAAGTGCAGGAAGTGATTGGCCAACTGACTACTTAGAGAAAACTATCATCTTTTTACTTAAGAAGGTACCTTATACATGGAGAATCTACCTGAGATTCAATTTTTGTATGCTATTGTTCTCTGGTTTTGAAGGTATTGCACTAAAGCATCTCTGTTTGTGATGAAAAAAGCAAGAACGTAGATATCAATGACTGAGACAGTTGCTAACACTACAACAGCCATGCTATTAGATAAGTAATTGAGAAGTGCTTTTAAGTTCATGACTTAAAAAAAAATGAATAAAGCTAGCAGAAGATATGGTTGCTTTAAAATCTAGAGTGAGAGGATGTGTTTTCCTGAGTGCCTGGAGGAACCTTCCTGTGCTGCATGTAAGGGCTGCTGGTTTCATCAGGAGTAACAGCAAAATCTACTTTCCTGCATTTTGTTGAAGGTTTCATTTTCCAGCAGGTAAAGGCAGAGCAGAAGTGCCTGGGCCTCAGAGTGAGAAAGGTCTAGAGCTCGTGAAGGACCTGCAGGAGCCATTCTTCAGTATGGAGCTTGTATTGGAGTCTATAGATGAAGTGAGTGTTTGAAGAGCTCAGGTGTGAGTCACAGAAGCTCAGTTTTTCAAGTATTTTTCTTTCTACACAAAAAAAATTACTCAGAGGGAGCAACTTTCTATGTGATATTCTTGGCCCCTTCTAGTCCAGTAGATATTTAGATCTTGTATTTTTAGGGTTTTTTAAGTCTTATTAAATATTAAATCAGCATTTTGGCAACTATTTTCCCTGAAAGAAAAATAATACTTTTGAAGGAAATACTTACCTTTTCTTTGATATGGCTCAATTGGCTGTAGTTATTACATGGAAGTCAAGCCAGATGCTGCTGGAGTCCTCATCTGCTTCCACTAAGGCTGACATGGACTTAATGGTGGAGTATGGCTTTGATGACAATTTGAATGGGAACTTGGAAGCTGTATTTCAGGGTTTTGAAGGCTTCAGTACTGATGGAGCCTTAAACTTGGTGGTTTTGTAATTTGAGATTTGAATCATTCTCTAGAGCTGTATGAGACCAATAAAGTGTTGTGGATAAAATTAATTTAGCTGACAGATATGCAGCATGTGCAATATATTTTTATCGTTTCTTTACAAAGATAAAGCCAAATGCTGAAATCTTTATTCATTTGTTTCTTCATCCTTATCCAGACTAAACTCCCATTGGCTCTAACTTGTCTCCAATTCCTTGAAATCATTCAAAAAGGATCCCCAGGAAGACTTCAGTATGTGATCCACTTTGCTGCAGACTTGCAGGCCAGCATCATTCAGGCTTTTGTTACAATGCTGTCACAGCAACACAGCTGTCTTGGTAGGACTTCTGTCCTATTTTGTTAGGTCTCACATCAACATTGTCAAAAGTTCCTGCTGTAGCAGTTTCAATCACTGTCTAGTTCTGCAGCTATCACTATGTGAAGATTTAAAAAAAAATGTTCTGGATCTTTTGTATTTTGGGTTTCTGCCACTGACTTGCTGGGACATGCTGGCTGCATCACACTGGTTATGATCCTGTTGTTTCTCTTGTCCATGCTTTTATCTGCTTGGCAAGGTCTGTTATGAATTTGAGCTATTTTTCTAGGTGATTGGATCATAAGAAGGTGAATTCCCTTGCGTGTGTATTTTGATCATATAGTGTTTCAGTTAGTTATGAGTAATTTGTCTTTCATCACAAATGCTACAAGTGTCTCCTCTCAGTCACAAGATGTAGAAGTTGTGTTTGACATAGAATCACAGAACAGTAGGGGTTAGAAGGGGCCTCTGCACATCATCTAGTGCAACCCCTCTGCTAAGGCAGGTTTGTCTAGATCAGGTTGCATAGGGATACATCCAGACAGGTTTTGAAACTCTCCAGGGATGGAGACTCCATAAATTCTCTGGACAGCCTGGTCCACTGCTCTGTCACTCTCACAGAAAAGAAGTTTCTCCTTCAAGTTCAAGTGAAACATTTTGTGTTCTAGTTTGTCCCCAGTGCCCCTTGTCCTATCACTGGGCACCACTGAAAAGAGCCCAATCCCATCATCATGACCTCCACACTTTAGATACTGATAAGCATTGAAAAGATCCCCTCTCAGTCTGCTCTTCTCCAGACTTAAACAGCCTCAGCTCTCTCATCTTCTCTTCATCAGAGAGATGCTCCAGTGCCCTGTTTATCCTTGTGGCCCTCTACAGGACTCTTTCCAGTAGTTCCCTGGCCTTCTTGAACTGGGGAGCCCAGAAGTGAATGCAATACTCTAGATACCATTTCATCAGGACAGAGTAGAGGGGGAAGACACATCCCTTGCCTTGCTGGTCACTCTCTTCTTAATACAGCCCAGGACACCACTGATCTTCTTGGCCACAAGAGCACACTGTTGATTCATGGTGAACTTGTCCACCAGCACTCCCAGGACTTTCTCCACAGAGCTGCTTTTCAGCAGGGCAGCCTCTAAGCTGTGTTCCTTCCAAGGTGCAGGACTCTTCACTTGTCCTTGTTGAACTTCAGACCTCTTCTCATCAGGGCGTCCAACTTGCCTGGGTGATTTCTAACCCAGTCCTCCTTGACTAGGAGAGTTTTCCTTCCTCCATACCTTCTCTCTTCCCTCCAGGGTCTTAGGGCCAGCCTTAGCAGTAAAAACTGAACTCTGCCTTCTTATCTTCTGCCATGAGGTCGTGGGTGAGAATCCTTTTTCTTCTTTGAGATAGGTGGACTCCAATGGGCCTGCTGAAGCCATGTGTTGTGTAAACCTCTCTGTGATCAAAGAAACCAAAATTCTACCCATGCAGGTACCATTTCTTCTTTTGAGAGTCTCTTGCTTCACGATTTTTTGGATGTCACTTCTGAGCAGGATTTCACCATGTGATATTCTCAGCACAGTGAGATGCAAACCTAGGGATCCTGGCAGATTGGATGGTTTCAAATATTTGCTCTGACTCACCTTTCACATTTCCTGTGGCTTACCATGTTGCAGTGACAGACCATGGATTCTGGGCTCTCTGCTTGAGTGAAATTGCTCCTTTAAGTTCTTACCCTTTGATGCTGCAACTGAACTCTTAACCCTTTCAAACTGGTTTTGAGAATCTTTTTTTATCTCTTGTGGTCATGTAAGATCACTGGATGTGGTGGAATTCTTAGTTGTTTTCACTGGTGTAAGACAAGAGTAGGCTTTGTGTCTTGATTTGAAATAGATTTGGTGGTATTATTATTATTTTTTTTAATAAGACCAAATTACAATTTGACCACTTTCATTATAGATGATCAAACAGAACTGCAAACACAATTTTCAGATTAACATCCATTACAGCATAAAGTATTCAGTGGCAGCCTTTGCCAAGAGCTGTCCAGAACCTAATTATTCATCATTAAACTGCAGCCTGAAGACACAAAACCAGACCAGAGGTCTGCTGTGTAACATTGCTGTACATGCACATAATAAAGCAGAGGCTTGGAACACAAGGGACTTGGGTCTCCATTTCTGTTTCCTGCTCTTCATGCTGCACACCCAGCAGTTAAAAATCTACACAGTGCTCACAGGGAAGGGTCTCAAATCACTGTTGGCCACCTGCTTCCCCTCCAGGTGACTGCCATCAGCAGTCGTGCTCCCTTCCTTGCTCTCTCCAGCCCTGCTATTCAGGATGCCATGCACAGAGTAACAGCTTTGTTAACATGGATGGACAATGCTCCCATAGGCTCTCCTGAAAGATGGGAGATGTGGGGATGAGCTGTCCTTCAGCAGGAGAAAGCTAAAGCCAGTTCCCTCACATGCTATGTGACTTTGCAAATGCAGCCAAGCACCACTGAAATTCCCTGGTTGAAACTTGAGAGGTTGGGTGAAGCACTTAAGGAAGACACCTCTTCTCCATTTGTTGTTTACTCCTCCCCTCCACTGTCAGAAACCCCATCAGTGTGTAGTATGAAGGGCTAGGATAGGTGAGTGGTGGAGAGGGGAGGAAGGAAGAGCACAGAGGCAGCAAGCACCTGCCTAGGCTTATGCAGCAAGATGAGGCAGAGACAAGCAGCACAGGTTTTTCCACCCTGCTGCAAGGCTCCATCTCCTGGAAAATATTGCCCTTCTGATGACCTGGTGTTATGTGGTTAACTTATTTGGCATTTGAGAGTCTGGAGAGTAGAAGTGAGCCACGAACACACCACGGGTTTGTGTGTTTTTTTTTTTTTTTATCTTTTCGCATGTTAGAGAATACCCTGAGCAATGGAGGGAGAATGTGGGCAGCCCAGAGCTGGCTCAGCACACTGCTTTACATCTGGACAGATATTTCCACAACAAAAATTGTTCATAACTTGTCATTTGCCTTTTAAGAGGGGTTGAGTACCTGCAAACTCAGTGTGATAAATGAGAGCTTGGAAAACTCAGCAGCACTGAAAATCGGATCCTCATCAATTCCAGGTTTCTACATAGTATTATAAGTAACTATATACTAACTGATGCCTCTGCTTCTTGACTAAGGGCAGCTTCTCACTTTCCATTTCTGCCCTACGCTTGCACGTTTTACTGGAAATGATGCTTCATAATGGGAAACTTGAAAATGTGTCAGGCTGTTCTTCCTTTCAAGGATGGACTGTGATGAATTGGAAATAAGCATAGAAATTAAAACATTTAACTTCTCCATAAAAATGCACCCAGTGAGCCTTTAAACTAATCACAGGTTGCAATTGCAATGCCTGGAGCGAAATCAGTCGTGTTCAGAGCAACAAGACAGACCCACAGTGTAAACTTCCACCAAGATGTTGAGCCTGTAGTTGTTTTCTGCTTGCATTCTCTTCTCTTTTAAGCCTTAATCACAGAGTCATAGAATTGTTTCAATTGGAAAGGACCTCTAAGATCATCAAGTCCAACCATTTATCTTCAATAAAAGCTGTGCAATAGAGTCAAGGAACATGGAAAAGCCTATGTGCTGCTACAAAAGTGAAATCCATTGTGGGAGGAGAAATCTTGCTGAACTGTTTGGCTGCCTCTACTAGATGGGGAATGTTCCTGGTGGTATTATGGGGGTAGTAGGTTGCAAAATTTCGTGCTTCACTTTTTTTTTTTTTTCCTTCTTCTTCTCCTCTTCCTGGCATTAAAGACTCAAATTCAATAGTTTCTTTCTTCTCTGGAGAAAATATGAACTTTCTTTCACCTTTCTATATCCTCCACTTTCTTTCTTTGGAGCATTGTATTGCCTTTTTCAGAATTTATCTCCTTTTCCTCAAAACTTAAAAGTTTGATTATTACAGCCCAACAACATTCCTCAGCCAATAGACCAGGGGTAGAGACCTATATGTCCTTTCCATTTCAAAAGTGTCGATATCTTCACAATCCCAAATGGCTTTCAACTTTTCTTTCTTCCTTTTTACTGAATAAAATGATTTCAGTAAGCCTCAGAAATTTCTCCTGTCTCTTCTGCCAAACACATGTAGATAATTTATACATACATAAAACACAGACAGCAGGGTTACAAATACATGCAGCTTCCTTGTTTGTAATTTCTTGTTTAGAAACCAAATCTGCAATAAAAATGGATCTGAAATGCTGCTTTCAAAACTAGATGTTTCCACTGAAATGACTTTATGATGACTGGGGTGTTCATGAGCTAAAAGTCACCAGAAAAACACAAGTAATACAGATACCTGACCTGATTCACTGTCACCTCAAAATGCATTTTTGGCAGCACTGAATGCCTTTTCTCACATTCCTCCTTTTGGAGCAAGACCTCTTTTCTTTTGGGAAGCTACTTCAGGATTGGAAAGTCACTGCTTTTCATCTGTTTCTCTTCCATGAATCATCTATTTTTCAAAAATCCTACATCTTTTTCTTTGATGTTTGGATTATCTACTCACCATCTTGTCCTGCTGTAACACCAGTGGATAGTGGCTGGTGCCTGTTTCAGACTTGACTTTTGGAAACTCAACTCAAAGTGACTGGAGAGAGTCTGACTTTTAAAGGGCAGGTACTCAACTTTGCTTGAAACTCAGATGTGTTGAGTAATTGATCTGTGGCTCTTATCATGGTTAGAGACAGTAGTGACTCATGGGTCTCACCAGGAAAAAAGATTTGCCACACTGCAACCAATTGCTACATCCTCAAAGCATTTCTGAGTAATCCATATTTATGGGGACTTCTGTTGTAGGCCACCACTGCGATAAAACTATCTTTTATTTCTTGCTAGGGTTGCATCCAAGAGAGGAATGGAGGATAAAGCACAAAATTCCTGCTAGCAGCAATAAACTCTAGCAGACTAGGGAGCAAGCAGGCTCCTTTAATACTCAAGATCAAACCGTAGGGACTTCCTTACTTGCTGGAAACTAGTTTCGCGTCTCTTTCTTAAAGACTGTTCCCCTGACATATATCTCTGTCTCTCTTAGGTTATGCTCAAGGGTACAAAATGAAGAACTGTGTGATTCAAATCTCAAAACCATAATCACTTTCTGGTTTAGAAGGGAAGCCTCAGTTTGTTTTTATCAGTGGTAGATCCTCTTTCTTCTTCTTTAAATGTAACCTCCCACAACCAAAGGTAAAGTCAAGCTAAACAAAATACATGCATATTGGTTGCTGATCTGTACTGAGCAGGAAAACGATGCAACAGCTGGGAAGACCTCTATTAATCTCTATTAAATTGTGGGGGGAAAAAAAAACGTTCTTTCCTGCTTTCCAGTACACTTGAAGTTTCTAAGGTAAGAAAAGGTTTGGCTTAATTGCATTGCACCAATTACATCTTGAGATGAACTTGAGTCATTCCAGTGATGTTATGTGTTTTGCATCCATTAGGAATCTTGTACATATGCAGTGTTTAACAGTGGCTGCCATTTGCACCTGGTAGTCTAAAAGTTACTTATATACGTAATTTGTATTGCTTTAATCACACCGATGTAGCTGAAATGGCACAGTAACTCTTGGTTCATCTCTTCTGGCTATGTAACTATCTTGGGACAAAGTGTAATGGGGCTTTAGATATTTCCTCAGTAGCTGTATTTCAGTGAAGGGAAGAAGAACTAGTTACAGGTCTGTAAACATTCTTTAAAGTGTCATTGCCCCATCAAGAGAACTAGTTGTGTTGAATACCTTGACCATATTTCTTTTTTTTTTCTTTTTTTCTTTTTTTTTTTTTTTTTTGGCTTTAAGCCCATAGTCTTGAGGAACAAAGTTAGCTAATCCTTTTGAGCTCAGCTCTTCACAGCTGTTCCCTCAGCTGAGGAACAGTGCTGGCTGTGTGAGCAGGTTAGATTAGGTTGCCATCATAAGAGCTGGGTAAACTAGCTTGTGCTGGGCCATGGGCTTTTATACCTGGCCTGCGTCCAGGTCCAGAAGTGTCTTGTTAAAAGCTGAGCCCGAGTGGCTCTGCATTCCAGTCCCTCGTGTGACTGCTGTGCACATATGCCCCATGATGGTTTCACCAATGGGACTCCGCTCATTTCTGTATTTAATAGCCTTAAAAGTTTTCCCTGATAGGGTTCTTGCTGAGTGTGCATGTTTCCATTCCTTTCTCAGGTTTTATTTTATTGTTTGGATTGTCTATAAAAGGTGGACCTTCCACTCCCTCAAACATTGCTGCCACTAGACATAAAGCACATGTATTGGCATGAAAGCTAGTGTGCATGGAATGAAAATTACTGGCTGCTCTCAAAACGTGTTCTGCGCATGAAGCCTAATTGTGTGTTGGACAGTGGTGATCGTGAAAAAATAATCTTGAATACTTGTGGTTTGAACCAGTGACCTCTGCTTCTGGGAGTGGTTGCACTGATACTGGGGTTGTCAAGTGCTAAGCCAGGTTGAAACTGTATGTAGTGTGAAAGCAAAGGTGCATGCCAGCACTCCCCGTCATCAAACAGCGTGCAGTGAGGGTGCATGAGCAGACTGGTGAGAAGATTAGCTGGTTCAGGTGCAAGAGTAAGAGCTTGTTTGTGTGAGTAAGGACAATTCCTACAGTCCTAGTTTGCTGAGATGCATTGGACAGATCTAAAAGGCTTGAGGAATTCTCTTGACAATCAGAGTATCTGGAACCTTCTGCATCCTGCTTCCACTAGCTGGAAATACTTTTAGGATTCAAATGCAGGAAATGTACTGAAATTCAATTTTCAGGATAAGGAAATGTAGTCATTGATCTAAATGGAGTTTCCTTGGGGTTCTTGTAATGCTGCAACAAACAGAACCGATCCCTCAGATACTGCTCAGTAGTGAACCAAGAATCTGTGCCTTTCTTGTTTTGGGTTCAGAGCAAAGTCAGGGTGATCCACAACCAGTTTGTAAATTCACCTTAGTTGCCCTGCAGTCACTTTCTCTCTGGCTCCTCTTGGTCACCTTGCATCACAGGGATGTCTTGAAAGGGAGAACTACTCGGGGTGGTGTAGGCAGCGTGTAAGCAATGTGCAGACAAGAACCGCTGCACTCTTACCTTTGCAGAAAAGCCAGTATGCAAGTGCTAATAAGGAGTTAATTTAATCTGAATAGATAGTTTAGATAGGGCCATATGCAGGAAAAAGATCAGACTAGCATTGCTTTGCAGATGAGTGTTATTTTTTCTGGTTTGCATGATTTGTCCAGAAAATAGAGTAACAAACCCAGTAAAGTGAAGTCTGCTTCGCATCTGTAGCTTTCTGTGTTCCTTAGTACTGATGAGAGTTTACTTGCTGGTGTTGGTAAGAAGTATGAACAGATAGCTCTGAAAATTGAAGTCGCATGTTTGTCTTCTTCCTGAGCACAGACATTCCCAGCTCACCCTAATCTGCTTCAAGTAAGACAGTAGAGAGGAGGAAGTGCTACTCCAGGAATCTCTCTGTGCCCCTTAACTATTCATCCCTCTTCTGAGAGCAGAAACAAGTATGGCAAGGAGCAGCACCGACACTGTGAGTTTTGTGGTCCTCGTGTCTGTCTCTTCAAAATAGGACTGGTAACACCCATTTCTCTGCACCAGTATCAAATAATGGTAATCAAAAGGCAGCACCTCACTCTTTCCACCAAACTGCCTGGGCTGTCAGCAGCAAAGAGCAGCAAGAGAGTTAAAGAGCAGATAGCCTAGTTAGTGCTTGAGCTGAGCTTATACACACATAGCAATAGAGCATGCAGTTCATGGACAAGAAAGTAACGCTTTCTAAAATGAGAATGAGTGGGAAACTTATGAGACAATGTAGTTAGTCCAGATCAAGAGCTCTGGGCTCACTTGAACACCGAAAGACCTCCACACCAGCAAATCACCTGCTTGTTTTCATTTGAACCAGTGTAGCCCCTGACTACTGCAGATTTCAATCAGTGAGAGATGGCTCAAGGCTGAAGCCAATTTTATTTTAAAGCTTATTCTGCCAAAAATTTGCACCTGAAAGTTTGTGCTTGGAATTGTACAACATTTGGGTTTATTATGGTGTGTTTCCCCCTCTATCCCCAAATTGGAGACCACTTGCATGAATTTTGGCAGGGCCGAATGATCCTTAGCACTCAGTCTGTAATTTACAACTAGGTTTGGTTTTACATAATGTACAATTTCAACCTTGTCTAACATTTCTTCATGTGTTGCGGAAGACTTTCAGGTTTTATTAAACTGGCATATATAAATTGATTTTCCAGCTGGATGCAGTCATTTGGCAGACTCTGCACATTCAAACTACACATGAGCTAAATTACACACTCTGATAGAGTGTTTGAATTATTTTATGTGCAACATACAGTTGCAGGAGCATGTGGCAGTTTCCCAGTGCTTTTCCCAGAGTTTTGCTCCTAGCTAAAGGCACTGTTACAGAGACAGATAAAAATATTTTGGTGAGAGAGCCAGCAGACTGTGCCTTTTGTTAGGAAAGACTTGCTGATTTGCACTTGCTGAGAAGAGGTATTACTGTCTCCCCATGACATGAAGAAGTGTTACTTAGGGCAGCTCAAAGTCTGAAAAATTACCACTTGAGTTAGAGAGCTTTGTGGATATGAGGAATAAGGAGCTAGATTGGGACACCTTCAGTGCCAAGGGGATTTCTTCGACAAATAAATGATCCCTGAAAGGCAGAAGACTTCCACAGTCTGGCCTGCAACTCTTTCATGACTGTGTTCTGGAAAACTTGAATGTATTATATTTCCTCTTTGCCAAAATGAGTCAAGATGCCAAGTGAGACACTGTTCACCTATGATGTGCCCCCTGCCCCAGTTTGCCATTCTTGCTCACTGAGAGCAAAAGGCTTTATTCCATGTGTAGTCTTATGTTTACGTTGCTCTTTGTGATCGGAGTTAGACCTTACTCTCAAACCAGTTATTTAAAAGCAAGGACTGGGGAAAGGACTGTGTTGAACATTTGCTCATTGAAGACAGGCAGATGACTTTAGTCCACACGAATTCCAGTGTGTGCTGAGATTTACAGTGGAGTTTTGAATTCAGAAAGCTATTTGGTCACATCTATTTTCTTCCTATAGGGCTTGACTTGTTGTGGAGGATAGCCACTCGAATTGGGAGATTCTTAAATGATGCTCGCATTTACCAGAAGGTTTCAAATATCTCTGGCCAGAAGGTTGTCCTAGTCCTGGGTACAGTGTTCAGCTCTCTAAGTGATACCTTGGCATCTGTGCCCATGGTGGGGAGGTTGGAGTAGATGATCTGCAAGGCCCTTTCCAACCTAAGCCATTCTATGATCTCTGTCTCCAAATGGCATTATGCTTTGCTCTTTTAGGGTGCTTTGGTGGAAACTAGCTACTGACAGTCACACCTTGTTCTGCTGGAGTCAGCTCCTAGAGTCACCTGGGTTGCAAGAAAGTGTAGTAACTCAGTGGGGCAGTGCTGAACTTTTACATTATGAGCTTTTTCTCTTGAAAAGATTTCAGTCTGCATCAGAAACCATGTCACAGCCTCAACCTCTTTGCAGAATGGAATTTCTAGTTTTGAGCCTTTTTTTGTTGTTGTTGTTGGTTAGGGTCTGCAAGAGTTTAATGTCAGGCTGGCAATTTGCTAATGCATTTCTTCTCTCCTACAAAAGGTGGAGGAAAGGGAAATGGTATCATAATGTTGTCACCAATAACCTTTTAATTCAACAGATACTTGAATTTTACTGGAGAGTAATGGGTTTTCTTATTTCCTGAGAGATGGAATTAGCAATAAATTCTGCCACTACCTCTCAGAGTTCTGATTTTGTAGTCATTGTTCTTCTTACAGTGCTTCAGGTGTCAGTTGTACTATTTACCACATGGATAAACACATAGCAAGCATTATATCACTTTATTAGGCTACTAATATCTAAGAGCTTTGTCTTCTGATATGGTATAAACAATAAATCATATGCTCAATGCAGTTATTCTTTATGTCAAGTCTTATTTCTACATCCCAGGCAGAGCAAAGTGTTTGGAACAGTTTTCTTGTTATGCCTTTCCACCTCCTCTGTTGTTATTAATTGACAAGCTTGCCTGCTTATTCTGCCAGGGAAGGCAGCAAGGGTTGAGTTGTGGACCCAGATGAGGGAATCAGAAAGAAATGTGTCTGTTCTTAAGTGGTATCAATGACTGATTTTCATTGTGAGAGCCGGGTGAAACCAATGCACTAAGGACCAGATGGTTCAAGTTCAGCCAAAACTGCTCAGCTTACTCAAAAGGGCACTCTAGGAGCCCAGAGACTGGAGGCCATGTGTAGCATTTAGGATATCTAAATATGGTCCAGGATATCACACTAGTAAGAGGTCCTCATCAAAGTTTTGTTGTAGTAAAGTGATCATCTGTTGATCAATTTCCTAAGCTACAAGCTTGCTGTACAGTCCCAGGCTATGTACTTCTGGAAGAGTCATCAAAGAAAGGAGTATATTATGTGATCACAACCACAGCCATCTTCTGTGCAAGCATCTACAACTGCTCTCCCTCATACCTCTCACCTTTGGTTTCCTAGTGACAGATAAGGCCACAACTGCTTGCTTAGCTGCAGCATGTTTTGTTCATATCAGTTTGTTCTTTTTAGCCTTTGCTTTCCCTTTCTTCTCTTCCATTGGAACAGAATGGGATCTTGCTTAGGGGAACAGAATTAGAGAAATGTCAGCTGTGGGGATCCAGAGTGCCTTCAGTCTGTCCTTTCACCTACAGTGAGTTTACTCCAGCCTGTGAAGAGAACAGTTCTGGCCTGCCCACGCTGTCTGGGGCTTTCTGCATGATATTCTTGAAGAGTTACTTCAGCCAAGTATTGTAACAAAAGTTGCATTGACTTGAGAGAAAACTCCCATGACCGAGATTTCTCACCATAGTTGTTGCTTAAACAAGATTCACTGAAAGCCTTTAATTTCTGCTTGTTCAGTTATGGACACTTCTGCTATGGAGTAACCACACCACCTTCCATATTTCCTGAGACCTATTTCTTGATTGCTATCACGTCTATTGGATAATTTTCCACTGGGTAGGTTTACCCACAGAGGGCTATTGATATTCCTGGAAACCCGAAGGAAAGTTTCATAATAAGAAGCAGAGGCTGAGGATCCCAGGATCCTTCTTGCCAAAGATGAACTAATTTTTGCAGGACTTACAGGTGGCCATCAGCTCATCTTGCTGTTTAAAGCCATGATACCCTACAAAACCCCATCCCAACATGGTATAAATGGCTGTCATGGATCAGTAAAAATCTGTATCAAACTCTCTCTATATATATTTTTCTGCTCAAGTTCCTCATTTGTCATCTTTTGCATGAAAGCATGAAGGTAGTTCAGCATCTGAGCTGTTTCTAGCACATGACTAGTACATGTATCGGATAAAAAATCCTGCACCTGAGAGAACCAGTGCACATTTCCACAGTGTGGACAGAGCTGCTGCTTACTTGATATAGATCTACAGGGCACCGACATAGTTCTTCATCTACATATTTATTTTACACTATGGGTTAATTCTTAATCATTATGGGGTCTTCAAGAATGCTCTGCCCCACAGTGGTCCCCTAGTGGATTTCTGTTGCACTAAGGATTTTGCAAGGCTAGGAGAGGAGTTGGGGTGAATTCTTTGTTAGCAGGTTACAAATTCCTATGTGCATCTGCAATAAGACCCTAAACTCTGTGATTTCTTCTTTGCCAACAGTATCTCTCCCAGTCTTATGTCTGCATGGCTGTTTGGCCAAGGGACAAAGTACGGTTGTGTAAATTCCTGAACTGAGCTTTGTGGTTGGTACTGAAGTTGTTCTGACTAAGAGTAAGCTCATCTCTCACTCATCACTGCGTGGTTCTGGAGTGAGAAAATGAAAAAGAAGGAAAGGGTGAGTGCTCTGGTACAGTGCTGAATTTACTTCAGGCTGCTCAGAAGACAAGATTTGCCATGTTATGTATCAGGACTCTAAGAGGCACAAGTTACTCTATGGAAGAGGTTTCCTGTTATGGCTGTGGGGAGCAGCTGTGAGAAGGAGGAGAAAGGCTTCTTTGGGTTACCATCTCAAGTCTGGGCCTCAAATTAAAACTGTCTGTCCAGTTTTGCAACTTGGAGGAAAGCAAGAAGCATACTATCTAGTATGTAGATCTCGCTAGGGTGTGACAGTGTTTGTTCCCTAATTCAGGCCTCTATTCTCTGCACATCACTCCAAAAGGCATACTGTTTTCAGCAGATTTTTGCCAGACCATTTTGGGGAATGTGATTTCAACTTCTGCTTTGTTTGCAGACTCCCTGTTCTATCTGTGAGTTGTTTGGTGTTTGTGACAAGTGGCCCAAATTGCATAAAGTCTCACTCTTAGGAGGAATGAATCAGTGCATGGCTGCACTCTCCTACTCTTCAGAAAGATGTCTGGCACATTGTTTTGCTTCCAGTCCTTGACTGGTTTCCTGACATTTTTGGAGATGAGAATAGTAATAAATGAATAGCAAATAGTTATAAATATAGAAATGTGGTTATTTTCCAAATAGAACAATCACTCAAACAGTGTTTACCATGAAGATGAGGGTGCATGGAGGTATTGGGTAATTAATCTCCATAAACACATCAGAAGAGCGTGGCTTCCCAAAGCCAGCAGCATGTCTAGTCTTCATTTATCCCACCATTTTCAGGGGGATTTAGAGGCTCTGGACCCAACAGCCTGAAGGGTAAGAGTTAAGCTACAAGGAAAGGTGTGTGTGAAGTGAAAGCTCTTCAGTGAGGATTGCTGTAAATAGCCACAGAAGTTTTGGTTGGTTGCAGATGCAAGCATGTGAGAAAGTCCAGGATATGGCAGAGAAGGTTTGGGAGCAGCAGCTTGCTTACAGGAAGAGGGTAAAAGGGGTTTGAAGGAGATCCCAGTTTAGTGAAATGTACTCACTAGAAAGTGTCTTAGATCTTTGTCACCCTCCATAAATGTGGTTATACTGTGGGCCATAGGGGTGATAGGCTGAAGAGGAGCATGTGGGATCACTAAAGGCTGGATCTGTCCAGTTTTGCAGCTGCTTCTAGTCCAAGCACCACTTTCCTTCTTCACTTCACTTCCCTTCTTCACTTCCTTCACCCTGCAGCAAGGTGCCTGTGCCTCCCTTGTGCTGCAGGGAGATGCTGACAATGTGCTATAGATCAGAAGGTGCACTGGGACAGGAACAATCTGACATTGACTAATGCCTGATTAAATCATCTGTTTGGGATCTCCTGGGTTACGAACTGTGAGAACTTTCCATGAAGATGATGAGCCATAACTCAAGCAGTCAGCTCTGGGACGGTTGCACAGCTGCACAAGGCATGCAGGCAACCCTTTTGCGCTCGAGATGGATTCTTTTTTTGGTTTATTTTCTAATTTTTTGTCTGTAGGAACCCTATCTCAGACTTGCAGGTGAAGCAGTTGTGCTCCGCCTGCCCACAGGCACGGCCGGCCTGAGCCGAGCAGGCCCCTAGAGGGAGCTGTCAGCACAACCCAGCGAGGCTCTGCCAGCACGGTTCCTGCTGCAGGACAGGATCCGATTCTCTCGTTGCTCTCAGGTCTTTACCCTCTGTCCTTTACCCAAACAACCTGAATCGGACAATCGGCGCTGCTTGCAGATCGCTTGTCAGCACTCTGCCTTCCGCAGCAGGCAGGGAGCGTGGTCAGGCAGCTCTGCTGCCACCCGGAGAGATTGTTTTGCCCAAGGACAGAGAGTAGTGGTATGGGGGGACAATGGGGAGACCTCCCTATTCCTGGAGAAGGTGGAAGTCGGTGGCAAAATTGCCGTGGGGTGACGAGTTTTTTTCCATGTACCGCTTCTCTAGGAGGGCAGCTGGATGGTAAAGGTGCCAGACGTCCTGTGCCAAGGACATGTTCCTTCGGTGGGGTTGGACATGAAAGAGCAGTGGGAGTCGTGCTTGCTGGGCATTGCAATGGTTTGCAAGATGTACAGAGTTGCTACAAATGTGCTTAAATAATTCACTGATCAAGGGGACTTAGCTCCAGAAATGCAGCTTAAAAAATCTCAAAGGGTTTTTTCATCAAGATTTTCTCTAGTAAAATAAAATTTAACAAAAAAATTAAAAAAAAAAGCTTTTAGGGATCAAAAAAGATATACTCTCTGTATCTCACTTCTCCCACACTGTGTGTGAAGGGAAGGAGAAGCATCAGAAATGGGCGAACACATTAATCCTTTCCTGCCAAAATTTCTGTTAGAAAACATCTCCGTGTCCTGCCTTTACCATCAGGCTGCCTGGCTGCTTTGCAGAATGGATTTGATACATTGATTCCATTATGGCAGAGCTTGCAAAGAGCAAAGGAACATGAAATATAGTTCCCTAAAGAGTGGATTTCTTGGTCAAGAGAGATTCTTACAGACTAGCAGCAGAAGGAGAGCGCTAGCAAGTATGCTAAATAAAAGCAGATACCAATCATAAACAATTACATATGTGCTTAAAAATTCTCCTCCTGACATCTTTACATTTGCTGGTGGAAGTCACCTTATGAATATCAGCAGATGAATTATTCTGTATGGGTAAGTAGTTGAAAAAGCAAAGGACATCTCACTTTTTCCTTTAACCTTGGGGAATAGAGAAGATCTGACTCTTGCATCTCTTTTGAGAATACAGTCACTGCAAGGGAAGAACCCATATGCTTTGGAAGGCCTCTGAATACATCTAAATAACAGGCATATCAATGAAATGTCAGACTTTGGCTGAGCAATAACCCATGGATAAATCACACCATGCACTCAGTACCTCAGATTTATGCTGAAGTGCAAATCTAGCTCTACTGGGAAGTTTGTACAGGCAGACCAAAGTTGACAGGCTGAGAAGTGCATCTGCTCATCCATTTCTCTAAACAAAGCACAGCTGGCAGTCTTAAGTCTTCAGTGGAAACCAGGGATCTGGCTAGAGGAGCATCTCTGTTTTTCTATTTGTTTGTTTGTAATTAGAACTAATGTCCTGTGGTCATCCAAATACTAATTTTAAATAATATTTATGATGAATGTAACTGCCTTTCATGAAACACACTCTCTTGCAATGGGCCTGTCTTTTAAGAAGGTATGAAGTATTCTCACTTCTTAGCTAAATCTTTTCAGTGCCTAGCTTTCAACCTGCAGTTTGATTATCCATGTTGATCTACAGCTAAAGGGTGAGGGTCAAGAGAATGGGACCAGTCTCTTCTCAGTGGTGCTCAGTGATGGGACAATGGGCACAAACTGGAACCCAGGAGGTTCCATCTGAACAGGAGGAAAAAATTCTTTGCTGTGAGGATGCTGGATCCCTGGAGTAGGCTGCCCAGAGACACTGTGGAGTCTCCTTTTCTGGAAAGTCTCCAAACCCTTCTGGATGTGATTCTGAGCAACCTGCTGTGGGTGACCCTGCTTCAGTGGGGGAGTTGGACTAGGTGATCCCCAGGGATCCCTCCCAACCCCCACCACATTGGGATTCTGTGATTGCAAACTTTCTCGTTATGTGTTTGGGATGTGTAAACACAGAGCCATGGTATTGTTTCTGGCTGCTGATTGTGTGACTCAGAGTTTTAACCAGCAGATGGATAGTTGGCAATTTACAAACTTTCAATATGAATTAATCGTTTGGGCGTTATGGAGAATGCAGGATTCTCAAGGATTTTCAGAAATACCTACTGGTATTATGAAATAATGAACAGTATTACTCACAGCCAAATAAAGTTTGGCAGCCATGCCTTCAAAATATTTTTGAATAAGGTTTATGCCTGTTTGGTTTTTGCTGTTCAGCTAGAACAAGTGCTATCACTTCCTAACTTGTGATTAATTCAGTGTTGCCAATTCTGTGATTTTTATCACAAGTCTCGTGATACTTGATGTTTTGGTTTTTTTTTTCCTTATAACTTCCCATTCCTGGAGACATTTAATTAGGTGAGAGTCTCCATTTTCATTTTTATAGAAGTAAGTTTCTACTCCTCAGACTGTGAAAAAGTTTGAAAATATGACCCAGGGGCATCCTAAACACAGCCATAAACCCCAGAAAGAAAACAAAGCAAAACAAAAAAACCACTAAAGAATCTAATTTTTTTTGGTTTAGTTTGGTTTTTTGGTCTCATAATCTTCAGCTAGTTCCTTAAACATCCAATTCCCAATTTGTGACTTTTGTATACTTAGGGATGGAACTACCCTTAACAAATGTTTCCCTTTCACTCTCTAAGTTTAGAACATTGACACATTTTCTTCAAAAGGGAAAGGCTGATCATTGTGGAGCTGCAGTGAGGCCACATGAACAACCTTCAAAGGTCTCCCTCACCACCTGTACTCCTAGTTCAAACTAACTGTGATTCAAATGCATTTTTTTTTTTTGCTTTGTGTTATTTTGCTCAAAGGTCAGATTCTTTGATTCCCAGGTGCAATGAAACCCATTACACACTCTGCCCTTACAAGGTGATCCTCACTACAGCCTGAAATAGGAGACATGTTGCCTTCTCAGGATAACCTGCCACAAACAGTAAAAAGTGAAACTTTGCATGATGAACCTTGTGTGGTGTGTGTAAATGTGCAGACATTCATAAGAATTGTTTTCAGTCACAGGAACAGACTTTTCACAAATGAATATTCCTTGAACATTTCCCCCTCTTATCCCACTTTTTTCTCCATCAGGCATGAGCCAGTCCTGGTTTCTGTGAATGTACTTGGTGTTTGCATTTCCAGCAGGAAAATATGTATACTGCTAGAGTAAATACTGTACAGTTGATGGGTTGTTCAAACTGTTTGATTAGGGTGTTTCAGAGCTGGCTGAAAAGCAGCATTTCCAGTTTGTAAAGGTATTTTAAAAATTTTTTTTAGAAACTTGACTTTGGTCCAACTGGCCTGAAAACTTTTTTTTTTTTTTTTTTATGATTTCCTATGAACTGTAAAAAGTGTTCTGGAAAGCTTGGCAAGGAATGTCTCATGGCAATTTAGTCTCTTTCCCTCCTAAGATGTTTCACTGCACTCTTTCAAATTGAAGGTGATCGTCCCTTTTCAGTGGTGCCCAGTGATAAGACAGGAAACAACAGGTACAAGCTAGAACATAGGAAGTTCCACCTCAACATAAGGAGACACTTTTTTAAGGTGAGGGTGATAGAGCACTGGAACAGTCTATGAGAGAGATTGTGCAATCTCCTTCCCTGAAGATTTTCAAAGTCCACCTGGATGTGTTGTGCAGCCTGCCCTAATGTTCTGTGACTCTCTGATTACCTACTGCCAAGCTGTAATGCCACCATCCTTGTAACATAGCCCAGACTTGCTCTGGCCTGGGTGCTCTTGCCCTTCCTCTTCCTCCAGCTCCTTCATCCTTCTCACTGCTGCATGTCTGTAGGAGTGCATGAGGGGAACCATCTAGAAACAGAAAATTCACTTTGTGACCCCTCTATAACTGGTGGACATGAAGAGAAGAGGGCAGCACCCAAGCAGGAAAGGGAGACAGCTTCTGCTCTGGCCTGCCAAGATGACATTTTTAGCCAGGGATGAGGCTTTTTACTGTCTCTTCAACAGGCACTTTCTAAGAAAGCTGATGATGAAATTGATGATTGCTACAGATCCTGATGTTTATGCCTAATCTGAAGGAAAGACTCTGATATATTGAGGTTTGGATTAAGCCTTTTGCTGTTAGGGCAAAATTAAAACGAAAAATTTAAGTGATTTTTGTCATGGAGCACAAGGATGAAAAGCAATTTGGCTAAACTAAATGTGAAGAGCAATCACATTTATTGTCCTGCCCTGCATCTCTATTTTGACCTGTCTTCGTTTTCTGAACCCAAACACTGTGCCTTAAAATTCTGAGAAGTTTTGATCCTGATCTGGCCATTGCATCTGAAACGGGAAAGGAAAAAAAAATAAAAATTGCCAGCAAAGGAAAGGCACCATAAACTAAGCTATAGTGGAAAGAAATTAAAGATAAGGAGAGCTATGAGAGACAGACTGTTGAAATGGGAATTTTACTGTCAGGGCATTCACAACGAGGAATGATAAAAAGGAGGAGGGGACGTATACTGCACATGTGGGCAGTTGATGAGCTTTCTTCGAAGTGCAGGAGAAAGCCTGGAGCCCTGTCTCCTGCCAAACTGCCCCCAAATGTGGCTGGGTCTCATCTCAGGTGGCTTTGCCCAAGGCCTCTTCCCGGCCAGCCAGCTGATATATGTGGTGGCGCTGTGTGATGAGGGAGGAGTGCCCATTTCTTCTTATGGTGGTGTCACCCTGTGACAACCACATGTGTGCTGGCATGCAGCTGCCTGCACCCTCAGTTGATGAATCAGGAAATCCTTCCTCGTCCTCTGTGCAGAAGTTTAAAAAGTGCTGATTTAATATCATTCTGGATTTGACTGGAGTATTTGGGAGGTTTCTTTCCAGTCAAAACAAAACAAAAAATCCAAACCACATTGCCAGATGTTATGCTACTAGTATATCATAAAACAAAGCAAGCAGTAATTTTGTCACAGATACATATGGTATGGGGCTGATGGAGTCAGCCTGAGGAATCAGAGGCTTCAAAGGGGCCAAGAAACAGGCTGTCCAAGAAGCTGATATTTTAATATGATTAGAGATGGTTAAAAATGAGAAGAGGTATCACAAAGAAAAAAAAAAAATTGGAGTTCTTTTCCTGATCAGGGGCAAACCTTTATTTTGTAAAATGGGAAATGTTGAAAGTTGCTGGCCTGATCTCCTGTGTCCCATGCATCTACTACGGTGACTCATGGAAGCTGCGGTTCTCGTGATCTGCTCTCCTCCAAGGCTGGCGCTCCCTGTTCAGATGACTCTTTCCATCATGAGCTGCAGGAGTCCAAACAAAAAGAATACTGTGGTGCACTGTGGAAAATGTGCTCAAGCCCAAAAGCCAAAGAGGAAGGGGGGCTCATAGCACTTGAATTACTGCTCCCATGAGACAAGAGGACTAAGAAGAGGACTGGAAAATGAGGCTGAAAAGAAGACACTGATTTTTTGTTACGACCACTTTTCATTATTTTGTATTGGCATATCCTGGAGCTAAAGATTTTACTTTCTGTGATGGGAAATCAAAAATTTCAGAGGAAATCAAAACTTTCTCACGGAAAACCATGTGGCAGAATTCACATTTTCTTTCAGCAAAAGCATCAATGCTTCAATGTGATTTCTGATCCATTCTGCTTCCCATGTTTAGCCATGTTTTCAAGTGGAACTCAGCATGGGGTGCAGTTGCTACAACCACAGCCATACTTACAGAGATGCCTGATTAACCAGTTTGATCAGTTGTCACTGGTCTTCTATCCCCAAATGTACTTGCAGTTCTTTTTGAAAGTCCCACTTTTAAAAGTTCAGGCTCCCAAGAGGCTGAATGGGAAGAACAGCATGGTATTTCAAGTGGTGACATATGGTGTCCTTTCTCTTCCCTCTAGCTGAAATTCTGAGCCCACATACTTTGCAGCCTGATGCAGCAAACTAGAAGAGGTCTAGTGGAACAGATTTGCTGGAGTTTCAGGCTTCTGTGTGCAAGCTCCTGTGCTGTAATATATAACTTGAGCATTCAGGTAGTGACAACAAAGCTTGCTCTGGAATAGCATAGCTTCTAGAGTGAGACATGCATATAGTGTGTAAAAGTGCGTCCCTTTATGAGTGCCTGGTCTAGTGGACTTGTAAAAATAATTGATAGGGCATCTGCCATGGTGTACCTTCTGTTTGGTCTGTGAGACGTTCCAGCTCTTGCAGTTTTGTCAAGCAGGGTAGGATCTAGGGGTTTTCCATAAGCCTCAGCTCAGAAACTGTATGGGAGTGTCTCCAGACTAATTTGAGAAAAATCCACACATGACCTTCATGGATTTATTCTTGAAGGTGGCTCAGGTGAACTGGAAGATGCAGTGTATTCAAAGTATTTTCCTCTCTCTTCCCTGCAGGCAGAAGCATAAAGGGTGAGGGGAGCCTTTCTGTAATACATGGCACAAAGTCCACTGACTGCCACATCCTATGTCTTTTCCTCTCTGTAAGTGGCACTTCCCTTCTAAATGGCTCCTCCTATCCTAAATGGCAACCGTTCAACCAGACATGGCATGCTGTGGAAAATTGAGTTCTGCTACAGGACCAAGTGTTTTGATGGGAAAAGGCACAATTTGTCAAGTATCCTGCTTGGCCACAGGAAGCAATGTACGATTCTGCCTTTGCTGAGAGCTCCCTGTGCAGTTTTTTGTGTTGAACATTGTGCAGAATCTTCTCTTCCCTGGGCAACAACATTTCAAAAGTAAACCACATTAAAGAGCAGAACACCATTGACCAGGTATATTGTTCCTCTGAAAGTATGAGAGATCCTGCTATATGATGCCCTCTGGTATCTCCTATACACAGCGAGCATGTCATGAGCACTCATGGGAGGCTACCAAACCTGCCATTTCTCACAGTTCTTCTCTTGTCCTCCAAATCCAATGTTATATTTTCATATCTAACATGGTCCAAGAGCTTCTTCAAGAGCTTTATAAAATTCCAAGGAGAAAGTGCTCGTGGTATAAAATTAGAAACAGGAAAAGACCAGTTCAGTAATTTGGCTTTTGACCAAGAGCTACTTCCATTTGGAGTGACACTGATCTTTCCTAGTGACCAGAGAAGGCAGACAGAGCAAAGCAGGTAATCTGCATTGACCAGCTACTCTGAGTGACTGGGAACACAGGTTGAAATGGCAGTTTGCTCATTTTATAGATATATGGATTACTTAATCAGTGTAAATTAAGATTAGCTTGTTCATGCATTTTTCCCCTGCTGCACCAAGTAACAATGGAGTAGAGAAACATATTGATGACAGGCAAAAGAAAAGAGGTTTGCAAATTTGAAGTCACTTGGAAGAAACACAGTGGGTTTCGTCTTTATAAAGGAAAGAGGAGTAGCTTTTAGGGTTGTGAATTCAAAAGGGTTTTTTCTGTTCTGAGCACTGGAACTGTGGGTCTTACTTGGACACAAAACTCCTAAGGAAATGGTGCACTACTACCACAAGAATAAACATAATAAGAACAGTAAGGCAAAGAGAGAAAGGATATATTTTCTAAACTCTGTTTCATATAAATGAGTGACTAAAACTTGGAAAAGTTAACTTGCTTAGCATTTTCATCTCTTCTGTTCCAAATGAACATACTCAAAATCTCTGTAATTATTTTAGATAAATTAGGACACATCCAAGTTAATTGTGCAGCTATTCCTAATATGGAAAAATGTCAGGAGTTCAATGCAAATAAGAGTAATTAGGAAGCTGAACTGGGAAGATACCCAGAATTGCAGCTCTGGAGAAGAGGGTAGGGGAGAGTCAAATGGATTAGAAGGTGGCACATGAGACATAAACACTTTCTGTGCTTGATCCAGTACTAGAAGGGAAGTGTCCCTCCTCCCTTTTTGTCAGGTAACTGGATTTCTCAGCTCTACGGTGGAAAAGCTTCTGAGTGAGTGGGAACAGTCTTTGGGAATCACTAGTGTTGTGTAACCCATTAATATTGAGCAACCTCCATGTATTTTTGCTGTTTAGGAGTGATTTCATCCAGCCATTCTTTAGTTTAAGTCATTCAGTGTTTTCTCTGCCAGTGCCTGTGGCTTTTTATCTGGGGGTTTGTTTGGTGTTGCAGAGATATAAGGTACCATTTGGGAAGGGGAAGTATGAAGACGTTGCCTAACCTTCTTAAAAAATAGCACCATTTTTGTCAGGCATTTGCTTTAGAACTGGAGGCTTGAGGAGGTGTGGATGTGCTGATTCTGGAAGGGACCCAGAGCTCCCATATTTTGGTGGCGAGTAGTAAAGGCCGGGGCCCTGGGCTCAGGTGTTATGGGGGGTCTGTTGCCTTTGTGAGCACAATTGCAAACATAATCAAGAGGAAAACAGAGATGTGACTAAATCAGCAAAATTAACTACGTGACCAGCAGCAAAACTCACAGAGTTCCCCCTTCCCTTCCCTCCTACGTGAGTTTCCATGTTTTGGGGAGGAAAGGAAAAAGAATAGCTAATTATCTTGAATGGTTCATTCTGCAGCAGAGAATGGAAATTAAGTCTGTATGAGAGCTTGGCACTGGGAGAACAGAGAATACAAAGGCAGCTGAAAAGTGACTCTTATTTTGATTCAAAACCTGTGAGAAGTGGATACTATCGTTTGTAGCAGTGTTTTTGTTGTTTGCAGGGGGAAAAATAAGTTAGGCCCTGAGAATGCCTAGAGTTGTCCTACACTGAGAGCCTGGGGGTGTCCTATACAGATAGGGCTTCCCCTTACTACCTTCTCTTTGTCATCCACAGTTGTTTTTTCACACCATTTTGCTCCCTGTACTAGAGAGAACTGCTGGAGATTCCTGTAGGGACATTTGACCTTCTTTTCTCATCCTTGGAGAAGTAGGGAAGGGGTGGGGAAAGACCTCAGACTGCTGTTCTTGTTCTTTCCCCAGACCCAAAGAGAGAGAGGCAGATGGGGGTCTTTGTCCTCCTCTCCTTCACTGTAATGCTAATACTGGAAGAACAGTCTATGCCTCTGGCTTGCTGTTGAGCACAGTTCACAGTGCTAAGAGATTTTCCTCCTTATCCCTGTGGGGAGCATTGGGTGCAAGAGGAGTTCAGCTACAGCTCCCACTGGGTAGTGGTCCTAGCTCCAGTGCCAATTGAGCACCAGCAGAGGAGTTCTGCACAGGAACCAATCTGCATGTGGCCAGGCAGGGATGCAGGGAACCCAGCCACCAAGTTAACTGCTGCTCATGTACTTCAATTCACATATTCAACAGTCCTGAAAAGTACAGAAACAGCTGCAGTTCCAAGATGTCTTTTTTTCTTTTTCTTTTTTTTTTTTTTTTCCTGTGTGTGTCAGATAATTTAATTTCTTCCTGGAGGGACCAACGTTCAGATGATGAAAAGCCTTTGTCTTTGCATGGGGCTGTGTGAGATGGCAGCAGATGAAATCTTCCAGAATCAAAGAAAACATGACCACCAACTAGGCCCAAGTTACCATCCTTTGGATTTCTGTGCAGACTGCAGCTGTCCTGCTGCTGCCCATTCCAAAATCAAAGCCCTCCTCTCTGCCAGCCAGTTAGTGGGACTACAGCTGCCTCTTGGAGAGGAGTGAAACAAGATGGCATGAGTTATCTTGTGTTCTCTCAATGGGAAGTTAAGTTTTCCTTCTATGACAGCATGCACTTGGGATACTAAAATAACTTTTTCAGTGCTGAATTAAGCTTCTACTTCCTTATTGGGAATAGATGATGGTACATGAAGATTGAAATCTGCCTAATGCAGATAAAGGGGTAGCTGGGGAATTACAAAACCAAGAATCCTGACTCCTGTTCCTCTAGGCTAATACCAGGAAACCTCAATTTGCCAAGCTGTAGGGACAGACACCTTTAGTGAATGGACATTGACTCAGGCCCCAGCCTAGGAAAAACTAATTGAAATGTTTAAATCACCTTTTGTTTTGTGTTTTGGTTTTGGTTGTTTTTTTTTTTGTCAGTAGTAGATTTCCTTAAAAAAAAAAACAAAACCAAACAAACCTCTCCACAATTGTCTCTGGAATTTTTCTCCCAGATTTTTTTTTTTTTAATGAAGTAATTTTGGATTTTTTTTCCTTTCCTTTTCTTTTTGATGCAGTCACCTGTCCTGGGAATAAAAGAGAAATGGTTCCTTTCCAGAGACTGAGGAAAAAAAAATCCTGCAAAATGTGCAACAACTCTTTTCTATGGTTCTAGTCAATTGACAGCAGATGACAACAAAGTTCAGTCCCATATTCTGAATTTACATTTATACCCTGATGAGTGAGTCAAGTGGTTTAAAATAGCCTGTCCCTCCTATGGCTTACTCTCCTTACTGCCTTTTCTGTGCTGTCTTGATTTGCCATTTTCAGAAACTATGCAATGACTTTGTTTAATTGACCAGAACAATCACTGTCTGCACTAGAACTTGTAATGGAGAACTACCCTCTATTTTTTTTTTTGTCTATGAATAGCTTGAAAAGGGAACAAATAAATAATCTGGGGGTTGCTGCTGGTCCCTGCAGGCTCTGTGTTATTACTCATCATACATGCAGTTGTTATATTTGCACTTTCTCTATGAGCATATGAATATGTGTAGCACACCAAGTGTCATCTCCAAGCAGCTAATTTTTCAGGCATATTTATCTATGTGTAGAAAAGCTTTTGTAACTCTTCTGTTACATGCTTGCCTTTTACACAAATGGTTCTTCACTAAAGTTACTCTTGATAAGGACATGTTAAGACCTCCTGCTTTAAGTGGCCCTGAAATACTGCTCTTGTGGAGATAACAAGGTGCTCCCAGAATTGTAGTATGGCTGCAAGTAGTTCCTTATATTGTGAGCATTATGAGACTCCTGGATTGATTCTTGGAGGCAGGTACATTTTAGAGGTGTGGAGCTTGTATTTGTGGGTAGAAAAGATAAGCGTGGGGATGTATGACCTTGCAAAAGCAGCATTTGTTACATGCAATCACCCAAACCAAGCCTCCTCACTCAAGGAATCTGGTCTTGCCTCTCCCTTAAAATAAAAACATTTTAAAGCGGTATGAACAGAAGCCCTGACCAGAAACACATTGCAGGCTGCTACTTCATCAAGATGGTTTTGTTGGGTTGTTTTTTTTTTCTTTATTTTTAATTGTAGCATTTTAAAGCTTGTCTGTCCTTTGTACCAAATGAAGTAAATAACATGAAATACGGGGTGGGGTAGCTCTTCTGGCTTCTGATGGAATTATTCTGTGCTTGAGTGAGCTGAATTTCTTACTGACTTAAATTCATCTGTCAAAAGATAAGAAATGTGTATATTTTCCTAAAGCTGAACTGTATGTTAACTAGTGAGGAAGTCAGATAATTTTGTTGAACAAGATTTTAGAATCATAGAATAGAATCAGTCAGGGTTGGAAGGCACCACAAGGATCATCTAGTTCCAACCCCCCTGCCATGGGCAGGGACACCTCACACTAGATCAGGCTGGCCGGAGCCTCATCCAGCCTGGCCTTAAACACCTCCAGGGATGGGGCCTCAACCACCTCCCTGGACAATCCATTCCAGGGCCTCACCACTCTCATGGGGAAGAACTTCTTCCTCACGTCCAGTCTGAATCTCCCCACTTCCAGCTTTATTCCATTCCCCTAGTCCTGTCACTACCTGACACCCTAAAAAGTCCCTCCCCAGCTTTCTTGTAGCCCCCTTCAGATACTGGAAGGCCACAAGAAGGTCACCTCAGAGCCTTCTCTTCTCCAGACTAAACAGCCCCAACTCTTTCAGTCTCTCCTCATAGGAGAGGTGCTCCAGCCCTCTGCTCATCCTGGTGGCCCTTCTCTGGACACCTTCCAGCATGTCCATATCCCTCTTGTAATAGGGGCTCCAGAACTGGATGCAGTACTCCAGGTGGGGTCTCACCAGAGCTGAGTAGAGGGGGAGAATCACCTCCCTTGACCCGCTGGCCACACTTCTCTTGATGCAGCCCAGGGTCTGGTTGGCTTTCTGGGCTGCAAGTGCACATTGACAGCTCCTGTTGAGCTTCTCTTCCACCAGCACCCCCAAGTCCCTCTCCTCAGGGCTGCTTTCCAGTCACTCACTGCCCAGCCTGGATTTGTGCTTGGGATTGCCTCGACCCAGATAAAGGACCCTGCACTTGGTCTTGTTGAACCTCATGAGGTTGGCTTGTGCCCACCTCTCCAGCCTGTCCAGGTCCCTCTGGATGGATCCCTTCCCTCCAGCCTGTCTGCTGCACCACACAGCTTGGTGTCATCAGCAAACTTGCTGAGGGTGCACTCAATGCCACTGTCCATGGCACCAACAGAGATGTTGAACAAGACTGGTCCCAGGATTGATCCTTGAGGGACTCTGCTTGTCACTGGCCTCCTCTGGGACATGGAGCCATTGACAGCCACTCTTTAGGTGTGGCCGTCAAGCCAGTTCTTTATCCATCTAGTGGTCCACCCATCAAACCCATGTTTAGTTTCAAACACCCATCAAACCCATTTTACTTTCTCTTAAGTGATTTCCTGGTTTTGGGTGTCACTTCAGAGGCAAAGTTTTTATCTTTCCAGGAGATGTTTCCCCTGTGTTATGTCAGACAGGAATTTAAGTGGCCATAAAATGAAACCTTGAAAATAAGTCCTCTGTTTCCTGTGTAATGCTATTACTTGGTAACAGATCTGTGTGGAATACACAATAACTATTTTTAGAAGACTGATTGTCTGCAGATGAGGATGTAGGGCTAAAATCTAGGAAATCAGGAATGATGCTCTGGGCTCAGTATTTTTGTCAGGAAGCTGCCATTCATTTTTGGGATTTACACTCCAGTATTTATTTGCTTGACACCACGTTTCTAAACTTTCCAGAGGCTGGTAGAGAATCTGAAGCTGCAGGATCTAATTCTGACACCAGCATTCTGTGCAATGGGTACCAAAGGGAAGTGAGGTATCTTAAACTTTCTCCTTGTCTGTGCATCTAGCACAGGCTGACATGGAAGGACCTATGGCAGATTGGGACTTACAGTTCTGCAGCCTTTTCTGGAGCTCAAGACCTGTATTATTCCTGCCCAAAATGGAGACAAAATCACCTTTTAAGTATTTGTTTTACGTAGACCAGGAACTTTAGCTGGTCCCACACTCTCATCCCTTCATATAGACTACTAGTGATTGGGTCTTTTACCAAAGCCTTCATCCATGAACATCTTCAGCTTTCCAGGGAATGACCTATCTGTCTGGCTAGCAGCTGTTCCAGGAAGGACAATCCCCAGCCCTCATGGCAGATATCTAGCTGGGCATGACGGGGTTCAGATCCATAGGAAAGGAGAGGGAGAAGGAGAAAGGAGTGAATGTGACTCTGTAGCTTACTGGGTAGGATATGCCTCCGGGGAGATGGGTGGCTAAGGTGTCATAGTGAAATTGCTGAGGAAGGCTCTGGGTTTGGGCCCACTTTCCTCTTCTGACTGATAGGCTGGTATGTAAAAGGCAGGTGCTGCCTTTGGCTGTGCTTTAACTGTTAGGAATGCTGTAGGTTTGCTCCTATTGCACCTGTGGGATGAAGATTTACATGGAAAATCAGCAGAGCAGAGCAATGCCTAGGACAAAGGTGCTGATGGCCCACCACTCTGGAGCTAGCCCCAGATGTGTGCACCTAAGGAAACTGCTGGCAGAAATATCATCATCTATAGACTTGGAAAATTTGTGGTCTAGACATAGGCTTGGAGACTCAACCTACTGTCTCTGGGTTTATAAACTCACTATGCTTAGTTTTGTCCATGAGTCTGGCCTTAACCTGCTTATGCCTCTGGTTGTGTATCTGTAAAACATGGAGGTAAATAAATATAGCTTAAGCCAGACTTTCATGAAGCTACTGTAAAGATACTTGTGAGTTTCACAAGCCTTGGAGCAAATCTTGTAAATAATTACCAAAACAGTCCAGGATCCTTCTGATGGAAAGTGCTTTAGTCATGGTGAGTGTCTGAAATATTTATTCTAATAAAAAGTCCTTTCTAAGCTTTAGTCAGCATATTTGATTAGTATTAAGAACATGCTTGCATGAGAAACAGAGAGATACACCATGAATACTTGTCTG
Source organism: Indicator indicator (assembly GCF_027791375.1). Lineage (NCBI taxonomy): Eukaryota > Metazoa > Chordata > Aves > Piciformes > Indicatoridae > Indicator > Indicator indicator. Next base: position 13,312,196 of record NC_072020.1, read on the forward strand.
CTTTTGGAGTTGTGGTGGTGGCTACAGCATCTACCAAACACGTTGGTGATGTTATTCCAGAAGTAGCTGCTGCTGAGCCTGCAGAGTCTGAATGGAAATAATTTGGGTACAGCAGTGTCTGGAGAGAAAAGGGTTACCTCAGATTGGAAAAAAACAACAGAAATTCTTCTTATTGTATCCTGCTGGATCAAAAAGATCTTGGAATTCTTCTGGTTTCTTATTGTCTGTTTAGATCCTACCCAGCACCCATTGTATGTTCTAACCAGTCTTAATTCTTTGCAAATGTTCAGCCCTGAGACTGCCTGTGTTTCCAGTATCACTGTTATAAAAGTAATTGACTTCATAGGGTTATTGTGCGTGCACCTAATTATTGATGTTTCTTTCCAGTGCGTGATGCTAATTTAACTTTTACTTTTTCCATCTTGGATTTACTTCTGATTTTCTTGTACACTTTATTTTGACCCAGCAGTACGTTGACTTGGGCTGCAAGTATCAAATTTAACTATGTCAGGGTCTCTATTCAATTCCAAAGTTATTTTCCATTCTTTGTTTTCCTCAGTATTGACATGGGACACAGTTCCAATAAACAGTTCGTATAGCACAGTATCTCTGACGGCACAGGCGTTTCTGCAAGCTGGGTTGCTGGGTTTTGCCTTTTTTTTCCAATCTCCCCATATATTCCCACATGCGGAAATTGTATTTGTGGGATTTAGAAATACATCTCCTGTAAACCAAATTTTGCCTGAGTTTATTGCTCACTGCTTGCACAATTGTTCTTTATTAAAAAACCCAAATCCCTCCTTTAACTTTTTTAACATAACATTCCGTGCACCTCACCTTCAGTTAGTTTTCCTGTGTGACCTTGTGTAATGAACCCCCCCAATACCCCAGATAAACAGCAGTGTGCTAATACTCAGCTTCTAGAAAGGTGTTGGGAGATTCAGTGTGCTGGCTTTGGGAGATGTAAACAGCCCTGCTTAGCTCAAAGATAAGATGGCCCAATTAATAATTCAAAGATAAGGAAATAAAAAAAGGAGGTTCTGAGTAGCTACACCGGCTTGTGAAACAGTAGATCTTGGGTTTTGGTTTCAAATCCACTTGAAGGAAATTGCTGGGATTTTGTCTGTTTGCAAGAAGCACATGTGGATATTACAGTCCTCTGAACTTTCCTACCTGACATGCTTGATAGCCATTGCTAAGGTTTATGTTGGCTCCAAAATGAACATACTCAGGAGCTTGTGAATTCTATGTCCAGTCTCATGAGGATAAAACCCAGTATCACAGATTTAAATACTGTGTTTTGAGGCTGTAAGCAAGACTTAATTAATTCAAGAGCCCTGTGTTGGACTTTGCAGAGGGACTGGGTTACGGAGTGGTAAGTATCTGAAGCTGGAATCAGGAATATCTTCTGAATGATGTCACCTTCTCAGAGAATATGATCATTTATGTCATTCAGGTGCTTTTGAGCAAGGGAAAAAATCCCTAGCAAAAATACATGTCTATTCATGAACAATTCATACGTAGAGAAGGGAGGTAATTTGCTCAATCCAGATTTTTCTAGCAGCATGGTTAACTCAGTCAAATTGCATTTCCTGACATTTAATGAGTAATTTCTGGTATATACATTTAACCAGGAAAAACAGGAAATTCACCTCTATGGAGAAAGCCAACAAAAGATCTGCATGTTGTAACAAAGTTTAAAACTGCAGTAGGAACTTTAACATATTCGTTTCCTGGTTTCTTGTTATATTAATTATGCATCCTTTGCCTGCCATTAATTGAAGCCCAAGGCTTTCACAATAGGTGTGTGAAGCTGAGCTTCTCTCCTAGTCAGACACTCAATTAAACAGTCTGCTTTTTCAGGAATGCTGGATAAACTTCAGCTCCCTTGTGCTGAAAGCCTGCACTTTCAAAAATCACATCATAGGTATTGAATTTAATTTCTCGAATGGCAGCTGATTTTAGACACTGAGACTTGGAGAGAGAGAGAAAAAAAAAGTGAGTTGAGGTTATTTTGTGAGAACAGAAAGTGCTGCTTTTCTTCAGCTTGTGAATACATCAGTGGTCAACCTAGTAGAGCTTGCCTTTGTGCATGGGGGGACGGGGCACAATAAGGGCAACGAGCTAGGTAACAATAAACCAACTTCTTCCCTTGGCAGTTGTATCCAACAGCTTTCAGGCAGCAGTTCTATGTAGTATATGGGCTACAGCCCCTCCAAAATGAGGTTTGGTTCTTGGTTTGAATTTAAGGCACACCACTGTAAAGATATTTTTCATCTACCTTGTCTCTGGGCTTCATGGCAGTGAGCTACATCTGGGACACGAGACAGCTTATCACCAAATCCTGTATGAAGTACCTCCCAGGTCGCTTTCTTAGGCTGTTCTCTGTGTGTAGTAGCTTTGTGAGCTGTAAAATCAGTGATCCACAACAAGAATGATTTGTGACTTTTACTGTACAACTACAAAGGACTTTCATATATGTGAAAGGCTGGTGTTATCTGCTAGTGTTGCTGCTTGCTTCTGGCATCAAAGGCCAGAGTATTACTAGGTGAACAATGAGGAATCTAAACCCATGAAAGTCTCTGTGAAACAGAGAAGAGGTCAAAAAACACATCCTCAGCTCTCAATAGTTCTGAAACATCTGATTTGCTGGTAGTGTTCATGAGGTAGACAGCCCTTGATACTGGCTGCAGCACAACTTGCTTGCTAAGGTATGATGGATTTAGTGCTCTCAGGAAATGGTGCAAATACCAGGAGATTTAAGCAAAATGAGTTCTAATAACCAAAATTACTAAAGTTGTACATGTTCAAATGGGTTTCAGTAGTTCTTGTTTCAGGGTGGAACTGTGGAGATTTTTTAAGCACTGGAAGGGTGAAGCTCTCAAACAGTCTCCTGATACATGTCTTGGGGCAAGAAAGCAAAGTTACCTTTCCACCAGTCTCAGTGAATTTGAGATAAAAATTATGTATCAGAGATAGAGTGATCCTGGATTTTTTTTATTTTTTAATGTATCCCTCAAAGGATGCTAAAATGAAACCTGGGCACTTCCTCCTTGTTAAGTTGTCAAACTGTATTAATATTGTAAGAATTGCCTTTGTTGGCCTTAGCAAGAGCCAAAAAAATCCATTTGTCTCCTTAAAGCATAACGTGTGAAACTTCCTCACGTTCCTCCACGGAATGGTCAAAGGTTGTGGTAGGAAAGGGCAGGTCACTCCTGGTGATGCTGGAGACCTCTCAGTTCTTGGTTGTGTGATTCACCCCACTGGGAAGAAATGGCAGTTGAATGGCCAGGTGACATGAAGAAGAGCTGCTGGGAGGTTTTGGCCTTCCTTATTAATATGGGACACTCTTTGTTTCTTGTTTGCCCAGACACTTTCCACCCTCAAGTCTTCTGCTTCTGCAGGGAATCAGCACAAGTGGTTTCACCCTGTAGGTGTTGAGGACACCTGTGTGAATTATGGTGTGCATCAAAGGAGATTTCTGTTTCGATATGGGCAGTTCATGGGATTTCAGAAGGCTAAATGTGCTGATCCACTCATTCTCTGCCCATCACATGCATACTTCTACATTAGCAAAGCAGTCCTACCTATTCAACAAGTCAAAGAAAGGGGTGAAGATTTTCCTCAAATAATTACAAAAAAACTCACCATTGTTTTTCTTTCTTTAGAAAATCAATCCCCCCTCACTTTTTTCAAGTGAAACGAAAGCGTTGTAGAATTTTTTAAAGGCACAAGGCAGATATTATGCTAGGGTTAATAAAATCGGATTCCCTGAAAGAAAGATGTTAAGTGGTTTATAACTATATAAAAGCCCCAGATATATCATCCTTAGAAAATGAGTAAACTATGCATCTGGAATGGGGGAAAAAAATGCATATCTTTACATGAACTCATGTGGTAGATTTGAGTCATCCATGGGATTCTTGTTTAAACTAATTAGAATTGCCCAAGGAACCGTAATTCCATATATTGGGCTGTATAAATGGGAATATAATTTGTACAGTATCTTCCATAGTCTGTGGCTGCAGGAAATACTTATTTGTTTGGAGCAGCACAAATATAGAAGAAAATATAGTGGAGGATGAGCAACCAGAATGACAGGTTTGAAGGTAAGACCTAGAAAAGTAATTAAGACCAGAAGAGGTTCTGTGCAGAGGTTCTGGGAGGAGACATGCAAATACCTCCTCCAAAAAGAATTGAGTGCATTGGGATGCAGTTGTTCATTACCCTCAGGTAGTGAGAGTAGCAGACATTAATCAGCACTTGGTCAGGGATGCTGTAGTGGTAACATGCCAAATTCAGGCCACTTTCCATGGCTTCAGTAGAGCTGTCCCCCAGCATGCTTACCAGTGATCTTAGTGGTGTGAACACTTGAGCAGGGAAAGCGTAGCAGAGGAGCCAGAGCTGGGGATTTTCAGTGGCAGCAAACAGAGAGATTTACATATGCCAAATGAGTCAGGTTTAAATTGCTTTTGCTAAATCTACCAGTGGTCCCTTCTGTCTCAGGTGACCCATCTTTTGAGACATGCCTTCTCTTCTAATGCATCTAAAGAGTCTCCTAACACATCATGATACAGAGGTATGCCTGTCCATAGAAAAAGTCTGTGCAGCAAACAGGTTGAGGCAGGGTTATCATTGCATTTTTAGATTAAGCTGGTGGAGCCAAGTTAAATCTTCCCACTTCATATGCCATAACTGGGGTGAGATGGTTTCTTTTGTTCTCCTCCTGTTCTTTTGTTCTCCTTCTTTTCTTTGTTTCAATAAAGGCTACTGCGGCATACGCATATCAAAAACCTGAAAGTTGTCTGGCACTTCAGATCAAGGAATGGATTCAAATTCACTGCCTCAGGATATATGTCAAGTCACTGTGCTTATCTTGCTCTTATAGTACTTTCTAGTTCTCACTCAGGGTAGCTTTCTGCCCTTATTGGTGTTCAAACCACGAGCAAGAGAAAGTCAGTGGAGCGTAGCATCTCCATGCTAGGCAAGGTTCCCTCTTTCCTCTGAGCTGAAAGGAGAGGAATAAAGGAGACTGGGAGCCCTGTGAGGTAAGAGTGAAAATTGGGCTGATGTCTGCCTAGTAGCTGTAGTCCATCATTACCACAATTGTTATTATTTCTGCTTGCAGTTATAAAGGAGGGGCACTGTAGATTCCTTTAAATGACTACTGGAACCAGCACCAATACAAAAAGCACAGGCCAGCATGTGAACCAGGGTGCTGGCACCAGTGTTTTCCCAAGTGTTACTTTTCTTGCCCAAGTGCAAATGTATTGTGTGCCTTCCAGTATTTATTCCTGTAGTCTGCAGAATTATATTTTTAGCTTCTTTCTCCAGCGTTACTTTGGGAAGTTTTCAGAGCCTCTTTGGAAAATCTAATCAAACAGAATAATACAAGATATATCAAAATCCAGCAGACCTTTAAAAACAGAAATTAACGTTCTTGAAGTCCTCCTACCAACCAAATGAAACAAGTTGGCTAACAAAATATTTAATCAGATACTCTGTATGCAGAGGGGATATGCACATCTGTGTTTGTGCTGTGATTCAGGTCTGGTTAGAGGCAGGGGGTAGACAGATGCTTTTTACATAATCTGTATTTTTTTTTTTGTACATACATGTAGGTTTTGGAAGATTCTACCTGTATCTGTGTGGAAGTCTCGGAAATTATTTTTTCCATGTGGGTTTATTTTTAATGTGTGTCTGTATATATTAACTAGTAGAAAGTATGAAAAAGGAAAAAAAAATCCAATAAAAATTATGAGTAATTGATGTTTCATGAGATGTTGCAATACTGCTCTGTTGGTAAAAGGCCAGATTCTAGATTTGGAGGGTAAAGTGATGCCAGAGGCTCCAATAGTCATTTTGAATGCTGCAGATACTCCCATTCTTATTACTGGTAGACCAGCTTACCTGGAGGTGGCTTTGAAGGGCTAAGTGTACCACTTTGTACACTACAGATGTGCTCCTCGGCTCTGATGGTACAGACACTGTGACAGTACAAATGCCAGCTTGGGCTTCAAGGGCATTGTGAGATCTGCCCTGGAAGCAAGGAGTCAGCTTCTCCTTGACCCATGAGATGTGCAGTGAACACTCACGCAGCTTCAATACTCTTCGCACGCTGAATGACGATACAGTGGGTTGGTTATTAATTTGAGATGTGAAATGAAACACATAAGATGAAACACAGCACTTTCTGAAAAATGAGCAAGCAGTTAACAGTCTCCAGACTGTTAGAAATCTGCAAACTTTTGACCCTGCCATAATCTCTTTGTGAGACCTTACGCAACTCCTCTTACCTCTCTGCCTCTGTTTCTCCATTTAAAAATAATTTCCTGTCCTGTGTCATACAAACCAGTTCATGCTTGGGCAGTTTTGAACATTAAATGCTGTTAAGAAGGCTAAGTAGTATTATATAATAATAGTTTTTTCCCTGGTGTGATGAAGCCTGTGTTTGTTCCCTAAGATGATGACAGGAAGGAAGGCTTACTCTGAACAGACCCTAGTACATGAGGGACAGATTAAGAAAAAGAAGTGGGTGAAGGAGGGAGGAGAAAGGCAATTGGATGGAGAGAGGCAAGAGTGGAGAAATATCAATTAGTAGACATAACACAGTGGAAAGCTAAATCTGACCCTAGGTAAGATAATACAAGGCTCATGTACAGACAGAAATCCTAAGAGAAGTTAATTTCAGAAGTTACACTGAGGCTTGGTGAACGGAGAAGCATTAGGAGGAAGGCCCTAGGAGCTCCGTCAAGCTCTAACATGTTGTGGCTTTATGCAAGACATCTTCCCCAGGGGTTTTCTCATATTAGGAGAAGGGCAAGCTTCTCATTGGCATATTTTAGAATAAAATATGATCTGTGTATGATCTATGGGAATTGCAAAAATCACTTAAATATATAGTAAGTAAGAAGGGATCTTGAGGCATATTTTCATCCTTTCAGTTTAAAACTGTAGGAAGGTGTTCAGAAATAGGTGACCAGGACTAGCAGCATAAGCTGTTTCTATCTAGGATTGGAGAGGGAGAAATACACAGAGGCACACAGACTTTTTATCTCCCTAGTATCAAGTGACAGAATGAGAGGAAATCACCTCAAATTGTGCCATGGGAGGTATAGATTGGAAGTTAGAAAAAAATTTCTTCATTGAAAGAGTGGTCAAACATTGGAACAGGCTGTCTAGGTAGGTGGTGAAGTCACCGTCCCTGGAGGTGTTCAAGAAACCTCTGGACATGGTACTTTGGGACATGACTAAGTGGGCATGGTGGTGTAGGGTTGACAGTTGGACTCAATGATTTTAGAGGTCTTTTCCACTAAAAAAAAACCCTATGATTGTATGACTCTATAGGTGAAAATGCAACAGCTTATGATCCATGAGTGAGGATGGAAGGAGTTACAGTAAGGTAGCAACTTAGTGTAGGTAACTGGGAGAGCTGTGGATCACTTTGAAGATTAAGACTGAACGGTTGAACCTGAAGTGAAGTCAACAAAAGTATCCAAAGAAAGTGGTTGTATTTAGGGTAAGAGGCAAACAATTAATGTTTCAGTTCTGTTTCACATGGACATCACCCAGGCAAGAGGGAAGGAAGTTTTGGCTGTCAGGAGAGAAATTGCTGAAGGTCTGAATAAGCGAACGGGCACAAGGAAATTGGGAAGCGGGAAGAGACAAGATGCAGTAAACACATTCACGGATTACAGGTCCTATGCAGGTGAAAAAGGGAAGAGTCAGGGAGTCTTTCACATATTGAAGTGGGAGTTTGCCAACTTTTGAGTTGATGGAAGACAGGGAAGGATGATGGCTCTGAAAGATAACTTACTTGGAGATTTTATGGTTGTTGAAATAGATGAAACTTGAGATTACTGGAAGAAGCCACTGGTTTACTGTGTCTTGCTTCAGGAAATTGCCAACAAGAGGAAATAGCCAGGCCTAAGTAAATAGAGTGGATGAAAGCATGAGGAAAAATACGGAATTTCAGGTCTAAATGTGATGTGTGAGACGTTATTTTGGAGGAAGAAAGTATAATCTGACCCTAACCCAAACCATCTGTGCCTGTCTTTACTTCCACTACTCTTATCTCTGATCAGAGAGTTACTATCACAACAGTAGAATTTGGGATCTGAATCAAAAGTTCAATTAATGCTGACTTCACATTCTGTGTAATCACTTAAATTCCAGTTTTTTTATCTTCACCTGTGTATACATCCTCCCTTCCCCCTCTGCAAACCCAAGCCGTGTGCGCATACCTGGCGGATTTCCATTCAGGAGATTCAAATAAATTTTGGCTTGTTTTGCTTTCCTTGCTGTTACTAGACACTGGTGAGGCAGGGGTCAGCCCTTCCTGCTCTCCAGCTTCAAGAGAGGGAAGGAAATTGTGGATTCTTATCCCAGACTCTGTTGTGATAGCAGTGGCCAAGCTGGGCACTGACACCACTTACACACTGTAGTAGCAAATCAGTTGCTACAGCAGTGAGCAAGAAGTTGTCTTTCCATTTTCAGGTGACATTTTTTAGTTACAAACTTGTAATAGGCTATCCTAGTAGATACTGAGCAGATAACAATCAGCCTGCTAAAAGCTGATCACATGGGAGATCTGGTGCACCTCTAGACCTCACGGGAGTGCAAAGAGATGCTGTGTCTAGCTCCAGCTCTGTATAGCACATCTAGCTACAGCCTTCTCCAGGCTTTTCCTGTGCACTTTGTGCCAGAGTCTTGAACCACTCAACCATCACCCTCAGGGGCCATTTGATTTTGCGACTGTTCAGAACTCCTTTGCTAGCAGTGCCACCTTGCTCTGTATCTCCATCTTGTCCCACTGGCCTGAGGGTACTGAAAGCATCAACTCATGGTGAAGTAGTCTCTGCCAAGCAGTGTTTTCACAAGTGTTGGCCTCCTCCCTCATCATGCTGGCATTTCCTCTGTGGAAAACCATTTCTCTACAATATTCAGAAGCATAACCATTCAAAGTTGATAGCTACAGTCTGCTTCCTCAATGGCTTCTCAGTCATAGTCCTTCACTAGTGTCAAGCAGCTTTTCTGGGCAGACTCGTTCTCTAGCACATAATTTAATAAGTTTATGTTTCTGTTATGTTTGGGTGTGTGTTCAGTAGAACACAAGGCAGATTTGCCAGTTTAATACAGATATAGCTCACCCTATCACGCTGCCTTCTGAGAGCATGTCAGCAGGGACGTGTAGATAGAGCAGTGCAAGGGACCTCAGGTTGCTTTTTATTTCCAGTTCTTGCTGCTGACCCTGTTCTGTGACTCTATAAAATCATTTCAGTTTCCACTGCTTCCCTGCATTCACCTTCCTCACCCGTTGTGTCTCTCGTGTCTTATCAACGGGTACAACAACCTGCCCTGCAACTGGTCCTAGGATCTCAGATGGGATCTCCAAGTCCCTGGTACACTGCTGCGAATACCAGTCCTCTCTGTCACTGCTCCTTATAATTGCTAACTGGCTGAGTATGAGCATGTGTGAGAGAAGTGTTGTGCAACTAGAAGCATGGCCTCACCCCTACCTTATATCCCAAGGCTTGCATGCAGGAGTTGTTCCATCTCCTTCATACTAATGTTTTTTTGGTAGTGCTATCATTGTCTAATATTAAATAAAGGCTATAGGATGACAGAATAAGAAGAATTGTATCTCTAAAATGGCTGGGTCTTGCTTACTGCACCTTTGTCTCTGAAAGGCAGGAAATTTACTTAAACTGTGGTGTGGTTATTCTATCTTGTTTTGAAAGAAGTGAAACACTCTCTTACTGTGACTTGCTTTGATAATCTTATTTCATGCTACTCCTCTGTGCTTGCTTACTTCAGCCAAAATGCAACACGCTTGCTTTCGGTAAGGTTGAACACCTTTGCAAGCAACTTGCAGATAGTGAGATCTCCTTCAAACGCCTTCTGGATTAAGATATCATCACCTCATGTTACTGCCTTGCTTGTCTTCCTTTGTTTTATGAGGGACTGGAGGATTTTAGTCTTTATAAAAGATGCTGGTCTAGTTTAGAGACTATCCACAGTCCTCGAAGAGGCCTTGTGCAAGAACAAAAGCCTGACCTCACAGAAGGGGCAATGGTTTGAGATCAAGAGCTCCCTCTACTCATGGCTTGCACCACTGTCCAGCTATAATAACAGTAGCTTCAGGGTGCAAATTTCCAGCACAGAAGAAGATATATTTTGCATGTAGGTTCAAGCCTAATATTTTCCGCATCTGCCTGCTTCTTGTTTTCTGGGCGTATGGGTTGGGTTTAACTGAGCACTTTTTTATTTATCATTCCAACCCTTCATAATGAAGTCCAACAATGGGAGGCTTTTGGTGCTGAAATAGGCTAGCGGCTACAGTAATTGAATGTATGGAAATCAGTAATGGTTTTTAGAACTCTTTACCTGATTCAAAGTCTGAGGAAATCAGTTGGAAGATTTAATTGATGTTTATTCAGGCTCTCTGACAGCACACTTCTTTTTTTTTTTTTTACAGTCATTTCCCTTCTGTCAGTTCTTTCTGGAACACAGGGTCTGTCCCAGGTTCCATATCACATCAACTGCAATAAATAAGTGGAGAAACTATTCACACTTCACATGTGAGAATGTGCCCTCATTTTACAGCCCATCTATCAAACGTAAACATACTCCAGCTTGGGTGTGGATACAGACCAGGAGAATTTATGATCCCAACTCCCTGAACACAGCTTTAATAAGTGCTACTACAAATATTGCAATAATATAATACATTTTAATGTGTTGGAATGCAGTCCTTGGGGGTCTGTGGGCATTTAAAAAGCCCAGCCCAAATAACTAAAGCCAATGTTTTAATAAAGCAGCTAAAACCCCTTGGACTGAGGGTATCTATCAGCACTGAGCTCAGCATGCATACAGGAATGGTTTGTTGATTAGGATACTAGAGGAGCTATTCACATGTGGGCAGAGTTGTAGAGAGTTTGAAGCTATTCCAGCTACACGTAAGATGAATGGCTATGATAGTTTTGGCACAAATAATGTGGGTCTCCTTTATCACTTTCTATACTTGGGTGTAAAGTTCAATGGAGTAAAGTGGTTATAGGCAACCGTAGAGGACTTCTATTACTACAAAGAGATATAGTTTGCTGAATTTTTTTGAAATGAACTGGTGAAACAGCATAAGTGTGAGGATTAGCCAAGACTGTTTTTAGAAGTTGTGGAGTAAGTTCCCAGGATCTCATGAGCTACCATGGTCCCCACAGATGAGCACTGCTCACTAACCAGTGTGCTACTGTGAGGCTTCAGGTGCTGCTGTGAGGCTTCAGATACTGCTGGCCAAGCCTTCTGTGCAGCTGGCAGTAGTGTTGCCTTAGCTATGATCTATGTGGCACTGAGTGGAAGCTCGATGTCTTAGGTTTATGTGGAAAGGTTTTAGTAATGGGGGGAGCTTGCAGTGGTGTCTTCTGTGAGTAGATGCCAGAAGCTTCCTCCGTGTTGAACAGAGCTGCTTCCAGCCAGCCCCAAGACAGAGAAAACAGCAAATATGTGAAGTGTGGCTTTTAAAACTTTTCTGTGCTCATCCAGCGTAGCTGGGTTTCCAGGATGGCAAACCGCCACATGCCTGACACTAGTGAGGCTTAATGATCAAGCCCTCAGTCTGAAGCAGGACATGCTCTCAACAAAATAGCTGCAAACCTTTTGGATGTGAGCAATACCTCTTCATTCCTCTGCAGAGGTTGTTGTTGGTTTGGGTGTTTTTTTTTTCTCCTAGCATTCATTTTTAGATATGGCTGAGCTGTTTCCCTTGAACAAACATACTAAGCCACAAGAGCTTGAGAACGACTGCACTCCATCACAGAGAACATCAGTCTGGCCCAATATTCTGTCTCCAAAGTGGTCAGCCATAAATATATGAAGGAAAGCATATGAGCAGTGCACGTCTACTTCAGTCAGGGTCCTGGGGGTGGGTGTTCATAGGTCTCAGTGTCTGGGACCAGTCTCCCTTGGGACCTTCACCCCCACCATGTCCTGCCAAGGGCCCAGGGAAGTGTCTCAGCTCAGTGTGGTGCCTCCAGTCCTTGCCTGAGCCATGTTGTAGGTATGCCTATCTCTGCCTCTGGTCTCCTGGATGGGGCTGAACCTGCACTGCAAAGCACTGCTGTCTTGCATGGAGCCCTCAGCCCTGTGTCAGAGCTTGTGCAGAAATCATCATCACACAGCAGAACTGTGCTCTTCTGTTCTCTGTGCTCACCATGAGTAGAGGAACCATGAGCCTTTTATTTGCCTGAAGTGCCAGGGGGTTTCCAGATCCTAAAACACTTTAAAGGACTCAAAACACAAAGGATACAAGTGCAAACAGGATTTTATTTTGTATTATTTTATGTTATTTTATCTTAAAATCTACAATGCTATGGAACAAAGAATGAAATCCTGGGAAGGTCAAGGAAACTCCCTCATCCTGGGAGTCTAGAAAGTTTCCTCCTCCTGGATGGGTGGCCTGAAGGCCACCTCTGTGGAGCACAAAGCAACAGCTTCCCCTTTCAGCAAGTCTAGAGAGCTCACTCCCTCTGGAATGGTGGCCCAAAGGCCACTTTGCAGAGCCCAAGAAAAAGCTTTCCCTATCCCTGCATGGAGCAGGCCCTGCTTCCTTCTCCCACAGGCTGGCCATGCCTCCCAGAGATGCCCAAGCCCTATCCTCTCTCAGCCTGAAGCTATTATCTCAGGGTCTTCCCAGAGTGGCTAAATGTCCCTGGCCTGATAGACCTTGAGGACAAGAGTCCTTCCCGTGCCTAGCAGGACACCAGTAAGTGTTCCAAAGCACTGGGACTCCTGGCAACATTTCTGTGTCCCGTTTCTAACAGCTACTGCTCCTGGGGCTCTTCAGAAGGGTGGTGAGCTCTGCAGTGCTGCTCTCTAAGACATTTTTTTGGTTTTGCCACTGCTATCCAACTGAAAAATCTTCATAGTCTTGAGTGCCTCCAGGAACTGTTGGTTCTACTCATCTCCAGCAGCCTTGGCCAGCCTCTGGTCTTCATTGCTCAGCCACCAATGAGTAATTCCATCATCTCCTTAAGGACTTCCTCTGGAATGTCTTCAGGCTGCTGTCTTAGGCCAGGTATGGCAGTAGGCACAGGAGGATGCTCCTTTTTATCCGGGGGCACTGCCGCTGCTGTTGCCAAGTGGTGGCCCTGTGATGTCACAGTGATGGGGCCCTCCGTGTGCAGCCCTGCCCACTGCCCCTCCACCCACCATCCTTCAGAGAAAGGCCTTTGGGTTTCGATGAACGGTAACTACATCCCTTGAAATGTAGCTCTTGAGTTGATGGGATTCCAAATCTTCAATTCCAGACTTTCCTTCTGACCTGCACCACACCTTAGGAAGCATGCGCTGTCAAAAAGGAGTTAATAAGTTTTGTTCCTATTGGGAAGACTAAGCCACTGTAATGCACTTTACCAGGACTTTGAAGAGACTCAGCTAATGTTATTCTACCCCTGACTTGAAAGCATGAATACCAGTGGTTGCTTTAACTGGTGGTAACTTTTCTTCACATGACAGGGAACCCCAGAGCTCTATAAAGTTGCACTGTGAGGAGAATTCAGCTGTAGCAGGAATCACATGAGTATAACCAGCAACATTAGTGAGACTGGACACTGACCAAAATATTACAAAAACAAGTGACCACAAACCACAGAAAATTCTCAGACCCACAGCACAACAAAAACTGCTCCAAATCAGAAATTATTAAAGCCACACACTCTCAAATATGAATAGAGTGCACAACTATTTTATAGGACCTTCAGTGCATTTAGTGTTTTATAGAGCATCAGGCCAAACGAACCCACATTGGGCTTGCCTGAACACCTCCTGACAATGCAGACTCCTCTCCCTGTGTCATCACTGAGTGGTTCAGCCAAGGCACAAAATGAACAGAGCAGGGAGGCTCCACAGAAGTCAGTAAGAAGCAGCAGGAGAGGTGATAAATAAGAAGGGATGCTCTGGTGTTCCTATTATTTATTTGTCCTTATTTGTTGAAAGCCTGATTCTTGAGCAGTTACATGTTCTCTCTGGTGCTATGAGAGCATTTGTGTGAAGTAGCCAATCCGCAGTGTAAATAGAACTCCTGTGCTGCTGCCTTTATGGACAAGTGTCACTTTCCCATCCAGAGTGAATCATTTGATAAGAGCAGCCTTCTGCCATGGGTTTTTCTTCCTCACTGCCTCTCTTGATGAAAAACAGGCTGTCTTCATGTTCATTTCACTTGTTGTGTGCCCACTTGCCTCAGAAAGAAATTCCAGTTCCTTAGGATGTTCTGCCAATGGTGACTGGTTGCAGCGGGTCTCCGAACCACCCTGATGTCATGGTTCCCTGTACAGCTTCTTGCTTGCTCTCCCCCTGGGGTGTTTTCAGTTGCTGTGGTCTAAAGTAGCAGCTGTGGCTTCCAAATTTGGAGCAAGGATATTGGAATCATGTGTGCGCCTGCTGGAGTGAAAGGCTTTGCTTTGTACGCTGCTGAACACGGTGCTCCCTGGCTCCTTGTAAAGAGGCAGGGAGCAGCACAGCCTCCCTCCCCTTGGCAAGGTGCCTTGCTGAAAATGAGCAACGGTAAAGATTTCTGTGCTTACAAACTGCCCCAAAGTGTGCGTGCTCCAAATAGGGCTGGAGCCATGCCAGATATGCTCCAGTTTATCTGAAACACAAAATGCCTCCTTCTAAGAGAGGGTTAGGGTTGCAGTATTGAAAAACTTCTTGGTTTTGATGTCCTGCTCTGGGGATGGGGGAAGGGAAGAAATTTTTAAAGGGCATTGTTGAAGGCTCTTTTGAAAGATGCCTCAAACATATTTTTGTAAGAGGGTGGGATGGTAGAGAACTTTGTAGGTATGGCTTTGCCTGTATTAGCATGAAAAAAATCCAGCTCAGCACGAAGCATGTGATAGAAGGCACATAAATCCCTGATTCTATGGCTTGTATTTAGTAGGTCATCCAAGCTCCATGACAATAACATGCTTTTCTGTTCTGGAAGTGTTCATTCTGAAGCTATGTCTTGTGGCCACAGAATTTTGCCAAGCATCCTGACAAGTTGTTGGTTACCCCTTTGCCTTGCTCATAACATTGCCACATCACAGCCTCATTGCCATTGCTATGGTTGAGTTGTTGTTTGATATAGCCAGGGAACAATTAGCTTCTGAAATTAATCACACAAAACTCAAGGAATTAACTTTTTTTTTCCTTATTATTTTGGTAACATGTTTAATAGACTCATCTACAGCCTTGTAGTTAAGCAAAGATTTCACTGCTTACCCCATTATTTTTTTTTTAACTCTGGGTGGTGTCTGAGAAAAGGATTATTAAGTGATAGAAACTGGGAAAGGAGTCTCTTAGTTTGGGTGTGCTGAAAAAGTTCTTCCAAGTATAGGCACTGGGCCAAGCGATATTACATGAGCTTTGATTTCAAGGCTCTGTGTCTGCCTAGGATAAGTGAAAGGCATGTCTTAAGCACTTCTAAATAAATAAATGTCATTTAGGTATGCAGTTGCCATCCTTAAAAGCTTCTTCAGGGCTTCTCTTTGCAGTTAGATGTTATCTAAACTGCCCTGCACTTACTATAGGGAACAGTTGAGCAAGCTGTGAATAATGAAGTATCGTTATTTGGTTACCTCAGGCAACTGAAAAGATTTTAGAGGTGGCTGCTGTAGTACAATGGCTGCTGTATCTTAATGACATAACTTGTCACTATTACAAGCCTTTTCTGAGGTCATGGAACAGATACTTCCAATCTTGAACGTATAAATGTCAGAAGTTTCAAAAAGGAATCATATGACTGATTGTAAAATAGTAAGATTTTAAGTATATAATTTAATTTCTTTGTGCTGGGTACTGTGTTTGGAGCCATTAGATACCAGATTTGGAGAAGACTTCTGCACTTACCAGGCCTGGAAATTTTTTCTTGTAAAATGGAAGCTGAGATCCTCATGTAACCAGGTGACTTCAGGAGTCAGGGATTTCAGGATAACCTCACTCATCTCAATAATCAATCATCAGCAATGCTCAGTAGCATTCAGGACCTTGAAGTCCATGAAAATGATTTCAGGAGGTCTGTAGGGCCTCATCTGTGGACTGAAGGCATGGGATGAGGGTGCTCATCAGTGATCAAAAGGCTTTTTTCTCTCTATTCCTGCTCCAGGGGGGTGAGGGGTGTTTGTGTGAGGGTTGGGCATATATTTACAGCAATACCAGACACGCAGCATAGGCACAGCAAATACACTATGAGGCTACAGTTTTTTCTGTGAAGGGATGAAACATGGGCATGGAGGGGGGCAGCAAGTACTCCCCACCCATTGGTACAGATACAGGCTTTTGGAGTTCACCAAATAGCTGCTCAGTTCCCATCATTTAGACTAGAGTGTGTCCTCCCTTGCATGTTCTGCTTTTTAAAACCCCGTCAAAAACTCAGACATTTACTCCTCAGCATGGCAATTGGTGGTGAAAACCACTGATCAATCTACAGATTTATTATCCTGTCTCCTCATCACTACAAGACAGTTTGGTTATCAGAGGCTGCAATGATTTGTCTGCCAAAATCTCCATAGTCTTTGAAAATTTCAGTGTTCTTACAGGCTACCAGCTAACTAAATGCTTGTAGCAAAGATTTTCCCAAGTGAAAAAGGCCTGATTTCATATCTGTGAAATGAAATAGGGCTTATATTGTGAAAATAAATTATTAGCAATGGCAAACAGGTTCATGGGTACATTCATCTCTTTACCTGGTAGGTGACTGACAACAGCTGCAATACTTAATCATTTCCCTTTTGATTCTGACCATGTTGATGGGTGGGAGTTGTTTCAGCAGTAGATCTCCTATGCCCTACTTCTCTGACTGTCTGGGCATGTGTCTCGTCATCCTAAAAGTCACCAGAAGATAACTAACTGATCTTTCTTGGCTGCATTGTGGGTGCCCAGCCAAAGTTGTCTTAAAATGTTTTGGTAAAAGAAGACTGTGTGCTGCTGCATGTCATTTGTTAAGCGGTAGGCATGACTCCTTCCTCTCTGAAGGTCTATACAGAAAGTCCCTGAGGAGAAGAGTGTGTGTTTGGGCTGATGGCAGGAGAGGCTTTCCCCAGAAAGCAGGAGCAGGGATTATTAGAAGTGCTGACTTTTCTTCAGTACCTATAGTATAGCTAACCTTTTAGAGATCCCCATTTTATATTTCTCCATCAAAAAGCCAAAGATATGTTGAAGTAAGTTGCATGGGAAATATATCAGTGAAAGGCTGAGCCTCCAGAACTTTGAAAAATAAATTGAGGGCTTATAAATTACACTGGAAACATCAGGAAACCACACTGCTTTCATTAGGTTTTTGTTATAGGATCCTCAAGTTTTCCCAATCAACAGCTAACTTTCAGAACCATTTTATTACCTACATATAAATTCTGGACTGCTTTTATACAGTTCAGATCTGGAAACTGTTTATAATATTCTAGGAGAAAAACTGTTGAAAAATTTGGATTGCTTTGAAAAATGGATAGTCAATACTTGTTTCCAGCCTGTCCCATGTAGTCCTGAATTTGGGATTTCTCTGTCAACATGGTCAAAGTGGGACTGCCATAAATTTCCATGATGGTAGAGCCACAACGGCCAAATTACAAGGGTGAGTTGAGACACAATCAGGTTTTTGGAATCCACAGCCAAAACTCAGCCCTATGGGGCTCCCTTGAAGATAAAAGTCAGAAGAGTTTGAGAAAAGGGTTTGGTTTGAACTGAATTTCCTTACACCTACTCAGCCCTAGATACTTGAAACCACACAGCTTAGGGGTATCTCATACTCTGCTTGTGCTCAAACACTTGACAACACATAAAAGTTGCCAGGAGAGAACTCCAGCACTGATGTTTTTGTTCCCACATCCAACTGCTTGAGTAGGGCTTTGGAGATCTCTCATGGGGAAGCTGCATCAAGGTGATGGATTGAGACACAGAGATTAGGCAAAACAGGATGCTTGAAACCCAGCCTAGTAAAGGCCAGACAGGATCTGAACTTTAAACAAATGGTTCTCATTTACTCTTGGTAACTTATATTTACACATAATCTGGCGAGAGGCAGAAAGATCTTCCTAAAATATTCTTCCTTTTGGCAGAGTGCTGTCTTCTGAACCTTGTTTTCTTCTTTACATCTTCAGAAACATGATCTGGGAGGGATGACTTGTAACTGAAATTCCCCACTGCTGGTCTTAATAACAAAAAGCCCAATGTGAAGCCTCTCCAGCTCCCACCCACCTCTGGCAGGATCAGGCCCTAACATGGCTTGGAGACAGATGTTCTAGGAAGTCTCAAGTTGCTTAATATTATTTGTTCACACATCCCAGATGATGCTAAATCTTGTTAGGGAGGTGTTAAATGTCTGAAGATGACAGAGGCACTATCCATTCCCAGAATGAGTCACCAGGACAGGAGAGCTGAGTCCAACTCTTACCACCCGCCAGGGCTTCCGAGACTTCCCCTCATTCCTCCCCCTTTTTCATTTTAATGGAGATCTCGATTCCAATCCCATGAATTGGAATTTGGACACAATCCCCGGTTTTCTTATGACATATTAATAGCAAAATTTGAAAGGCATAGGATTTAAAAATATAAACTGGTGCAGGACCATAAACGTATAATAGGCACAAAACTCTCGGCTTTTGTTAGCAGGAGGAAGCTATTCTTCATCTAATTGCAAACTATTCTAAGAATGTATGACAGCTTCTTGCACCCAAAGACGTGGTTTGGTGTGGGGAGCTCAGAACTCTTTCCAAATTCTGTACACCTTCCCTGAAGAAAGGGTACCGACTTTGCTTATTGTCCTCACTTTGCAGGTGGGGAAGCAGAAGCACAGAAATGCCTTGCCCGCTGTCAGCTGTGGTCAGGCATCGGTCCAAGCAGTCCTAATTTCCAGGCTCTGCTTTAACCCATCAAGTAGACTTCAGTTCTTCTTCCCTCCTCCACAGTGATTTTTGCCATCTCCCTCCATGCAACCTCTTTCTCAGGCTTAACACAGGGCCAAAAGTCTCTCCAGTGCTGTGCCTAAGGGAGCAGCAGACTATAAAGCTTCCCAGGATAGAAAGTAAACAAGAAAATGCCATTGTCCTAGATCTCAGCCTTGTGCACACATGGTGCACAGCCCCACTGAAACCCATTTAATGTGTTTAATATGCATCATCCATGACTTATATGTTGGATGCAGGAAAAGAAAAACAAAACATCACTGTAAAACAAACTATGATTTCAGAGAGCTGCTGAAAACGAAAAGCAGGAACAGGCACCAGGGATCTTTCAACAAATGTAATTTAAAGAGCTCACTTTCAGCTCTCTGGGCACTTTGACAAGCGCTTAGTGGGATTCAAGCAACTACGGAAGAGTAATGGGCAGCTGTCTGTGCAGCATGGCCATGCTGGGGCAGGGCAGAGCAGGACACATGGGAGGGAGAAGTAGGGGAGATGGGAGGGAGCAGGGATGAGTTGTGTGTTGGGCATCTGTGTGAGCCCCAACTCTGAGCACATGTGGCTGCTTGTTGTGATTTTCACAAGTCAGGGAGTGAGCACCCTCCTTGATAGTGAGTCTGACAGTAAAACTGCCCTAGCCAAACCAAACAGCACACTATTTCCAAGGCTGGGGAGGACCCTGAGGGAAGGCCTGAAGCTCCAGGTGGCTGAAGTACAGGAGAAAGTAAGGGGGGAAGGGGAGCACAGAACTGGGCTGATGAGAAGGAGAAGCTTGGCAATGGTTGAGGCTCATCCAGAGCTACAAAATCACTCGTCTGCTCATTCCTTGCAGTAAAACTGTTCCTTTCTGCCTGCCAGAAAGGATTTCTTCCTGGCAGGCAGCTCCAGGCTGCACCAGCCCCCTGGGTAGCCATTCTCAGCTTCATTAGAATGCCTTGTGTATACTAGAAACACTTTTGTGAAGACTGTCCTATCCACACTTTGATTTGCCACCTCTGTAGAGCCAATGGTTATGCTTGACTAAGCGTCCTTCACATTTTTATCCTTTCCAGCACCTTACAGAATCAACAGGATTATCCTATCCTTTGCTAAGCTCTGCATAGCTTGTATTTCTGCCTGCTTCCACATGTACTCCTGAAGATCAGGGGTTGAATACAAGTTTCCTTTAATGGCTCTTTCACAGAATCACAATGATCAGAAGGGGCCTCTGGAGGGCCCTCTGATCAAAGTAGGGTCAACTACAGCAGACAGCTCAGGACTGTGTCTGATTTCACTTTTGAATATCTCCAAGAGTGGAGACTCCACAACTTCCCTTGTAAACCTGTCCTACTGTTCAACCACTCTACTTCTCAGGTGCTCCCAGGCACTTCTCTATTTGCTCTACAGTACAAGCGTGCAAATGCTGCTGAGGAATTTCCTGGAACTGGGTACTTTGATGGTATATCAGCTCTCCTTTATGTCTTGATAGCTGATATCCCCTCAGCACCATCTCCTCTCCAACAAATCTGGATTGAGCATTTTAGGCCCACTTAGGGCTTACAATGGACAGCACTGAGTGTTACTACAGTACATCAGTTTGCATCTGATACTGTGGCACATGCATGATTTTTTAATTTGATCCTATAGAGATTCTATGTGGCATCAGTGGCTTTTGGCTGGTTGTACTCTACTTCCCCACCTGCCTTTAATGTTTCTGTGTCATAAACAAGCTTGAAGTTTCTGTAAAGGATGATTCATTCCATAATGGTTCAAACTTTTCTTAGGAGAAAAATGCTCTCCTTCACTATCTAAGCAATAACAGAATCAGATGGCATTTGATTAGGTGATAATCCGTCTCCTGAGCAAGAAAACTTTGACCACAAAGGGATCAAATAATTTATGCCACTGGCAGAACAAGACCATTTTATAATAAACTGAAGCTCTCCTTCCTGTTTCTGCTGCATTGAGAAATGGGTTCAGTGGTGTAAATCTTGCTATGGAGTTAAACTAGCTCATGGTTAACTCCATCTGGCACAAACGCCAGCACACCCCTCCAACCAGTGGTCTGGAGCAGCTTCCCTTTGCTATCTCTCCAAGACAGGAAATACCTCCACACACCATCTTTGCTCCCTGAGTTATTTCCAGGACAGGGATCCTTCCCACTCTTTGGGAGGAGGTACAGCTTTTAGGAACAGGCTGGGATTGCCAAAACCCACCCACTCAACCAGCCAGCAGGAGAACTTGGTTGCTGACTCTAAGCCCTCTTTGGGTTTTGGGGTTGGGTTTGTTCAGAGCAGCAGGGGACAGTTGGGTGGTTTTAAACTTTTTTACCAGCACAGCAATCTGATGATGACACATGGTCTCCTGAGGTATCAGGCAGCTGAGGTCACTGCCTCACAAAATAAACCCACAAAACTTGTGAGTTCTGGGCAGGACGTTTGTGAACCAAACCCCTGCTTGGCTCAGTCAGGGTTTGTCTCCTTCTTTGATGGGAGGACAGCCTTTCTGGGCCAAACGGTCTAACAGTGCAATGTTGCTAAGAGGGACAGAAGTCCTTGTCTGCTGCACCACCTTTGGATTTTTGTGTTTGTATCATGGCATCACTCACTGTTGCCAAGGGAGTAGTAATTCAGAAGCTGGAACAGGTAAAGAAGGCTTTGGCTAAATTAGGTTTGGCAACCTTTTTTCCTATCACTCTGTCTTGGTATGTGAAGCAGCTCAGTGCTTCTGCTGCTTTTGTACTACTTTCCACCAGGCAGAGGCCTAACCACTTTTTGTCTCAGCCAAAGGCAGATCTGTGCTTGTGTCCAACATATGACTTAGCCAGCAGCATGTTCTTGTAGCCAAGACAACCAATGGTATCCTGGGATACATTAAGAGCAGCATGACCATCAGTGTGAGGGAGCTTCTCATCCCCCTCTACTCTGTCCTAGTGAGACCACATCTGGAGTACTCAGTTCAGTTCTGGGCTCCCCAGTTCAAGAAGGACATGGAACTGCTTGAGAGGGTGTAACAAAGGGCTATGAAGATGAATAGGAGAATAGAACACCTCTCTTTGTAGAAAGGTTGAGGGATTCACGGCCTTTTAGCCTAGAGAAGCCTGAAAGGGGCTCTTATCAATGCTTATAAATACAGGGAGGGTGTCAGGAGGATGGGACCATATCCTTTTGAGAATGTGCTGAGTAGTAGAGTAGTATTAAACAACACGGAGAAATTGGCCCGCATTGACACCAAATATCTCTCTGACGTTTAATATTACTACTTATCCTACTCAACACATTCTTAACTTGGTGTGAGCTTCGTCCAGGACAGCACTACAGGAACTATGCAGCCAATGTGCTGCTTGTTTTTGTGATCAAAATTGCAATATTTTGAGGGGCGTTAGCAGGATAAGCATGGGTTACACACAAAGGATTATTTAGTACCTAATCCATGCTGAAAAAATTTGGAATGATGAACTCATAGTGTCTCAAACTTCGAGTGATTAACCAAACTTAGGGAAATGCATTAAGTGAACTCCCTGTCTGTGCAAACAGGTATGGACATGGCCCTCCCAGCTATGGAAGTAAACTCAGTGAGAGCATCCGTGCCATGGGGATTTGATGCATTATGTACACACAGCAAGACATTCAAAGAGACATGACAGGAATTTGACACATACAGTGTACTGCATGCCAAATGTCACTGAAATGTCGTCTTCAGAAAACAATGCTTGTGTGGGACAGTCAGAAAATACATCAATTATCTTTATAGCCATCTTTTAGGTTGAATGTGTTATATATTTTTTGTGCTTAAGACATGAGGTAATCAACACCAGATATGTAAGTTCTCCATTGCTTGATTTGATTAAATAATCATCAGAATCTATTGATTTTGCATATACAAGGTATGAAGAAGCGTTTCTTACGTTGGCTGAGAAATATACTCTGGGATTATTCTTTGAGCTAAAAAAAACAAAGATAGACCAAGATAGTTTATGATCAAAGTCAGTGAGTTAAATTCAATTTAACTTTATAAGTGAGACATGTAGAACACTCCCATTGAAGTTGTAAGCCAAAATCTCTTCGCATAATGGAATTTTAATGGTGGATAACTTCAAGTAATGAATAAATCTCTTTAAAAGTGTAAAATGTGTGTGTGGGGGGGGGAAAGGGAACGAGACAAAAGTATTGTCTCTGAATTGTTGCTTTGTTATTGCACCTGCATTATCCTGTTTAGCTATGCTACCTTGGGAATTGAGATGCTCACTCCATCTTTATATCAAGTAATACTTAAATAATCAAGTGGAGGATGCTGGTTGCTTGAGAAAGAGTAATTCAGCTCTGAAATTATTTCTATTCATTTCTAAGTTTGGTTTCAGCTTTAAGAAGAAAAGGGACCAATTAGTGATAGCCCAAAGAAGAATTATGAATATTCAGAGGCTTAGAAAGCACAGCCTCCTGAGGAAAGATTGAAATATTTGGGTTTGTTTAGTCTGAAGAGAAGACTTACAGAGAAAGATGATCACAGCCTTTGAGTATATTAAAAGTTAGTACAGAAGAGTATGGGAATAAACAGTTCTCTGTGTCCTCTGGACAGAGCAAGAGGTGACAGGCTGATGACAGTTTGGGTATGACTTGTGGGAAGGTGCCACCACTGGAGATGGTGGAATTACATGTTTTAGGAACAGGTTAGAAATTAAGTACATATTTCTTGTTCCTGCTTTAATCTTTCTGTCTAGATTTGGTGATGTCATAAAAATCTCATTGCAAAAAAAAATCCTCTCTTTAAACTCCTTATTTTCCAAGATCCTCATTTTTTGTAATGAAATGGGAGGTGAATGTAACCAGATAAATTCTTACCTGTATGTTTTGCAGTATTGCACTGTGAGGTCATGTGTTTTAAGGTGTTTTGGTTGTGAACATGCTTTGGAAACAGAGAAACTATAAGCATGAGCTATAAGGCTGTATCAATCATAAACATACACAGAACACAGCTGGAAGGGACTGAAATCTGTTGCTGAAGAAAGTTTCAAAGGAGGCAGGTGGTGCTATTTGTTTTTGTGGGGGGAAGCATGCTAAGGAAGATTATTTTTCTGCAGGCTGCAGGGTAACAGGCAGAGCAAAAGACATGGAGGCAGGGAGGCCAGAGAGGAAAGTATTATGTTAGAGTATGGGAGAGAGAACAGACATAAACCAGGCTGGCAGTAAAGGTGGAGAAAAGAGGTTGTTTCAAAACATTAACTGGAAAAGACCAGAGTTGAGCAAGAGACCCAATGTAGGGAAGAAAGGAAGAATCTGAACTAGCACACAGATTGGAAGTAGAGATTAGCATAAAATGCCATGGAAAGAGAGTAAATAGAGAGGAACAAGGAGAAGAAGGAAATGTTTTTTATTTCCTGTGTTTCTGGAAGCGATGGGATTTCCAAGCACGTACATCAGTAAATAGAGAGATATTTGAGTCTCAACAGCAAAGTTTTGACAAGATGTGATGACCCAGCACCCAACATAAGACTTGTTCTAACTGCAATGCGGAGAAATACCTTTAATGAGCTAATTTTAATCAGAAAGCCGGTTTTGCATTAACACAGAGTCTTGTAGTATGTGGTGAGCTGCTAGCTCTGTCAGACCAAGGAAATGGACTGCACTGTCTGTTAATTACTCATTTTCTCCTGCACTCATTGATAGACTTCAGAAAACTTTTACCTTTAACTCAACATGAGCTGTCAATGTGCACTTGCAGCCCAGAAAGCCAACCAGAGCCTGGGCTGCTTCAGGAGGACTGTGGCCAGCAGGTCAAGGGAGGTGATTCTCCCCCTCTGCTCCTCTCTGGTGAGACCCCACCTGGAGTACTGCATCCAGTTCTGGAGCCCCTGTTACAAGAGGGATATGGACATGCTGGAAGGTGTCCAGAGAAGGGCCACCAGGATGATCAGAGGGCTGGAGCACCTCTCCTATGAGGACAGACTGCAAGAGTTGGGGCTGTTCAGTCTGGAGAAGAGAAGGCCCCAGGGTGATCTTATTGTGGACTTCCAGTATCTGAAGGGGGCCCACAAGAATGCTGGGGAGGGACTTTTTAGGGTGTCAGGTAGTGACAGGACTAGGGGAATGGAATAAAGCTGGAAGTGGGGAGATTCAGACTGGATGTGAGGAAGAAGTTCTTCCCCATGAGAGTGGTGAGGCCCTGGAATGGATTGTCCAGGGAGGTGGTTGAGGCTCCATCCCTGGAGGTGTTTAAGGCCAGGCTGGATGAGGCTCTGGCCAGCCTGATCTAGTGAGAGGTGTCCCTGCCCATGGCAGGGGGTTGGAACTGAATGATCCTTGTGGTCCCTTCCAACCCTGACTGATTCTATGATTCTGTGAACTCATGGCCTGAAGTTCAGATTGCTAGGGAAACATGAGTCCAGGGAGTAATGGAATCTGCAGCCTAACCCCAACCAAACATTTGTTTATAAATAGGAAGAGACTGTCCTAATAACAGGAGGCAGATGTTCAACATCTTGATTCATTTCAAATCTACTCGGTCTAACTCAATGAACCCAAAGTCGTCAGGCAGCAGTGGACAAAACACAGCTTTATTTTTATCCTAGTGGCTCACATTAAAATATAGGTCATGTTTTCTGCCACTTGTGAGCTGACTAGTAAACAGTTTGAACACATTTTGGAGAGAAACTTTTCAGGACTGATTGTTAAAACTGTTTAATCATATCCAGATTTTCACTACTATTGTTTGTTCAATATTTTAAACATTCTGCTTACGAAAATTCTTGGAAGAGCCTTGGGCTTTGTTAGTTTGTTGATTATATTACACATAGTTTCTTGATTATATTACACACAATTTCTCCACTGCCATCCCTATTAAAGACAATGTTGCAACATCATAAATAGTTGAATTTTTGTATTGTCAGTGGTTTTGGTGACGGCAATTTAAAAATATTCCTAAGTGTTCTTTCTCTGCTTGGTCATGTGTGCTCTCTCCATGCTGTTCATACACAAATAAACAACTAGGATAATGCTGGAAAGTTATTTTCTAACTGCTGCTGGGGCTTGAAAAGCTCAACTCACAAACTCACTGAGGTGAATGTAAACATTCCAGCATATTTCAGTCAGCTTGGGATGATACTCCTGAGTATAGTGCTGTTTCACAGCCTGTCTTTTAAACCTATTGTAAGAGGCAATGTTTACCAAACTTATCTAAGGTTTCCAGTCATGAATATACATTAGCTCCAATGTGTTTTGATTGGCTGATGATTACATATCACAGAGCAATTTCTTAGTTGTTTGGGGGGTTTTTTGTTTGTTTTTGTTTTGGTTTTTTTTTTATTCTGCACTCTACAGACATTACACAACACTGTTCCAGCTGTCCCAATGTCCAGATGCTGGCTGTAAAGCTCTCTCATTTTAATATCCTATGCAATCCCCCTTTTATATATTTTTTTTCCCTCCAAACTGGTTGAGGATGCAACGGCTGTGTTAGCTCTGTTTTCTTACAAGGACTATTTTGAGGCAGCTATGACTCCAATGTGGTTTGGAGTCAGCTCAGATTTCATCGAAACCTATGCACAATCACTTTGTTTGAAGCTATCTTTCTCATTCAAGGTAAAAGAGCCTTCTGAACATGCAGGACATGTTCTGCTCCTGCATCAGCTAGAGAGCCTTAGATTTCTGGTTTCAGTCCCGCATCCTTGCCACAGTGTCTAACTAACTTTAGCATTACTAAACAAACAGCCCCTGCAAAGCTTCTTCTTGAGACCCTCCACAAGAAAGGCATTGTCTTTGTTTTTACAGTTTCTGTCACATCACAGTGAGCAATTTCTCCGATTTGGATATTTCATAGCTTATTGTCAATCCTTTCTATCCTTTCCCCAATGTGCCTCTCATGCCTGCCTGGTGAACAACTCACAGACCATTCAACCAATGGTGTTAATCAATCTTCACAACTGCTCTGTAAAATAGATGGGTCAGGTCTCCTTGTTTGGCCCTTGTTTGAAAGCTGAGGAATGGATTGATGCACACTCCTGAAAGCATGTGGCACAAAAAGCAATTTTTTCCTTTCAGTTGGAGCTTCTGAACTATACTTGCAAGCTGTCTGCTAAATAAATAAATAAGTGTATCTGTTTGGGAGGAAATCACTTAATTGTCCCCACATATTCAAGGATGCTTTTTGGTGTTGGCAAGGGGCATGTACTTTCAGTCACTGTATACCACTTATTGCTTTGCAGGTCTCTTGAGAGCTCAAAGAGGGTTGAAAAACGTTGCTAATTCCTTTAATCTTTCAGCACGGAGTTGAGATGAGGCATGAAGTGTGTCATTCAAAGGATACTTGAGCAATAGGATTGGCTAATGGGGAGTCCTAGCAGCAGGTACAACATTTTAAATATGCACCACCAGAACACAGGCTTTTAAAAAGCATTTCTCCTCACCCTTACCTCCATGTTTGTGACACTGTAGATGGCTTTTCTAATTGTAATAAGTCACAACAGGGCATGCCTTGTTGGGACATAATCATGCTTCTCAGGCTGCTGATAGCACTCCTCTGTCAGGTTCGTGGCTGGCGTACGCCCGAGGAGTGCAATTATGGCACAACAATGATTGCCCTGTTGTGCCTTATTATTCAGGCATGGCACTGAAGGAAGTGTTTGTGTGTGTGCACATGCAGAGACAAAGTACATCTGAGCAGGTCCTTACCAGATAATTAACAAACTTGTATTAACCCTATCCCAACATTTCTTTAATTTCAATGTTCGCTTTAGAGCTGGTATTTTATCCTACTTGCCAGGTAGCTCCCAAGAAGCCCACCAAGGATTCACTTCTCCTTTTGTCTTTACCATTATTGTTTGGGTTTGGTTTAGCATGGCAAGGGTGGCATCCTACTAGCTGTACTGTAGTAAGATGCCTTTTCAGCTATAGGGCACGTAAGTCATAACCTAGAATCATAGAATTGTTTTGGTTGGAAAAAAACCTTGAAGATCATCAAGTCCAACATTATCTAACTACCAAATCTGGTGCTAAACCATGTCCCTCAGCACCACATCTCTGCCTCTTTGAAACACCTCCAGGGATGGGAATTCAACCACCTCCCTGGGGAGGCTGTTTCAGTCTTTGAGAATCCTTTCAGTCAAGAAGTTTCTTCTAATATCCAATTTAAACATCCTTTCACACGGGTTGAGGTCATTTTCTCTTGTCCTATTACTTGTTACTAGGGAGAAGAGACCAATACCTGCCTGGCAACAGCCTCTTTTCAGGTAGTTGTAGAAAGTGAGAAGGTCTCCTCTCAGTCTCTTTTTCTTCAGCTGAGTTCCCTCAGTTGCTCCTCAAAAAACCTTTTCTCCGGACCCTTCACCAGCTTCATTGTTCTTCTCTGGACATGCACCAGCACCTCAATGTCTATCTTGTAGGGAGGAGCCCAAAACTGAATCAAATACTCAAGGTGCGGCCTCACCAGTGCTGAATACAGGGTGATATCAGGTCCCCTCACATTAGGTAGAACACCTGAGATGATCTTTTGTGTCCTGAATGCCCATTAAGGCTGTGTTTTACCAGATCACTAACAATTGCATCTTGATAGTGCTAATAACTGTGACAAGCCTTAAGAAGAGTCCCCCTGCCCTGCTCAGACCCACACCAGAAGGGTCAAAATGTCATTTCCCAGAAATCCCATTGCTTTTTGGTGGGAGGACCCGAACCAACAACAATGAAATGAAAAGTGTGGCTACTCTAACAAATCCTGTGAGTTACCCAGGCATCTTTACAACTTTTGGATGTTATTCTTTAGCTTTAGGTATATTTGGACCCCCAGATCACGAAAGGTATTTGTTACATACAGAGGTGTGACATGCAACAAGTGACAGCCTTCTCTGTCAGTAACATCTGTAGTGGGGAAATGCCGCACGGAGCTGGAGGGAGGACACTCTAGGGTCAGCACACCATCATTTGTCACTGCAATTTGGAACTGAGGAAGCTGTTTAAACAACAGACAGGCAAGAGGCTCTTCTCTCATTTTTCTGGGCTTATGCTGTCAAATTTTTAAGTCATAAGAATGGAATGAGTTCTATGATCCACATGTTTTTTTGGAAGAAGTCTCCCAACTCTGAGCCTTTTTAATTGCAGATGTTGTTAAGCTGTCATTTTTAATGACCTTGTAAAAAAGTTCTGCCATTTCCACATTCCTGAGCCTTGAGCAGCGTGCATTCTTCAGCTGCTCAACAACAACAGCCTGTCTCCCTCAGCCCCGAGGATGCTGCAAATGGGAACAGTCTATCTTTGCAGATGAGCTAGTGTTTGTTGTTGCACCGTGGCACATCCCCAGTTCAGGGGCTGCAAATTTTCCCTGAGAGATGAAGCTTTGTGAGACTTGGTCACAAGTGAGATTCTGTGAAAGCTAATGCACTGTTTCCTGAGATTACAGATTGCTGGGCTGGGGTCAGTGTTAGGACCACAAACATAAGGTGTTTGGGTTAAAAATATTTTACAGCATCTGCCAAACTGGTGAAATTTTCTGTATTTGCTGCTGTGTTCAGTTCTTGCAATGGTTTACAGAGGTTCTTGGCTCCTTCTTTATCCTCCCTCGATAGCAAAAGTTAATCACTTGCACATGGACTCCCTTGAAAAAAATATGTAATGTTTACTTGTTTTCCTCTTGTGTTAAATTCAATTTCCTCTGCTCTTGCCATTTCTCCATGCTGTGAATCTCTTGCTCATTGGGGCATAACACAGAGCTGTTTGTCCTGAAAAACACGGCCATGCCATTCATTCCTTTCAGAAAGGCACTCTGTCTGTCCAAGGGCAGGATCTGTACCCTGACCCTTGAAGCTCTCCTGAATGCTCTCAATTTCAGTTAAGGGAAGTAAAATTTGAAAAGAGCAAAAATGATGGTGTGAAGCTGCATGGGTGTTACACCTGTAAGGCTTTTCTGCAGAGAGGTACGGAAGGGCTGGGTTGTCAGACTTGCTAAGCACCACTTTTGCACTCACAGGAAATAGGATAATGACCTACTTTGGCTCTTGGGACTTACATCCAGTTGCAACATACTATCTGAGGGACGCTGGTGCTGCCAGACTTGGAGCATTTTGACCTGACTGTTGTTGATCCTGGCTGCAGGGTGGCAGCCCACGGGAGGGAGATATCCCTATGCCCTCACAAGTCCCATACTAGCCCTTCTGACCCTCCAAAGTCCAGTTTCAGACAGCCTCCTTTCCCTCCCTGTGCTGCCAGGGATCCAGGATTCCCTCTAACTTCCCTTTAACTCCCTAATGTGTTGTTTCAAAATGTTTTGGCTCTTCCTAACTGTTTGGTTATGAGCTATTGCTCCTGTTCTCCAAGGGTGAGCACCTCTGCTCTGCATGTTTTTCATGCCCAATTATAGGATTTCAGTGCTCAGTCTGGCATAGATCACTCAGGATGGTCTCTTAAATGAAATCTCTATCCATCACATATACATCCTCATCAAATTAGTCTCCCCTCCCCTCTGGATCTGTGTGCCGACCCTGCTGCTTTGATGTTACATCACTGAGGAATTTATAAGACATGGTATTTTTTCCCAGCAAGAAAACATGAGCAAACCATCTATTATGATAATTACTGAAACTGATTTACATCTTGTGAAAAGATTAGGCAATGGCGGCTGCTACGGCTGCCTTGGAAATGTCCCATAATGATATCAAACTTCAGGCCTAAGGAGAAGTACAAAAAGGCAGCTTGAACACCTCTGGATGTATATCTTCTGATATGTCTCCATGGATTCGCTGATAAGGCTGCCCCTGGAAGGATTCTTGCTTCTTGTTCTCTCACCAGGCAGAGGGATTTTCCCCTCCTTGCAGTTGTGCTTCCAATGAGCATTTGAATTTGATAGGACTTTAAAGAATGACAACCAGAGGAAAATTAGATTCAGACACAAGTAACATTTCAACTGCTTTTACAGCATTAGCCAGCAAGTCACACTGGGAACTCTTCCCCTGACAAATCTGGAAAACGTGGTTTCAGAGACAAATCTGTCTAACAGGTCCTTCAGTATCTCCTCTCCTCCTGCTTTTGGAACCTCATCTTGCAGACGTGATTATGCAAATAAAAAGCTTTATGTCAATAGCTTTCTGTAACTGTGTAAATCCTTGAAACATCTTGTGCTGTTGGTATTAAGGGGAGTTTTGTTGCTGGCTCCAGTTGGTGTCTAAGACACTTGGATTTGCTTCCTCCCCTTCTGTTCATGTACCTCCCAAGTAAGGTATAGTAGAGTTGAGTGACGTATGCCAAATATTTAGGGCCTGTGCACTAATCTTGCTGTTAGCCTGTAGAGGTTTCATAAGCAAACAATTTTTACTTTCAAAACTAACTGAATTTCAGACTTGAAAGGATCAGCATCTTTTGAAAATTACATTATTGCCAAGAAAGCCAAATTGATGCAATCTAAAAGAAAATAAACACTATATGAGTTGTTTGGAGGCTGTTATTAGATAGGGAAGACAAATATATCTTAGGATTATAAAAAAATTTTACGATGAATTAGTGTTAGGGCATTTTTCTTTTCTGGTTTAAATCATTATGAACCGAAGACAAATAAGGAAAACAAAGGACCTTTCAACATCTTTACATATGAACCTCACAGTCATATAATAGTGAGCTTTAATCCAGTGATGGGGGTCTAGAAGATTCAAACAACACTAAGAGAATTTATCTGGACTATGATGAGATCGATGAACTGCAATACTATGCATTCAGCAAACTCACCAATTTGGCAGTGGACTTGTCATGGGCAAAAAGAGCTAAATTAACCATATGTTTCACTGTATTTGTAGTGTATTGTGTGATGTTTTATATGGGTTCTGTAACTCAAAATAGTTTGTCCACTGCTCTTACAATGGATCAAGATAGGGCTATGAAGATGGATACCTTCCATAAAGTTCAGCACACTAAAAATCCTTAAGCACTGTAGGTGCTTCAGCAGTGTAATACACTTGAGTAGTGTAAAATGCTTAAGCTGTGTCTTACAGATGTATTATTCTCTGAAAAAAAATAACTGTGAAACAAAAATTTTGGCCAAAGGCAGCGTTTTGGCTGAAAAGCAGTGGTTAGTGCCCACATGCACCCAAGACTGCTTTCCACAGGGTGTCCCAGCTGCTACTTCATGATAATAAACTATGTTTGTTTTCATATCTCAGCCCAAAATGAAGGTTATTCTTTGTCTTTAGATATTTTGTCTACGTACTGCTGTAAGGTCCAGTCAGTGCAAGAGGAAAGTGTGTTTTACATGATGATCACCACATGCTATTAGAGGCACCAGAAGAGAAAGTTTCTTGCAAAGCCCCACTTTCCCCAAGCTCTTTCTGATGTCACAGAAGGTCACGAAGCTGCAGTGGAGTTCAGTTTAATGTAGATTATCACAATTACTTGACTTGTTTGCTTAGGAGCTCGCTGGCACCAGGTTTTCCCTAATGGCTGCTAAGATCTGTGTGGAAAAGCCCTATAGGATGTAATAGGAATCTTTGCAGAAACATTAAAAGGCCCTACTTAAAATGCTCTGAAACCTACAGCGTTTAATAGAGAGTAATATCCTTTCTATTATTGTTTTTAACTGTTCTATATAATTCTATATTAAATTCTTGAGAAAGGCTGTAATTTTCTATTAAATTCTTTCAGATTTTTCCACAAGGGTTCAGTAACATTCCTCATCTTTCCCAGAAGTCAATCACTTTAAGCCGCTGGCCATATGTACATGTGATATACAGACGTGTATTACTCCTCTGGAGCCCCTTGCTCAGGGTCCAGTTCCCTGAGAAGTGGTTGCTCCAAAGAGCTGCACCCATCACAGCCTGTGAGTGGTCAACCTCGGGGAGAACATTACAGACTCTGAGACATCTTACTAATGTTTAGAAATATCTGAAGGTTTAGTGTCAAGAAGGTGCTGGTCTCTTCTCAGTGATGACCTGTGATAGGACAAGGGGCAATGGATGCAAACTGGAACACAGGAAGTTCCACCTCAACATGAGGAAAAACTTCTTTACTAAGAACTTCTTTACTGTGAGGGTGCTGGAGTACTGGATCAGGTTGCCCAGAGAGGTTGTGGAGTCCCCTTCTCTGGAGACTTTCAAGACCCATCTGGATGCATTCCTCTGTGACCTCCTCTAGGTGATCCTGCTTTGGTTGGACTCGATGATATTCAGAGATTCCTTTCAACCCCTACCATTCCATGACTTGTGCTCTGAATCAAAACCATCCTTGCTGGGCAAGTCCCCTTTCTCTGCTCACCAGCGACAGACCCTCTCCATCCACCTCCATTAGCTATAGGAGTCAAGGCTGCTAGTGTGCCTGAACCATGGGCATGCCTGCTGGGGACTCTTGCCTTCCCACCAGGGAAAGTTTCTCACAAGGGAAGGAGAAGCAAGCTCAGAGGAAGCAGTCAGTGGAAGCTAGCAGGCTGGCAGCATTTCTAGCTGGGCTGCCTGTCTCACAGGAATTAATCTCCCTCATTTATAACACTCACAGACTGATCTGATCCTGACTGCTTCCTGAACCCAAACAGCATTACAGCTCTGCATGGTTTAAAGGGGAATTCCAATGGCACTTTCTCTGCAGACTGAGTTTCTCCCTGCACTGGCACTCAGACCACCTGTTGTGCATGTTCTGTTTGTTTGTGTTGCTGATACCCTGAGAAGGTCATTGGCAGTCTGCTTCCTGCTCTTTGGATCCATACACTGCTGCAATTGCTCTGCTCAGAGTACAGGAAATGGAAAGTTCAATAAATAAAACAAATACACAATATGTGAAGTGGAGAATATTTTATTCCTCCTTCTGGGTTGTGGTTTCATTCCCATGTGGTAGGTACAAAAGCACCATCAAGTTTCCCTGTGAGAAGCCTAGCCTGACCTGACTGCAGTGCTCCCGCTGACAATCTTTCACCCAGGGTCTGACATAGAGACTTAGAGCTGCGTGTTTGTCAGAGTTTGGTGCTGCTGAGGTCCCAACCCAAGCTCCCAGCCACAGAATTACTCCTGCTCTAGTCTGGCTTTGTACCTTGGCTTTATAGCCTCTACCTACTTCCATGGCAAAGTATCTGAGTATGAATTGTCAAAAGACTTATCAGCCAGGCTCACAGTGATATGCTGTTTTGGTTTTGTGCTCCTGCACGTGGAACTGAGGAAAGACAAACGTGTATGCAAGTGGACCAGGAAATGTCCCACTCTGGGAAGAAAAACTTGGTAGCTTGTTCCCTCCCTTACAGTATGGCATGGCCAAAAAAGTCTTGGGTATGGGGCCCACTCTGCCATGGTACACCTTTGGAGCACACAGAAAACCTTGGGTCCAAGCCTGAAGCCTACATGTGTAGCACCTGTGTTTGCTCAGGAGGTCAGAAGGGTATGTCTGTCTTATACATCCTTAGGAGTTAGCTCTTGTGTAGCCATAGCCCGGGTGGTGATTTTGAAGCATGTGAGAGAAGGCATGTGTCAGGGTAAGAGGCTGGGTTCAGAGGGTTCTTCTAGCCACACAGAATCAGAGAATCATAAAGGCTGGAAAAGACCTCTGAGATCATCAAATCCAACTGTTAAACCTAACACTGCCAAGTCCACCACCAAACCAAAGTGCCACAGGAATATTTTAGCTTTCTGTAGTGATTTGGGGAGCAATAAGTTTGGGATGAATACCTAGGCTGTTCTACTGTGAAGAGAAGCTATTTGGTTTGCTACTGATCATCTCATCTCATTTCATTACCTGAGTAAGCTGCTAGGGGGTCTAAGCTTTGGAATAGGAGCTTTTCTGGACTAGCAATTTTCATGTCTGGATGTCCAGATCAAAATACACAATCAGAGAGAAAATAAAAATCTGTGAGTACTTGTATAGTTATCTATAAATAGTTTGATATGGGCTTGTATACTGAGCTGTCCATGCATAGCCATCTGCTGGGATTGTGCCTGCCAGAGATGGAGAGTAAAGTACGTGAGATATGGAGCAGCTGGGAATATGCACACTAAGATACACTCATCAAGCCCACATGACAGCTATTCAGAGAACTTCCCAGATCTGTGGAGAGTGAATGTCTTGAAATCTGGGGGAGCAAAGAATAGAAAACCAAAGTTATCCCATCAGAAAGTGCTGCTGCAGCAGCAGTGGAGAGCCTGCATGGACTCCAATAAAATTAATGGAGTTGCAGTAATGTAAAACTGTTGTGAGATCAGCATTGAGCACTTTGCTTTTCTAGGAGATATTAATCAAAGTTCTGACCTTTTCCCTGGGAAGTTTTATTTCTTTTTAACTCTGTCCATAGGGTTACCAGATGTGTTGTGTTACTGGGATTGTCTTAACCCTGCAAGGCATTCTTGGGGTCCCAGCTGATTTGCTGAAACTGGAATCTGTCCTGATGTCAATAAAACACTGGGGTTTCCCCAGGGGTTTCCCCACTATCTTCTCCTTTCTAGCAGCATGTCTATGTGGCTGAGCGCATCTTCTCCCTCTCCAGTAATCTCAGACCCCAGTTGCCAGTCATATTGCTGCTTTTACAGTGGAAAGGTGTGTCCTGTATCAGCAGGAGCTCAGCAACAGCATCAGTTTCAGGCCTGACGTGTGAGGGGGAACGTCTTCATCCTTGCTTGCAGACACTCACAGCAGGGCTGTGAAAGGGGCAGAACAAGTCACTGACTGTGGAAGGGATAAAGAGAAGACCTAGAAAACTCGACACAAGCAAAGCTAGTAGAATAGAAAATGAAGTAGGTCTGGGAAGTGAAGAGTAACAGGAACTACAGATTGCGTTTTGGGGGCTTTTTTCTCTGCAAAGAGATCGTAAGGTTGAAAACAGATGAAGGTCATTTATATAAATTATCTGAACTGGCAACACAGATTTAGAAGTTGAGTCCAGGATCTTCTAACAAATCAGGGGAACTGATCTTTATGCTTGATATGAGACTCAGACTAGGAATGTTTGGCACTATTTCGCATTTCCTAATAAAAACTCACAGTGCCTGACATAACATCCTACTCTTGTTAAAACAGCAGTAGAATTTTTAATGAGCAAGTGTTCAAGAAATTGCTTTAATGTCCTCTTCAAACAACAGCCCCTCACATCACAGCACTTCTTAACACCCTACACAGGACTGTAACTTTACAGCCTCCCTCGAGCAATGAATGATGTTTGGCTGTCCTAGACCTGCGCAAGCAATAAACTGCAACTTGGTCACAGACCCTGTGCCCTGTCCCCTCCCCTCTTACCCCTTTAAGTGAAATAAGCTATTGTACCTTATTTTGCATTCTGGCTGGGGAGCAGAATGCTCCAAACTCAGAATACTAAACAGGCTTGAAAACATTTAGGTGTGAGACACTGCAGGTGGAGGCTGTGCTCTGGCCAGGTGTGGACAGACTGGCTTCCAGGTGCTCCCCATAAGCTCCTCCAGGTGACAACTCCTGCCCTTCTGTTCCATTTCCATGCAGGTTGCTACATATAACACGTAACTTAGGCCTAGGAAAGAACTTTTCTGGATATGTTTTCCAACTTCTGAAGCCTTCTTTCTTCCATGTTTTTTCCCCTAGCTGGGACAAGGGACAAGGAATGACATGGGCTGTGTCCTGTGCCACTGCAGCTGATGGGTGCTCAGGTGGCTGAAGCAGCTTCACATCAGAGCTTCTGACATGGCACTTGCTCACTTTCTGTTGCCAGCTTAACTCTTTTGAGCCATGACTTGCCATTTAGAAATGCTGTGACATAAACCTATTTTTGTGAATCAAGTGTTGTAGGCTGAGGCTCATCCTGTGCACCCTGGCCTTGGTTTTATTTGCCCTCCTGTGCTGGATATCTTTTATTTTTAGGTGCCTTTTGTCTTGCTATCCTGGATCCGTAGCTACCTCATGTAACAAGTATTCCAGAGCAACTTGGACAGTGCCTTTCACCCTTTTTTTATATAGCTATCTGACAGCAAGGTAAAAATCCATTTGCACTGTGATCCTGGTTCTTTTACTTTTCTGTGACAAGCAGGCTGCTGACTGTCATTCCCTTCCTTTTGCCTACATGCCTTGCATTGCTCCTTCTCTGGACTCCTTACAGGAAGCTATCGTGTTTCCCTGTGCCTTCAGTCAATGCTAAGTAACTATCCAGTCCTTGGGAAAATGCCTCATCTTGGCATGTGATGGTCCATGCTGGCTGATAAGCAACATACTTCTGTGTCTTTGCAATCAATCTCTGGGCTGTCTCTACTACTGATGTTGCTTTTGCAGGCATCCAAGAGAAGATGCGTTACAGTCAGGTTCCCTTTTGGTACTGAATTACACAAATACTGCTGCAGGGCACAGTGGGCATTTGGTGGAGCAAAAGTCTTAGGTTATGACTGCCTGCAAAGTATGCATCAGGTCTCTGAGCTTACTTTTTGCCCTATTGCCCCCCCCCCCCCCCCGTCCCCGCCCCCCGAAGGTCTTCATGAGAATAAGAGAAGCAATATGCTGTGACCATATAGTCTTGGCTACTGACAGTGAAAAGGAGCCTGACAGCACTTCCCTAGGTCTGGATTTGAGGTTTTTTGAAGCTGTCAGATCTGAAAATTAGAAAATATGGCTTTTTACTCCAAATTCTGTTTTTATGAACAACATACTGCAATTGTTTTTTGGATCACCTCACATGAGACACCAGCCCCAGGTGTGAAACACATACCTGTCTCATGAGATAATTCCCACTCTCCTGGGATGACTGCCAGTCACCCTGAGGCAATGCTCCTTTTACCAGTTCAGCTGGAAGTATGAGGCTAGCTGTTGTATGAGTTGCTTCATGTGATCTTATCAGTCCTGGGATTTGCCTCTGTTGTGTCCTCTGGGGTCTTTTACCAAAGAAACCAAGATGTTGCTGCCCTCTCATGCCACAGGACACAGCAGTTTTGACCCCCAATGCTGTTTGACACCTCAAAGCTGTTCTCTGAAAGGTTTGAGGAGATGGGAGCCAGGAGGAGCGTTGATATCTCATGTGCTAAAGCTGCGTTCTCAGACATATCTGTTGTGGACACATGCATGCCTCCCAAGCCTTGGTCTGGAACCCCATTCCATGTTCTCCCAAAAGTGCTGACTTCAGGTCAGTGCTTGCATACTATGTCTCTTACATAGCCCATAGGATGGGGTTCTGCATCTATTCTGATTACACCACTGCCCCATGGCTCTCAGTCTTCTGTCTCTTCTACAGCCTCTTAAAAGATGGCTGCCCTGTTCTACATCCCAAGATTTCTTTCATAACCCCTGCTCTGGTGATTTCCTTATTGCTTTCTGGTTTCTCAGGATGCTTTGGTATCATAATCTTGAATTGCTTCTCTGTTGTCAGATCCTTCTCTCAGCAATGCCATTAGTTGCAGCTTTGGTGGCTGAGTTTGCTTCAATGAATGGGTCAGTTTACCCAGCAGGCTGGGCTGATGCCAGAGGTATTTGTGACCAGTCAGAGTTACTTGTGTACCTGCCAAAAGGTACAGCAGAGGTTGTCAGGAGAGTTCTTCTAACACAGTAAGTCTGGGCTCACTTTTTGGCATTGCTGGCTGGAATGCTTTGCCCCAAAGACCCTGTAGAGAACATTTCTAAGGAGGCTGGTTTTGAAACTGAGTACTGGTGTGAGTCTGGCATACTGGAAGGCTCCCTTGTCACTGCTAGGCTGTAAGATACAACAGGAATAAAGACGTAGCTTTGCCAGCTCTTTCCTTAGAGACTCCGTTGTGGGTAACGGAGCTCTGCATTTCAGCAGGCTCACGTTGCTCAACCAGGATCTGTTCTTAACCTTATTCAGTGTGTCTGTCCTTAACATAGGTATATTCAGCAGCAAAGCATCTCAAGGGACTGTTTTCCCTTCCTTTTCATGCTGAGAATGTCTGCTATGAAACTACAGTCCTGTCCAAAGCTTGTCCTGTTCTGCCTGCATCTTTCTCTAAACCCCAAGGGATAGTAATTCCTGCTTGGTGGGTTTCTTGCAATTGCCAGAATTTGCCCAATGAACATTCATTGTTTTCCCTCTGGTGGCTAAGGTATGGTTATGTGCCTTTAGTCAGCTATTGTTGCTTATCTCTGCTGACTCCACTTTCCAGCTGGGACCTAATTAGTTTAGCAGCACACTTGGAAACATGGAAAGTGAAATGCTTATCTACTTCCTTCTGCAATGTATGTGCACTGATTATCTGTAACGTCTGCTGTGCTCTTGTTACAATCATCATCAGAGCTCCTAACAAGGCAGAAAGTGAAAGGATAACTACATAAAGATTGCACAAGAAGCAACAGGAGTAAAGGCCTGGGCACACAAATCCAGCATCAGTGACTGCAAAGTGTGCAGGGGCTCATCCAGCCCTTTGGAGGTCTGTGCTGTGCATGTTTGTGTGGCTAGCAAAATCAGAGCTCGCATGAAACTGTGATTTGCTATACACAACCTACAGTGACATCACTTTTTTTTTTTCTGTACAGATATATAATAAGTATTCCTCCCTTTATTATTATTAGTAGTAGTAGTATTACTGGTATTACTATTGTAGCATTTTGCCCTTACATTCTTGGTTGGGCTGGTTATTACAAATTTCTTTCAGAGTCCTTGCTAGCTGGAAGCATTTCTCTGGATTAGATATTTTCTGTCAATAGCCTCCTTGGGATATTTGAATCTCGTGTTTCACACAAACCCACAGTCTTCACGAGGGAATCCAGATTTATGTGCAGATACTATTATTCTCAGTCTGTTATAGCAGTAACTATTCCCTCCTCGTGGTCTTGATGAGTAGGAAGAGGATTGGTAGGAGGGGGATGAGAGAGGACCACTGTCTTTGCCTGACCTGATTCCTCCTGTGGTGAGAGCCCTCTGATGCTTTTCCCAGCTGCTGAGGGGCTCTCGGGTTTGCTCCTGGCAACAATGTCTCACTGATTTTGTGTTCCTTTTCAGAAAGGAGACAGTCAGATGCTTTGATTTCTCTTTCTTATCTTTCACAATCCACCCTGGTTACACATTTAGGTGATGCATCTCCAGGATTTGTACAGTGATATCTGGCTAGAAATTAATCTCTTTAGTGATCTTTCTCTCCATGCTACCTGCTTGCCTTCCCTTTGTATGCTGTATCATTTCCCTTGTAAACACATTTTTATTTACTGTTCGATTCACTGAAGTAACCACTGCCACAATATTTACTGTGTTTTGTTTATGCTGAGAAGCTGGAGTGAATTGAAAACATGCAGTGGA
This sequence comes from Indicator indicator, assembly GCF_027791375.1. Classification (NCBI taxonomy): domain Eukaryota; kingdom Metazoa; phylum Chordata; class Aves; order Piciformes; family Indicatoridae; genus Indicator; species Indicator indicator. The sequence continues at coordinate 13,352,236 of NC_072020.1, forward strand.
AAAGCAATTGGAATTTGCAGAAGTCTGTGGCTTTGATAATGCCTTTCTCTGAAAAAACCCTGTTACAAGTAAGGTGAAATAGGCTTTTATTAAAACACTTGATCACAGAAGTGTTAGGGCCTGACCAGACACAGACTGCTTTCCAAGTCCTTCTTCTGACCCCTTCCCAGCCATACTCCACATGCATTCTTCTCTTCCAGGAGAGTTGTGATTGTCTTGCTGAGTCACCAGCTGCCTACATCCCTGGTGGGATGGAACAGGGATGCTCACTTCATCCATGGGAAAGAGGGGAGGGAAAGCTGCTGCTTCTCTGTGCTGCTTTGCTCAAAAGTGACAAGGGAAGAGCCCCAGATGATTGGAGCAAGCCAGGGCAATACAGGCAAGGTGGAGTACCCAAAGAGGTGTAAATGGCAGTCAGAGATTGAGGTCTTCTCTGTCCCACTTTATCCTTTATGCCTGGATATACAAAGAGGTCGAAAGTTTGGTGTTACAATACAGTGACATACTCATCTTTGATATATGCTCTTGATACTGAGACTCACAAACCCCACAAATCTTTTCTGGTGTAGCTTTTTGTGACGATAGCTTACATAGCAGAAGCTTTCTGTAGAACCCAGCAATGAAACCCTAAGTCCCCTGAAGTCAAGTGAAGCTCTTGTTCTCTTTGCCAGTGTAGGGCAAAGCTACTAGCATGGTTTATGTATGTTACAACACTGAACAGAGATTATTTTTTACTCTGTGTTTACTCCCTTTCAATGTATTGTGGTTAAATACACAGTATATGATTATCCTGAGTAGACAATAACTGCAAATATAATAGCATTAACTGCTCTGATAGAAAGTAATTTGATAACTAATTACACAGGAAGGAAAAGAACACATCTCAAGTTAGCTGAAAACTTCTACTTAAACCCAGGTATTTTGGGTGGCTCTAGATACAGGATTTACTTGTTTGACGCAACAATACAGCATACTGCATTTGTTTCCTTATGCATTTAGAGCCTTGTAAGAGTACAAATGGCTGGTGGATAACGAGTCTCCAAATTCATGATTTCTACTTTAATTGCACTTTGGTTTAATATTTATTCTGTGGAATTTGGGGTCTTAGGACAATTTTCTGGGAGAATCTTAGGAAAACAGACCTTATTAGTAAAAAGACCATTCTTCATACAGACATTTTAATAAAGATACATCTGAAATATCACTTCCTTGTTCTAATTTTTCTTCTCTGATGGAGTGTCTTGTGTCTGGGATACAAACATCCATCCTAGCTTATACTAAAAATGCAAATAAGTGACTGGTCCAGGTGGAATCAAGTGTAGTGAGTACATGTGAGCACAGATTTAGGACACCACTTTCCTTTGGTCAGATCACTCAAAAAATTTTCTGGAAAGGGTGAATTATTCTCACTCTTCAGTGATCAAAACATCTAATGCAAAGATATTTTTTCACACTGTCTCAATACGAGTCCAAACTACAGGTGTCTGATTTAGAAAATCACTTTGAATCACTTAGAAGCTTGGATGAATTTTCACACCAAGCTTGGAAACAGGAACACTCTTAAAATACTCATAACCTTTGTCCAGATGGATCAGAGCAGATACAATATCTTGAAGGTTTTCCCTGATAATGCCTCCTAATTTTTTGCAAACACGATAAATTTTTAGACAGAGGTTTTTTAGAGGTCTTTGAGCTACACACCCAAGTTGGAAAAGGGCCTAAGCACAAGAAAACAACCTTGAATGGGAATATTTTCAAGTCTTGCAAAGCTGACATCTGGCTATAAACTCTGGGCTGCAATTCGGCCCCCTGCTGTGAGGCTGAAGACAGACTTCAGGCCTGTTGTGGGGTTTATGTTTGTGAGAACACTGGATGATTCAAGTCAGCCTGCATTCCACCAAGGTTTCCAGAGCTGGCTCCACTGGGAAGGGTGGTGGATGTGACAGCGGACCGAGTGCCGCCTCTGCCTCTCCCTCCTAGCAACTTGTCACCCTCCTTGTCCTCACACCACCAGAGGCACCAAGTCAGCTTTAGCCATGTGCAGCCTGTTGAGGCCAAGGAACTCTTTGCACTTTCTCAAGTGTCAGGTCAGGCTTGTTTGTGTCACTTTTCAGTGAGATCCTGCAGCACCATCCAGGGCACTGCTTTCCTATACTATCATGTCAGACCTATCCAGTCTGGTGGAAAAACCTCAGACTGACACCTTGTCAGAGCAGCCTTTGGACCAAATCTGTGCTTGTACTGATTTTCATATCAGTTTGAGACTAGACTTCCTTGGACTTACTCTGGAGTTGAGTGTAGTTGAAAGTGGAATCAGGCATCAGAACCTCCTTTATTCCCCTGTCTGAGGGGAACTGAGTTATCAATGTGAACATTTGAATGTGAATGAAGCTGAAGAAATGGAATTCTGTAGCCAAAGGCTCCTCAGCATTGAATTTATGAATAGAAGATCACCAGCCTGCATTAAACCTCAATACTGAGGAGTACACCCCGTCACTTAGAGTATAAAATCACAATTAATGTACTACAATGGACTTTTAAGGGCAAACCCTGTAGAACTGATTTATATCTCATAACATATTACATTAAGTCCTTCTCTCTCTCCTGACACTTCTGTTGTATTTCCCCTTAATGCCTACGTTTTAAATGTGACTCTGTCTCTTGTTTTATGCTAGTGCAAAGGCACAGGACAGTGGAGATGATGTAGGAAAAGGAGATTTGGGAAGGCCAACTTGCAGTGACTGTGACCCTGTTGATGCAGCACATTATTTACTATTTGCAACCAGCTTTTAAAGAAAAATAACACAGTGAAGGAAGGGAAAGATAAAGATAAAAGCAGCAAGTTGGGATCTCTCTTACTTTTTCTTTCCTTCTTTCTCTGGCTGATATAGGAGTAAAATCCCAGTGTTACAAACTCTTGCCATAGCTATCAGAGCAAAGTCTGTGGTCATTAGACATGTGAGAGCCCACAACATGTGGCAGACAATGTACAACAGGGACAGGAACAGCTGGGTTGAAAGGGATGGCAAAAGTAGCAGTTCATAATTTACCTAGTTTAGTATCATCTGTGTAGGTACACAAAGGGGCTGTGACATTTGGTGCAATGCAAATGTATATCTAACTGGAATGTAGTTATCCTAGTTGTAAAGAGAATTCTTCTAATGATGTGTTCACTGGTAATTTATGATGGCAACTTGGAATTTTTACCTGCACCTTTGATACAGGTTATCAAGCAGTTGAGGCTTTTGCACTCAGGAGCACAGAAGAATCAGACATTCATGGACAATCCCCTTCTGTCCAATATTAGCAAATGATTAATACAGGTATGATTTTGAGTTGTGCCTGCACATTTGCTTAGTTGTTAGGATGCTTGGACAAAATGGACACAACTTCTCACTGAAGTAAATTGGCAAAATTTCACTGACTTAAAATGAAACTATCCCAGTTTGAACCACATAAGGATTTAGCTTGTGATGAAATTCTGGGTTTTTTCCCTTGTAAATACTTGAGTAGATTTCCTGGTTTTACAACTACTACTCAGAGTCTGGTGACCTAAATGAAAATTACAGAGGCAGAGAACTCATCAGTGGATGAATATCCAAGGACCCCTGGCTTACACCACTCCTGGCATAGTAGAGAAGGAAGGTCGGACAAAAACTGCTGATGTTTTGATGCTTTCTCATGTGGTCATCCCCAAACATGTCTGCTGTTGATGTTTTGGGAATTCTCCAAAACCTGATTATTCTTGCTTGATCTTTATCATATATGAATTATGCTTATTTCTGGCTAAACTGGAGTACATAAGCGGAATTGGTATTGAAAAGTGTTTCTCTGTTGTGAAGAAGGACATCTGCAATTAGGAGCAGGAACTGCAAGCCAAAGAGTAGGAGCTCTGATGACTCTGTTATTAAATGAAAATCATGTACCATTTTAACTCTACTGTTCAGCTTTAAAGGACCGAACAAATCAAAACAAATTTTGATCTAAATAAATAATCTAAATAAATGAGAATCCCAGCTGAGAGTTAAGCAAATTCCTCTCAGGCCTTTCCAGACAGAATCAAGGCCATCCACTCCTCTTGGTTCTTAAGACTGAAATATTCAAAGCTCTTGGAGATCTTGCTGTGTATGTGTGTCTGAGCATATATACGTTGACATTATAAACAGAAAGGGGAAAGAGAACAATATAACTTGATGTGAAATTCAGGGTTGAGAGGAGGAAGGGAGAACACTGGTTCAGGAAGTTGTTTTTTTTTTTTTTTCCTCTAGCAGTCAGTATATCGTAGCTGAAATCAAAACCCTATCACAAACTCCCTGAAGGAAGGAGCATAATAAATAGGTCTTTAAGGTCCTTTCTGAATGACATGGAATGAATGCCTCTCTCTTTCCCCTTCTCCCCTCCCAAGGTAGAATTAGAAAATGATTCTCCACATAGAGATATGTGATCCGTGCTAATGGCAGCAAATGGGAACGCCAGCTGCTGTTTCACCCTCTCTTGCACCCCTGCCCTGCTCTCACCTCCCCACAGTCACTCTGGCAGTAGTTTCATGCTTTATTTCAGGCTTACTGTTTGAATAATGATAATAATGTCCTGCACTCCTGTAGTGTCTTTCATCTGAGGACTACAAAGCGGTTTTACAAACGTTAGCTCTATAGGGATTCATTCTGCAACGTACTGAAGTTGATCACAGAAGGTACATACAGTCATATAATCACACAGTTGATTATTTACCCCCTGCAAATCTGTCATCTACATCTATATCCATCCCAGAGTGAAAACATCATGGCTGTCTTCACAAGGTACAATGCATATATGCATGTACAACGCATAGAAAAAATCCAAAGGAAAATTTCCTGCAGTCTTCCCAGGAGGAAAAGCTCTATGCTATTTATTTATTCTCTACTATAGTGTGAAAAATGGAAAATACTAAGTTGCTTGTGCTTCATTATTTAAGACAGGTTTGTCGTGGTTCCATCAGAAAGTTGCTTTCTCTCTATAATCTGAATTACAATTTCTGTGGCCTTGCTACAAAGTGCCAGGTCCAAATAACCCTGAATTATGTGACATAGGAGAGGTTGAATGTGCACCCTTGAAGCGAGGTCCTCTGTATTCTTGGAAAGTTTGGGATTCCTGATCTGAGCTATGCAGCTTGCAGTTCACATCTAATCTAAGCTTTCTGTGATGGGTTTTGTTGTGTTTCCTGTTATTTTCATGCAGGGTAAGGCCAAATTCTGCCCTTTTTGCCGCTGATAATCAAATTTCACTGCTTGCAGTTCTCATAAACAAATACATGTCTGCTCATTATCTTTACCTCCAAATCTTCAGGTTTTTGCTGGAAAATTCCAGAACTGGGCTTTTTCTAACCAATTTGACAGCAGCATAACATGATCTCTCATGGTATATCAGAGTTTTTAATTTCTTCTGTCTCCATCTCAGTAGTGAATGAGCTAAGCAGGAATGAGAAAGTGTCTAGCTAGAAGTCCTCAATTCAAAAAGCAATCTAAGCTAAAAATAAAAGTATATAACTTAGCAGCAGCATATCTTTTTCACAGCTTAGGTACTGACTCACTTGGTTTTGATCAGATCACTTAGGTTTTTCAACAGAATCTATGAATTTTGGCACCCTCCATGTTTAATGCCCAGCTGGAAAGACACCAAACCTGATTTTCATCATCACTGTCCCAGGTTGTTGCATACTCAACAAGGCACTGTGTTTTGACAAGATCTTGTACCTACTTAGTCACCTGAGTAAAGTCCAGATAAAAAATATGGGCCTTAAAGTAAGTCTCATGTATTTTGATTGCTCAGTGAAAAAAATAAGAGTTCCACTTCTACCCCCTTAATATTTTTTCAGCCAGGCCATGCCTGTCACTTGCAGTATTGAGCTGTACTTTGGTAAGACTTTTGGTAATTTTTTGGGGGAAAGCAGACATAAAGAACTGTGCTACAATAAGCCACTCCTGAAAGATTTGAGGCAGTCATTGGCCTTGAAGACTGTCATTCAGCCTGGCATTGCAATTCAACCAGAGAAGTGAATCCCAGATAGGCAGGAGGACTTGGCACATTTTAGGAGAGATTCTTTCTTAGGAAATTGCTGAGAGTTGCCAGGAGGAAGCAAAACAGAGCCAAAGGAGCTGCAGGGATCTTTGAAGCTTCAACCAGGTTGTCCCCTGGAGATGATAACAGATGAATGTGCATGTAAACAATTAGTTACTTTAAGATAAGTTTGTTTAAAAGTTTAGGTTCTTTTCAATAGACTTTTACTTGTAGGGTGACAACTGGCCCATATGATGCCTGTGATCACACTTAGGCCAGGGCCTCAGAGATCTGATCTGCTCTTAGAGGAGAGCACCACGGTTAGATCCCAGCCCAAGTGAAAAAGCAGTCCTACATAAAGGGAGGTGAAGACTTGGCATCTTCAAAAGGATAAGGTAAGCTCTGGCAAAAAGAAAAAGAACAGAGCTGTAACTGTCCTGTAGCCAAGCAAATCCAACACCAAACATAGGTAGGACACTGTTATGAAAAACTGTGCAGCTTTTTTTTAATTGAATGATCAAAACAGGATTGGTGCCTGGAGGTAAGTGTGAAACAAGGACATACTAAAACGTTTGTCTAAAATGTTTTAGTTTGTGGTTCTGTCTGTTGAATTAATTCAGTATGTTTTCTAGCCCTCCACCAAAAAATTCCTAAAACAAGGCCCCAAAAAGAGTTAGCAATGCATCTGTATTGATCCAGACAGGAAAATCATTTCAGGGTTCTCTTCCCTGGATTTGAACCAGCATAACTTGCTTTCTTGGTGTTACGTTACTTGAGACAGCCCCCAGGAAAAAAGGTCTTATTCAAAACACAGCCAGTTCCTACAGCCATGACTAGAATGGAGAACAAACTGGGATTTCTTTGTTTGGAAGGACTAGTAGTCCTTTTCAGAAGACTAACAAATTTTCATAGAAAAGACCATAAAAATTCCCACTTGGAAATATGTCATGTGGCTGTGTGACTCTTGAAAACACCTGCCTGGGATGTCCTCCCACCACCTCTCTAAATGTTTGCCTCCACCCCCTTTTGATCTGTGGACCTGTAGGAAGTTTCCCACGTAGCTACAGGCCCTGGTGTGGTGTCATTGAGCCTGGTGATTTTCTGAAAAGCTTATTTATATATGCAGGTACTCCCCATGGGTTGTAATTTCCAGTTTGTCCATGATTCATAAGCATCTGCAGCTGTGTTGGACACCTAGGTTAGTTAAGTGATTCCCTGGCCAGAGAAACCAGGTACAAAGAAGAGGGTGTACACTGAGGTCTGGTCCCTACCACTACACAGGCATAATGCAGGCTTTATTACTTGAACAGGGAGAGTCAGGGGACTCAGCTGCATAAGTGAAACCTGAGTTATCTTTTCCCTAGGACTTTTCCACAAGGGTAGAAACCATCCCCCACAGGCCTTGCAAAGGACTTTTTAAAAATCTCTGGACTGCTCTGAATGACTCCAAACACAAGAGTCAGGTGTATGGAAGTAAAAGATGGGTATGGGTGTTCAAGGACAGAAGCAAAACCCAATGAGATTCACTGGAGAGCATGCTGGTGCAGTGCTGGAGGAGAATGTCATTTGTGCAGGGGCTGTGAAGTTTCATTTTCCTATTGCCTTCAGGAAGGCCCCACAGTCCTTGCTGGAAAGGCACAAGAGCGAGGCAAAATGCAATCAGTAGCTAAGCTGTATGGTAATCCAAGCCACCCTTGATGTATCAGGATGTATATCTCAAAAGTTATTCTGCTCCAAGGTCGTGCTTCCATCCACAGGACAGTATCCAGTATGCTGGGGAAGGTTACTAAAATGAACCTCTGTATCACTACAATGTTCTCAGACCATCACTAGCTTCTTGGTAATTCAGAAGTGCCACTACAGAGAGGTTGGGTGGCTCCTTCACATAATAGCTGTACCAATGGATTGAATTACTCTGCTGCCTGAGTGGACTGGAAGGTCTGGCATGGAAATGGAAAGTTCAGTACCTGAATGGCTTCAACATGCCTGCCAGCATCCTCTGTGCATAAGGAACAGCATTTAGTATGGTCCCAGGCAGAGGTGTGCACTTAAGCATACAGAATCATAATACAATTTTGTTTGGAAAGGACCTTTAAGGTCATCCAGCCCAACCACCATCTAACTCTGCCAAGTCTGGTGCTAAACCTTATCTCTCAGCACCACACCTCTGGCTCTTCAAAACATCTCCAGGGATGGGAATTCAACCATCTCCCTAGGAAACCTGTTCCAGTCTAAGAATCCTTTCAGTCAAGAAGTTCCTTCTGATATCCAACCTAAACACCCCCTGACACAACTTGAGGCCATTTCCTCATGTGCTATCACTTGTTACTAGGGAGAAGAGACCAACACCCATCTGGCTGCAACCTCCTTTCAAGTAGTTGTAGAGAGTGAGAAGATCTTCCCTCAGTCTCCTCTTCTCCAGACTAAACACCCATTTTCCTCAGCTGCTCCTCCCAAGACCTCTTCTCTAGACCCTTCACCTGCTTCGCTGCCCTTCTCTGGACCCACTCCAGCACCTCAATGTCCTTCTTGTAATGAGGGCCCCAAAACTGAACCCCAGGACTCAAGGCATGACATTATCAAGGGAAAAATCACTTCCCTGGTCCTGAACACCCACATCCCTCAGGCAAGGAAGTAGTTCCCAGACATGTGCCTTTACGTGCTAGCCATGTCCAGTGCAGAACACATTTTAAGCTATTCATTTCCTTACCTCCTGGTGCCCTGTTATTAATATGTTAGCACCACTGTTTTCTTGTGTATTTCCTACGGGAGAAACAAAATAGTTTGGACTCAGAGCAGAGCACTGCCTTCAAATGTAGCTGCTCAGCTGAGGTGGATTTCCATGGCACATTGCCCTGAATGTATAATTGCTTTTGGGTTTGAAGGGCTCTGTTTATTTGTGTATTTTGTTAATGTGTTATGCACCTCAGGCATGTACTTTACAAATGCAAATTCCTTGGCTTACTGTGGTAATTTACAGCTTTTAAAGGCTAATTTGGGTCCATTTTGCAATTGTAAAAAAAAAAGCTCAGGTTTTGTGAGATCCTTTGCCAGGGGGGCCTTCTTTGTCTTTTCCAAAAGGTGCAGGAAATTCCCATCTCTCACTGAAGTCAGCAGGACCCAGCCAGCCAGAGGGAAGCCCGGGAAGCTGTCAGCCTGTCATGTAGGAGGGATGTCAGCCATACAGCCCCTCATAAATCCTTCTCTTGCAAGAACACCCAGGGGCCCAGGGCAGAGAGCGCTGCTGTATCCACAGCCCAAACACAGAGAGAGGGGAGGGAGAGGATGATCCTGCACAAAAGAGATAAGAGAGCAGTGACTGATTTAGGAAGAGCTGAGAAGATCTGGGAAGTTTTCAAGCAGGTGTTAACTTTTGCTTTCCCATCACTAGCAAAGCCCTGCCATGGGACACACGGGAAAGGACATAGGGGCCACAGCTTTGGTGTTAACAAGTACCTTGGGCTAACTGGTGTGCTGCAATGGTGCAGGACTGCTGCAGAGCAGGGTAAGAGTGAACTTCAATTTGTAGATGAGTAAATAAGACAAAAATTGGTCTCCAGATTTCTTCAGATATAAGATAGGAAGTCTAAATCGAATTTCTGACGTTCTTTCATGTTTGTTGCACGTGCAGTGGCTTTCCCACCGCTGTCAAGGGCAGCTCCCACTAGGCACAGAGCAGGCAGGTTCTTGGCCTGAAGATCCATTGGAAGTAGTTTGCAACTCTGCCGAATTGAGGGCATTAGCCCAAAGGTCAGGCTATAACAAAACTGGGCCCAGGCTTGCTGTCTTGCAAAATGTTTCTTTCTGTTTGTATAACTGCTTCTTGAGACAAAACCCTTCCATTTTAAATTGGGAGCACTTAAAGGAATAGGGAATTTTTGTTTAATAGTTTGTTTAAGAAATGGGAAAAGAAGTGCTGCTTAGTTTTTAAAAGAGCTGGTGAGGTTTTAGAGCTTTCCCAAGCCTTGGGGTTAATTTTCCAAATGAAGTCTTTGAAAAAGTAGCTTCCTAATAAATTTTTAACATTTGGAATCCTCTCTTTGTCATTTTAAATGAATTTGGTTTATTAAGGAATTTTAGCACTAATATTTCTCAGCAATGACAGTGCTGACACATATAAAAAGGGCCTCCTGATGACAATGGAGTGTACTGGTCCTCTTTGCAGCTGAGGACCATAGGGACAGAGAAAGTGTGGTAGTTGCTTTGTTTATCCATTCCAGTTTGTGACGAGAAAGTTGCTTTAAGCCAGCTCTGCTCAGCCCAAAGCCCTGTTTAGACATGAGAGTTGCATCTCACTGATCCAGCTACTCCCAGCTTGCATCAGCTTTACCTTACACTCGTACCTTGTGCTTGTGAAATGAATTGCCAAGGCTCCTGCCGTTTTGACAGAGAGCTTAAAGCAGATCAGCAAGTCAGAGTTAGACTTCAGTGTGTTAGGGCATCTGGGGTCTGATCTGTTAAACTTTCAGCTGCGCAGCTCTGCATAATTGTGTTCTTTCTCTTTACAAGTTGCTAGACTCCTAGAATGTGTTGCTTATATATTATTATATATACTTTTTTCTCCCTATTTGACTAATAAGATTTTTCAAGGCTTGAAAAGCCACACAGCCTTGAAAGAAATCCCTTTCTAGTTGTTTAACAAAGGTATGTCTGGATTTTCTGCAGTGAATGTTGGTAGCTGTCACATTAACCTCTGTGGCAGGACTCCTGGTCTGTTGTAGAGGAGGGCAGTGAAAAACAATGCTTTGCCCATATAACACCACTTATTTGAAGATGGAGTGAAATGGTAAAATTGCAACTGATGATATTTGTAAGGCTTTAGGGGCTTTTTCTCCTTGGAGGGCTTCCAGGCTGCTATGATCTTTGTTCTATCTAGAGGAAAATGAAAGGCTGGAGATGTAATTCTGCAATTCAGTGATGAGCACAGAGCACTGTGGTATGAATCTGATCTCTCCAAGCTGGCACCCCACCCAGGTCACTGCCTCCCAGCCATGCTTAAGGCACAGGACTATGTTTCCTCCCCTTTTCATGGCCCTCGAAATGGTTGTGTTTCATTTCCTCCTGTTTGGGGTCAAGTACACAAACAGAAATAATCTGTAAGATTGTACAGCAAGGCTTCAGTCCTCCCTCAAGACCTGCAGGGATCCTACAGAGGCAGAGTTTCTGAGAAAGGATAACAGCACTCTCCATGCTTGCTACACTTCACCAGCCCTCTAAGCCTTGGTGAAATAGGTGAACAAAATACGAAATGTAAAGCGATAAACTTTTAAGGTTGCACTCTTCGGCAGGAGACCCATAACATGTTGCCAGTGACATCCCATATGCAGCAGATAGCTGTTTCTAATGGTCAGGAGTCTATTCCTACACTTAAAAACAAATGATGACCTTGATAATGTGGGAGCTGAATGCCACTGGAGGATCTGTAATAGTGCTTAATACTTACCAGGTAGACTTTTCTTCGAAAGTCAATGCAAAAATGTGGTGGGATTTTTTGTTTGTTTGTTTTGGTTTGTTGGTTTGTTTTTCCTTTCTTCTTCACTGGAAACTACTAAAACAAACTAAATAGGTTTGTATCCTTAAATACGGATGATATACAAAAACAGTCACAGAAGCTAGCCTGGAGCCTAGCTGCCCACATACCTTATGCAATATATCCAGAATCATGTCTGCTGGGGCTTCCAAGTGTAAATCTTTTCGTAGTAGTATGTGGATCTGCAAAATAATAAACTCAGAGATAACAAGCCACCCTTATCCCAGCTTTGAGCAGCAGCAGTAGCTGCTGACAGTGTTCAGCAGCACCTGATACTGATCCAGACTTCTTAAATTTTTAGCTTTACTCACATTCAGTCTTCCAAAGGGGATCATTGTAAAGCCACACTGCTGAGATTTACCTTGCAAACTCTACTTAAGACTGCGAATCAGTCATACACACAGGCTACTGACATAACTCCAGTGGCCTGAGAAGGCAGAGAGATCTAAAGGATTCATTGTTAAGATTCAAACTCTGTGTCTTTAACCCTGTCCTTCAGACCCTATGCTTTCTGCTTCTGGTAGGTGACATCTGTAGTGATTTTGAGGATCCCTGATAATGTGGCAGCTGTTTGTTAACTCTTTTCACCCAAGCAAAGTTTGCTGAAGGAGATGTGGTAGACTCCACTGTGAAAAAGTTAATGGCAAAACCTCAGGGCAATGATCTTACAGGTTTTAGAGGTTTCTAATAATTTTGATTTCCTGTTCTTTGAAGTATGTGGTGATAGTGTGATTAATTTGGCTACTCCCTAACATTCAGTCTTGAAGATTGGGGTTTGGATGGGTTTTTTGTCAAAAATAATAGCACAAAATCTCTATTGAAAAAGTGTCTAATTGGAATGCTGACTCCATTGTAACCTTTTTTTTCTTCTGTACCAAGATTGTATTTTAGGAATTTGTTATAAGTAACAGTGTAGGCATGATGCAATCATTTGTCACATAGAAGACTTTGGAAGCAATTTCTGTTGAAGGATATTGTAGCATCTGCTTTGCATATTCAAGCCAGGAAGTGTGACTTTCTCTCCTCCTCCCCAACACGCCAAGGCTAGACGTTCAGCTCTGGTTCTCATGGTCATTAGGGGTGGGTTGAACTGAAGAGGTCTGAGCCGTTTCACACTGACTGAAAATCTGTTAGGATCTCCCTTTGTAAAGGTCTGTGTCATCTTCACTCAGCAGCTCATGAATCTGCAGGCTATGCAGCTCAGCACTGGGAAACAGTGCCAACAGTTCCAACCAATCTCTCCCGTGTTCCTGCTGTGCTTTTACCTCCCTTTTACAGACCAAACCATCTCAGTTAGCAACATTTTTGCTCTGGTGGTCATTCCACTGCCTAACATATCCCACTGTTAGGGAACTCCTCTGTAACTTTTATCTCATGGGGTTTTTGCAGCCTTTCTTTGTCTTTCCTGGTGTGGCACCACGCTCTCTGCTGTTCCCTCTCAGCTTGGTGTCCATATCCCACAGATAGCTGTGCTCTCTCCTCTTGTGCAGTCTGTGCCTCGGCACTCTCACCTCAGCCAGGATATGCTGTTAGCACCTGGTCTCTCTTTCCTCAAGTGGTTCTGCTGCCCCTCTCTGAATTCATTCCAGCTAGTTAGTCGTTCAGGTAACGACATGCCCAGAAATTAAGGCTACATTCCTGTGTCTGAAATGAAGCTTCTGGTGACTCAACCAAACCGACTTTTCACTACTGTGATACTCTTTACTGCATGTCCAATTTGCTGCACACTATTACTATTAAATCTCTGTTGACATTACCGCTTTCCAGGTTTCTCCCTCCCATTGTGTGACTATTTCCCATCTGGGCTTTTCTCATGTGGGAAATATTCACACAAATTCAAGACTTCAGCAGAGCTTCCCAGCTGCATTAAGTGTTTCACCAATAAATCACTGTTTCCTGTGGCAGAAGAGAGAACTGACTGAAACAGCCTTTCAAATCCCACAAGCAGTGATAGCTCACCCTTCCCTATTCCCTTACTCCCAAATTCTGGATAACAGCACAAGCAAAATTTTAAACAGAAACTGGATTCAAGCAGGATTTATGGTGGATTCAAAGCTGTGGTGCTAACATTTGGAGAAGATCCACACTCCACCTCTGAAAAACATCAAGAAACCACCTGCAAAACCAACACTGAGTTTACTTGTGCTGTGTTAACCCAAGGTTATGACCTACTGTGCAGCCACCAGAATAATTTCCCTGATCCTTATGTTTAGGATAAGTTGGTGCCTTACATTAGTGTTTTTAAGATGTAGTACAGTTGTTTTATACTTCTGGCCACTCTGCAGAGTAACTTCAAGAGATGAAGGATGGTCAAGAGGGGTAGTCTTTTAGTATGGAGCAAGGTCAGGACCCTTCAGAAAACAGCAATTCCAATAGAGACATTGTCAGTGTGATTTCAGCCCTGGTGATGAAGAGGAGAATATTTCATGCAGAGTCCATGTGTGTTACCAGTGAGGATATGGAAATAGCCAAGGTGAGAACCTGACAAGCACAACCAATAATTTCTTCTTCTATCCTCCAACTATTTTCAGCTCAGGGGATTTCCTGACCTTAGTGAAGTTTTCCTGTTTTGCAACCCAAGGGACTTGTATTTCAAGCACTTGTCCATTCTCCCCAGTGCAAGCTTTTTGCATCCATCGTAACTCTTTGGTAAAAGCTCCACGGACCCTCCAGTTGCCAGGTGAAAAAACACTTCTCCATGTGGCAAACCTGGCTCCATTTAAATTCATCTGGAGGTTCTGGTTCTTGGATTGGAAGAAAGAGTGAGCAATCATTTGCAATCTAGCCACTCCTTGCTGCTCTGGATTTCACAGACCAAATTGAGGCAGAAGAGACCAAGTTTACTCAGAAATTTCTCATATGAAAGCCATATCACACCTCTGATCATTCCTGTTCTCTTTCTTTGAGTCCATCTTCCAGTTCAAGTTTGGTACTGTATTGAAGGTATGGGGAAAAAAAGGAGTTGTACAGTGGCACAGTGGTGTTCCCTGTTTTGCTTTTCATTGATTTTCCAGACTTTACCTGACATGAATTGCCTTTGGATTGGGCCTCTGCATGGTGATAACATGCAACAGCCTGTGCTGCAGGAGAAAAAAGATTTTACTGTCTGGTCACTGCTCAAATGAAGTTTATTATCAGGAGATCAGATCTGAGATGAAAGATTGCTGGTACAATTTAGCCCTGTTCCTGGATTTCTTAGCTCAGGAATAGCTGCAAATGAAGCACTGCCAAGGTGTGAGCACTGGAGCTCAGTCACTGGCTTCACTTGTAGTGTGCTTCTGGGTCTGGTTTTGGCCTGCACCAACCTGCCCTCTTCCAAACAACTCCCAAGCATGCTTCAAGGATTAGCATGGCCCAGGGATAGTTCCCAAAGAAGCCTGGCTGCAACTCGGATGCTGCTAGTTACTTAAACTGTGATTTAGAGGATGAAAGAGATTAATAGTATAAACATGTCCAGACAATGCCAGCTGGACTCAAAGCCAGAGAACAGGCCCTGGCTATATTTAAAAGCTTCCCTGTGGGAATGGAATGGTGGTGTGCACAGCAGCGAGGGCAGGATCTGGAACAGGCATGGAAACGATTAGACCTGACTCTGGGATACTGAGGAGTTAATACCAACTGTCATTGGTTATGCTCTCTGTCTTTGGGGGTAACAATGAACTTCTGTCTCCAGAACTTTCCATTTGCCCAATTTTCTCCAAAAGTGGAGACAATTGAATTATTCTAGATGATACAATTTAGACATTTATTTTACTGCAGGGCATGAGAGAATCCATGCTGGAGGAACATGATGATCTAATTGATTTGGTTGCTAAACCAGCTGAAGGAAATCCAGGTATAACCTGTGTGTTCCTGAGCATTGGTTGCTTTTGGCTGTGAAGAAACTCTATCTGTGTACTTTACAAAGGTAAATAGAGCTTGGATGTAGAAAGGTGCAAACCACCTCCACTTGCTTCAGTGATGTGTTAGCCTGCAGCATTTTAGCTGCTTTATGCTGTTGCCACTGTCACACTCACTTCACTCATCCATCTTAATGTATCTCTTTTAGTGCTGCAGGAGCACTGGCAGCATAAAAAACAAATTTCCATTTAAAATTTTTTTGCCATCTGGGGCAACAAATAATACATAAAGTAACAGTAATGGAAAGTGATGAGGGACAGGAAGTTTCTCATTTATTGCAGTTAATTTTCACTGTACTTCAAGAGCATTTACATACAGTTAATGCACTATTGGCAGTGTTTCCCCTGTTGTTTGTGTGGATCTGTCAGACAGCAACAGGCAGAAGAAACTTTTGAATGATGAAAGAAATTAGGCACAAGGAGCAGAGATTCAGGTCTAGTAAATAAAACTTCAAGTGCTGACAGAGACTAAGACAAGTCTTCTGGAGGATTGCAGTGAATGCTTTATGAAGAGTTCACTGAATCCAGCATGGTAGGGATTAGAAGGGACCTCTGCAGATCATCTAGTTCAACCCCCCTGCTAAAGCAGGGTCACCCACAGCAGGTTGCCTAGGATCACAATGTCCAGGTGGGTCTAGAATCTCTCTAGAGAAGGAAACTCCACAACCTTTCTGGGTAGCCTGGTCCAATGCTTCAGTACCTTTAAAGTGAAGATTTTTTCCCCCCTTCTGTTTAGGTGGAACTTTCTAGTTTGTGCCCATTGCCCCTTGTCCTGTTACTGAGCAACACTGAAAAGAGACTGATCCCTTCTTCCTGCTCCCCCCTCACCCTTTAGATATTGATCAACTTTGATAAAATCCTCTCAGTCTGCTCTTCTTCAGGCTAAAGAGCCCCAGATCTCTCAGCCTGTCCTCAAAACAAAGATGCTCCAGTCTCTTTGTAGCCTCTGTTGGACTCTCTCCAGTAGTAGTGCTGTCTCTCTCAAACTGGGAAACCCAGAATTGGACCCCATTCTCTAGATGTGGTTCTTGCTAGGGCAGAGTTGAGAGGGAGGAGAACCTCTCTCAACCTGCTAGTTGCACTCTTTTTAATGTATCCCAGGATACCACTGGCCACCTTGGCCATGAAAGCACACTCCTGGCTCGTGGTGAACTTGCTGTCCACCAGGACAGCAGTTTTTATGAAAACTGAATGAGAGGAACCTCCTCTCTCCTTATGTTTATCCTATTTGAAAAAAAAAAGCTGCACAGTTTTCTGTTACCTTTAGAGTCTAGACTCTTGCCAAAATCCCATAAGCATTGAATCATCGTGGTTCTTGTCGTCAGCTGTTTCACTCATTCCCAGTAAACTGCAAGTTGCACCTATATTCTCCAGACACATCCCTGGCTGCACAGATAAACAATACCTGGAAATGCTTTATGAGTTACAGAACACCTCGGCAGACTAGGATGGGTCATGCTGTGATTTTCCTGATCTATCCTGTCCTGGGGATTTTCTTTCCTGTGCTTTGACTGCTGCTCTGAGCAACACCTATCTTCTGCTGATGGCTACCAAGTTATTACAGATAGATGAAGTCAGCTATCCCCAGTTCTCCTTTTGGGAAAGCTACTAGCACTTGTACAGTGTCCTTAACCTCACTGGTAGCATATATTTATAGTAGCTCCTCCGAGGCCTTTACCATGAGGGTAGTGGAACACTGGAACAGGTTGCCCAGGGAGGTGGTTGAGGCCCCATCTTTGGAGATATTCAGAGTGAGGCTTGACAGGGCTTGGGGCAGTCTGATCTAGTTGAGAATGTCCCTGCTTACTGCAGAGGGGGTTGGACTAGATGACCTTTGGAGGTCCCTTCCAACCCGGATCATTCTATGATGACTAGAAAGAAAATGAAGTCACAAAACTTTGTGGAAAAAAAAAAGTTAGTTTCTGGGGAAAAACCCCACCATATAGTAGTTTTGTTCAATGATGTGTGAAGCATTGTATCTCCAAAGCAAGGACTGGAATAAAAGCTTTCACCTGCAGCAAGCTGAATTTGGATGCTGCAAGGGTGAAGACACCTTACATGAAATTCTGGGGCAGGACTGGGGATGACATACACACCAAGGAGACCACAATGTTCTCTTTTGCCTGTAAGGAAAAAGAAGACGGGGGTGAGGGGAATGGTGTGAGCTTTTAATCTGGAAAAAGTAAAAAAGAAATTATGTGGTATATGAAGAAACTCATTAGGAGATAGATACTTGACCTTGTGAAGATGAAAACAGATTCATCTTCTGCTGGAAGCTTTGTGTCCTATTTGCTTTCAGGTCTCCTATTGCTGTGGAAGTCATCACAGCAAGGTATTGGAGTTAGATGGAGGAGAGATGCTCTCATATTCTTCACTGGAGAGCCAGATCCAGCAGGTGGACTTCTGGTGAATGGTGGTGTTCAGCAGGCAGGTTGTGACATATCCTCCAGTTAGAAGCTGTGCAGGCTGTAGAGCCCTACTCTCCCTATATTGCCTTAGCAGCACCCGAATCATAGGGATGAATCCAGTACTTTCCTTGGATCCATCTCTTGGATGATTTCTACCAATGAGGCACCCTGCTCTTGCTGCTCTTGCCAACATGCCTGAGCAGGTGAATGGTGGTCTAGGGGCCAATTTATGAGTGAAATTCTTTGTTCTTTCCTTTCCATTATTTGTGTTTGATCTTCTGTGTGCTCTGTGGAAGCCAAATGGGCTCTGAAAAGCCAAGTTATCTTCATTTGTGAGGAGAGTTTTGGCTGCAAGCTGTAGAATATCTAGTCTTATGCCTTTAGAAATGATACTTGAAGCCCTAAAAATTCATGCGATTAACTTTTTTTTTTTTAAATCATGGTTTTCAAATAGCTTTTTAAGTACTTTTTAATCCTGTCTTTTTTTTTTCTTCCTTTTTTTTTTCTTCCTTTTTTCTTCTTTATTTTTTCTTTTTTTTTTTTTTTTTTCTTTTCTCTAGGCCTTAAGGTCATGTTTTCAGACTTGTCTCTGCAGGCACAAACCCTACTTTTTCTTTTAATGAAAGCTGAGATTTTCACAACTCCAGAACCTGGAGCTCTGAGCAAAACAAACATTAATTACAATTATCAGAACTGGCAAAATCTTCAAAATGCCTTCTTGTCTCCGCTAGCAAAACTTTGTTCTTGCTAGTTTCAGCTGAGACTAGCCACTCTTCACCTAGATAGAATCATAGAAGACTTCTATGATCATCAAGCCCAACTGTTAAATTGGACTGTTGCCAAGCCCACTGATAAACCATGTCCTTCAACACCAGAACTATGCATTTTTTGAATGCTTCCAGGGATGGCAATTTCACCATCTCCCCAGGCAGTCTGTTCCAACGCCTGACCACTTTTTCAGTGAAGAAATTTTTCCTAATGTCCAATCTAAACCTCCCCTGGCACAACCTGAGGTCATTACCTACCATCCTGTTGCTTGTTACCTCAGAGAAGAGACCAATGCCCACCTTTCTACAAACCTCCTTTGAGGTAGTTGTAGAGAGCTAAGATCTCTCCTGAGTCTCCTTTTCTGCAGACTAAGCAATTCTAGTTCCTTCAGCCATTCCTTACAAGGCTTATGCTCCAGACTCTCCACTGTCTTCATTGCCCTTTCTGGACACACTCTAGCATCTCAGTGTCATTCTTGTAGTGCGAGGCTCAAAACTGAACCCAGTATTCAAACTGCAACCTCACCAGCACTGAGTACAGGGACAAAATCACTTCCATACTCCAGTCCACGCTATTGCTGATCCAGACCAGGATGCTGTTGGCCTTCTTGGCCATCTGAGCACATTGCTGACTCATGTTCAGATAACTGTCAACCAACACCCCTAGGTCCTTTTCTGCTTGGCAACTTTCAGCCGCTGTGCCCCAAGCTTGAAGCATTCATGGGGTTGTTGTGACTAAAGTGCAGGACCTGGCACTTGGCCTGGAAAATGACCTCAGCCTATCAATCCAGTCTATCCTGACCCATCTGTAGAACCTTCATGATCATTTAAGAGTTCCAGCAAGGCAGCCGGGTGGGGATGCAAAGGGTAGCTGATGGTGAGATGTGGAGACAGGAACTGTTTATGTGTTGGTGGCCGTTCTTGTTCCCCTTTGATTATACACAGCTCCAAGCTGGATACCTGTGCCTGGGAATGGGCAAAGGAAGAAAAGAAAAGAGCTTTAAGATATTTTAGAAAAGTACAATTCATCCTGATGCTTTCTGAAACCTGATCCCTATTTCATCCACTTGAAACAGAATATTCACATTGAGCCAGCAGATACCTTAGAAAGTTTGAAGGAAAAGCATACATACCCTTCTTCAGTGGTTGTTGCTTTAGCTGATTTTTGTACTGCAGATATATTTATAAAATGCAGTCCAGATTCAAACCACCCTTGGAGTCAGTACTGGGCAGGCATATAACAAGGACATACTCTGAGTATGGCTGTGGAAAAAAGGTGGTTACCCACTAAAATAAAGACCAATTACCCATTTCCTTAATCTTCTAGAAACATTTACTTTTGTGAAAGTCACAGAATTTGTTTTCCAGTTGTATCTGTGACCTGCTCCATACATGAAGAAGGATCTTATTTAAAAATCAAGGCTTATTCAAAGAGAGTTTTCATTCAGCCCAAAATTTGTTTTCAAATTCTAAAATGTTACCCATGTTCACAGGCACAACAGGTCAGTGGAGACTAGTCTTCTCAGCAGGATTACTGATAAAAGCCTATATCCTGCTGTTTATAGAATCATAGAATTGTTTTAGTTGGAAAAGACCATCGAGTCCAACCATCAACCTAACACCACCATGGCTATTAAACAATGTCCCCAAATGCCATGTCTACGTGTTTTTTGAACACCTCCAGGGATGGTGACTCCACCACCTCCCTGGGCAGCCTATTCCAATGCCTGATCACCCTTTTAGTAAATAAATGCTTCCTAACATCTAACCCGAACCTCAACGGCACAATTTCAGGCCGGATCTCAGCTCTCTGTCTCCATTCTGCAGCAGGTCAATAGCCAGAAACACATGAAATGCTTGCTTGAAGCAGAGTATTGAGGACATCAACTTTGAGCTGGTCTTGCCACCACCTTCACTGACCTGACCTTCCTAACTCCCTGCTCAGGAGATCCTCAGTGGTATTCCTTTCAGAGGGAAGGGACAGAAATCCTTCCCTGATGCCTCTTACACCTTCCACCACATCAGCCTATTGTTAGTGGCATGGCTGGACCACCAAGTCATGCTGTTTCATAGCCTCTTTCTGCTGGTCCATTTCCAAACTGGGAATATTTCATCTCTCTTGTAAACAAAGATTTCTGCTGTACCTCAACTTGACAAAAAGTGTGATACAGCTGAAGATGCAGTTGATTTGCTTCTCTTTTCTCCTAGGGTACCAGCCCTCTGGCTCTGACACAATTACAAAATAAGGGGTATAAGAAATTTGCAAGATACTCAATGTAGCCTCTGCAGATTTATCCAGGAGGATACATTGCACCCCACAGAAGCAGTCCTTCATTGTGTGTGTATGCAGGGCTTATGTCTGGGAAATGAGCTGAGTCACAGGTGCTGACCACGCATTTATCTCCTTCTGCCAGTGTAAGATGTTTTGCTTTTCATTTCAGAGGCAGAAAGTAAAGGACTGTGAGCTCTAAAAATATCCATAATATGTCTCTATATGCACACAAACACACATAGATGTGTATTTATACACCCATATATTAAAATACACATCTTGATAGATAATATATCCCTCAAAAGATTTTGAGACTTTCTTTTACAAGGCTTGATTAAATTGGTGACCCTGGATGGTTTTCTGGAGTCTTCCCAAGCCTAAAGCATGGGTGGAAAGTAGCAGGACTGCCAGTCTAAAACTCTAAGTGAGCCTCATCTCCCTGCATTCACCCATCTGTGCAGATGCACCCCACAACCCCTGCACTCTACTTCCTTTTGTAGCCACAGTCCCTGTCGAGCAGGTGCCATCCCCAGGCCAGCACCAATGTTCCTCTGGAGACACCGATTTCCAGACCTTTTTTAGAAAGACCCAGCTTGTAATTCTTCCAGCTGTAGCTACAGGATGAATGGATACCAGGCACCTGTTGCCTAATTCCTTGCCAAGTTTTTTGATTTTAAATTGCTCGAGATACTTGTTCAGGGGAGTCTTTGTAACTTATTAGCTGTCAAATATGTGGGAAAGTGCTGGCCATGTATGGGAATGGCAGAACACTGCTTTCTGAGGTATCAGGGAAAAGCAAGAGCCACCCACTTACAGTATAAATATGAAGCACCATCTGGTCTTAATTACTGCTGAGGAACGTGCATATATCATGCATGGAAATGATATCCATCAGAGGAAATTCCTCTCAGTTATATACCAATGTAATTCAACTGAATCCAAGGGATTTACTCCAGAGTCACCTTGCTGTGAAGAGAACTAGAGCCCAGCCTATTGATCTTGTGTGAAGAAGAACATACAATGAAAATATGTGGCATACACTTAAACTGAGCATTGCTGAACTTAGACCTCAGCAGAAAGAAACCTATGAGTCAGAGAGAAGCACATCAGGGGCCTACTTCAGTAATATTTGACTGTCTGAAATGATCGCTTTAACTCTTAGGAAGAGTTATTAATATTTATTGTTTGCATTTCAGTTATGTCTGTAAGTCCCAGTTGAGAAAGACAACTATGAGATGCAAATCCCTTTGTCCCTGCAATATTCATTAGAGGATCCCATAGCAATGACTGATGTTTTAAAAGCTCTGTGGATGGCCAGTGTTCAAAGGAAGAAGTCCAAGATGGCAATCAGAGGGAGCTAGAGCTTGATTTGAACAAGGCCTTGCAAAGAGATCCCTGCAGAAATTCCTGATAGCAGACCCTCTAATTCCTAAACGATAAACCTTCTGTAAACACAGCTATTTTGCCTTCTCTTCTTAATCATTCCATTTATGTTCAGCTGTCAAAACCAATGCTACCTGCTTGTATCCTGTAGCAAAGAAGACAGGTAATTTGTATGCTATGCATTTCACATATGACAGCGCAAATATATGGGGTTTTTGGTTTTTTTAATTAACAAATTGGACAAAGTCAATCTGCAGCCTGAACTACTGCAATATTCCTCATAGATGCATGGATTTGTACATGCACCAACACCTTGTAAGTCTGATTCTTCTTCCAGCGGAGCTCACTGTGATACACAAGAACCACATTTTACCATTTGCCATTGTTTCTTCCTTGTGATTTTGTCTATGGCGGAACAGGCTTAACAGCTATTAAAATTCCTCTGTTATGCTCCAGAAATGTTTTCTAACTGCATGTTGGAACCAACTTAGTTATAGTCAGCTTCCTAAAACCAGCCTGTGTAATCACTCAATGGTCTCTATGCTTCTGAGCTGTGCTAAACTGGTATGTAGGTCACCTGCAGGCAGTTCCAGCTTTGCTTGGGCACCATGGAATCCCAAGCAGATTCCAGGTTTGCTGATCCCTGCCTAAGTTTACATCTCACACTTTGCATATTATTTATAAATCCTTCTTCTAAATGGATAATATTCCTGAAGGTGAAGAGGCTCTCCTGCCACTGTCTTAGCTGCACACTATTGGCTAACCCTGCCATTTGACTGATGAACATTGTCTTTACCAGTCCAATAAAGCAAATACAACAGATGTTTGACGGTGATTTCCCCTCTGCTTTTCAGAGACATGATACAACTTCTGCAGGGTTCTTCAGATTAGACAAATTAATATTTTCTTTCAAGTTGGTATCATGAAGCTAGAAGTATTTCATTTAGTCTAATAAGACAACTCCATCCATTTCAGAAGAAAATGTATCTTCTTCTGACTTCTTACCTCTAGCACATAACTAATAATATGTCACAGGATGAATGACAGTGTTGCTGTAGCTAAAAGTCAGCTCTGTAAGAATGCCAAAGCATCAACCTCCTCATGTCCTCTTCACATCAGCGGAGAGTCTCCATACACCTTCCCTATCTTTGTGCTGATTAGCAGCCAAGCTCATTTTTGGTTTTTCCCACTCCAATAAGCAACACTTGAAAGCATGGTGACTAATTTTTTCTTTCCTAAGGAGATTTGTGAAACTGCCATGTTCTCTACCATGCTTTCTGCTGAAAATGAGTGCTCTTGAATCTCACTAGGCATCCATCCATCCCCCCTTCTTCATCATGACGATGGAAGTTGTTATTTTTTTCTTTCTCATTAAATCCATGCATCTTAAAGAAGCCAAGAGTACAAAGTATATCCAAGCAGACCTTCCAGTGAAGAAAGCCTTGTGTGTGACTTCCTTTCCACAAAGCACTCCACAACACCAACAGTGGAAGGGTTTCCATGCATTTTTGAAGGAGGCTTATGAAGCTGCTTTGAGCTTTTTACTGTTTGCTCCTGAGCAATCCTCTCTAATGATTTGTTAAGTAGAAATGTGGCAGAATGGGATGTCCCAGCAAAACATAAGTTCCTTTTAATTTTGCATGGATCTTTTTGCTCCCATAGGGATGGCTCACTGTGTTCTGTATCTCACTATGAACCGACTCTTGTTCTGCAGTGATGTCTGAGACCTGCATCTTACTGCAAGGAAGGGTTTGTAAAAGGGAAAATCTTGTAAATGATGGAGTTTTGGACTAGAGAAGCTGAGCTTATGCCAGAAGACCGCTTTGTTCCTGGGATCATTTCTGCCTGTCATCAAATAATTTAGAAATAGAAAATGACCAGGTCCCTTCAGAAAATCCACGTTTCACTTAAAGGTTCTGCTGCAAATAGTTGAGATTAGCAACACTTCGAAATTTGCAGGTAGCTAGAATTATTTATCATCTGAAGTTGACACACTAGTACATGCTAAGGATCCAGCCTCTCTCATGTGGCCATAGAGACAGGGAGAAAATACATACAGAAATTCTCCTTTTTCAGCACCGTGACCAGGGAATTGCAGCTAACTGTGAACACCCTGAGAATTGAAACTATTTGCACAGACTGGAATATTTGTCAGTCAAAGGGGTTTATGATCGACTTTGCCACTTTTTACAACCTGGTCTACTAATAGTTTGCAGGGTTTTAGGAAAAGTAGTCTATACTATTTCATAGAATCATGGAATGTTGGGGGTTGGAAGGGACCTCTAAAAGTCATGTAGTCCAACCTCCTCTGCATTGAACAGGGACATCCTCCACTAGGTCAGGTTGCTCAGAGCCTTTTTTGAGGATGACCTCGAATATCTCCCAGGATGGGACATAAACTACCTCCCCGGGCAACCTGTTCTGGTGTTCCAACACTCTCATGGTAAACAATTTGTTCCTAACATCCAATTTAAATCTCCTCTTCTCTAATTTCAAACCATTGCCCCTTGTCCTATCACTGGAGGCCTTTGTGAACAGTCCAGATTCTATTGACTTTTTTTCCCTAAGCTGCATCATATTCTAAAAATCAGAGAGTTGGGAAAATAGAGTGAATTGAGTCAATAAAAGGAGCAAGTTAATGAAAAAAAAATTATCCCTTATATTAGGGAACGAAGCATCGCATGGTAACTGATTTCTATTACTGCAAAAGAAATGTGTGTGCTGACTGTGCTTAGCATAGGTTTAATTTCTTCATTCTGTTTTCACTTGTGGCACATTTCAATTCCTAACCCGTGGTTTTCCTCTAAATATGGTCTGCCTGCATTATGGAAAAATTAGGATGTTTACTCTGGAAACTATGAGCATTTTGTTCTAGTAATGAGGAGTCCCTTGTTTTCTGTCTCACACTACTCCTGCTGTGTAGCTGTCTGGAGTCTTCACCTCCTTTAGGCAAGAATTAAAGGAGAGTTCTGTTTGTTTACTTATTTATATGAATATGTTGTTTCTAATAATGTGGTGACTACCTGGCTTTTTATCTTCCTGACCAAACGCAAAATTGACTGTGCTAACACAGAATGCAAGTTATCTTCGGTAATCACTTGAAATATCTGCTGCTCACATTCCAGGTTCCCTTTGCTTTATCAATGTCACATTTCACATTAAAGCACACCACTGTCCGTTCTCTTCATTTCCTTTCTAATTGCAACTTATCAGCTCAGTAATTTGTAGTTGCACCTGTTTTGAAATCTTTGGTTTAGTTTATTCAGAAAAGTGTAAAAGTAACATGACAAGTAGCCTTTCTGATAGCCAAGTAGTACACAAAGCTTTCTTCTCCTTCATCTAGTAGTTGTGGGTGAGAAGACAATTCAGCAGTGCGCACATGGTGAGTTAGCCTGTAGTTGTATCTTGTTGATTCTTACATCTTGCAAACTGAAAATTGTGGCAGTAAAAGTGACAAGTGGACAATCATGAGAACAGGCAAGCCATACCTTCATCCAGAGAGGTTTAAGCAGGCTAAAAATTGGACTAGGGGATAAAGGTTTTTCACTGATAACATCAGGTAGGCTCTGCTTCCGGTTCAGTAATCAAGTCCAATGGTTCAGCCATTCAAAGAAATCATGAGCTGCCTATCCAAGCCAGTAGGAAATATCTTTACAAGCAGTGTGGAAACATACACCTTCATAAATAAAGCATGCATGCTTCTCTGAGAGATGCCTCATCATGTTCCTCAGGAATAAAACGACTGTGCTGAATGCGGTGCTTAAATAAAATAAATAGAAACAGGCTGTTCCATAAGCAATGGAGTAACAAAGCCTGGTTTCCTTAAGATTTGTGTTCTTTGTCCTCAAATCCAGTTCCCTCTGAGTTTACTGTAGCAATGACTCACCCGTTGTGGATAGCATTAGAAGTGACTCAGGGCTTACGGAAAGCCTTGTTCCTACAGTTTGGCGTAGCAATGTTTGTTAGACCTCTGCAGGAAATTTCTATTTAGTCATCCTACCTGCAGAAAAGGTCAGGATTGCTTGAAACCAGAAGACCCCAAACTCCAACTGCAAACTTACACACCAGTGGTGTCAAGCATGTAAAGCAGTTACTCCCAGCCCCAGCAAAGGATGCATCATGCTGGGAGTGAACTAATGCTGTCAAGTGACATCTCCAAAAGATCCTCTGTGGCTTCAGCACTTACCTGAGAGACAAGGTTTGCATGAGGAGGATAGCAGATACATAAATGGGGAAAGAGTGCTGTGTCATTTATCCATTTCCAGCTCTGTGGAAAGGGCCCTGGGGGTCCTGGTGGACAAGAAGCTCAATGGGAGTGACCATTGTGCTGTTCCAGTGAAAAATACACACAGGATGATGGGCTGCATCAAAAAGGGCATTACCAGCAGAGATAAAGAAGTCCTTATCCCACCATTTATCAGACTAAACCTGGAATATGCGTTCAGTTTTGATCCCCACCATACAAAAAGAAGTGAACAGGGTAGAGAGGGTCCAGAGAGGAGCGACAAAGATAATCCAAGGACTGGAATGCTTGCCATATGAGGAAAGACTGTGGGAGCTACGTTTGTTCCACCCTGAGAAAAGAAGGTTCAAGGGAGACCTTATTGCCATATTCCCGTATTTAAAGGGTGGCTACCAAGAAGACAGAGACTCCCTTTTTACAAGTAGTCACATGGAAAAGATGAGGGTTAATGGGTACAAGTTACTGCTAGGGAGATTCTGCTGGCACACAAGAAGAAAAATTTTCACATGAGAACAATCGGCTATTGGAACGATCTCCCCCAGGGCTGTTTTGGAGTCTACAGCACTGGACACTTTTAAGATTCTGATGGACAAGGTGCTGGGCCAGCTTGTCTAGACTGTGCTTTTGCCAAGAAAGGTTAGACCAGATGATTCTTGAGATCCCTTCCAACCTGGTATTCCAGGATTCTATGATCTTGTGCTTGAGTAATTCCATGTTATGGAATTTGCATATCGTGTAATTACTGCTGAGTCACACACAAGTGCTGAGATCACAGCTGGGCTAGGTTTTAAACCTGACAGTATGCCTGCCATCCTTAGGTGCAGACCTGCCTAGTCATAGATGCAAATAAAGATTTACTGTCTTTAAGATCATGTTAAAAGACATTGGATAACCGATGAGTCTCAAAAAGAGACTGTGCAGTTCCTAGCAAAAGGCATCACAGTCACAGAATGATAGGGATGGGAGAGAACCTCTGGAGATGATCTAGTCCAACACCCTTGCCAGAGCAGGTTCAAAATAGTTGAGGGGGTGGAGGGGGAAGAAAGAAAAAAAAGGCAGTGCTGGGGTTTGTAATGCTTGGTTTTCAGAAAAGAATCTTCAACCCAGTTGTCCCATCCTGAATGAGAAGAATTTAGTTGTGATCCCAAGAAAAGTCTTTGTGAGCATCCAGTAATGCCTGGAGCTAGCCCCAGGAAAAAGCAGAGGATGTGTCTGTATGTCTTCCCATCTCCAGAGTTTATTCAGAGAGCTGGATGGTAAATGAGTCAGGCATCAGAATCTGAAATCTTTCCCTTGTGGCAGCAATGCAAATTTTTTTTTTTTAATCAAATTGAAGGAGAGATCCCTTCCTATAGTCACCTAAGGGTTACCTTCTGTCACCATCTCATCTAACAGCTCCCTACTGAGTGTATGTCCTTTGGTTTAAGTGTCTCCTTTCCCTTTTTGGCATCACCCCTGGCCAAATATAAAGACTGTTGAACAACTAAATTAGAGACTGTTTCAGGTGACGTACTCTGTGCGTACTCTGTGCGTACTCTGCGCTCTTCACTCTTCCCTACACAGCAGCTGCACATTGTTGCAGAAACTTGGTTAAGACTCCTTGGCCCAGGAGGAGAATCAGCAAGCACTTGGGTGCTCTGTGACACACTGATGCTGTGCTGGGAGAACTCAGTTCTGGAGTGTGGTCCTGAGACTGTCTGTGTGTTGTGGAAGGGCTTATTCCTGATAAGACAATTGCATCTGGGAGAGGAGCAGATGATGCCCAGGCAAACCCTGCAAGGCAGATGCTCATGGAAATGCACGTCCTGGAGCTCAGCCAGGCTCAGCCAGGAGTTATGTACCCACCTGCTCTTCCCTGGAAAGAGGAAAGAGAGAGGACAACTTTCATATCAAAACCAAGTTCAGATTTGATGTTGGTTTGATAATGGTCAAGCTTACCTCTCTGCTGTAATTTAAGTAGTGAGAACCAGAAGAGGTTGGATATGTTACCAACGGGAAGTGGGAGGAGCAAATAAGACATACTTTAGACATAAGTTAGAGACAAATGTCCCTCTAGTTTCTTCTCTTTCTTTCTCCACTTATGCTTCCTTTTCTGGAGTTGCCATTCCTCTGGGGGAGGAGGAAACATTAACGGATGTCTGAGATCCAGTCTCACATCATGTCTACTTACGTTGCCCTCTCAGTAACACTAACAATGAGTCTGGTCTCAACACTTCATCTATTTCCAGCTGACTCCTGTCTCCATTAGTTTTCCCTTGATGACTTTGTATGTGTTTCCAGGGGACCTGGCAAATGGTCCACAGATCCTGATTATGGCTCTTCGCACTAACTCATTAATAACAGCAGTACTCAGCAGAAATGAGTATATTACTCATTTGTTTTAAAAGCTGCCAATCCTCATCTCTGAGTTTCCTGGTGTGTTTTGTCCTTCATGTACCCTTTCAGATTGCTGTCTTTCCATGATAGAAACTACCTCTACTTGGCACTGATATAAAACAAAGAGACAATACTCTCTAGCCTCAATTAATGGTAATAAAAATAAACAACACATTCAGCACTTTACAATTCCTGGCTGCCAGATGGTTTCTTCTGCCATTGCTGATCTCTTTGTGATCTTTGGCATTATGTATGTCCCATGAAGTTTGTGTGTGCATTATGACATCTTCACTTTTCAACCACAGTTACTCTAAGAATGAACTAATCAGGAGGCTCTGAATGCTAGTCTAATACGACTGGGTGAAGAAGGATCATGAGAATGACCTAAATGCATAGGGGATGCATCATATGACTGTGAGAAAACATGCTGGACTATTTGTGACTAATAGTTTTGTTTGATTTATGGTTTCTGTCATCTTTCATAATCTTCAAATTAATAAAAATCACAAGACTTTTAGGCTCTACTAAAGCAAAAAGACTTTTTCCATTGGTAAACTTTATCTGCAGGAACTTTTCAAGCGTTTTAAAGATCCAGAGTTCCTGAAATTTTGGAGCTAAGCTGTGATTTGCTAAAATAATAAGGGATCCCAGGGAAGAAATTTTTATCAAAGAATCATAGAATGGTTTGGGTTGGAAGGGACCTCCAAAGGTCATCTAGTCCAACCCCCTCTGCAGTAATCAGGGACATCCTCAACTAGATCAGGCTGCCCAAAGCCCTGTCAAGCCTCACCTTGAATATCTTCAGGGATGGGACCTCAACCACTTGCCTGTTCCACTACCCTCATGGTAAAGAACTTGTTCCTTACATCCAATCTAAATCTACTCTTCTATTTAATTTGCCCTAATAGACAGGTTTTGGGTTTCTGTAGGGTTTTATTGTTTGATTTTTGTTGTTGTTGTTTCTGGTTGGTTGGTTGGTTTGGCTTTGGTTTGGTTGTTTTTGATATTTGTTTGTGGTTTTGTTTGGTTTGGGGTTTTGTTGTTCATTTTATTTTTGTTTGTTGCTCTTGTCTGTTTTTAAATTCTGGGCCTGAAACACTACAAATTATCCCAGCAAATTGTAAATAGATGTGTCCTCATTCAGAAGTTTCAAAGAAAATGCTTCTCTTGGCAAGTCTTTTGATTATCAAACTGCAGTATCTTACAGATCCACAAGATTTGATTTTATTAGGAAAAACTGACTCTTTTCTGGTTAGAAAGAGTTTTAAAAACATAGAGGTAAGAAAAGCCACCTATTCAAGAACTTCTAGAATGCCTAAAGCAGATGAAGGAAAGGGAAGAGGAATGAAAACCCCTATCTGAAGAAAAATCTGTTATTTCACACCTAAACAGTTGTATGTGTGGATATAAAAGCATACCTTATAATAAGCTTATTTTTTAGAGCTATATAAAAATATTTGACATTTTTTACCTGACAAAATGTGCAAAAGATGCAAGACCACATATCCCACCTCTGTCTGGGAGGTGAGTTGTTTGAGACCTCTGTGAATAATGGGGTTGCTGCACAGAACTGAGATGGGCTCTGGTGTTGCACCATCAGTGAGCTCTTCAGTACATAAATAGGGTCTATTTGAAGCCCAAGGGACTGCTGGTCATCTGCCTTCAATTCTTTCTCATGGTTTTGTCCAATAAGGATCTTTTTATTTTACTTTTGGTGCCTACCACATTTCCCAGAAAAAGAGATCTCTTAGGATGCAATGCTCAGAAGTGAGTGTGCTGACTGTGCACAGATAAACATACAGCGAAACACAAAGCTAACAGCACATTGCTAGCTGGAACTTCCTCTGGTTGGTCAATACTTGTGTCAAAGGGCTCCTAGGCTTCTAAAGAAGCTAAAAAGAGGAATTGGGTTGTTTTCAAGTGATTTTAAAAGTTTGTGGATAAGATGAAAATCCACCATGGGAATAAAGAATATGAGAAAGATACTCTTTCATGTCAGCATTTATCCAGTGTTAGGAATTTCTATGAAGAGACCACTCTACTATTACTTCTTGTTGGGGCTCTCCCATATTCATCTGAAGATAGACCTACTACAACAACCTGTGGAGACTAGATGCTGTTGTTCTCCTGGTATTATTTCATCATTTCCAGATTCCTATGATATAATAAACTTAAGACAACTGTACAGTAAGCTGGTCCTGAAGCTCCTAACAAAGTTCTTCTTGGAAGAAGAATTTTGTACAACAGCTACTGTTGACTACTGAACCAGTAACAAATGGCTGAGTACCATAAAAGTCCTTCAGAAAAGGCTTTCATCACATTAAAAATGAATTTTAGTTTGGCCTGTCTTAATCTCTTTGTCATGCACTATAAGTAAGGGAAGAGTTTTGATTGTACAAATATGCATAGATATTGCAGAGTCAGGTGCAAGAATGAAATTCCTTTCAGGCAGAAGCATTTAATGAATCTTAGCCAGCCAACAAATACAGCATCCCATGACTTAAGTGTTCAGCAGTGTGGTGTTCAATTCATTGATTACCCTTGGGTTGTCATTAGTTTGTATATCTGCATGGAAAAAAAATAGAAAGAAAATTTGTTTGGTGAAGTTTTCAGTGATTGCTAGATACTTTGCTGTCTTTATTTACAGCAGCATTATGTGGGTTTGTGCTTGATGTGGTTACTTTCTTTTAGAAAAAAAAATCAATAGCTTTAATGCGAGCACATCAGTAATTGTATCTGCTAAAAATGAAATGGTAATTTAAAAACAAAACCAGACCAACAACTGGGAGTAATTTTACTTCAGGAACATTGGGAAAAATAACTTGAAAACTCTTAGTAAGGCATTATGTAGTTAATTGCATGGCATGCGTTCACTGAGCATGTGGGATACTGTGCCCATGTGTGGGGACTGCAGAGCAATCAGGAAAACCAGGAAAAATCGAAGGAATGGAAACATTAATAGCACATGGAGGACAGAGCAGATCTTCTATGAGGGGGTGGGATGGGGGGGAGGGGAATATGGCACCTGTTTTTTGTGGGAGTTGCTCCCAGTTCTCCAAAAGGAAAGGACACAGCTAAGGACCTTTATCCCTTCATAGCCCCACCATGAATATGTGCCTGAGGAAAACTCAGCAAGTGTTGGGAGGACAGAGCCAGGCTATTCTCAGTGATGTCCAGTGATAGGACGAGGGGCAGTGGGTGCAAGCTGGAACATGGAGGTTCCATATGAACATAAGGAAAACTTTTTCACTGTGAGGGTAACAGAGCACTGTAACAGGCTGCCCAGAGAGCTTGTGGGGTCTCCTTCTCTGGACACCTTCAAACCCTACCTGAATGCATTCCTGTGCGACCTGCTCCGGGTGATCCTGCTCTGGCAGGGGTGTTGGACTAGATGATCTGCAGAGATACCTTCCAACTCCTGACATTCTGTGATTCTGTGATACTGGGGTTTCTACAGAACAGTGCCCCAGCAGGGCCCACTGGCAAAGGCAGTCTCAGATTCATTGTCTCCTGAGGTCCCAGCTACTGTACTTCTAAGCCAGAGGGTTGATTTCACTGAGGGAAATAAAGAGAGTGCAGACTCTGAGAGAAGCATGCAAAACAGCAGTGCAGTCCATTTGTCCTTCGTCAACAGAAGTCAAGAGGAAAGCTGTGAGCCCTGTTGGCAGGCAACAGTCAGACTTGCAGCCGAGTTCAATGACTCTTTGGCTCACTCACTCGCACCAGTTAAGGATATAACCCAAGAGATATAAAATGAATAAGATAGTCCTTAGGGAGTGATTATGCTATGGAAGTTTTTCTGCATTTCAAAGTTGGATATGGTACTTAGGCACACATGAGTTTTGGTTCTCCTCTACTGCAAAGAGCTGAAATAAGATAGAAAATGATGACAGAGTGTGGCAGTTTGTCCCAGCAACTTTTGTGTTTCAGTCACTCTGCTACTGCTATGGCCCCTGGGAACTCCTGCTGCAGCCTTTCATTGTTGGTCTGGTCTGGTCTGGTCTGGTCTGGTCTGGTCTGCTGGCAGTCGACACTCATTCTGCATGGATGAAAATTACAAATGGCATGTAGGTACTGGAAGATCAAACTTGAGAAGTCCTTTCCAATTTTTAGGGTGTTACTGGCTCCAGCAATATTTCCTACAGCTAATACCCAAAATGGTTCTATAAAAGGTTATTCTATCTTAAGAACACGTTTTGTTGTAAAGAACAAAACACATCAAGCCCACACGGTATAGACAGAACAGTACAAAGCATTGTGGAAATAATATTTGAAATTACTTCATCTTAAGTTCATAGGTACAGGGGCTGTACCTATGTACAGTGGAATAACCCATCCTACTGCAGAGATCCTTCAGTGCTGAGCTAATTAGGAAGTCATTTCCATTTTCTGTCCCAGGGCAGGTATACTACAAAAAATGAGGATGACAAGTGATTCTAAACTTTCCTTTAATATAAAATTCATCAGGTTCAAAATAATCTGAGGGGGGCTTGCAAGAGCCAATGAAAGACATGCAAAAATGGGATAAGCTTCAGTATTGCCATACTATGTGCCTTGCAAACATATCCCATGCTTTGCATGCATCCAAGAAGAGGTGCATGACACCGTTCTTCGCATACCCAGTAACACAGCTGCTCAGAAAACCCATTCTGAATTCCCCAGCAGTGATCACTGCCATGGAGAAGACCCAGGACAGGGTGAACCTCTGGAGTCACCTTACATGTCAGGTGAAATCTATTTAATATTTTTGTTGCTTAACTGTGATTTGTAAATCAGCTTCTGACCCCATCCTCATTCCTCTATTTCGTCTCCATTGTTTTGTCTTTATTCACATTTCTTCAGCACCTCATTTAGGCCTTGAAAGATTTGCCCTGTGATAATTTGAAGGAGGTGTAGAAAAAAATTGGTTGGAGAGCAGCATGTGCCACTCTCCAGGTTCCACCCTGACCAGGACTTGACCCCTTTGTGCTTTGCAGTGGTTTTGTTTTTGATTTCAGAAAGTTTTGATGATGATGCTGTTCAGGAAACAGAGCAAAAGCGCATTGTTTTCCCATATTATCTCCTCAGATGCACTCCTGAAGTATGTTGCTTGGTCTGAATGCAGATCAACCACAAATGCTAAAGCAAATAATACTGTGGGAGCCTGAAAGTGCAAATGCCATTCAGAGCAGTCACAGATACTTTGATGTGGGCACTCACTTTATATTGCCTGCATTTCTTCACTGTAAACATAGCCTTGCCTTTAACTGTTTTCACCCAGTCTCTTGGTCAGATCTCTGTGCCATTAAATGACAGTGTGTACAAGCTGTGCACCTGAGGATTTGGTGTGTGCTGCACTGTAACTTAGGCCACTAGAACCTAAGAGGAAGGTACGGAATTGAGAGGATTCAAATGTCAAATGCATATGTGGGTCACTAGGGGGTTTGAGGCTCTCAGATTAATTTCTTTGGCTATAGAGGCAGGTACTCCTGAGTAATTCAAGCCTCCAGACGCACAAAATTCAGTAATTGACTCTGGATTTTGAGTCTGGTACATATGCAATTTGAGCCAACATGAGAGGCTTGCCATGGCAGAGAAATTGAGATAAAGGAGCGAGAAATGCCTTGTTTTAAGGATATTATTATGCCTTTGTAGTGGAGGAATTGGAAATATTTGCCTTCCCTCATATTGTACCATTTTCCTCATCTCTACTGAGCTGGTTAAAAACATACCATAAACCTATCTGCACAGCAAGAAGGATGATAACTAAAAGTTATTAATAGCATATGTGCACCAATTCTTGATGTGCTCTTGCCAGCGCTACAGTATTCATTAATGTCCCACATGCATTAGATACTATTCTCTCTTTTTCTCTCCCTGAAGGAACAATTTCTTGTTTCTTGCACCGTGAATATTTGTCATCCATATACTTCTTTCTTCCTTTCAGCATCACTACTTCCAAGTTGCACCAGACAAATGGATTGGGTTGGTCTTTCAAAATACTATGCAGGACATGAGAGAATTGAAAAATCCCTAGCACAAAGACCATGCCAAAACCACGTACATCCTTCTTTTCTGGTTTCATTAATTTTGCCTTTGTGACCACTAAAGTGAAAGCAAGAATAAAGTTTGTGTGGAAAATGGATGAGTACTGTTCCAGCTCTGGGTGCAATCCTACCACAGACAGAAATTTCTACATGAGTGGTCAGGAGGGCAAAGCTTGATACGCAGCACTTAAAGTGTCTCCTCCTTGTCCACTTTCCCCCTCTAAATCTCTGTCCTGCCTCTTGTTCTAACCAGACTAATACTTGACTGCCAAAGTGACAGCACCAGTATGCCCCCCTCCATGCTCAGCAGCTCTCTGCTTGGAGGTTCTTCATCTATAGAAGGGAAAAAAATGACATTGTTGTGAGTAAATACTAGGATTCATGAGAGTCTGAAATGACGAGGAAGTGAGAGGACCATCAGAGTGTAAGAAAGACCCAGAAGAGTCATTCTGGCTTAAGCCCAACTGTAAGGCAAACCTTTGATTACTCTGAAAACCCCTAGGAAATATCTAGAACAAAATGTGGAAGACCTAGGATTGGTCCATCAAAAACTTCTACAGCATTCTTGAGTCAAGCATGGCTAACAGATGGTTTGGTGGGAAGACAGAATGTGAAGCCAGGCAATAGCCTAGGAGAGAGTTCAATGAACAGAGGGGCTCATTGGAGTCCATGGTGGAGGAAAAAAGCCACAAGTAGACAACATGTTGAAAGCAATGTAGAATTTCATGAAGAAAAGAATTAATGGAGCAAGAGGGGGGAAAAGGGGCACAGTGGATGCCCCACCATAAGAAGCTTGGTCTAAGTCAGGGTGTAGTAGAACTTTCAAACTGTTCTTTCCTTGAGTGCCTTCATTGGTCAGTTTCAGTGAGTGGATCTTTTTACTGCAATAAGCAGAGAACACCATCCATTGCTTTACTGGTTTCTATCATACTGTCTCACAGTCCTCTCCCCTGAGAGATAAAGAATCCTACTCTGTTGAATCCCTCTTTATCTGGCAGTCACTCCATATTTCTGGCCATCCCCATCTTTGTTTGCTTTCTGTCTCCTTTTTGGATTGGAGGGCCAAAGAGAGGAAAGGACAGACAGATCAGGACAGCATTCTGTATTCTGAATATTCATAGCCATACTGATTCCTTTCCTAATCTTTCTCAATTATTGAGAGGTCAATGGTACCCTCACTTCTTCCAGTAATGCTGAAGAAAAAGTTTTGACCAAGTCAGAAAAAAACCCCTGCCAAATCCCAAACCCCACAGCCCATGAAAAGCTTTTGCTTTGATTCTGGAGAAAATATTTTGTGTTCAAAACCATGCAACCATTTCCTACAAGAATGTCAGTCACACATCCATTTTCTTGAAAAGCAAAACTGAAAGGGAAAAAAACTCCAGCAGGGTCTCAAGTTAATTAAATGGCATCATGTCAGCAGCACACAGGAATGATGCACAGCAACAAAGGGAGGAGAATCTGATACTGAACTTACCACAAGTTGCCTGCTTTATCCATAGGAGACTTGGGTAGAAATTAAAGCACCTGTATGACAGATAATAATGAAGGATAGATTTCATAGCAGTGGAAATGGGTCTAAACAATTTAGTTCCTAGTATTTCAGGGACTGTTTGGATGTAGATTTTTGGCTGAAGTTTGGTCTGGAACAGTTTTGAGCTTTGTTTTTTTCTTGTGTGTTTCAAGGCATTTGGGGTTTATTTTGCTGTAGACTTGGTAGACATGCTTGTATTGCAAGGCCAAGAGTATAGATATATAAAGAGAGTTTGTATATAATGAAAATTTAATGTTGAGTTTAAATTCATAGTGAATGTCTCGAAGTATATGCTCTGTATTTTTTCCTGTTACAAAAATATTACAAGTTTCCTGTCCCTCCAAGGAAGGACATGCAAAAATCCTAGTGACTATGCTGTACTTCATTAATCTTTCCTAAAGCTGTTCTGGTTTTGTTTGCTGTTTTGTTGTTGTTTTTTTTTTTTTTTCCTTCATATATCCATGTGCAACTTTTATAAAATCCATAACAATGCCAAGAAAGTTCTCTGGTTATTATTATTTATCCTAAAAAAAGTTTGTTTGTGTATTCTGGCATTGGGTGATCTATGTTTTTCTACTCTTTCTTTGAACATATGCAATTATTCTGGTCAGCCATGTGTTAGGCAAGTATCTCCTCCTGTGATGTCTTTGATGGACTATGTTTGTCTTGTCCCTTACCCCAAAGCTACTGCAAGGTTGTCTCCCAGGCAACAGTCCAGATACAGTCCAGATACAGTCCAGATTCGTTGGTTATCTCCTGAGATGTAATGCCTGGAACATAGCCTCTGATTGGATTTGAAGTGTTTCAAGACCACCACTGGTAGTGAAGACATTCACTTTCTCAAACTTTATCATTAGAATAAAAATATGATAGCATTCCAGGTAGTAAAAACGAGGTGGGGAGTAGGTACCAGACAGACAGAGGCATGTGCATGTGTTTGTGCATGATAAAGAGAAGATGGGAAGAAGGAAATTTAGTTCTCATCCTTTGAGAAAGACAATTGTGATTAGAAATTCCCACGTGGACAGATCATTCCTTTGTTGTCTTCCCACTCAATAGACAAATGTCCTCCTTTCTTTTCACCAACCCCAATTCTTCCAGACCCCATCCTCAAATTCTCTGCCATCCAAGACCTAATCCATCTTAAAATTCCCTCCTAGATCTCCCATTCCTCCTCCTATAGAAACCTTCTCTGGGTCTGCAGCCTTGTACCTAGACACCTCCTTGGCAGATGCTGTAGTCCTCCTTATTCCCATGCCTGCTTTTTCTCTTGTTCTTGGGGTGATTTGCACACATCAAAACAAAACTCAGTTAAAAAGAGATGACAACAGGGAGATGTGCAGAATAAAATATATGTGCTGTAGCTCAGTGTTGTGAAAAATGGCTTCCTCCTCATGGGGCTCAACTTTGTGTTCAACATCTGCTAGGCTACTTATCTGCGTAGTGGACTCCACACTGTTGCTATACCAAAAAGGCTGTCTTACACTGATACTTGCCCCATATTTCTGCCTCCTTTCTGCCAGTCTGCAGCTCAGGCATTTTTTGAACTAGAGGTCTCAACTTTATCTTTCTGTTTAAGAGCCCCTTGTGGACTTCCATTAATGTGTTTAATTGTGCTTCTAAGCCCTTCAATACTTTAACTCTTACAGCATGCTGTGGGAGGGAGTTCCACCATTGTTTTCAAGCTCAAAAGCCACTTCAGTGAGGTGAGTAAGCTTGGCCTCCATTGCTACACCAGAACTGGGACTGCGATCAATGTATGAGGGGAAACCAAGTTTGGTTTTGGCAATTTATGGGCCAGGCTGTAGGCTATGAAATCAAACTCACAGGATACAAAGCTAATAAGTGCCACGATATCTTTCAAAGGAGAGACACAGGTCACAATCTTTTCTTAAAAAAATACCCTGTAGCTTAACAATATTTATTGTGCTGTCTCCCAGCTGCACTTGACTGACTCCAAAAGCCTGTTGCTGAAGGAAAGCAAATATTTCTCTTCCCAAAAAAGTGAAACTAGGTAAAGGAAATGTCAGCTCAAAGCATGGCTCAAAAACGTCCTCTCTAGTGGAGTAACACCATCATACAATGACATAAGGTGCTTCTTAAATAATGGTCTCAAAGTGGCTTTTGTCAGTCACTTGGAGAGCATAGCTGCCTCATCAAGCACTGATGAAGTTAATAAAAAAGGAGGAGTTGGTTATGCTGGAATTCCTCAAAAAATCCTTGCAAATATTTGCTTTATTACATTTCAGATGGATTCCTTTTAAAGTTCCCTGCTTGACTGCCCAGAGCATTTCTGTCCTCTAGCCCCTCAAATAGCAATTCAGATAGGAAACTCAGTCCTTGAAAGTCCTTTCCTTTTTTCTGAGGGAAAATATGAAGACAAACAACTGCTGAGGATAAGCTTCTTCTTATCTTCATCTTGTAAAACTCCTCCAGGAAAGCTAATTAGAATATGCAAGACAGGGCAAAGAAGCTCCAGAAAAGGAAAGGAAAAAGAAGCCTTGAAACCCACAGGCAGCCAGCAGAAAGTGCTGGCTTTTATAGTTCCCATCAACAGCAGAAGAAGCCTGCGAAAGGTTGCAGAGTGAAACCATGGCTCTGTGATTCATTACTTTGAGGAGAGGTTTAACACAGCACAGGAGGCTGAGCAGCCCCATCACCTCCATGCCCAGGACAGAGATGCCTGACAGTTGGATGGCACTCCAAAGGATCATGGCCTTTCCCAGGGACAGACCTGGGCTTTAGGCACTCAGGCTTCTCTGAAAAACACTTCCACTCGCAGGGTTTAGACTCCTGCCGGCACTTACCCTCTGGCATGGCTCCCAGAGCTGGGGTCCATGCAGCACCAGCTGGGAACCATGCAGCACCAGCTGGGAACCATGGCATCGGTGTCAGCAAAAGGTTACTAATAAAAGAAAAAGGGGTTTTATTCTTAGTGCTGTCAGCACTGGGGTGCTAACAGCAATATGTGTTTGTGGGCCTTTCTCCAGGACATTTTTGTGTGGCATGAGTGGCTTTCAGTTGAGTTTCCTAACTCGACATTAGGTGAGGTGCAATTGCACAGTGGTTTTATTTCCATCTGTGTCTTCGAAGCCTTTGGTGGACATAATGTATTTATACCAGGAGACAAAGGGTGCTGATTTATGAAAACTGTCTTGAGAGGCTGACCCTGGGAGAAGTCACCCTGGATCTCCCTTGGGTGCCTGAGAGCTTCCAGCACTGGGGATCTAATCAGATCTCAGAGATAGAGAGTAGACAGATCCCCAGGGAGAATCAATCAGCATCATTCCTTCATCTCATAATATTGGCACCCTAATTATGAAGCATGTTTATTCTAAACCAAGGTACTGAAAAAATGTTTTCCCTTTTATTGACCTGCCAGGATCCTGCTCCCAGATTTTGCCTTTCTCCTGCATGAACTGCTGATTAATATTGTGGTGCTTCTCTTTTCCCTCTTGCATACAAAGGCTGTAGGAATCCCTACCCTAACCTACTGTGCATTGTTGGGCCTATTATTTGCCAGTGACTGTGAAATCCTTGGCAAGGTTACTCCAGAATGTTGCAAAGAAAGGGATGTGATCATCATGGTCACCATCAACTGAATCAATAACAAGCCTTCCTCTCTCATTTTGAGGGAGAGGGGTTCGGGGTTTTTTTTCTCTTTAATTTATTCAAGTCAGCCCAAGTTCTTACAGTGCTTCTTAGTCCTTTTTTACTTTTCACCTTTGAAATTTTCCATTTCAGGTCATCTTTTGTTCTGCCTCCTTTGGTCCTCTTGAGCCTCAGTCTGAATGTGTCGAATCCCCTCCAATTCCACAAATGCTGTGTGCTGTGCCTTGCTCATTAATTACTGCTGTGGGACTTGTCAGATTGCTTCAAGAAACGCCCAGCCCCGGTGCTGGTGCACTGCAGCCCCTTGCCTAGCCCAGCAGTAACATCCGTGAAGAATTCCCCTCTGCTAGTGAGCCATGGTGACCTCTCCTTCCTGAAGCCATGCTGGCTATTTCCAGTTAATCTGCGCTTTTCCAAATGTTCTCCCTTTTGACTCTTAAAAGATTTTCAAAGGCTTTTGCTCACAACTCATGTCAAACAGACTGGTGTGTAGTTTCCCTCTATGTCTCTATAGGTTCACTTTTAAAGTTATGGCATGTATTAGTCATCCTTTTTCCTCAGAGACCTCTCCTGAACTCAGTAAACTTAGGAAAACATCTCCCAAAGTCTCTTCAGTCCCCATTGCAATTTTCTGTTCAGTATCCTCTGATGTTCTCAGCACTAGAGACTCAAAACCTGGTCCTGTGGAAGGTCTCTGGGTGTATTATTACACCCCTGGAGTTCAAAGTGTATGTGTAGAAGTTGCCAGAGGAGTTGTTTTGGCTGTGCACAACTGTTAGTGATCACAAAGTCTGGCCAGATAACATCTGACGTAAAGTTTCTGATATTATGAACAACTGTAGCCTCCATAGAAGTGTTTCAATTTACTCCAGGCCTCTTGTAACTTCATCTACATTATCAGGCAATTGCTAAATATGAGTTCCTGAGCAGGACTCCCATGTTACTTTTCTGCTGGAGTAATTAATTTCATGTAATTATTTACATCCCTGTAATTTTGATTTCTGCCCTTTGGTGACATCAAAAAAGAGGGAAAAAAGAGTCAAA
Source organism: Indicator indicator (assembly GCF_027791375.1). Lineage (NCBI taxonomy): Eukaryota > Metazoa > Chordata > Aves > Piciformes > Indicatoridae > Indicator > Indicator indicator. The sequence continues at coordinate 13,393,366 of NC_072020.1, forward strand.
ATCATTGCCTCCCAAGATCATTGTCAGGTTATTTGATTTCTCTACCTCTGTACTTCTCTATAGCCTGTTCCTATATTCAGTATGAATCCCCTGAGTTTCTTACATATGATTTTGAAATAATCAACATTTATATAACGTTTTGCCTTATGCTGTTGACATGTTCTCCTGGTCTCCATGCAAATGCACTTGTGTGGATTTCCATATCAACATTGTTGCCTATGTTAGCATTTACATTTCTGCTTTTACAAACACATATTTATACTCTGCAAAAGATATTTCTCCCCAATGTTTTCAAATCTAATTTCATGTAATAGATGAACCTGTGAAATTATGAGGAATAAATACAACTGTAAAACTTAAATCATGGATGGAGTTTGGAAGAATGTATCTTATATGCGGGATCGGCAGGTGAAGAAAAGCAGAATGCAATTCCTTGAGTACTGTGTTCAGTTCTGGGCCCCTCTGTTATAGGAAGGATACTGAGATGCTGGAGCCTCTTCAGAGAAGACCAATAAGGCTCATGAAGGGCCTGGAACACATGGCCTATGAGGAGTGTGTGAGGGAGATGGAGGTGTTCAGTCTGGAGAAGAGGAGGCTGAGAAGAGACCTCATTGCCCTCTACAACTACCTGAAGGGAGGTTGGAGTGAGGAGGAGGCCAATCATTTCTCCTTGATGACAAGTTGCAGAACTAGAGGAAATGGTTACAAGCTGCACCAGGGGAGGTTTACGTTGGATGTTAGGAAATATTTCTTCACTGAAAGGGTTATCTAACATTGGAATGGTCTGCCCAGGGCAGTGGTGAGGTCACTGTCTCTGAGGGGGTTCAAGTGGTGTGTGGACCTGGAACTTAGGGACATGGTTTAGTGTCAACCTGTCAGTGTTGGGTTGAAGGTTGGACTGAATGATCTTGGAGGTCTCTTCTAACCAGATTTATTCTGTGATTCTGTGATTTTTCATCTATAGTGCAATAATCTCCTTTTATTACCTAACAGAGATTTTAAACAAACAAACAAAACCCACATTTTAACATAATTCCCTATAGTTCTTCAGAACTTGAAAAAAGACCAATATTTTTCAGACCAAGTACTAGCATAGTCTTAGGCCTTCGTGGAATCATCTGAGAATCAGTGGATCCTTATAAGCCTTACCTGTAACCTGTTCCAACCCATTTTTAGCAGAAAATATTTTGAAATAATTTCTCCTTTGTCACTCTGTTTACCTTTTACTAAGCCAGCAATGATTGTGTGGCTTTCCATGACTTTCTCTGTGTTTGGATACATTTTTGCATTTCTAGGTGGTTGGGAAAGGCAGGATGTTTGTAAAGTTTTGCTTCTGTTTTTGATCAAAGTCAGTTTGTGTTCAAGGGCAGGCTGACCATATTCTTGGAAGAGAAACCCAGTGAGACTTGTTAAATCGTCAGGCACCATATCTTATTCAAGAACTCCCACACTGAAAATAGGTGGAGAATGGGATATGACTAATGGGAAGTTTCATATATGCTTGTCTCATTCTTTCTTTTCTTTATCATCCACTTAACTACCGCAGTTGCACAGTGTTCAACAGACCTTTGTTCTCTGATGTTATGTCTTACTGCCCTTCTTCTAACAAAATATTTTGATAACAGAAAGTAGGGCAGGTGGGATACTCTAGGGTGTTTATGATGATGTGATGCAACTGTTTAGGCATTCCAATGCATGAGGGCACTTAGCAGAGTCAAAAAAACCCTGTACCCTAAAAGGTAGGATTTACCCAGTGTTTCTTGGCATGTATCTCAAGATGCATTGACTCACCCAGTTCATGTGCCTGCCTCCTGCCTCTCTGTGCTATGAGGAATAGAGGGCTCCCAGAAAACTGTCTAGATATCCAGAGTTGTGGAAGACGAGTACCACACACCATCACTTTTGTCTTCTGTCAATGTCAGATCTGTTAAGAAAAGAGAAAGAAACAAGTATCTGACTCTCAGGTCAGTCTCATATGGCACCTCCTTCCAGCTGATCACTCTAATCCTACTCTGACTGGCCAGATGTATGACCACTCCTTCCTATTCAAATGTGTAGATGTTAAATTCCAACAGGTATCATCAGTCAGTGGAAAACACTTGTCTTGGCTGCATATTTAACCAATATACTCACTGAGTCTGTCCCAGAGACACTGAATTTTAACTCCATTCCAGGTTCCTGCTTTCAGCAAAACATGTTCCTATTTATTAAGCTGACTTCTGTATTGCCAGTGTCTTCTTCAAAATCCCCTATATTTATGCATTTGGAATTTTTCCTCCTCCTTTTCAGTAGCTGAATGGAGACAAATAATAGAACAGAGATCTTAAAGAACTTCTAATGCACTGCACGCTACCCGCCACCACCTCTTCAATAAAAGTAAGATCTGCTTCTGGATTGTATCCTTATGTGGAGTTCCCATTTCCAAATCCTCCTTTCAGAGGCTCCCTGAACCTGGTATGGTCTCGTTTTGCTGCTTACTGTTCCAAATTCGCCATCTGGCACTTCTCAGTGCTGGAGAGTGAAGATAGTTGTCAACAGCAATGCAAATCGTTGTTTTCTTAAACTAATACTACATCCCCTCTTTCTTTGTTTCCCCCCTTGCTTGCAGAGGATATAAATAATAATGTTTAAAACTGAATAAACACACATGCAAAGACAAATAATATCTTAACAACATTCCAAAGTCCTTGCTAAGGTTTTTCATTCACTTCCAATGCCAATAAAACTCCAACTGAAGTGAATATGATTCAGATAGACTAAAAAACTGAGTAAAATTTGCAATAGGAATTTGGCAGAAATTTGGAGCAGCAGCATTGGCAATTCAGCTTTGAATGCTTATTAAAAAGAAAGCTGAGCTGCCACTTGTGGCTTGGGAAAAAATGTCTATTTTGAGGATTTGGCTTTTCCCGCCCTTCACTATATTTGTTCTCAGTAGCAGCATATTTGTTGACACTTGTGGATATCTGCTACAGTAAGAAATCCACCTCTGGCAAAGTAGCAACTTCCCTGGCATCAGGCACACTGGGAGCCCAATAGTCTCTTCTTTCAGTCATGTTGATCAGTGAGAGGGCTGCTTTATTAATACCCTGCTTTAGTTAACCAGCAGTCATTTTGAACACTGTCCTCATAAACTCACTCCCTCAGTAAGGTTATTTAGGAAAATCTTCTGAGGAGAGGCTGGATCCTGAAGTGCCCAGTGGAAGCTCTGTTAAGCACCTGCTGCTCATGACACTATGAATTAGTATGAGATATCATGGAGCAGTAGAGCTGCTATTCTCTCTTTCCTGGGACTGTCACTGTGCAAAGTTTTGATCTGCTCCTACCTAAGAAGCAACTGAGAACATTTTCTCAGATACAAATCTTGGTTAATTATAAGCAGAGATTTTTTTTTTAATTAAACAACAAAACACAATCTTGAAGAAGGGAGCACCATAACTGCCACAGAAAGAGTTAAGGATCTTTCTGGAGATGTTTGAAATTCCCTTTGCTGGGATTTCCACACTGATACAATCTACCACTTTTGGGGGACTGTGTATTTCTGTTCTGCTAAGATATCCAAATTATCAGTCTCTTTATTATAATATTCATGATACTCAAACAAGACCAGAAAGAGCACTAAAATAATTTAACACCCCATTATGCCATCACATGTTCATATGCTCTGTGCATATTGTCCCTTTTCTACTCTTTTCAGACCTGTGGGTCTGTCCTCGACATCCTGTCTTTAGGTTCACCACTAGAGATTCAAAATACTGCTACTTGTTTGCCATCACACAGCTCTAGTTGCAGGAATACATATCTTGCCTGACCTGTTGCATGGGGTGTGTTCTTCTGGGTGGGTGATGTGTTGCCTAGTCTCATTCAGCAGGGCTGACTAAGAGGAGCTGCTCTTCACTTTATCTACCCTGGTACTGGTACTGGTACTGAAAAGGACCCGGGTGCCCTCTCTGTTACAGTCTTAGTGTATCCTATGCACGACTGATCACTGCAGCTCAGTCCTGCCAGATCCTCTGATGACGTTCCTGCGAATGAAAGGTGGATGTGGCAGACTGCCTTCCTCCTGTGCCTCTGCCCCATCCTGCCCCCACTCCCCAGAAAGGGAACCTTGAGAAGGAATACAATAAAAAGCAGAGGAGACAGAGAGAGGCAGAGAGTGCCTGAGGTTCAACAGCACCAAAGTAATCTGTCAACAGAATCTCATTACAGTAATATATGGCAAGACTTTCATTGTACAACCCAGGCAAGCCCATCCTTGCCTCACATTGTTTTGCTACCAGAACTTTTTGCTCTGATCCCATTACATCTTTTCTAGTGCTGGATGGTCCTAGCCTCTCCTCGTCCACCTGAGGAGGCACAGGGAAAAAGAGGGGGCTGAGTAACCAGCAGTTAAGTTTGTAGTTCTAGTCAGAGAAAGGAGTGAAGCAAGGGTTAATTACTGTGGCAGCTTTTAGAACTGGCTATGGTGCACACTGCTGCTCTCGACTTTTGTTTGTGAAGCTCTTGGTGCTGAGTAATACCCAAAGTTTCATGTCGCTGCAGCTACAGACTTAGTATCTGCCCTTGCAGCTTCAGACCACAAGATATGGACTGACTGACAACTAGTAAAGGAAAAGGATTCAGCTGCTCTTCAGTGGCATAATATCTTTGCTATTTCACATTGTCACACATCCAAAATGAGTGCGAGACTCTGTGAAAGCAAAGGTCCACAACAGAAGATCTTGAAATTAACAAGAAAGTATTCCCTGTTCTAGAGGAGTCCTGGTCATTGCTTGGTGGGACAATAAAGGCAAAACACTGCAAGGCAAACCTCCCAGAAGCCACCAAGGTCTTCCGAGGGGAAACTATCTGCTTTAGTGAGACTAAACTGCGTGTTTCAACCAGATGAGCTGAGAGGTTTCTCAGCATGCAAGTCACTGTTTAGTATCTGATTGTGGGATTTTTCCTTAACAAATCCTATGGGTATCAGAGGGCAAGCTGTAATAGAGCCCAGATATTTTTCTCATTTAAAGTAAAAAAAAAACAATGAGATTTTAAATACTAGTGAACCCCCAAAAGAAGTGAGATGAACATTTTAATAAAAATTAATTGGGCTCATCATGCTCATGATCCTTCAGGAAGGAAAGCAAAAAATGGATGAAATAGCTGTTGAGTTCTGTGTTCAGTCTGAGCATCTATCTCCTAACCTCTTAAAGAGAAGACACATGTTCTGATCCAGTCATTGAATACAAGAATTTATTAAACTTCCTTTTTTGGAGTGGTACATCCGTGAAATACATGAGTACACTCTTCAGCTGAAGGTTTATGATTGGGTTTATGAAAGAGGGAATGAGTTTTGGATCTTGAGTTACCTAATGGTTAAAGCTAATCCAGAACATTGCTGAATGTGTGTGACACCACCAAAAAAATGTTGTTTTCATGTCTGGCCCTTTTGGGAAGGTAGACTGACTTGGTTTTTAGACTAAACTCTACAGAAAAAAATGTTTTCATGTGTGAGATTTGGACAGGCTTTTGTACTTTTTCCTTTGCCACTGTTGTCTGAGGTTAAGTACGTATTTTTTTTTCTTTTTAAAAGAAACCAAACAACTCTGGATCCTGCCATCCAGACAAAAGAGCCTAAATGATCTTCAGAGTGTCATATTGTGATTTATTGTTCCCTGTCACATATAATTTTAGTATTCTTACTGGCTCATCTATGAAGATGTTAATGTCTTCCAAGAAGATTGCCACATAAGCTCTAAGTGTATGCACATAATATTATTTAACTCAAGGGTATGGAAAAGCTAAGATGCTGCTGAGATAAGTCGTCAGTGCTGTACCTGGAAGAAACTTGTGCAGACCAAACTTGGCCCAGTTTCCGGTTTTATTGAAACCAGATGCCTTTGCAGCATTTAGCTTCCAAATCTGTGGTGCTTTGTCCAAGCCATGACCTCTGGGAGCTGCTGTCACCCAAGGCACACCATGGGAGGGTGTCCCAGTGGCTACTGCCACAATGGTGCAGAGATGATGGGCTTGGTGCAGAGGTCTCAATTTTGGTGTAATTTGTAGGAGCATTTAACTCCATGGGAGATTACTCCAGAGGAGGATAGGGCTGTAGCCTCTGTGGATATTAGAGGATGTGCCTGCACAGACATTTGGCGGCAAATTAGCTCTAAGTCCTTTGCAGCCCGCTTAAGACACTTTACAGGACCCAGGCCTGGAGGTACAAAGGGCTGAGGAGGTGTCCCTGTGGGGCCAGACTTTCTTCCCACCACTGCAAAGGGTATCCCAGGGCAAGGGAAGGAAATGGCCTGACTTGGCTTCTCCCATCTTCCATATGGTGCCTCGAGGACCATGTCCAGATGCCACAAATTAAAGCTGTCCCTTAGCCTTAGACTGCTGGAGGCTACACTGGAACTGGGCAGGGAATCAAAGTACTGTGTCTAACCAATGCCCCAGCTGTACTCCACCATGGACAAGCCTTTGTATTTAGCTCAGGATGTGTACATTTGGATGCATCAGTGGTGTCCACTGCTCAGCAGTACTTTTGAGCCTTCAAAACTGTTGTTTAACTTTTTTTTCCTTCTCTTAATCTGTTGCTCTCTCCACCTGTCTCTGGAAATAGATACTTTCACTTACCATAGAAAGCTGTTCTTCAGGTGTCTTGCTTTGCCAGTGCAAACCTTAAGACAGTTTTTCTGAGATATCTCTCTCAGGGTCTGGTCTTTCTTGGTTTTGTTTGTTTTGTTTCCCCCTCTCCTCCCCCTTGTGAGCAGTGGGACAACTACGCATAGGCAGCTTTCACAGGAGAAAGAGCTGCTGTGTAATGGCTTTATTTCGCAGACAGAAGGAATGAGGTAACTGGTATGTAAGTTATACTGCTTGTCATCTCTACAGGCACAGATGGAATGGATCCTACACCTACTCACCTACTTGGGGCCCATGCTACAAAAAAAAGACAATGAGATGTCTTGAAGTGGTCTCAGAAAAGGTCAATTAAGCTGGTGAAGGGCTGGAGAACAGGTCATCTGAGGAGCAGCTGAGGGAGCTGGGGTTGTTTAGTCTGAAGAGGAGAAGGATAAGGGGGGAGACCTTCTCACTCTCTGCAACTCACTGAAAGGAGGTTGGAACAAGGTGAGGTTGGTCTCTTCTCCCAGGTAACAAGCAACAGGATGAGAGGAAATGGCCTCAAGTTGCACCAGGGGAGGTTATTAGAAAAAAAGTTCTTGACTGAAAAGAGTTCTCAAAGACCGGAACAGGCTCCCTGGGGAGGTAGTTGAATCCCCATCCCTGGAGGTGTTTAAAAGATGCAGAGATGTGGTGCTGAGTGATGTAGTTTAGCACCAGGTTTAGCAGAGTTAGATAATGGTTGAACTCGATATTAGAAGTCTTTTCCAACTGAAATGACTCTATGATTCTACTCTAATACAACTATACTGAGGCAAGGGGACAAAATCCTTTGTCAGAGCCACAGGGAAAATAGCATTTAGGGAAGAGTTGCATAAAGGAAAAGTAGGATGGTATTGCATGAAAGCAATCTGCAACACAAGATCAGAACATGGGGTGGCAACATAGCTTCCTTTCAGTGGATGTAGTCCCAGGTTCTGGAAGGGAGCAGCATTGAAATCAACTTTGAAACTTTCTGGATCCTTGTCCCATCATTCCTTAATAGCCACTTACCTTCTCTGTAGTGGTAGAGATGACCAAGACAGATGCCCCTGGCTGTCTTCAAACCTAAACTAGTTACCCCACTGGTATAGATCAAGTATCTAGAGGTGTGTATACTGCAAAGGGAAGGGAAGGGAAGCATTTAAGGGGAAAGCAGCATGATGCATAGCTTAAGACTGGAAGTTTGTACGGATGTGTTTACATTTAAGATACTGGCTACAAGATGAGAGAGAAAATTGGGGGAAGACTGGACATTCAGTCACAAAGTTTGACACATTATGCTTTTCAACATTCAGGCTCTATATTCATGCCTTTTGCACCTCAGAAAACAACTCGAGTCTTTCCCCACCAATAAGGACATCTTTTAGCCTTTGCCTATCAAAAGCTATAAGGTGAATTTCACCCCTATTGGTCAAAATTTCCGCTTCCAAAAGGGCTTCTTTATCTTCTTATTTGTTCTGCTTCCTCTGGCTGAGTTGCTCTGAGGGAAGAAAAAAAAAGAAATAATCCTTTTTTATGGGTTACATTACTTATGCAGCAGGCATGAAACTGCAAACACCTGGTAGAGTTTCCCTTGTGTGAGCTCCAGCCTACCTCAGAGGGCTCTGCAAACATCTGAAACTCATTCTGTGGATCTCAAAGGCCCTCTCCATCACTGATTGAATATTTTTATGAGATTCATTATGGAACAGCTGTGATTGATACTGGTGATCACACAATAGAGGCTATTAATGGCTGAGATGTGGTCACTGTCATCCAGAAGACTAATTATTGAATTAAGGTAAATACAACATGTACCCCTATTCCACACATATTACGCCTGCTCTTGGCAAGGAACATCTGGATGAGGTGATGCTCGCTGTAGGCATGGGGATAGCTGGGGTGTTGGCTCACAAGGATGTTAATTTTGGCTAGTGAACTGAGAAGTAAAATATCTGAAAGAATTGCTAAATTAGGATCAGATTTAAAATAGCTAAATAAGAACTGAATGGGCAGCAGAGTATTCTGCAACTGCACTTCTGCCTTGCTGTGCATCTCCTGAAATATTTTCCATTTGGTGCCAGGGAAACCTCAGTGTTTTCAAGTAATCTTGTAGTATTTGTGGTACCATCTTACACTTGGAAACTCCATCCCACTAACAATGTGGAAAGAATGAGATGTTTTCAATGAAATGTGAGTGTGTTTCTCATGGAAGAAAATCCTGTATAAATACAGGCCTGGTGTTAGTACCTGCAGAGTTTTGTGTACAGGGTATGGTGGTGTGTGCACGTGCTCCAGTACCTATTTTAATTAGATAAGGCTGTCACATATCAACAACATTTAAGCAGCCTGTCCTCATATGGAGAGCAAATGTATCACTTTATAACTTAAAAATTATCTCTGGGGCCTGGAGCACAGCTTCAAGAAGTTGAATGGTGCTAGACATAACAACAGATAAATATGAGAGGCACTCTTTGGCAGTGGCACCCTCCAAAGGAGCTCATCAAAATGTATACTGAAAAGAAGAGAAACCAAGAACTTTGTTTTCTTTCTTGTTGACTTTCGCCTTCAGTAGTTCTTGATATTTAGTCTTAGTTTTCAGTAAGCACTATAATGGACATAGAGTTTATATTTAATGACCAAGAAAACCTCAGCCCAGTCATATGTTGTTCAACTATGTCATTGATCGCAAACTGGCTGTGTATTAGGGAGTTAAAAATCACCACTTAATGAACTTTACTGCTACTGCCTGTGTCATGATTCAGTGTTCACAGCATCCCTTATTTAAAAGATGCTCATCCAGATTTCATCTCAAGCGATTATGTTGGGTTACACCTGCTGGATGACTATATGACTCTCTGTAGGACAGAGGACAGCAATGTTTTTTTAACTTGGACTGCTTCGATCCTTTGTTGATAGTTTGCCTCCAATCTTTTTTTCTGTCTAGTCATAGAAACATAGAATGGTTTGGGCTGGAAGGGACCTTAAAGTCCCATCTAGTTTTTAGTCTAAAGACCATCTAGTTTCAACCCCCACCTGCAATGGGCAGGGACATCTTCCACCAGACCATGTTGCTCAAGGGCTCAAGTCAAGTGGCTATCATTAAAAAACTAAGATGCAATCCCAGAATTTACTAAAAAGGGAAGGAAAGCCGCTCCCTTTATTCATTTTTTTACAGGCTGCCTCAGCTCCATTTTCTCATTTCCTAGATTTTTCGTTCTTCAAAGTCAATGGCAAAAAGGATCTGTAGTTATAAAACCACCTGGTGTTTCTTTACGTTGTATCTTGCTAAGAAATGATACATCAAATAGACTCTTTCTAGGGTTATTGTTTCTACAAGTGGCCAAATTCTTCTTTCAGTTATACCTGCGTGACTGTATTGAATTCAGGGCTGCTTACTGGTGAAGAGACAAGAACTTAGCTCATGTTTTATAAATGAATGAAGTATTTTACCAGGTTCTCCTTTTCTTCCTGTGTAAGTCAGTTACACAATTCAGAGGCTTGCTCCAGCTGGGACTTTACACAGTAATCCCCAGTACTCATATGCCAATCTCAGGTTTATACTAGAAAGAATCTTTAAACAGTTATAAGTTCAACAAAACAGAAATTCAGGGTTCAATGTCAAAGAATTAATCTTTCACCAGATGCAATAGAATCTGGTCATCGCAGACGACCTCAGTTTATGCAGCTGAAAACTGCATTTCTTTAAAGTGCAGTTATGCTTACATTTTACATTTGGCTAAATTAAAGATCCAGTGTTTCGTATCTCTCTCTGCAAGTCACACTCCTAGAGGTGACTACAAGTCAACATGTGGCAAGGCTGAGTGGTTATTTGACATTGATATAACGTGCACATGTCCTACGGTATGGAAAATTATCATTATTTTCAGATGGAAAATACCTGGCAGATGATTGAACAGTGCTTGTGAGAACCTTTCTTGCACCACTCAACGTTGCTTGCTAGCATGAGTGTGAGGAGACAAACTCAGAAAAAAAGGCTGGTCATGCTACATCTGTGTTTTTCTTAAAAACAACCAAAATTCATTTCTCTGCATTCTGCAGTGTTTTTCATTTGCAAAATCCTTCTGTAAAGGTAAAGATTACATCCATCTGCATCTGGATGTTGGTGGTAAGACCTCAGTCACCTTAGCAAAGGTACTCATGCCGAGTTGTATATACTGTGATCTTAATAACCAAACTATTTCTTCTTACCCTTATCTCCAAGGCTTGCCTGATATCCTAGAGGAATGTTGTCCTACACAGAGGATGGGTAGGGTATTTTCTGTAGAACTTTTCTCCTGGGACTTTGTCATATGAGGATTGGCTGAGGGAGAGGAGTTTGTTTAGTCTGGAGAAGAGAAGGCTAAAGGGAGACCTCATTGCTCTCTACAACTATCTGAAAGGTGGTTGTAGTGAGGCCTGCATTGGTCTCTTCTCCCAAGAAACTAGTGATAGGCCAAGAGGAAATGGGCTTAAATTGTCCAAAGGGAGGTTTAGGCTGGATATTGGGAAAAATTTATTTACTGAAAGAATAGTCAGGCATTGGAACAGGCTGCTCAGGGAGGTGGTAGAGTTTCCATCCCTAGAGGTGTTCAAGAATCATGTAGATGTGGTGCTTCAGGATATAGTTTAGTGGTCATGTTAGTTGGGTTACAGTTGTACTAAATGATCTTAAAGGTGTTTTCCAACCTTAACAATTCTGTGAGGAGATGATGTAATGCAGTCCAGCTATGTTATCAGGCAGCTATCACCAGCTAGCCAAGCACAGCTTCCAGCTCACAAGAAAGTCAGCCACCCCCATGGATGTACTGGTGGTGCACACTTTTTTGTTTTGAGATATAAACTAAGGGACCTCGCTTTTCAAGTTGCTCAGCCATGAAACAAACGTTTATTCTTGTACCCTGGAATCCTAATGAAAGCAGTGGAAGCTGGCTGGCCAAAATCAGAGGTTCACCTATGGAAGCCTCTGTGTTTTTGTTATGGTCCTTTGAGTCAAGTCCTGTTAATAACACTGTGAGTCTTGGTTTTGGCCGACTTTGGGAAAGTTCTGAGAGAGTTAGAAATACAGGCATTGGGTGGATAGATGGGACATGAGAGAGGTAGCCCAAAGGCTGTCCCTGAGGAACACAATCTGATAGTAAGCAGGGCTGCAGTCCCTGGGTGCTTACAGCTGTTCAGGTTCCATGATGCCTTTCCAGCACTGCTGTGTCTTAGGACACCTCCACATCACCAGATGAGGAATTTGATGTTGCATCTACATTTTCCTTCCATGCTTGACTGGAAATCCAGTCTGTTCTTCCAAAACATCCAGAGTGGAGTGTGCATGTTTTTCTAACCTAATTACATTTCAGAGATGATTTCTTAAACCACCTGAGATGAGATCATATCCACAGCAAATGGACAGAGAGAACTTGCTTTTTATCACAGCAACCAGACGCTTGAAGAGAGTTCTCTTTCAGTCGTCCTTTCAAAAATTCTACATGATCTCATATATTTGTGTCCCTTCAACTTAACTGTGTGCTCTTTTAACATGTGACATTCACTTTTATCTTACAGTATATGATTCAAAGGGAAAAGCAGCAGAGGGGAGCTGCAGATAACCTAGCAAGGCCTGATGGTATGCACTGCAGTATGCCTCAGAGGGTCAAGTTGAGTTTGAAGTGAGATTCATGCTCCTCACAGCAGAGGTGAAATTCAGTTATAGCAAAACCTCTTTGTTCCAATAGGCCTAAGATAAGGATGCCCAGAGTTAAGCATGCAAATCAGCTTTATCCAAAGCTTGAACTTGAGAGGATGACTCAGGGAGAAGGGAAGGAGAGTGCATACCAGCACGTATGAAATTGTTGATCATATCTGTCTGGATTTTTGTGCTGGCTTTCCATGTTGTTCTGATTCTGAGGCAGAGCTGTGCTGGTTCCCTGTGTCTACTTTCTGTGTCCTACAGCACAGGAATGTGCTGGGTGCTGTCAGTAAATATCCCCATCACAGTAGTACCTCCCCATACCACTGCTGAAAACCTGAAAACTAATGAGAAATCCAGTTCTGATGACCTCTCTCTATCCCATATTTAGAGGGGTGGATATTTGTGGTGTTTTCTCAGGTAGCAATTAGCTGGCTTTGTGCAAAATCAGGAGGAGGTGAGGCTACAGAAATAGATATTTTCTTCTCTATTGACTAGTACACTGGTGTTCAGCCAAGGACAATCTTAGATGTTATTCCTCTCAAGCTCTTCCTGCTTTGTCTGCACTTTAAAAGTTGGTATGACATAGAAGAAAACAGAAATGCATGTAAATGAATATATGCACAAATGTGTAATGTTATGTGCAGCATTCTGTTAACACTGGAATTTAAGAGGTCAGTTTGCCTGCCTGTTATTCTAGTCTTCTGCTAGCGTCACTCCTCTGTGATGCCTTACAATTTGGAGAAGCATTCATTATTTACTTTTCTTCCCCCAGGTGACATGGGGCCCTGGTGCCTTATTTAATATGTATCATCAATGTATACAGAATCGTTAGTTTCATTGTAGGCTCACTTATGAGCTGTTCTGAGAGCAAGAGTTGAGTGCAGACTTTACAAATGTTGAGGCTGACACTTGAAATCTTAGATGCAGTGGTACTGTTATCTCCATTTTACAGATGAGAAAAGGAGGACTGGGATAAAAAGTCCAGCCAGCCAAAGGCATCCACTATTTGGGACAGTGAGTTTCCAGATGACTTAACAGCTTTACGCAGTTTTGAATATTTAATGCCTGGCTCTGGGTTGTTTTGTTTTCTTCTGTGGAAGGTTAGACATCCACTAATAGGACCTCAGTGCAAACCTTATCTCTTGCTACTTAGGTGACTCACTGTGACTGTGTGACTGGTAGCACTTCTAGTGTCTTTGTCTGGACATTCATATAATTTAGTGAGAGGCACACAGATAATTTAGTGAGAGGCAGGCTCTTCCATGAATGGATTCATCAGGTCTGTGCAAGGTGGCCACCTTGGGAGGAGATGAATGATATATTACAAGTATGTATATTTCTTCCTGAACTTTGAAGGGAGTAAGGATCGTTTGGTCAAAGCTGAGGCACCAGCTCAACTGAGGTGAACTACTCTCAGGGGTCTGATGTTGTCAATGACAAAATGAAGACTCCATTTCTTTCTGGATAGTTTTTTGGCTGTCACTTTAGATACAGATAGCAGGATTGTATTAAACATAGAGTTTGTTATAATAAATATGTTTATTATGTATTTATTAGATCCATACACACAGACACACACAGGTTTTTCAGCCTTCCACCCATTTTTTATATATGGACATTGAAACATCAAGGCATTTCTGAGAAAATGGAGAGCAACAAAAGCAGCGCAGAGCTATGTTGCTCTTAAATTGAACTTTAGATGTTCTTTCAAAGGATTTTATAAGGAGCAGGTAGAGTTTCATGTTAACCATTTGGGAAAACACTGCAAAGATCTTTATTACTGCTAGTTGCAGGAACCCACTGGATATAAATCCAGGAATGTCTGCACAGCAACGGGATGGCTGCGTTTATATATCACTTTCTACAAATACTTTTAGTGCCTCTGCACTCATAACTGTCAGACATTACGTTTAATTCTACTTCTTCTTCTTTGATTTACTTTACAACAAAGGTTTTACTCAAGTAATTATTTAAGTGGGTTGTAGACAACTAGTAGTCTAGTAGTTGAGCAACTTGCCAAATGATTATCTGATTTTGTGATTAAGACAGACTGCTAGCAATTGTCTCTGTGTCCAGAGGTCTAAGAAGGTGTTGTCTTTTTGTTCCCAGCAACAAAGGCCAGGGACGTGCTAATCAGTTGTGTTCTGTTTTGTCCTTTGCTTTCTGCAGTAAATTGGATTGAATTCTTTGACCCTGTGAGATTTGAAGCTCTTCAGCTCTCAGACAATAGAACTGCAGCTATGGCTGCTCTACCCATGGCATTGTGGATTGATTTCTTATGGGGCTTTTCTCTCTTCTTTTTTTTTTTTCTTTTCTTAACTAACACATTGCCTTGTTGAATGGCCTGTGCATAGTTTGCCTTATGTAACCTGTTGAGGGATGGATAAAATTCTTACTCTGATTGCAGTGTGTGTGTGTGATCATAAGAAGGAAGGGAACATAACTTTGTTAGGTTGCAAATGCTGCAAATGAGCTGCCATGTCTGAAGTGATGAACCTTAGCCAAGAAGAGTGTTTGCTTTCCCCTCCTGCTTCTCTCTGCTCTCCCAGTTAGTCTGTGAACTGTGAGTGGAAATGATAGTACTGGAGTGCCTCAGGAACCACCTTGGTGAATGTAGCTTAACAGCAGACAAGGAAATTTAAAGAGAAATAAATGTGTAGCTGTACCCTCAGCAATTACACTCCATGGATTAAAACATGTTTAGGAAAACACCAAAATTCATCTTCCTACCTGAAGTGTGTAACATCTCTAGCTCAGTGTTCTTTTTGGCAAGAAGAATTCCCTCTTAGTAAAGAGTTTTATTAATTTGCATTGTCCAAACAGAAGACAAATCCCCCTTTCTTAAATTATTTATCAATACACAAGGATTTCAAAATTATTAATTAATTTAATAATAACAACCATCTGAAACATTGAGGATGATTAAGGGATTTCAGCATCTCTCGTATGAAGAAAGATTGAGAGAACTGGGACTATTTAGTCTAGAGAAGAGAAGGTTAAGAGGGATTCTTATTAATGTCTATAAAAATCTGAGAGGTGGGTGTCAAGAGGGAAGGGGACAGGCTCCTTTCTGTGGCATCTGGTAATAGGACAAGGAACAATGGATACAAACTCGAACATAGAAGGTTTCAGCTCAACATGAGGAGAAACTTCTTTACAATGAGGGTGATGGAGCACTGGAACAGGCTGCCCAGAGAGGTTGTAGAGTCTCCTTCTCTGGAGACTTTCAAAACCCACCTGGATGCATTCCTTGTGTGGACTACCCTAAGTGATCCTGCTTTTGGCAGGGGGGTTGGACTCGATGATCTCTGAAGGTCCCTTCCAACCCCTAACGTTCTGTGATTAAGCAAAGCAAACTGCTTCCCTGGATCCAAACAGGGGCACAAACAGTGAGTGTGCCATTTGCTGTTTCCCCCTTAATGCCTGCACATACAGTGGGACAAACCATCAGTGCAAAACCTATTGTACTGAATGCCTTTCCAACTGATTTAAGAGCAATTACAGCTAACAGAGGAAGAGGAGAAAGAACTGAGATCTAGGATAGGAGAACAAATTCTGCTCTCAGGTATCCAAAACTTTCCAAGAAGTTTGCTTACATTGTGTGTGTGGCCAGTGGATTCTTCCAAGATCCATGGAATTCAAGAAAAGACAAGACTTCTCAGGATTCCAGTGGGCTATAGAGCCAGCTCTGCACCATCAGAGCACTACTAGTAGTTAAAATATCATCCATGGGAAGCAGAAACCACTGATTTAGAAATCATTTTCCTTTACAGAACTCTCAAGCTGTAGCCTTTAATGCAGATGTCATTTGTATAGATGGTAAAATAATACAGTAAGATACCTTTTTTCTCCAGAATTCTCAGAGTAACAAAAAGAACAGTGGGCAAAAGTGCTTTAAATATATTAACTTTTTTTTTAACTCTGCAAGCCTTTGTTCTCAAGAAAGAAAACTGCTGTTTCACTTCCCTGAAGCCATTGGTAATATGATGCAAAAACATCAGAGAAAATCTAATCCAAGATAGGTGCAGTCCCCAAGGGAACATGCTCTTCTTTGTTTTATATTTCCATTGGAAATCTGGAAGATTTTCCATGCAAACATCTTATTTCATGGGGCTGCTTCTCAAATTGAGAGATTAAATCTAGCACAGTATAAAGGGCTTTTCAATAAAGTGGGTTGCACAGTCTTCTGTTTACAGAAAATTGATGCATCATCTGATATATCTGAAATTGCTAACTTCTGTTTCAGTAAAGCTGAAGGAATTTCAACCAGCCCATTATCTAATCAAGCGAAATATTCCCTCAGCATCTTGTCTTAAGGTGGCTGGCTGGCAAGCAGTGTTTGGACCACTGCACATCACGATTCATTACAGCTGCAAAATAGGCTGATGTTTTTGGGAAAGTCATATTTGCAGAACTATCCATCACGCCCAACGTGGCCACAAGTGCCTCAAAAGCTGCAAAACAGCTATTAAGTCTTGACTTCATTTGTGTTTTTCTCTCCCCTCATTTCATACACAATCAATATTTAAATATTTAAGATGAGGCATCCTTCTCGTAGAGTGAACGCTGCCTGAACTCCTGGCAGTAGCAATGCCTGCTAGGAGCCACAGCTGATTTCTCAGTCCTCAGAGCTTTACAGGCCCCCCTGGCCCCAACATTTCCCGTCATTAACATACCTTCCACCAAGGCAGGAGCCAGCTGAGGCTGCTCAGCCCTCAGCACACCAATGTGACTGAATCTGCCACTTGCTTTCAAGCAGAATTTCAAGCCAAATTTTGCAGGGAGCAAGTGGGAAATGTGCTTGGTGATGAGGGTGGAACAGCAGTGCAGGGCTGCACTTCTTTGCTGCTCCTTGGTGATCACAGAATGGTGGGAGGTGGAAGGGACTTCTGAAGACCATCTAGTCCAACCCTGCTGGTAAAGCAGGATCACCTAGAGTAAATCACACAGGAACACACGAACATACCCAGGTGGGTTTTGATTGCCTCCAGAGATGGAGTCTCCACAGCCTCTCTGGGCTGCATGCCCAATGCCCCATTGTAGATGCAGAGAGCTCTGGTTCTGCCAGATGGTTCTGCCCAGCAGCTGGAGAAGAACGTTACCAAGAGTTTTGCTGGGCAAATGAGGCAGGGTGTGAGCAACCAGAGAGGCCTGTACCATGTAACATACGGTCTTTCATCAGGTCTGCACACCTTGGGCAATCCTTTGTCATCTCCTCTGTCATCTCTCAGGCAAGTGATGCCATTTAAAACAAGCACCACAGAAACTTTTTAACTCAGAATAAGGAACTAGAAGCTGACATGAGAAGTGCTGAGAAGCAGGGCAGGTAGCAATGAGTCCAGGACCAGGGTCATGACACAACATCTCTATAGCTATCAGGGTAGGTGCATTTGATCTCCTACCAAATAAGAAAGCTATAAAGGCTTTAATTAACAATGCTAGCCTTCTCTGCAGGTCTTTCCATGAGCAGATCTCAAAGGGCTTCACTAACGAGTTAAGGAAAAAAGTGTGCATCTCCTGGGTTCCCATCCATCCCTCCCAGCACTCCTTCCTCCCTCACCATTCTTCCTCTCTGTGATTTTGTGGAGAAGAGCAGACCTCATATGCTCGCAGGGCCAGAGTGTTGACACTCCCCCATGCCTGGAAGAGGCTTCAGCAGTCATCCACTTGGGCAAGTGGAACAGCAGATATTTAGCTTTAAGAAATGAAAATCTAATCCCTGCTCCCAGGGTGTGCAGTGAGAAGCAGAATCTGCTTCCACATACTTTCTACTACCATTTTCATCTGAAGGTTACTTATAAAAAAAAACCAAATAATTTACTTGGCAGAAGATCCAATGAATACAGAGATTTCAATTTTCAGGTTTAGATATTTGTTAATGAGCAAATCAAACAGGATCCCAAATTCCCATGGTTTTGAACAATTGTTATTTTGTGCCTTATAGCAATCCTTTAGGTACCAAACTTGCACTCAGGCCTTGTATCACAGTATAGCAGAGGATGGAAGGGACCTCAAGAGATCATCGGGTCCAACCCCCCTGCCAAAGCAGGATCACTTAGGGTAGTCTGCACAGGAATGTATCCAGATGAATTTTGAAAGTCTCCAGAGAAGGAGACTCCACAACCGCCCTGGGGAGCCTGTTCCAGTGCTCTGTCACCCTCACTGTAAAGAAGTTTCTCCTCACGTTGAGATGAAATCTTCTATGTTCAAGTTTGAACCCATTGTTCCCTGTCTTATCACTGTGACACTTGAGTGTCACTTGACACTCCACTTGACACCCACCCCTCAGATATTTATACACATTTATAAGATCCCCTCTCGGTCTTTTCTTCTCAAGACTAAATAGCCCCAGGGATCTCAGTCTCTCTTCATAGGGGAGATGCTCAAGTCCCCTAATCATCCTCATGGCTCTCTGTTGGATTCTCTCCAGCAGGTCTCTGTCTCTCTTGAACTGGGGATCCCAAAATTGGATGCAATATTCCAGGTGTGGTTTCACCAGGGCAGAGTAGAGAGGTAGAAGAACTTCCCTTGACCTGCTGGACACACCTTTCTTGACACACCCCAGGATACCATTGGGTCTCTTGGCCAAAGGGCACATTGTTGTTCCATGAAGAACTTGCTGTCCACCAGCACTCCAAGGTCTTTCTCTGTGGAGCTGCTTTCCAGCAGGGCAGCCCCTAATCTGTACTGGTGCATGTCGTTATTCCTGCCCAGATGTAGGACCCTGCACTTGTCCTTATTAAACTTCATGAGGTTTGCCTGCAGCCAGCTCTCCAGCCTGTCCAAGTCATGTTGGATGGCTGCACAGCCTGTCAGGTGTCAGCCAACCCCCCCAGTTTTGTATCATCAGCGAACTTGCTGAGGGTACTCTCAATCCCCTCATCCAGGTCATTGATAAAGATATTGAACAAAATTGGACCCAGTACTGATCCCTGGGGAACACCACTAGCCACAGGCCTCCAGGTTGACCCTCTGCCACTGATGACAACGCTTTGAACTCTGTTGTCAAGCCAGTTCTCAATCCACCTCACTGACCAGCTATCTATGCCACATCTCCTGAGCTTTCCAATGAGAATATTATGGGAGATAGTATCAAAAGCTTTACTGAAGTCAAGATACATGACATCCACTGCTCTTCCCTCATCTAACCATTTGATCATAATTTCATAGAAGGATATCAGGTTAGTTAGGATCTCTCCTTGGTAAATCCATGTGGCTACTCCTGATAACCTTCTTGTCTACCATGTGATTAGGGACGACCACAGGATGAGCTGCTTCATCATCTTTCCAGGGATGGAGGTGAGGCTGAATGGTCTGTAGTTGCCTGGGTCCTTCTTCTTGCCTTTTTTGAAGACTGGAGTGACATTTGCTTTCTTCCAGTCCTTAGGCAGCTCTCCTGTTCTCCATGACTTTTCAAAGATGAGACACTAGGCACAGTGCGAACATACAAAAGGAGATAAGCTCCTCCCTGATGAGTTCTGCAGCTAAACAGATATATCCAGGGGAAGGGAGCATAAAATCCCTTGCATGTGATGTGCAAGGCAGAGCCAGATCACCTAGCTGGCAGTCTGTGTGCTGACTCACACCACTTCATCTCCTTGGAGGACACTTGCTTTCAGCTAACAAGTTGTGACTTCTGCTAAATGCACCATATGAAAATTCTGTCACCCAAAAGAAGGAAGTTAGTCAGGTACCCGTAACAAAACCACTTGGATCTCATGGCAGTAATGAGAGTGGGCTATCCCAGATGTGGCAGCACTGGGGCAGGGCTGTCCTGTTATAATTCTATCACTTGGGGTCACCATTTACAATTGTAGCAGTCGGGGTCACCATTTATAATGGTAGCAGTAGTGTTCTTCTCACAGGCTGCGTGCCAAGGTGTTTCCAGGTAAGGCCAAGATGAGAAGACTCCCAATCTGAAAGGCAAAAGCATCCATTGCCCAAGCAACCAAGCAAAGCACTAAGCACAAGCAAAAGCAAAGCAAGAGCCTAAGCATAAACCTAAGCCTACTACTCTGTTACATAGTAAACTTACATGCTTTTCTAATACAGAGCTGCCACATCCCAACTGGCTATCCTTTCACTGACATGGGTCTAAGCAAAGCATACAATAGGTTAACACTGACAAACAAGCTTCTCAACATAGCCAGTCAACTTCTGCCTAGTCTTTCTCTTTAGTTACCAGGTGTTTGCATTCTTTCAAACTCAAAGACAAAACACAGCCTTCTCAAAACTTGTTCAAAGGTTTGCTATCTTCCTACATCCTGTGTCCTGCCCTTTCTGCTCATGTCCCTCAGAGGAGCAGGTGCATGAGTGGCAATAAGACTCACCAAGGTGGAAACCCCACAGTCCAGAGGAAAGCTCTTCTGTTGGCCTCAGGCCAGCACACACAGACTGGACCAGCTGTACCAGCAGCCAGTACCACTGCTCAGGCACAGGCTGGGACAGCAGGACTACAGCATCCAGGACATCTGATCTCCACTCTGTGATTCAGGTGAACTGGAAAACCACCCCGGGCCCTTGTTGGCTTTTCTTCTTCCTTCTCTCTGCTCTATCTTTCCTACAAATCCTTTTTCTATGGCTGACAAAGAGTGTAATCAAAATCTGAAGATGTACGTAGTGTGAGGGGTTTCAGGTGTCAAATCAGGTAAATGCCAGAACAACTGTGAAACCAGCTAAAAACTCTGATCCCATCAGAATAGCACTCTGCAAGTCATCCCTACCAACTACTGAAAGGATGTCATAGTAAGGTGAGTGTTGATCTTTTCTCTCTAGTAGCAAGTGACAGTAGAAGAGGAAACGGCCTCAAGTTGCACCAGGGGAAGTTTAGACTGAGTATTACAAGAAACATCTTGACTGAAAGACTTCTCAAAGACTGGAACAGGCTTCACAGGGAAGTGGTTGAATCTCTGATGCTGGAGATGTTTAAAAGAGGCAGAGATGTGGTATTGAGAGACACAGTTTGGATTTGATGATCTTAAAGGTCTTTTCCAGCTTTAACAATTCTATGATTCTATTCCACTGAGGCTATTGGTGAAGAACTTCAGGCTGCTCTCTCCTGCCAGCACCATTGGTAGCCCTTTTGCTATCCCACTGAAGACTTTCAATGCTTCCTTTGCTAAGCAGAAGGGCAAAGACAGCCACTGTTTTTCAGTGCCACAGCATCAGCACACTTTTGAAAAGTTTGACTTGTGAAAGGGTTTTGGGGTAATTAAATGGATAAATGAAGCACTTTGGTAGATTATTTGTATTTTGTGGGGGGAGAAGGGGTGAGGAATTAATAACTTCCCAGGATCCTTGTCCCAGTCAGCTCCATGGGGAGCATCATTCAGGGCAGGAAGGAAAGCCAAACCTTACACAGGGTTATGCAGTCAGGCTCACTTTTATTCAACTGGAAACCTTTGCTGAGGCAGAGACTTAACCAATTCTCACTGGGCACCACAGCAAACCTCCCTTAGGGTGAGAAGAGAAAATCCCAGATGTGTCCCTCACTAAAAAGGTCCTTGTTTCAGTGACTACTAACTTACTGCCTTTTTTTTTTTCCTTTGTTGCTGAAAGCATTAGTGGTATAAGTAAAAGCTGTGGCCACCTCCACCTCACAGGCTGCAGGGTTTGATCCTTGAAGCAGACAGAAGTGACCCATGAAGAGGTGCATCAGAGGCTGTGCTGTCATGAGGGAAAGGCTCCCTTGTCAACTGGGAGGTAGTGCTGGGAGAGCTGGCAGACTGGAAATGGAGAATAAGATAGGAATGGGAGCCTGCAGCTGGGGAACAGAGCATAGAGATTACTTTTTTATTATTTTATTTTAAACATATGTATTAATCATAGCTCAAAGCGGGGACGGCAATGGGGAACTGCATCTGGAATGGGTAAGGCAGGAGGAGGAGATGATTTTTATTTCAGACATAAATTATGCATTAATTGCAGCTTGAAGGAGGGGTCAGTGTGGGAATCTGTAGCATGAGGACAAAAAGGAAAGATGATTTCAACTGCAAGTATATTTATTAAAGTGTAACTCAAAACAGGGACTGGGTGGGAATCAGCAGCTGGAAATGATAGGGCAAAGGGAAATACTGCTTTGGTAG
Source organism: Indicator indicator (assembly GCF_027791375.1). Taxonomy (NCBI): domain Eukaryota; kingdom Metazoa; phylum Chordata; class Aves; order Piciformes; family Indicatoridae; genus Indicator; species Indicator indicator. The sequence goes on from NC_072020.1 coordinate 13,415,758, forward strand.
AACACATGACTAAGTCTTTAGCTGAAAGCAGGCACAAGGGTGGGAATCTGCAGTTTGAGGATGTCAAGTATCACTTGTGGGAGAGAGAATCTTTATGCCTTTTCAGGTGCATTCAGAGCAGGTGAAGGTTGCTGAGATGACTTTCCCATCTGAAACCTCATCCATTCCCACAGCTGACCAATTCAGGATTCCTCAGCAGCTCACCAGTGCCCTGATGGCTCTTGAGAGCCCACTCTGCCCAACCGACACAGCAGAGCTCGTAACAGGTGTGCAAGGCAGCTGGCTCTGAATGCAGTTTGCAGCTCCCCTCAGCACAGCCAGCTCTGCTCGGGGACAGCTGCAGACAGCATTTAACCATGGTTCAGTGCTGCGTCCTTGCAGGGCAGCAGCAGTGTGGGCTGTCATGGCCTGTCTGCCCTTCCCTTGGCCTGTGGGAAGTGGGTCATCCCTCATGCTGGTGATAAGTGATCTACAGGCCATAAACTTTCTCTGCAGGTGTTGTCAGGGTGCAGGCATCAGATGGGGCCAGATGGGAGTGGGGCTGTGTGCTGCTTGTGCTTGCTCTTGTCTGGACAACAGGAACAGTCATTTCCCAGGAATTAGCCTAAAGGAGCTGGCTGGTTTATTATGGAAAGCCATTTCTTTTGGAGAAGGCAGACCTTTGATTCAAGCCGTGCACAGCAGTGGTTAGAAAGAGAATGCTGATCCCATGGAAACATCACCAAAGTGCTAGTGCCTGTTCATGCTCACATATCCTAGGGACAACAACAGGCCTTTCCTGTCTGAAGCTCTGCTCTCAGCTCTTGTGTCTGGCCAGTATGCTTTGCATTACAGCCCTGAGCAGGCACACTACAGCTTCCACATGCTGACGTGTATGACAGCCACCAAACATCAGGGATTTTTTTCATTGTGTCATGGCAAAACCACCTGTGCTGAGTAACTTTTCACTAACAAACTGTGAAGGCTGTTAGAGTATTCAGCAAGCTTGACAACATATTTATTTATTTATTATTATTAGATAAGTAGCTTTAGTGATTGCTTCTTTGCTCCAAAGAGTCAAAACCACAGAAATACTTGATTCCAGGCATTGCTTCAGGTGCTTTTCATCAGCCTGTTTCTCTCCTGGCTGTACAAAACTTGTTAATGTAGCTGTGCTGGTACTTTGTTTTGAAATTTCCTGAAGTGCAAACTGTCTTTACACACACTGTGTCAGTGGGTGCATATCCGTGTACATACATATATAACATTCTATAATTAGGCTTTTGATCAGTAAGAGTGCATGGCTTCCCAGTGGCTAGAGCACTCAGGAAAAGTTATTCCTGAGAGAGACTCAAAGTGTCTGAAGCATCATGGTGTGGTATTTCCTCGTAGGCTCCAGAGTTTTTTGGTTCCTTTTTTTGGCTCATTCATAGCATGATGCTAAATGTAAAGGAGGCAGGAGTCCTTGTCACAGGATGATCATGACTTGTACCTAACTTTACAATTACACATAACCCACCAATACTAACTGATCAGCTTCAACAGAGAAATTGCTCAGAACACTTAGCATTAGCCTGGTTTTGCTATTGACCAGATGTTATCCTTGAGGAATGGAAATTTTTGAGATAAATGTCAAGTTTACCTTAGTTTATGCTAGTTATGGACACTCTGAAAGAGACCTGAAAAGGTCCATTTTCCTCTGAGAGAGCAGATCTTTGTAACATCCTCTGCATCTTGCTCCCTCTCCTCTAGACCTCAGAAATCACAGATGTTCATGGCCTAGTGCTTGGCTTCTTTGCCAGAGTTAATCTGTGAGCTCAAAGCAGGATGTAGTAATCACAGTTTCTGGGTAAGGTACTGTGCCAAGCTCATGGCCCAGACCTTGATCCAGTGTCAGTCACCTTCAAAAGCTCATCCATCTCACCAAGCAGAAGGACCCAGATGACATAAACCCAGGATGTGGCAAAGACCTTGCAGTATTTCAAGCTTCAAAACCTCCCCAACATATCTGTGAACTCATATCAGTTTAAATCAAAATTTCTCAAGCTCTTTTATGTGTTGCTAATTAGTAGGAATTTCCAAAAACAATGATAACCAAACTGCTTTCCTCTTGTTCTGCTCTTTCCTTATTCTTCTTTAAAAAGTGAGGTAGAGTTGACTTTTTTCCTTATTTTAGGGTTTAAGTATGAGCTTGGGGTTTTTCGTTTTTGCAAACTGAAACAAACAGGTGAAAAAAAATCACATTTTTAGTTTAGCCGGGAATGTGTCAGCTGTGAAACCTCAAGAAAATTGTGTATTTCTTGAATTTCAGATCTTAGTAAAATCTACTTTCTACTGTAGATTTTTTGATATTACTGGTTTTACTCATTCTACCACCAAATTTCTTACCTATGTTACTCTCTTTTTGTTTCAAGGATCAGTGGTAATAAGATGGTAAGCCACAAAATAATTTTTAAATCCCATCTCCTCCAAAATGGGATGGCTTTTCTCCAATATTCACACATGGAAGTCAGCAGGCAAACAATGGAAAATAAAATGCATGAAAAAACATTCACTATAACTTCATTTTTGCGTGGGTGCAAACACTAAGTGTCACAGTTGATTATGAAAGTTTTTTAAAACTATCCATGGAGGAGTCCATGGATAATTTTTAAAAGCTTAAGAGCTTTTTCAATTAAAAATAGTCAAGAAACATTCCCCTCTATTATTACTCAATAAAAAAAAGTCAAGTGGAGCACTTCAGACTGAGATGTATTCATGGTTTACTCTGACTATTGTTTGAAGATGTCCCAGGGGTGGCTCCTTTTTCATTCATGTCTGCCATGTAGCTCTGAGTCAGGATGCTTCCACTTCAAAAGTTTTATAACTAATGATATTTAGGAGAGAAATTTAAAGGGGATGTATTTTCAGTTGTGAGCCCATGGTATCGGGTGTTTAGAAGACAGTTTGAACAGCTGGAGTTGGCTCAACTCAGTGAATGTCCATAGGGGATGGATAAGTAAGTTGACTGCTGCTGAAATAGACACCAGCCGCTGTGGGTGGGTTGGAAATAATGTTCTTCTCCTCTGAACATTTCTGAGATTTAAAAAAAAAGTCTCAGACTGAGATGAAAAATCTCAGATATTGTATTTGATCACTCAAAATACTCAAAACAGCAAAATTTGACACTGAGAAGGGCAGCAAACTGCCTAAATACAATATTTTGATATCTTCACAGGTTTTTTCTGAATTTTGTCAAAACGAGAAATGCTTGGAATTGATCTTTTGTGTTAATGGGATGTGCATTTGCTAACACAAAGTTCCCTAAACTCCTACTAGCTGGTACTATTTTAGGTTCACATGTTGAGGATGCTCAGGGTGCTAGGGGCCACAAAGATGATCCAAAGGTTTGGAACACCTCTGCTGTGAAGATAGGCTGAGGCAGCTGGGGTTGTTCAGCCTGGGGAAGCCCCTGGGGGGACCTTAGACATGCCTTTCAATACCTGAAGGGATCCTACAGGAAGGCTTGAGAGGGATTTTTCGTAAGACTGTCTAGCAATAGGACAAGAGGGAAGGGTTTTAAGCTGAGAGAGAGTAGATCTAGACTGGGGTTTAGGAAGAAATTCTTCAGTATGAGGGTAGTGAGACTCTGGAATAGGTTGCCCAAAGGAGTCATGGATGCCTCCTCCCTGGGGGTGTTGAGAGGCATCCCTGCCCATGGAGGGGAGGTTGGAGTAGATGATCTCTAAGGTCCCTTCCAACCTAAGCCATTCTATGATTCTAATGTAGAGAGTCAGCTCATCCAGATATAAGGTTTTTTTTCTTGGCATTCTCAAGGACTTTCTCAGTAAAAGCAATGGTTTACAGTGAATAGTGCATCTTTCATATTTTATCTTGACCTTCACTTCTTTTCCCATTTTCAAACAGAACTCCAAGGCAAGACTTATTTTCTCTTTTGTAAGACAGCAAGCATTGGGCAAATATACACCTTTAACTGTGCTAAGCCCTACATTTCAAGAAACAAAGAACCTTTACAACATAGCTCATGGTGCTGCAATTTACACCTCTCCAATCTTCCCTTGGTTCTCCTTATAATTTTTTTTTTTTTTTTTAGTTCAGACAAGCAACAGGACCAGAGGAAATGGTTACAAGCTGCACCAGGGGAGGTTTAGGCTGGATATGAGGAAATACTTTGTCACTGAAAGGGTTATCAAACAATGGAATGGTCTGCTCAAGGCAGTGGTGGAGTTATCATCGCTGGGGGTGTTCAAGTGGTGTGTGGACTTGGTGCTTAGGGACACAGTTTAGTGTCAACCCTTCAGCTCTGGGTCAAGGGTTGGACTGGATGATCTTGGAGGTCTCTTCCAACCAGATAAATTCTGTGATTCTGTGAATCTCCTTGTCACCTGGGTTCCCAGGCTTTGAAGTCTCAGTTCTTGGTTCTGCAGTACTCATCCTAAAACCTTTGCTGACCATACTCCATGATGCTTTCCTGGGGCTTCAGACTGCCTATGGAAATTTTCTTTTTCAGATCTTCTCTCAACTTCTTCTGTGTTTCTCTCAAGCTTAAATTCATTCACTTCTAAGTTACTCCAACTGAAAAATTTTAGAGATGTAAGGAACTAGAATGTAATCTGTTTAGACTTGGGTAGCTGTGTAAAATGTAACACTCAAAGCCTAAGGAAAACAAACCAGGGCAAAATGACATTCCACTCCAACTTTCCTCATGCAGAAGCTTTGCAGTATTGTCTAGGTAGGGGAGTATCTATGAAAACTAGGCTTCCAAATAACAGTAAGACTCAGACAAGCAAATAATATCAGACATGGGAAATAACAGGGAAGGTGAGATGAAGCACACATTACTGAAGTGTGAGCAGTGCAAACATTTCTTCCATGGTGATGCTAACAGACAAATAACCCTGGAGAGAGTGCGCTGGGAACATAATGCAGAGCTTGTGTAGGAATGATGCACTAAAGTATTAGCTTCCTAGCCACAGAACTGCACAAGGCAAGCACTGTGCTTATCACCTCTGCATCTCAGAGAAGTTTGCCAGGTTGCCAGCACAAACAGCAACACAGGAAAAGCTAGGTGTACACAAGAAACTCTTGGTGTACATCCAAACAAAAGAAGAAATCCAGGGCAAAGAAGCTTGAATGTTAATAATCTTGCGAGAGATCCTTTCTTCAAGGCTAATAGTTCAGTAACCTCCTTTGATGTATGATTTGAATATATCACAGCATCTGTATGCCTCCAGCACCTCCCCTAATGCACGACTGCAGCCAGAATTAATTAGTAAGCAGGAGCGGGAAGCAGCAAATGACCCTGTATGATGCAGATCAGTTTGTGCTTACTGGTATGCAGCACTACCAATAATTCAAGCAGAATTTTAATAAAGAACACAGAGTGGCTGGTTCCCAGTAGCCAAGTGTCTGTGGTAGACATCATGCCCTATAGCCTTTAATTATTCATCTCTATGAACAACAGAGATGCCTAAGGTACTGGACAAATCCCTTGACCTGCTCAGACAAGAGATGAATGTCCATTGGATTCTATTTACCGGTCAGTTTCATTACTCCAAATCTAATTAATTTTGTTTGTGCTGAGGGATAACACTATCCAGCCAGTGATCACATCAGCAAGCCAGGGAATTCAGCTGGCTTTAATCTAAGTGGTTTTTAGGGGGAAGTTTGATTCCTTTTGCACTGGTAGAATTATTGAAAGCCGAAGTGTATCAACCTTTGCCAACCCTTGGCTGCAAGCTCTGTAACCATGAGCTGTAATCTGAAGTCAAGCCAATTTCTCAATGCCTATTGTGTTTTCTGCCTGTGAATGGGATGTAACCACCAGCTTGGTTGAGTCTGTAAGAGAGAAAAAAGGTCCTTTTCACAGTTTGATAGTTTTTCTACTCTGAGGATCACAAAAAGATGCCCAATACGAAGAGAAGCTGGTTGGTTGGGAAAGACAATCTTTCTGTGCACAATCTTGCCATTAGGAGCCTTTGCAACACCCTCAGTGGTTTTTTATGGAGACATTAAGTATTGTCTTCCCCATACTTCCTTTTCCATTAAAAACCTGCTTTCTTTTCCCCACATTAGCTCATTGTCCTGTTGAGAAAAAGCATGAAACTTCTATCTTAATTTCCTTTCTTAAGGCTTCTGTTTGTGCTGCTCCTGGCCTAATGTAGCCTGTTTGCCAGAGAAAGATCAGTGGTGACTCTTGCCCTTTTGACTTTTCTTTGCAGATCTTCCCCTTTTCTGTAACCTTCATTAAAACCTTCATTAAAAGAACGTTTTATCTCTCTGAAGAATATAGATAGCATAACCCATACGTATTTGTCACAATATCTTGCTACCTACTCTTTCCTTCTATTTGTCTGAGGAGAGTGAGTCCCTGTTCTGACGTTATGTACTGAAATACATAGAAATCCTGGTCCAATGGCAGCTTTGGGATCATATTATAAATTACAACAATTGTTCCAAACAGTTGTCTAGAGAATCAGTTTTGTGCCTAAGAAAAACCTCCAAGTCACATATTCTGCCTATTTAATCCTTATGTCATCAGTAAGATTGCTGTGGTCCACATTTACATTTACAGAAGTAGAACCACTCCTTGTGTAGAGACGAACAGGAGAATAAATACCCTTAAACCCAGTTTTCCCAGCCTAAAACAAACTAAGGAAAAACCATTTGAGGTCAAATCTCACTGAAGCAGTAAAACCAATTCCCTAGACTAAACTCAGTGACTCAGTTCACTGGGGTTATACTGGGGTGAGTTTGGCCCATTATTTTTTAATTGTTTCCAAATGTGTCACTGCCTCCTGAACCATCCTGATTAAAATAAAGAGCACTTGTGAACTCCTCCTGCAGCAGCAATATCCAAGGTACTGCTAAAATGTGTCTGTTGGTGACACCTCAGCTCTCCATTCCTAGAAAGAGAAAAATCTATAGGAAAAAGGCTGACCCAGAGGGAATATCTGAAGACAAGACAGTGGCCAGAGTGATATTGGAGTCACATGGCAAATGATCCCATGACTGCCGTGGAGCAGCCACAATTGACAGCCAGGTCATCCCTCCTACCAGCTGGACCTTCTCTCCTGCCTTCCTTGGCCCAACACCTTTCAGAGTCATAAACTGGTCTTTTGTAGGATTATAGGTTTAAAAAGCATACTCACCTCTTCTGTCTCTGGAGCTCAAATCACCGTTACCAAACTTCCTTATCTTCTTCTACTTCATTTTTTATTATTGGTGAGTTCTGTGGTGTGGTAGCTGGTGTCATGATGACCTAAGAAAGCAATTTGCTTAAGCAAGATGTCCACACCTGAAAACTGTTTCTTAATTTTAATGATCTAGTCAGTGATCAGTCTCCAAATTGCACCTGCCCCACTGCTAGCTAGCTGGATGCAAAGTGGAAAAAAACTTATAAGGGAATCCCAGCAATGTTTCCAGCAGCAGGCCTTGCATGGATTCATTCCCTCAAAATTTGTTTGCTCAAAGCTGTAAGCAGCAAGTCTTAGGAAAGCATCACACCCAGGAAGAACCTGTACACAAGTATGCCTGAGATCTTGGAGCTGTGATTTGACGACTTCTAAGTGGGAGATCTCTTGACCATGCCTGAGCCAAGGTGTGGCTGACCTTTCCCTTTAGTATTTTGTAGCATTTTGCCATGGAACCCTCTCTAGGCCTGACTGAACACAAAGCAGGCTCCCTTCTTTGTTTCCTGCAAATCACAGGAGAAAAAAAGAAAAACAAGGTGTTTTTATTTCTGACTTTACTAAGAAGGGCCCAGTAGGGTACCACAGTCCTCATCAATCCCAAACAGAGCTTGACAACCTCAGTTGGTCCTGTTGGGCAAATTAAGAGAAAATGCCTTGCATTCTGCAAGCCATACGCATTAGACATAAGGAGCAGAAACTGTAATGGTTGTTCTGATCCAGCAAAAAGTAATTTCTGGTCACACAGGTCTCTGACATGCTCTTCTGATAGTGCAAGCTCTTGGATGATTTGAAATCCCAAGCGAGAATGGATGTTTTTCTCCCAGTTTGCAAAGTTTCATACTGGTAAAAAGAAAGGATTTAAGATGTGGGGCTTTCTAATGACATTATTTCCTGTGTTTTATAAAAGAATAATGCAGCTCTAGAACAGTCCAAAAACCTGTCTGTTGGGTTTTTTTGGTCACAAGCTCTAATGACATAAACCCACCTCCTTAATGTCAGTTTTGTTCCCTAAATTCTTGACAGTATCTGCAAGACAAAGTTGGCTGAATCCCAACTTAAAAATAAGAAAGTGACTGTGGGTTTCAGGGAAGCTGCACAAAACCTCACCGAAGGTGTTTAAGAGACAGGTCTGTGATACATGTATTACTACTGCCACTGCCCCAAAAATGCCAGCCTCCCCTCACACAGCCCTGACAACTGACATTCACACCTTCACCACCTTTGTGCTGGGTAATTAGGACTTCAAGATAGAGTGATACTGTAACAGTGAAACATAGATAGGTATTTCTCTTTGGAATCAGAGCAGTGGGTTCAACAATCTCTTTTCCTCTAATATCAGTCCAGGTAATGAATAAGTCAGGATGACTTCAATGAAATCTCTGTAGCAGCCCTGACCAGAGGTGAAAAATGCCTAAGGTCACCTCAGGACCATCTCTGTTGGCAAGTCCTATTTTAGGGGGTCACTTATGAAAACATCCTTTGAAGATACTTTTCTCCGTTATTTAAATACATGCTTGAACATTTTATCTTTCTTCTCACACTTTTTTCCATTTCTACTCCCTGTTTCCATCACTGATGGGAGGATTGAGTCTTTTCATGTTGGACATTTTGGTCCTATTCAAGTTCATGAGTTTTGTACATATATTGTGGTTAGAGCTACAGGAACCAGTGAATTTTATTACATGATTATAATGCACAGAGTTACCAGTATCTAACTGACTGCTTTATAAATAATTGGGATAAAATTTGGGAGCCAAAAGTGATATATTTACTATGAACTTCTCTTCCTTTGGTCAGTGGTATGGAATGAGTGAATAGGGGAAGGTGTAGTAGCATCAATACCAGTTCCAGATGTCCTGCTAAAAGGTGCTATTTATGAGAGGATATTATTGGGACCAGTCCTGACCTAAAACCTAAAGGATTAAACTCACTGTGCATTATGCACATGTATTGTCATGTGTATGCTTACATATTCTCACCAACAACAATGTGAGAATTCTACAGGTCTGGAGGGGAAAAAAGTGAAAAACGTCTGAGTGGTAAAAATATCTTGCCTGGAGTTTAAAGCAGAAATGTAAAGGCTTAGTTTCCATACCTAAGCCTCTGAAGTTTCCAAAAGAACACTGGACATTTCTTAGTTGTTACCAAATTAGCAGAGAGATGAGCTGAAGCTCAGGTTTGGTTCTGTTCAACCCACAGAGTAGAAAAGCTGAGTTTATCCTCTGAAAGTTTCCATCCAGTCTGCAGAACCATGCAGGATATTGTGACAGTTCTGAAGTTGCTTCTAGGGTTTGAAAGAGAATTATCCTGGGAATAGATGTGCTGGTGTTTGGACACCCACAATTCTAATCTCAGTGAAACAAAACACAAAAAACTGAGTGAAGAAGTGAAAGCAAAGATAAACATTTCCAAACCTTGAATGAGATTTGCTGAACTTCCAGGTGAGTTCAGGACTGAGTGGAATCTGCAGAATTCAAAGGTGAGTAAGACTGTCATCCATTTTTAACAGATAAGGAGCAAATGAAAACTACTTAGAGATTATAGGTGAGGAAGTTAAAGAAACCCCTGGCAAAGCAATCAGAGACAGGTGGCCTCTTCACTTTCATATTCCACACTTCCATCTCTTATTAGATATATGGATTTGATGATCTTAGAGGTCTTTTCCAACTGAAAGAATGCTATGATTCTATGATTCTCTACGAGAACAAAAGTATGCCTGATGCTTTACAGCAATATAGGAAGATGATGTCACTAACTAATAGTCCTCTTACACTCCTGAGCTTAGAGGGGCTCCTTGTGTGCCTGCACAGAACTCATTACTGATCACATTCTTTCCTGAACAGCTTGTACCTATTTATATCCCATAGGATAATCTTCCAATTACCCTGGAATGAAAGAGCAAAACAGTGTTAGGAGATGCACAGTTTCAAACTAAATTGCACAGGAGTTGGAGATTAGATAGGGAAGTTGAGGGGTGTGTGTTTCTGCTAAACCCTCCTGCATTAAAGAGTGTGTTTGCTTTAATGGCAACTTGAATACTGCCTCACCTTCTCTAATAGGGAAGCAATTAAACCTTCAGATATGTCAATTAGCTACTGATGGGCTGATTTCCTGTTTGTTAGTGTACCACTGGAGAGTCATATGGCTCTGGAAAGTGTCAAGACTACTGTCTGGGGCTTTTTGCACTTGAGGGACATTTCTTGCAGACATTAAAACCCTGCTTGATTCCTGATCATTAAATATCAGCTAAAGTCCAGGAGCAGAGGAGAACTTCGGGCTTGAAACCAGCAAAACTGCAGAAAGTGAGCTGCTACCTCATTATGATCATAGAGTCAATAAAGTCACCTGATGGCAGATTTAGAGGAACTCATTAGGAGATGGAATTTGGCTGTGCAGACAAGCTGCTGTGATTCTGGAACCAGGCCCTTTCATTAAGGTCTTCAAATAGGATACAAGGCAGAGGGAGGGGGAGCCTGCAGGGCATCACAGCTTAAAAGCACAGCAATAAGGATTCTATATGCATACAGCATTCTGAGTTGCAAGGCAAAAGAGGTAAGCTCTTAGGTGAAATTTAAAAGAAAATAAATGCAAAAGGAATTTAAGACACCTATATCCTCTTAAAAGTGATACTCTGTAATTCTGACTTGGAGTGCAAGCTATGACATCCAATGAGAATACACTGCAACAGACCTTTTATTACCTAATCTCTATGTAAATTTACTTATTTCTCCTTGGAATTTTACCTTTTTTTTAAGCATAATTGAATTAATCTAAGTCAAAACAAACTCAATGCTTTTATGTGGCCAATCTATTTTTTCCTTTGTTTCTCCAGTCTGATTGCTGCTAAAGGCAAACATCTAGCACCTAGCTTCTAATCGGTAGGCTCTGATCCTGCAGCACTTGGCCTTACCTCAGAAAGGTGAAAAGCTGAAGCTTCTACAGAGCACAGATCTAAGGCTCACAAGTCCTAGAGAGGTCCTGTAAAGCCAGCCCAGCGCAGGAGAAATGCTGTCTTGTAAGCAGTGTGCATCCTAGTGAGCTGAGCCTGCAGAAGTGGAAATAGGTGCTAAGATTTTGAGCCAGAGAGAAAACCACCACTAACAACTCTCCTTTTGGGAATCACCAATGCAGTGAAAGTCTAACTATAATGAAAGAGAATAAAACTTTTGAATTCTTTGACTGTGGACGCTGTAATTTTGGTTACAGTGAACTCAGAAAGAAAGTGAATGAAGGGGAGTGGCTTAATTATAAGAGGGCTCACTGTGGTTGCTTTAAAAACTTGGTGTAGGGTACTTTTTCTCCTAGCCATCTCTTTAAAATTAAGGAAGGCTAGGAGTGTTCTAGACAGTGCCCCAGAAAGCACACAGTCAGTGCAGTATGTACTTGAGTTGCTATTTTTTCCCCTCTATCCTATGTTTGTCTTCAAAAACATGGAGCCTAACATTTTGATCAATAGCTTTGCAATGGAAAGAAACACAGAACAATTTAGTCCTGCAAGTGAGAGAGGTGCTTGAAAAGAGCAGGCAAATAACAGATTATCGTTGTGCCACTGACTGGTTTGAAATAATTATCAATCCCAGCCCTGTTGGGGGGCGGGGAGGGTAAAAAAAAAAAAAAAAATAGAGAAACCTGGAGAAAGAAAGTATATATCTTTTTATATGCTAGAAGTTTCAAACCAACTTAAACTGTCTGCTCCTCTGTTTGCTGGAACTGACCTGGCTCTCTGAGCATTTCCAATGCCATGTTGATAGAAAATACAGTCTGTGTTTTGCCTATAGCCATGAATATGTAAAGGTCATTACTCATGTGTTATTTGTCTGCCATGCTCCTGTTCCTGTGCCTGGCTGTCCACACCAGAACAGGCAGTCTAGTCTTCCTTTCTGCACTGAGTGAAGCTAGCAGGAAGTTTCTGGCAAATGTTAGTAGGAGATGTTAAAAGAAATTACTCATTGCTTCTGACTCCTTCCCTTCTCAGTGGTAGCCTCCTGGATGAGGCTGCTGCTTTTCTTTGTACTGGCTTTTCTTCTTTGAGTCACCACGACACCTTGTGCTCCAAATTGTGGTCTAGAACCATGGCACACTAAGTGCTGCAGAAGCATAAACCAACCAGCCTCTGTCCCAAAGGGCTTACAATAATGTAATCAACATCTAAGACCAGTAACCACAGATGGATAAGAAGGGAATAACAAGACTGAACTAGGGGGTGCTTTCCATCCGCCTGTAAGCTAACCATGTTCAAGTTTTTGGCAAAGGAGAATTTTAATAAGGGATTCAAACGAGGATAACAGCTGGTTTTATGAATGCACATGCAGGCTCTTCTCAAGCCTGAGGGGCAGCAAGGGAGAAAGCACGAAAGATGCTTGTTGGAAAATTTAACAAATTGATCAATTGAAGCTGGCATCTGGGGCTGACTGATGCTGGGCATTTATATTTTGATAGTGAATAAAAAGTGACAAGTTGGGAGTAAGCCATGAAGTACTTTGAAAGTTAAGAAAGTAACAATAAGCTTGATGTCCCAAAGGAAAAAGGAATCATTGAAAGGGTTCAAAGATAATGGGTATAGTCAGGACAACAGGCCAGGAAAATTGTTTACATAGCAAGGGCCTGCAATGATCAGGGCAAGAGTGCTTTTGTGAAGGCCAGAGGAAAGGGCATTACGCTAATCGAGATGAGCAGCAGGACAAGAACCTCAGCAGTAACTAGAGACAATAAAGACTATTGTTTAGAGATAGCGTGTGGAAACACAGTGCAGGCTGAATCAGAAGACAGATGGGAGACTCGATGAGGAGGCAGGATCTCATGTTTCTGCATGCAAATATCCACGGCTGGAAGTGGTGTAGCTCACCATGATCTAAGATGAAGATAACTGAAAGGACTTAGGAACATTCACAGCTTTCAGTTGCCCTAACATTGGCCAAGACTCCTGCTTGAATAGGAGGAGATGTGTGGAATAAGCTGATATGGGACAGAGCTCTGGATCTGTATTATGGAAATTGTGATTTGCTTGCATGTCTGAGATTACCCACAGACAATGCACAGAAAAGAAAAAGAAGGGAATCTTGTGGAAAGCCTACAGGAGAAGGGAAGATACTTTGAGGAAAAGGGGAGGGGGAATATTAGGAATTGAGGAAGAAGTGGTCAAGAGGAGTGTGATAGTGTTAGTGATAGTAACAGGTCCAGGAAGATGAAGATGGAGTAGGTGTGCTGAGATTTCGCTAAGGGACTACAAATATGGTTTCTGCAAGGTGAAAGGGGAAGAGAAACACATAGGGAATGTAAGGTAGAATGAGAAGGGAGGAATTCAGAGTTATTGTAAAGAGCATCTTCTGTCTGCTTACAGGGAAAAGAGAGATGGAGTAGAAATTTAGATGTAAGTGGAGTGAAACATGGGAGATTTTAGATAGCAGAAGAAACAAGGCATTTTTGTAGTGTGGGGAGAGAAAAGAAGCAAATGAGAATGAGAGGTGAAGGAAAGAGGAAGAGAGCAGATAAGAGGAAACACTGAGACTGGAAGAAAGGGTAGAATGAGGTCACCGTGACAAGCGAAAGGTCAGCTAGAAAGAATGTTAAACAAAATATCTGATTTTTAAATATATCTTACAGGCTATTTGTGGGAAATGCATTTGGGAATAGATATCCACAGGAATTTGCCCTGAAGATCTGCTTTGAAGACCTAAGCACATGCAGTCAAGAAAGAGAAACACAGACAAATAAAACATGCTAATTGAAGCAGCTCAGTTTTCAGTGCAGGTTCCCAAAGCAGGACATTTGTAAAGAAAAACACAGCATCTTTTGACAGTGAAAGACTAGAGGAATTAAAAAAAAACATTTTGAAGGCGTACAAGTTTCTGGGTTAGCACTGGCATATTTCAAAAGTAGAAGACCATTGCAGAACAAAAAATAAGTGTCTGCATTTTTCATCAGAATAGTGCTGAAGGCCACATTGTGTCCATGGTGATATTCTTCACTAATACATGACTTCATGATTTGAGTTTTACAATCTCAAGTACATTATTATCTCATCCCTGCTTAAAGTGACATCCCATTGAATTGCTACTACAACTTGCTTAAGGAGAAAATTCCTCAAAATCCATCAGCAATAGCTAATGTTTTTAAAAGAGAATATTTTCCAAAAACCCACCCATTTCCAAACCCTTCAAAAAAAGTGCTAATGACATCCTGATCAAATCTGACCTGTTTGCCAAGCATCTTGCCTGAGTGTCTGCTCAGGGAGCCAGGTCTCTGGGACCTCTTGCTCCATGAGTGCAAATTTTTGCTGAAAGAGGGAGGCAGGAAACTCAGGGGTTTAACCTTCCAAGTTTCATCTATGCTTGAAAGCAATGGTTTAAAATACCTTCAAATAGTTTCCTTTCCTTAGGAGACTTCTGATGTTTATTCAAAAATCAAATGAATTATTTTTCCTTGGCAGTTCAGAGCATGCTGTGGAACACAAATACGAGCTTTCAAACAGCCTAAATGTTAAACACCAAAGTGAGAAATCAAACACATGCCTTTCAGTCATTAACAGCCTGAAATGAGACAAGCTTTTCTTGCACATTGTCAAATTGTGTGTGTGTTAGGGAAAATATCAGTAAACTAATGAATGTCTTGAATTCAGACTAAAACTTCCATGGAATAGTGCCTGTATTGTGATACTTAACAAATGTTGCTTGTGTTATATGGAGCAAAAGAAAATTAGATGTAGTTTGGGGTGCGAGGAATGTATAATTTGGTATTGGTGGTGCTGCTCAGGGAATAATGGCACAGATATTTGACTTCTTGATTTTATAGCTGAATTTGCAGATGCTTCAATTCATCAGGACAAGTAGCCCTATTAAAACCGCAACTTAATAATATTTTACCTTTGCAGATCACATTTTGTTACTTGGTGTTTGAAAGAGAACACCTTCTTCCTAAAGTGCAGGAGCTAGGGTATAGGAAGGTGTGGAAGAAAGGCTGACTGAGAACAAAGACGACTACATGAAAATAGGGGAATGAGGGGAATTTTAAGAACAGAGGTGGAAATCAGTCCTGTAAAAACAGATAGGTCAGGCAGCTGTGCTGGATCTCTAATGCAGAGTAACAGCTTCATGTGTCAGTCACTGTTAGTGAGTTGATCTGTATTTCAAGGGCCAAAAAGCATACTCTTAAGTATAAGCTACTGGGGCAACATCCTACTTTTATTATAGTAAAGGTATCCTACACCATACAAAGTCAACACCGTATGATTGCTTGTGAGTGAAATACACACAAGACAAGAAGGTTGAGCCATCACAGTAGCTTCAAGTTTAGAAACTGGAGAGGAGCAAACAGATGACTATCATTGTACAAATTTACATTAATTTTATTTATTGTAAGGTAAACTCATCCTAAAGTCAACTAATTTCAAAGTAGCCTGGAAAGGCTGGTTTACTTTTTGAAATACATTCTGAAGAAAAGATGTCACTGGAAGGGCAACATCATGGAGATGGAAACAACTTGAGAACCACTGAGAGTATGCAGCATCACTTCCCAGCACTCCCGTTTGCTGCCCCAGAGCATACTACCTACTATCCATGTGTAACCAACTCCAAATGAGTTGATACTTAACATAGTATAACAGGACCTTGCCCCAAACACTCACTTCTGCTTCCTCTGTGATAGTCTCTGCTGTGGCTGAACAGTTTTTTAAGTTGCCTCACAAAGGCAGCATGTGTATTTGTGAAGGGACAGATTCCTTAATGTTGGAATGAGTTGCAAAGGGAATTGTGAAATACCTCTAGTTGCTGAATGATTAGAACACTGTGATGCTTAGCACAGTGTGTGTATGATTGTGACACTGATCAGCTTTTATTAAAGCAGGTGACAATTATTTTGTCTTTAATAACACAACAGAACTGCACAAATGCAGTGTTTACTGCAGGTTGGCATTGCTGTGCAACAAAGGCCTTCTCTTGCACAATGTCAGACTTCCAATTTGCAGTGAAGACAATTTTCTTAACATACTTTGCTTCCTTTCACAAAAATCAAAGCATTTTGTTCTTCAGGAGGTGTATAGGTATGAGTGTTTTCGTCAGATGCACAAACCAGGATAATGTTTACTTTACTAGCTTTTCAGATTGTTGTTTTCTTTTCTTCTGTGTATTTGACATAATTAACTCATTCCATTTCTCCAAATAGGATTGCAGTTCATAAATCGATTCAGAAAGGAAGCCAAAGAAAGATGAAGTGGGGAAAAGAATCACGATGGAAATACAGACATGGAGTGGAAAAAGAATCCTTCTTCTGAAGTCAAAATTCCACCAGCTGATACATCTTTCATGAGAGAAATGGTAGGAATAACATGCCTATATCTAATGGTAAAGGAAAAGTAAATCATATGTAAGTCAAATGAAAATTGATATTTATGGGACAAAATTATCTGTACTCAGCACTGGTGAGGCCACACCTTGAGTAATGGGTTCAGTTTTGGGGCTCTCACTACGTAGAAGGACATTGAGGAGCTCGAGCAGGCCCAGAGAAGGGCAACAAAGCTGGCGAAGGGTCTGGACAACAGGTCTGGTGAGGAGCAGCTATGAGACCTGGGGCTGTTTAGCCTGGAGAAAAGGAGACTTCTTGCTCTCTACAACTTCCTGAAAGGAAGCTGGAGCCAGATGGTGGTTGATCTCTTCTCCCAAGTAACAAACAATAGGAGAGGAAAGAGCCTCCAGATGCACCAGGGGAGATGTTGGTTGGATATTAGAAGAAAATTCTTGGCTGAAAGGGTTCTTAAAGAGTGGAACAGACTCTCCAGGAAAGTGGTTGGATCCCTGTCCAAAAAACTCTGAGATGTGGTGCTGAGGGACATGGTATAGCACCAGACTTGATAGAGTTAGATACTGGTTGGGCTCTGAGATCTTAAAGGCCTTTTCTAACCAATTCTGTGATTCTAAATTGTGTACTAGATGGTGCTACCAAACTGTTCCCAGTGATCTCAAAGCAAGGTTGCCTCTTTAGTATGATTTAAACTTACTTTTATTTCTAAGAAGTTGCTGCTAATCATTAAAACTAGCAGATGTTTCAGGCAAAGATAAAATGGAGTGTTCAGGTTTTGTAGTTGTTGCAAGCTGTAAGGTAACCTATAGCGAAAGACCAGGTGCCAATCTGTTGCAAAGTTCTGGAGACTCTCACAGATCTTGGTGAAATTCCATTACGCTTGCAATAACATCTGAAATGTACAGTCACAACTATTTATTTCATTGTAAGTGCACATTTTTGGCTTCACTTGAAAGCTTCCACAACGTCAACAGTGTTAGGCTGCTTTCTGTAGGAAACAAAATGTGAACTATTTAGTATGGATGATTCTGACACTATGGAAAGAACCTTTGATAAGGAAAGATATTTGTCTTTCAAAGTTTATGCAGGCCAAAGGATTCCTTGGGGACGGGAGGAAACTCAGAACTAAACTCTCCTTTGGCATCAACATAACCATCTCTTCTGTTTGTTAATCTTCACCTTTTACTTCTTTTTGACACATGTGGCTCTCTCTTCAACAGCAATGGCATTATTTTACTCTAACCACATAAAAACTTTAAGTGATTCTTAAGATGTACCTAGCAGAGCTCATCAGCAGTCAGTGTGGGACTTTATTTAATATCTTTCTTAATGAATGCCATAATTAGATTTGTATTGACCAAGTTTTCTGGACCTTCCGAATTGGAAGGCACTGTGGATATTTGGGAGAATCGGAATGCTCTGCAAGAAGAACTGCATGAATGCCTTTGAGAAGTGAGGTGTAGTAATGGGATGATACTAAACAGCAAAAATTGTTCATTTTTGAATGTAAGGAAAAACTTTTTCACTGTGAGGGTGAGAAAACAGTGAAATGGGCTGCCCAGAGAGGTTGTGGAGTCTCCTTCTCTGGAGGTGTTCAAAACCTGCCTGGACGCATTCCTATGTGAGGTGCTCTATATGATCCTTCTCTGGCAGCGGGGTTGGACTAGATGATATTTTGAGGTCCCTTCCAACCCCTAATGTTCTGTGTTTCATTTGGGGTCTAATAAGTAGCATTTCTGCTCTAGGTCAGGAGCTCTTGACTTGCTGGCAACCACAGAAAGAGGCTGATAGATATATGGCCACAGCAGTAACATGCCATCCCAATTGCACTGGTGAGGCATTTCCAGTAGAGATAAGGAGCTCTTTATAGTGTTGTGTAAGGTATGAGTAAGAGCCAGCTAGAACTATTGTCCTTGCACATTAGGAAACATTAACTGAATCTAGAACGGATACCAAAAACAAAATTGGTGGGATGATCTGAGAGTGGCAAGTGCGATGGGTGAGATGAAAGCTCAATGGCTTGGCAAAGCAAAGTTCTCTGGAGGTAGGGAGGACAAGGAGCAGGCAGGGTAAGCAGGATTTTGCGTTATTCAGGTCAGCATTGATACAAAACCAAAGGAATACCCCTGGCCATGGATATTTAGGGCTAGAAGCTTTTGAACCATCAGGGTAGTGAAGCTCTAGAATAGCGCTCCTGCAAGTTTTTGAAGGCAAGTAACTCAGCCAGTTTTACAGAAGGTAGGGGTAAGTTCTAAGAATTTTGGAAAGAAGGCCCAGGGAAAATGCTCCATTTTGGTCTGATGCTAACTAAAATGTTCTTAACATATTGCTGGTTTGTTGAGACAATAAGGATTTAGACTTACATCACCAGGAGATCCCTGTTAGTCTAAGTCTCTGTGTGAAAGGATCTAAATTTTACATTTATGTCATTTGTGAATGCCACAGTAAGTTATTCAGTCCTCATGGTAAAAGACATAGTCCTGGAAATCTAGTCACAATAACAGCATAGAGAAATGCTAGGAAAACATGATTAACACTGTTAGGAGGTACTTTTATGTTAGTTTTAAGTAGTAGTTTACAGTCCCAGATAATTTGATAGGATTAAATTTGGCCCTCCAAGCACACATATATAAATGGGCATTTATTCTGGGGTTCTTTCCTACCTTCTTTATGATCTTACCCAGAATACACCTTGAATGTCTCTCAAGAATTGCAACAGCAGAACACTAAACACTACACTTACACGGTTGCATTTTGATCCCTCTCTTTCCTATAGTATCTACTGGCAAGGCCAGGTCATCAGATCATCCTAAAGAGAACAAGCCATCTTTTCCAAGGTGCTTCTCCCTACAGTCCTTTCTGGGTGCATTCATTTTCGACTGCCACAGGCTTCTTCCACCAGTATAATGCATACTGAGAGCCAATATAGCAGTGTCTGTAAATTATAGTCTCTGGAGGAGGGGGACATTCTAATAACGTGAGAGAAGTTGTTCAATTCCTTCCTTTTCTTCCCCCTCCCCACTAATGGTCACTGAAATGTGATTAAATTTTTTTAAAGCTGTTGTTTTTATGATAATGTTTTATGAAACTTCTTTTTTTTTTCACTAAACCTAAATTTTGGGCCTATTCTAAATTAACAGTGTCCCTTTGACATTCATGGGATTTATGGGCCTGCATGGAGGGAAAATACATCCCTTTGCTGGATTTGAGTCAAGAGGATCCCAGAGGCATATACTGTACTTCTGAATTTCCTTCTGCTTTTCATGACTGTAATTCTTCTGTCCTCTTTTGCATACATAATTGATTAATCTGTATTTTAAAAGATTTAATACATTTCCTGTTTTTAATCTGGAGGCACACAATTTCATTTTCATTATACTCCCAAGGTCTCTGACTTCTGTTTTTGATTTCCCTTCCCTGCCATCTGTGGAAATAAATTAGAGAGAAAACAACACTTTTGGATTATTGGGATAAGAAGAGAATAATACAAGCAGCAAAGGAAAAAGGAGAATTAAATGAAAATTCAAAGATATAGGCATAGCTTTCCTGATACAGGAGCAGGGACATTTAAATTACACTCTGTTGTGCCAGCATCTTTCTTGAACTGTGAGGAAAGATAACCCACACAACTGCTGGTGCCCTCTTGCCACAATTCCTTCTGGAACAGCTGAGTCCAAGATCCCACAAAATTCCCCCTGATGGAAGTCTCTTAATCAATTAACTCCTTAGATTCCCTGGTTTTACTTCCCTACCTTTTTAAGGCTTAAGAGAAGATCCATTAAGAGACTTAAGGGCTTTTCAGATTAAGTGTTGCTGGGCCTGTGCTCATCTACTAGTTATGGTGTCCTAAGCTTTCTCCACTTTCACCTCTAGGACACATTTTGCAGGGAAGTAAGACAACTTTGCCCACAAAGCATCTCTCTGCAAGCTGCCTGACTTCTCTGTTGCATGGCTGAGCACCAAAAGTCCAGCTCTTTATGGAATATGCCCCTGCTTACTCCTGATACCCTTGGTAAAGAGAGAAACCTATCTGCTGTGACAGAGCAGCACTCTCTTCTGGTGACTTCTCAGCCTGTGGGCTTCTGCTTTTGTCAGTCACCATGAACCTAGACTGAGTCTAGTTCATTCAACAGATCTGAACTAGGTTTTAGCCCTCACTATTCAAAAGAAAATAAATGGCATGTGTTGAGGGAGCAGAGACTGGGGAGAATTCATCTTCTCCCCATGAGTGCACTGTGGGTCAGATTGCTACAAATCCACTCTGTGACCAGCCAAGATGTGTTTTTACTTACAGCTCAAAGCAAGAATTGAAAATGTGGACTTACAGTAATGAAAAATTACAGAAATTTGAAAGAACAATAAAAATGCATTTGGCAGGGCTATGTGCACTAAATAAACAGCTAACAAGAATATTAACTCATCACAATGTTGCAACTGACTTATATGTCTGGCTATATGGACTCCATAACCAGTTCAAGGACTAGCCTGCTTCATCTTTCCTCCCCTCCTAAAGATAAGTGCAGTAGCCACTCCAAACAACTGCCCCAAGAAGCTTCTCTAGCCAAAGGTGTAATGACCTCCTCCTTCCTCTCTTTTCCTGTTTACCTGCCCTCAGTCTCCATAACTGGGCACTGAGCATTTGGAAATTAGCTCATTTCCTTCCCCCACTGCTTAAGGTTGCTTGATTATTTCTATTGTGTTTGCACCTTCCTTCTACCTTCTGAAAACACGCTGGTACAGCTTTATGCGGGACCTCATGAGGCATATTGACTACATGCCCTTCTTACTAGAACTGTAACTATCTTTGCTCCACAAATGTCATATTAAAGCTAGATGCAGTATAGCAATGGTGATGATGGAACAGAGGGCCTTGAACATCTGTTCCCAGTGGGAATTTTGGGGCGGGGGTGAAGAACAGTGACTGTGTACTTGCCTAATTTGTTAAGGTGCTTACAGAGTAAATTATTTTGCAATACCAAGTTGTAAACTGCTATTATGATTGATACCCTTGAGTCTGATTAGCAGTTTGCAGGATTGAGATAGCAAAGGGATTTGTGGAGTGGATTTGCCTCAGAACAGGAGGACTGAAGCCTGCTTCCTGCCCCAAGGATGAATTAAAGGTTTTCCATTTGGATCATTGAATGATGTCTCTAGACAGGGCTGGGAGCAGGAAGAGTCCCCATTTTCCTGACTTAGGGAGGAAAGCCTTTTGTTTCACTTTGTTCCTCTCCATTTCCCTGTCCAACTCATGTTCCTTCACCACCACAGCCTAGCTTCACCAGGAGAAAAAGGCCAATCCACCTTTCACAGTTTCATAGTCTGACCAATATTGCTGTGTGTGAGGAGTTCTCATCCTCCCATCCTGTTCCCAGTATGTTCAGCCAATGAATTCCAAATACGAAGATAGTGGTAGCCCTTGGCAGATGAGCAAAGAGCAGGACATGGCAGGATCAGGGATACCAAAGGTGTCACACCAGCGTAAACACCTGTAGTTGTCTGGTTTTTATCTTACCTCTTCATCAAGGTGTGTAAAAAGAATTAGTCAGTAATTTGTATTGTCAACAATGCTGTCTGACCTGTTAGTCAAACTGCTGAGCTTGAGGAGAGACACAGGCTTTGTATTCTGGATTAAGTTCAACTCCTGAAGACATGGGCAGTTTTCAAACATGGATATATTTTAACTGTTCAGCTGCAAACACACGTGCAGGCTCTGAGGTAGTTTAAAATAGTTCCAGGAACTCCTTCTTCATCACATTTCTCAAGTAGACAATTAAGCTACGAGTATTACATCAGCAGCAGAAAGCCTCTGGCTGACTACTCTGTAAAAAACAGTCCTTTAGGTTTTGCTAGGTAGGCATTTCTGCATGTCTGCTAGCTTGTGTTCTCAGAGACTTTGCAATTCTCTGCTGCACAGCTTGAGGGGCTGAATTCTGCAAAAGCTCTTTTCAGTAGTTTTGTCAAGCCTATCTAAGTGACCCTCATTCAGTACTGGCATCCATCTGACTTCTGTGGTCTGTTGGAGGATGGCCAGTGTGTTTTGCTGTATGTATTCCAATTCCATTACCTAAAGGTAAAAGGAATATGATTTGTGTTTTACGAGGACAAAAGATTACCTACCTAGTCATTTCAGAAGTGACAGCAGGATGTTGTTTGCCCATCAGATTTTCGATGACTCAAGTTGTCTTCATCGAAAGCCAGTGTTATTCCTCGTGATTAAGACATTTTTTTTTTTAGGGAGATGCTGTAACCCCCACTCATGAGAACAGGTAACAGATGCTGTATTCCCTACATGCCCCTCCTCAGTGGCATCAGTGAAAGGCTTGGGCATGAATCATGAGACAGCCAGGTTCTGCACTTGAAGGCACTTGCAGGTTGAAATATGGAGAAATGCAGCATGGAAGGGGCTACACACTGGTTTTGTTCTGCGTGTCAGTCCCACAAACCAGTATCAGTTGGCTCCTATGCACACAAATAAATGACATATGACCCAAAGCTTTAATGAAGAACAGATTTTCCCAGGTTTGGGGGCTCCAGTGGGGACTGTATAAGCCTGTAGTTAAAAACTGACTGGTTTTGAACATGTCAAGTAGAATTATTGTTTCTCACTGGTTTCAGGGTAATGTTATCTTAATCCCAACGAGAAAGAGAAGGTGATTTCTGAGTCCCATTAAATAGTGTTGCTGCTCTTGTAAATTATGAGTGGGTACGGGCTTTAAAGCTGTTAGGTGTTACTCCTGGACTCCTTCACATCTCAGAGTCCTCAGCTTACACTGCCTGAGCTGTCTGGTTCTTCTTCTGCTTGTCTATGTATGAAGTTCATGTCCACCTTCATACAGACTAAAAATGAGCAGCTCTTTTCCTACTGCTTCTGCACAGCAGGGGTCAGGTGAGGTGAAAGAAGTGTCAGCTTTACTGCCCCATTATTGACACCCACTATTGGCTACTGAGCCAATCAGCAGCATATTATTGTCCACCTACAGCAAAGGAAGGGAACTTCCTAGCAAGGTGGTGTAACATTATTTTGTGTTCAAGACATAAAGCAGCCCTACCTAAACCTTTTCTACTGCAGTCACAGCAGTTCTTTACTGCAAGATTTCCTCTTGGTTTTGCACCCCTAAAGAGTTCTTGGAATAATTTTTAGAAAAATGTTTTGTTTGCTGTTTTTGACAAAATGAGGCTGGCTATGCAAGGGGAAGAAGTGCCTTCATCTTTAAAAAAACCCACTTTTTTAATAATTACTGTGAGAAAGAAAATATTTTTGCAAGTAGCTCAGCTCCAGAGTGATTCCACTAGGTCCCATTCTCCTTTCATTGATGAAACTCAGTTGATGTATAGAAGGGAAGTTGCACAAGATTCTTCAACTAATTTTGAAAAACGTTTTCTTTTGCATCCCACTGTTTCCTTTGGAAAATTGAATCAGTTTACCTTTTGAAACATTAATTACTTTAAAAAGATCTGGTGTTGCCAACAAAACAAAAAACGCTTTTTTAATGTAGAGTGAAAATCAATTATTCAGTATCTGTGGTTATAACTGAAAGAATCTTACTGTAGCTTCATTTTGTTTTCTTGGGGGAAGGAAAGACTAATTGTTTTTTAAATGAAATGTTAAGTAGCATAGCTTACCAAGAAGTATAACCACAGACTGGTTTGATGTGTGTTGCACAGCTGGAATTAGAAACACACAGAAAAAGAACAACAAGAACAAAAAGAAGTAGAAACCACAGAGCTATTAAGCTGAGACAGTAAAGAAGCAGGGAAATTAGCCTGGCTTTTCTTTTTGTACTTAAAGACACTATCCACTTGGATAAACACTATAGTCTTTGCAAATAAATAAGGTCACATTTTTAAACAACAACAAAAAAGAAACAGAAGAAGGAAATAGGAAAAACCCAAACCAAACAAAAGAGTGAGAACACAGGGATCATTAAGAATGTGATTTCAAACAAAAATGCGTTAATTAAGGGCAACGCCCAGCAGCAGGAATCTGGGAAAGAGGTTGAAACAAGAAACAAATATCATGTCCTTCAAGATTAATTAATTTCTTTGGATACTCTCCAAATATCGGGGGGTGGGGGGGGTGGGGGGTGTAGGAAGGAACATCAAATAGCCAAAGAAAGAAAAATAGTAAAAGTGAAAGTTCCTGAAATTTCAAATGGCATTTAAGAGAATGAAGAAGTCAGTATGCTTTCCTTCTGAGAAGCTGTAACTGGAACCTGAGGGGTTAGAAAAATGAATTCCAACTTCTTACCTGTCTAAACAAATGTGCTTTCAAAGTGTTCGTAACAACTGAATGCCACAGCAGCCTCTTCATGTGGCACAAAGTTGTTTTACAGCAGAAAACCCAGAAAGTGGTTCCTGCCTACAGAAAATCCATGCTTCTGCCATGCATTTTAATTGCCTGGGTCACCACCGTCTGCAGTTCTGACCATGCTCCCAGCAAAGCTCTTCCCGTTGGTTTTGCAATACCCCCAAGTCAGTTTCTAGGTGGAAATAGGACCAATGCAACCAGAGAGGAGTAGCACAGTGAAGTGACCCTGGCAGAATGAATTCCTGCCAAGTGTTACTGAGAAAAACACAAAAGCAAGAGAAATGAGTCAACAAAAAAGAAGATGCATTCCTTTCCCACTACATTTGCATTTTCTTTTTTTTCCCCCAAGATATCAAAATCTTCCTGTTCTTCACATACTATCCAGCTCCTTCATCTCAAATCCATCCTGCTGCTGAAACTAACTCAAGAAAGCATGCCAGTCATGGACTAATGTATTTTTAACTTTTCTTTTTTTTTTTTCCTTTAATATTTTCTGAGTTTTCCAGTCATATATCTAACTCCCTTCCACCCCTGTGCCTTCTCTTCTCCCACCCCTAACACCTTCCATCACTGCCACATCCTTCCCATCATCTGTCACTTCCTCTTTGTGCTTGGAGCTGAATTTCCTTGCCTGGCCCCATCAGCCCTGTTATTCCCCACAAGGTTTTAAGAGCTTTTCTCACTGTAAGTGATGGGGCAAAGCCTGCCAGGGCAGTAAGTAGCCAGACGGCAGAAGAGAAATGGATTCCAAAGCCCCAGGTATATCAGTGGTGCTGCAGATTACGGGAGGAAGGAAAGAGAGGCAGTGGGAACAGATACAGAGAACTTGTTTATGGTGAGCACTCATGGGACTGACAAAGACCAGTTGTTCAATGGAAGTGGGTTTCCTATAAACACTGAGCAGATTCTTACTGAATGTCCTGTGTGGATATTTTGAGCAGAATTGTATTATGCCTATTGAACTATTCATAAATAAGCAAAAATATTTTCAAATTACATCTTTTAAAGATACAAAAAGAGTGACTTGGACAATTTACATCCCTCTATGCTGTTTAGTTGTGTACAACCCCTCACTTGGGCAGATTAATTGCATAAATATTGGCTGAATCCGGGAATAGCTAAGGATGCTAAACTAGGTGCTCAGTCACCTGCCCTCCATGGTGCTATCTCCTGTGGGATTTGAGGATACCCAACTTTGAGGACAGTTTGCCCAAAAATGTAAAGTGCACGGCAATGAAGAAGCAGGAATGTAAACAGAATTTTCCTGTCTTGAAAAAATAATGGTTTGTTAAGTTGCTCTGAAGAACACTAACTGGATTTTTTTTAGAAGTGTTTATTTGTATTTATTACTGTGCAGTCTAAGAGGGGAATTAAACATCTGGATAATGATGTGTTTACAGTTTAAAGAACATCCTGATGGTCATATTCCTTCCTCTGCAGAAATGTTCACACACTTCTAAAGCAGATACTTGTTTATCTGTGGTGTTTATTGATCTACTGTCTGGCTAATACGCCACTTGAAAAGATTCTGAGACAAATGTACTGCTAATGTAAGCAGATGCAATGACACCAAAACTGGTTGTGAGTCTGACCATCTATGTTTGCTCATGAAAAACATTAACTTGATAATGACCAGGCAAAAAGAGAAGGGCCACAAGAATGATCAGACGACAGGAAGACCTACCATAAGAGGAAAGGCTGAGAGAACTGGGTTTGTTCAGTCTTGAGAAGAGAAGGTGGGGGGAGGCCTTATTACCATGTACCAGTACATAAAAGATAGCTACCAGGACAATGGAGACTCCCTTTTTACAAGGAGTCCTATGGAAAAGACACGAGGTGATGGGTACAAGTTACTTCTGGAGTGATTCCAATTGGGCTCCAGAGGAAACTTCCACCATGAGAACAGTCAGACATTGGAATCGTCTCCCAAAAGTAGTGGATTTCCCTACACTCAACAGTTTTAAGACTCAGCTTGACAGGGTGCTGGGCCATCTCATTTCAAGTATATCATCACCTGGAAAGGTTGGACCAGATGACCCTTGGGGTCCCTTCCAACCTGGCATACTGTGCAAAATATCTGTTTGGTTTAGTTCACGCCTGTCTCATTGAAACCAGATTCACACAGAGATAATTTCAATGAGTTCAGCAGAATTTCTCTGAATGTGCTTGAGTATGATGAAACCCAAGCACACTTGTTTTTAACGAATCCCCTCCCACTGCCAACGCTTTAGAGAATTAAAAATGTTCTTCTTTTTTTATGTCACTCCCATTGGGAAGGGAAATGACAGCAGCCTGCTTATTACTGAGGTTCTCCTTGTTTGTATGCACAAGCACAATCACAGCAAGGAAGGTTCTGTGCACCACAAAAAGAGTTTAGGCTTTTTCAGTCAGATGAGAAAGGAGATCTAGAAACTTATTTGCAAAGAAACTAAGGCAGACATTCTCAAGGCCAGCCTGGGTATATAGATATTCACCTTGCACTAAAATTAAGATTTGTTTGCCTAAATACTTTATCTTTCAAAATGTTAACTTTTTAGGCACTTCCCCTCCTCCTCAAATTTGGACTCTGACCTAGCCACAAATACACCTGGAATCTTCCAAGGGTTAGAAGAGAAAGATGGCATCGCTCAGGCATGAGTCTGCATACCCTTGTGTGTTTGAATCTTCTGTAACAGATGTAACATTTCTGTATGATAAGAAAAACCTTAACAAATGATGTGAAAAGGTGAGTGTCAGTCAGGTAGTTTACTCTACCTGCATTTCAAAGGCAATCCGTTTGAAATACGATGAAAGGTGGACCATGTCCAGCCTGACACTGTTTGAAAAGCTTTTCCCTACCTCCATCTTTAACTAGCATGAGGGAGATGATGTTTTCAAAGTAATTTTTGTCTCAGAGGTCAGTCTTGTGGGGAAGGATAAGGTTGTTTCAGAGAAGTACATATTTATTTTGGCAGTCCCTTGGTTGTCATCAGGGTTGCTTTGGTAGATCTTTTTTTCTTCTAGTTAAGAAAAACAAATTGTGAAATCTTCAGCTTTTAGAAAGGTGAGGCAAAGTGAGATTGGCATTGAAATAAATGGTATAAGCTTCAGCTTCTTAAGTGTTGCATCTAGCAGAGTGGTACTCTGGTCTCAGCTGTACACTAAATAATAACCCCAGAAGTAGCAAAGGTTGAGATTTTATTGTATAATTCCATAATTCTACATACTTTATCAGGAAAACTTTGCTTTTAATATCACAGAATCACAGAATGTTAGGGGCTAGAAGGGACCTTGAAAGATCATCCAGTCCAACCCCCCCTGCCAGAGCAGGATCACCTACACCAGGTCACACAGGAATGCATCCAGGTGTGTTTTGAATACCTCAAGAGAGGGAGACTCAACAACCCTGGGCAGCCTGTTCCAGTGTTCTGTCACCCTCACAGTGAAAAATTTTTGCTCATGCTTCCATGGAACTTGCTATGCCTATATTTTATCCAGGATGATGAAAATCACTACAGGTCTGTTGTACAAGCTAGAGTATGTGCAGGCACCTATTATCCCCTATAGGCATCTATAGGCATCCCCAGGCATTATCCCCTATAGAATGGAGGGGTTCTCAAACCATGAAATGGAGTCTAAGTAGAAGCAGCTTCACAAATGATCTGGGAATAAGTGCAAGAGAACTTGCTGAAGGCAGAGCAGTCAATGTGTATGCCCTTCAGCTCACCACAAGCTTCTTTGTGGCCAGGACCTCAAAGTCCTTTATCTTTTGACTCTAAACTCAAGAGGTTTTCTTCTTCCCTTTTGGAGCTGCCAGCCCCACTTCAGGGAGCAGGTTGTTTAGGTGTAGATTGGGCAGTGAGGATGTGTGAGTTGGTGTGTGTCTTTGGCTTTGCAAATAAAACATGGCTCTGTTTTTGCCTTTACTAATTTGGTTAGAAGGGTTGATTGCCTTCCCTGGCATGTGAGGTTGGGGAATGAGGGAGAGCCAGCTGGCAGTGGTGCCATCCAGATAAGAGTGTTGCTGTTAATAACATGGGGAAAGCAATCAGGAGTTATGGCAGGGATAATATCTGCCCTTTTGGGAGGGTGTGTGCCTACCACTTATTACTCCTGTTCCCAGTTCTGGTTAGCTTTCCATTACCAGTTGGATAACTGGAGTCCAAGACTAACTGAGAAAGACACTTTTCTTCACATTTATCTCTGCTACCTTTTCTCTCAAGCAGACCTCATTCCTCTGATTCATGCTTTTATCACCTGTAGGCTCACTAGTGCCTCACTCACTCCCACCAAGACATGTTTGGAAGCAGCTCCAAATGCTTGCAAGCTGAGCCTTGCTCTGAGCGTGAGGGGCTGGAATTGGCTTCATTTCCTAAAGCCCCACAACGTACTGAGTCTGGCCTACCTGCAGGGACAGCTCTTATCCTCTGCCAAGCAGCTGTTCAGCATCAGGAGCAGCTTTCCTGCTGCCACTGCCGCAGGAGAGGGAGCCTCCGGCAGAGGCCTGGGGCGGGAGGTACCTCAGCAAGTCCCTGAGCTTCTTCCAGCCCCAAGGGGCTCACACTTACTGTCTGCAGGCAACATTGCAAAGTTCATCTCATTACACTCTTACGAAGAGGCAAAGGGTCCTTGTCCTCTGCAGAATAGGCTCCTGTTCTGTTGTGTGGTTTCGGGCTGGGGTTTTTTTTGTTTGGGTTTTTTTTTTTTTTTTTTTTTTTTTTTTTGCTACCTGGGATGCAGAAAGAGTTGCTGATCATTTTGGTCTGTGTTTTGGTCTGTGTTGATCAAAACTCAGGGTCTGGAGAAGCTACAACTTCATTTTGTTACCACACGTCCCAGCAGATTTTTCAAAAGATAACAGACCAAACACAGGGCCAGCTTTTGAGGTTTTTAATCAGGTCAGACTCAGGCAGTAAAAAAAACAAAGAGGAACTGGATAAGGACTGCAGAATATGGCCCAGGCAGAAGGAGCAGAGCACACCAATCAATCTTTGATACCTGGGCTTGTAAAAAGGATTCGTAAATGTATAATGCATCTGGGAATCTGAAGCCAACACATTTTCTCCCTGTTCCATGGAAATTGCCTGGGTCAGACCATAAAGATACGCTGCTCTTTGTGTGGTGTATAAAGAATAGCAAGAGCAAAAGAATTTATGTATGATCCAAGAATGTTTTAATAAACTGTGTGGCCATTGCTTCTGTTCTTTATGAATAGATAGAAGGAGTGGGACAATTTCAGCTAAGATTAGACTGCTAGCTGTCTGTAAGCTCCTTGAGTAAGTTTGGCTCTGAAAGAAGGAGCTTTTAATGGTTTGATGTAGTGAGTGATACCCAACTGCTCAGATGTCAGTGCTCAGCACATTCTCTTACACAACAGAAGAAATTAATCACACTTTGGCCTGCTAAATGGAATTTGGAGGCATAACTATAAATGAAGCTTTCCTCTACTCCACCTCAGAATGTTTTCTCCTCCATATTTTTCCTGAGTTGTGCCTTTTCCAAGCTCCAGAGCTAAGTCCTGTTCATTGTCTTACAGCACACAGATCATGGAGATCTACCTTAAAGGCTGGAAGTTTTCTGTTTTCAGTTTCTTGTGTTTCTCTTCCCTGTATGGAGACGACAGGTAGAAGCTCGCAGCTTTGCAGCTGGAACAGAAGACAGTAAAGATTGTTTCTCAGTGTTGCCTTACCCCAGTTTCCTATGCAAACAAGGTTCACTCTGGTAGGCTCCAGTGTGTCTGAGGGATGATGTTATTATTGTGGTTATCACCTTGAAGTATTAGGCATGGTTTTTAGCTACAGTAAGCTGAGGAATCTCATCATCTTTGGGGTGCTTTGGAAAGCCAGTATGGAGGACAAAGGACAGGCTTGATTTGCTTGTAGCCTATGCTGTTGAGAAGGCTTGGTGAGCAAGGTTCTTTTTATTATAGTGGAAGTACCACTACACCAGGCAAAGGCGAAGAAGGCAAATGCAGAAGTCAGAAATTAGGTCACTGGCTGCCAGGAAGGAACCACAGATGGAAGAAAGCACTGCTCAGGGAGCTGGAAGGTCAGAACCCAGGTGGAATTTGTCTCATCAGGCAGCGCTGGGGTAGCCGGATGCCTGCACCTAGCCTCCTCCTGTGACTTCCTTGCAGTTGGTAAGATTAATTAGCCCTAGATTTTCAGAGGTTGATTCACCTACCCTGTCTTATTCATCTTTTTAGGAGGGGTGAATCGCAGCACAAAGACTGTCAATGATGTCCAGATGAGAAGTTCAAACTGGATGATGAGCTTTCAGCCCATCAAAGTGAAATTGACATGATGTCTGCTAATGAGGAACAAGCTTTTGTGGAGTGCACCAACCAAATGCTTTTAAATACATTTAGGTGAAGGAGAGAGTATCATGGTTGCAAGTTTTACACAAAGCTCTGGTCTGCTCACCAGCATTGTTTCTGTCTTGTTTCTTTACTTTCCTGTTTTCCATCCATTAGCTGATCTTATCTATGTCAGGGCTATGGTATGAGGAGTCGTATATGGTGAAGGATGAGTAGAGCTCTCTGTCATCTTTTGGTCATATTTTTGTCTTCTGCTTAGGAATTTCCTCTGTTTTATCTACTTAGGAAAATGTAAAGTACCTTTTCTTGTTTCCTGTCAGCCTTGTTAAATTCTCTTACGCAGTGCCCTCAGATTTCCAGTTCTTAATTCAGGTATTTCACTATATCATGCGGGGTTCAGTGAGTGCCTATTCCTCTGTCTTCAAACTCCAGATTCCAGGATCATGCAAGCAACAGCTGCTGTTCTGCTCTGTTCATTCTTTCCCTGCCTTCGCAGTTGCAAAGCAAAACTTGTTAAGTCTGGTGCAGTTTCAGTTTTCATTGTGTACTCCTCACTAACTGGATAACCAGAAGGAACTGATGAGATTTTCATTAGTATTTCTCTTGTATTTTAATCTTTTTTTTACAGCACATCTCGTGATGCATAGGAGCCACATTCCCTGCATTTGAACACTTTGATGTCTCTCTTGTGGTTATGTGCACTATGTACCTTGTTCAAACAGTATATATATAGAAAGCCATACACAAATTTAAAGTGGTTTAGATCCCTTTTGTGCTCCTATTAACTAGGGCTTTGAAAGGTAGGCAGAATCTAATTTCTAATACACTTTAACAGTTTATCAAACTAACCAAAACATACCTATGGCAGAGTAAATTTGGGAGGGTAAAATAATAAGGAAAAGAGAAATGACTCATCCATCTGTACCTGGCTGTATTTTTGGAAAGGGAAAAGCTGCAAGCTTACAATTAACATAGAAGCGCATTTGTTTAGGGGGTAAACTTTGTAGACTAGAGTTTTCGGTTGGACTTCGTGATCCTGAAGGTCTTTTCCAACCTGAATGTTTCTCTGATTTATGGCATTGGCATTTGTCCTCTCAATTGTGCTTCACCCTCAAAGTGTGTAAAACAAATACCTAGAACCATTCTTTGTGGCTTGGGATTTTTTCTAGTTTGTTTCCCTTATTTTTAATAGCATATTTTTCCACTCCGAGGTATTCGGCAAGCCTCCTTTTTCTCTTTAGCTATTTGTGGTGGTTACTTGAACTGATGACGATAATCATAAAACCGTGGTTGGTCTCCATTGTAAAATGTTCTAGTGCCTTTGATGGAGCATTTGCTTTACAGTGCTGGGTAAATGTGCACGGATATTTCCTGCCCAAAATTATGCAGGGATATTTCCTGCCCAAAAGCTCTGGTGACTTTTTTTCAGAGCTTGTGTTTGGTTTTGTCTTACTGGCTCAAGACACCAAACTATATATTATAGCACCTCTCACATTGTTTTCCTTGTCTAGTGTTTTCTTGGTTGGCCAATTGCTGGGCTGTGTCAGTACCAATAACAAGTTACCACCAGCCTGAAGTGTTTATTCAAGTAAATTTTGCAGACTTTTTGTTTGCTTGAGCACTGCAGGACTGAAACCTTTTAGGTTCAAGCAAAATAACATGCAGATCTTCCAATTTGTTAAGCATTTCTTAGATATTCCTGCCAACTGTTGATAAATCTGAGGAACACTGATGAAGTACTAAACTTTTGTAAATAAAACACTCTCCTATTCCTTATTTTCCAAATAGCTTCCTTAGAATAAAATCCTGCAAACACATGAAAAATTACCATTCACTTTAAGTGTGTAGTAACTCCAGTAAATTCAACAGAATTTACTTTTAAAATTATGTTCCTCATGCCCATCAAAGCCTATGGCAAAAATTCCACTGACTCGAGGGAAACCTGGAAGGCTTGACATTGTGTTGGGAGGCAAGATTCCTTTGTGACACAAATGGTAAAAATGTGACACTTCCTTTTACTTAGGACTTGCAGGTCTCTGGATGCCCTGGCTTGCTGAAGAACATTGAAAGGAGCCAGAAGGTTCAGCTAGCATCTGGCCTTACATTTGACTTCAGTCTGTCAGTGGTGGGGATTACAGCAGACCAGTGCTGGGGATAGCTGGTTTTGATCCATGGGGCTCTTCTCCAGATTTTCAATTTGTACAACTAGGTGTGACTGTGAGAACTATCTGCTTCAGCTTTCAGTCCAGGGCTTCAGATCTGCATGACAGGAGTTCAACTTTACTGTATTTTGTCTTTCTCAGTTTTGCAACTGAGTAATTAGAAAAGGAGTAGCAGAGAACTAAATATGAAGATATTTTTCAAAAGGGGGGCATGTTGTAGGAATAGTTGTGATCCTGGGATCCCATGTTGGGTTGGCTTGTTTTTTTAAAGGTACTTAGGCAAGGGTGGAGCTTGAAGCCCTGGTAAAAGGAACAGGGCACATCAATGTCTGTTTTTTGTTCTTTCTGAAGTATAAGGTCCTTGCTTCCTTTTGAACAACACTGCATGAACTTGAGCTGCAGATTTCTTCTTGTGTTTGGCATTACCCAAACTTCCAATCTGGGGAACAGAGGTGTGTAGTTCAGGTTGCTCCCTTGTGAAACAGTGCAAGTCTCCTGCTAATCAGTTCCTCCCAGGCTCTTGTGAATGTTCTTCATTACAGAAGAGGAAAAGGGAGAACATAAGCGGTCTGATGTAAACAACACACAAAGAAAAGTCACTAAAGGGAAAATGAAAGGCTATACAGTGTTTTTGTGTGTCTACATGGGAGGGTTGTCCTGTCTTTAATGAGAGCTCTGAGCGTTGTTGGGTCACACCAACAATAACTTGATCTGCTTTGAGTACCTGCACACTCTTCTGCTAAATTAACCAGACAGAGATTGTGCTGGCTTTACACTGGCTGCATGGGAACAGAAAATATCTCATCTGGTAAGAATCCTAACTGTTTGGGCTCATCTTTTGATGTCCTGACTTTCTACCAACAGAATAGCTTTATACTGAAGAGGTATGGAATTTCTGATCCAGTACTAAAACCTATGAAGTGAGATTTAGAATCATAGAATAGTATTGGTTGGAAGAGATCTTTAAGATCATCAAGTCCAACCATTAGAAATGCACTGCCAGGTGACTACTAAACCATGTCCCTCAGCACCACATCTACATAATTTTAAAATGCTTCCAGGGATAATGACTCTGCCACTTCCCTGAGCAGCCTGTTCCAGAGCTTGGCAACTCTTCTGTTGAAGAATTTTTTCCTAATATCCAAACTAAACCTTGCCTGGCACAACCTGAGGCCATTTCCTCTTGTCCTATCACTTGTTGCTAGGGAGAAGACACCAATATCCACCTTCCTCCCACCTCCCTTCAGCAAGCTGTAGGAAACCAAAAGGTCTCCCCTCAGCCTTCTTTTCTCCAGATTAAACATCCCAGTTCCCTTAGCAGCTTCTTACCAGACCTGTTCTCCAGACCCCCACCAGCTTTGTTGCCCATTTTTGGACCTGCTCTAGCACCTCAACATCTGTCTTGTACTGAGGGGCCATTTAATGTGCTTCTCATCTATAGCCAAATACGGGGCATGGACGCCAGCAGTAAGGGTGCAAGATCACAGACAGTTGCTTCAAAGTATCATCTGGTGCAATATAAGCATTTTATTTGATCCATCTGGTGGGTGCAGAGCTGGGTGTCCCATTTACAGCTCTACCCAGGACCACTTTAATTGGGAATGCTCTGCAGAGCATTGACATTTTATGAAAATGATACTGGCAGTACTACTGTAGGTATGCAAGGCCAAGATTAAATTACTTACATGCTATTCACCTGTTTCTCCTTTGCTATTTAAAAAAAAAGGCAAGCAAAGCCTTTGCATGTGCATTTGAGCTGTGACAGTGGGCATCCACTAGCTGTTGAAATAGTTATTTGAGAGGCTGACAAGAAGTCTGAAGAATGCAAGCCTTCCATGGAGTTTGAGAATGCTTTAACTTGAAAATATTGGCTAGTAGATTTAAGGCTCAGAGAAAAACCTAGTCATATCCTAGGGGAGTGTCTGGATGTCGTGTTTCACCTCAAAATGTGCATCCAACTCACTGTATCAACTACTGGAAAAAAACCCTACACAAATAAACCCAAAAGACATTGTGCGGGATCCTTTCTATATGTGATATTTTCCACCCATGATTGGCACAAGCACACCAGGCAATGTTAAAGTAGGATTGGATATGTGAGGGAAAACTGTCTTTTTTCTGATAAAGATTCAAGGAGTGGGTTTAAATTCTGCCAGAGGAGTCTATGTAAACTCCATCTGCTGGAGCAGGGCTTGTGACTACACCCTGCAAAGTACTGCAAAGTCCTTTCATGTGTAGTTTGACAGCTCAGTCGGGAGTGAAGCTGAGACAGTTCTCTAGAGAGAGGTTGAAAGTATTCCAGATCATTTAAAGGGGATGCTAATGATGATCTATCTAATTAGAACCTAAATATCAGCACTGTTAGCAATTTCATTTCTTATCATAGCATGGCAAAAAGGAGATAAACAGATTATTGATGCTTGTTCTGCATGGAATATTATGATTTTGGTGTCTTTATTGGATGTAGCCTGTTAGGGAGACCATGCTCTTCCTGATAATTACTGTGTATGGGGTGTTTTTAAAGGGCAAACAAAGGAAACTCACCCTGCTTTTTTGGTTGGTAAATTTATGTTCATATGCCAAAATATCTCACGCAAACCAGCAGCAGTAGTTTCAATTTCCTCCAAGAAGAAAACATTCTTGTTATAAAAATGATGTTCATAATAACAAAGTGTCGTAATGCAGCTATGCCTCCAAAATCAAAGAAGGTAAAAGTATCTTGAACAAAAGTTTGTATTTAAGAGCTAGAGAGCTCAGATATCTATGCAGCCAGCCCAAAAGTGCAGAAATACCTGCAGAAACTAAAAGTCTTTTTGTCTATGTGTAAACCCCAGCTCTTTGCTTTAGCTTACCTTCAGCAATCACAGAAGGAGTCAAACATTATTTTTTTAAAATTTCAAATGTGATAAACGAATCATGAAGCCTTGGCTTGTTTGATTTTGTTGTATTAAAAAAAAAACTAGTGATGCATATGGTATGAGGATGGTGGATGAGAGATGGTCTGGTAAAGTAGAAAAGTAATCTCGATTATAGAATGGTTTGGGTTGGAAGGGACCTTAAAGATCATTTAGTTCCAAAACCCTTTCAATGGGCAGTGACACCTTCCATTAGAACAGGTTGCTCAAGAGCCCATCCAACCTGGCTTTGAACATTTTCAGGGTTGGAGTCTCCACAATTTCTCTGGGCAACCTGTTCCAGTGCCTCACCACCCCCACGTAGAAGAATTTCGTCCTGATGTCTAATCTAAATCAAGCTTCTTCCAGTTTGAAGCCATTACCCCTGGTCCTGTCACTCCATGCCATTGTAAAAAGTTCCTCTCCAGCTGTCTTGTAGCCCCCTTCAAATGCTATAAGTTTGCTAGAACCCCAGCTTTATTAGCTAATCTTCACAGGTCTCACTGCATTTGATGCAGCCCAGGATGTGGTTTGGTTTATGGGATGCAAGTGCACATGCCAGCTCAGGTTGAGCTTCTCATCAACCAGCACCCTGAAGTTCTCCTCAGGACTGCTCTCTATCCATTTTCTGCCTGTATATGTGCCTAGGATCACCCCAACACAGGTGCAGGACCTTGCACTTGAATTTATAAATAGGATCACAAAAATTTGACCGGGCATTGCTAGGGATCCATCCTTCTTCCACTGAAACCTAGCAAAATCCCCAATGTTAGCAGAAGTGAAGAGACACAGAGGTTCCTTGCTAAGGACCACCAGAAGGAATGAATATATCAAAGTCTGTATTTCAAAATCTGTGAAGGGCTACAGCGAGCATCTTAGAAAATTCTGAGGGTTGTTATTTTGAAAATGCTGGACATTTGCTGATAATTTTTCTCTTCCCCCCCCCCCTCCAAGTGGTGCCAATAAAAATTAAAGCCCCAAACAATGAAAGAATCTAAAACAACCCAAAAATTTTCTGTGAGGCTGGAAACAGAAATATGTCTGCAAAATAAATTCTGAAAGGGAAATTGACAATAGAATTGACAGGAGCAGTTTAAGCTTGTAAGATAAATGAAATGCAAAGAATTACAAGTAGATAGCAATCTCCCCAGATTAATAAGCCAGGTCTGCAATATTTATGTAATTTTAAGTATGTTCCACAATATGATAACATTACATTGCGTTGCCATTAATCTAGGAGGGTAAAAAAATTGCAAGCAGACTGCAAGGAACAGCATAATACTGACCCCAAATTTTTTACTAACATTGAGCAGTCCATCTCCAAGTCTTCCTCCAGGAATACAGCAGGTACTCTACTGCCTTTCTCATAGAAATGTAAAAGAAATCTGGTTTCCACTGAAGACCAAAATTAGACTAGTGTTCAGTGGTACACCAGTTTGTCTTTTAAAGTTAAGAGTTTCCAACTATTAATTAATTTTGGAGTACTGTATCCAGCTATGGGACCCCAACACAAGAGGGATATAGACCTGCTGGAGTGGGTCCAGAGGAGAGCCACAAAGATGATCAGAGGGCTGGCTCACCTCTTCTATGAAGATAGGCTGAAAGAATTGGCACTGTTCAGCCTAGAGAACAGAAGGCTCTGGGGAGACCTTATAGCTGCATTTCAATATCTGAAGGGGACCTACTGGAAGGCTGGGAAAGGACTGTTTAGAAGGGCTTTTAGCGATCCGATTAGGAGCAACAGCTTTAAACTAAAGGAAGGTAGATTTAGGTTGGACATAAGGAGGAAGTTCTTACTATGAGAGTGGTAAAATACTGGAACAGGTTGCCTAGGGATATGGTTGAGGTGTAGTCCCTGGAGACGAATAAGATTAGAGTTGTGGCTCTGGACAGCCTGATCTAGTTGGAATTGTCCCTGCTCACTGCAGGGGGGTTGGACAAGATGACCTTTGGGGGTGGGAGCAAGGTGCACTGACTAAATTCTCTTGCTATGGATATTACATAAATGACTGAAAATGGGTGCTACTACTCCAGATTTGAGAGCTTTACCTGAGACTGCCCCTGGGACAGCAGGGCAGATATGCCTATTTCATAGAAAACATTCTAATAAGGTATTGGCAAAAATGTGACTATCTCGATAGCTTTGTCTGCTAGTGGGTGACACCTGAAAAACCAGCCAACAGTTAAGGTCCCTGAATGCATCCAGAGGAGCATTCATTGGGATTGGAGCAGAAGTGGAGGGTGGTGCCACTGGGAGTGGTGAGAAAACCGGCTATTGGTGTGACTTAACATCAGGGTTTATGCATTGCAGCTCATGTCAGCAGAGTGCCTACTCCTGATTGTGCTTTCTTGGAACGAGTGCAGCAGAAAGGGAATATGAGCGCACAAGCCCGGAGGCCTGTAATTTCCAAGGCATAGGCTGAGAAGAAGTGGGGACATAAGGTAGGCTGAAGACTTGCAGAAGTATTGTGTGTCATATTACTTATAGCAGAAATGTTTTGTGGTTGTGGTATCTTCTGTCAGAGAAATGAGTTTTGGCAGTGGCCAAGAGATCTTCTGCAAGAGCAAACTCCTATGTGCAGACAAGTCTCAGAAGTCATTTTGTCTTGAAAGGGCACTCCAGATGTGTGGAAAATTCATTACATTTCATTAATATATAGTTTCTGTCTTCCTATTGCGTTTTTCAATTATAATCCCTCCAAAGGAGATGTTAAGAAAGGCACCTCCCCAAAGAGAGCTGCCCATTTTCATTTTGTTTTGCTGAAGGGTCTTGGACGCTCCAAGCTCCTGTTAGGCACTTCATTGTCGAGGTGTTGAAACATTTACAATAGGTTTCAAATGGCAAATGTCACCCGCGCTCCATCGCTTGTTATTTTCTGCTTGGCCTGACCATTCCGACAGGCACAGGCAGAAACCCTGGCTGTTGTTTCTGCCTTCCCCTTCTCTTAAGTCTTTCACTGCTCAGAAACATGGCAGGAATTTCATTTTAAAAATTTGTTTTTCAGAAGCAGAGCTATCTGCTCTTCAGCATTCAAAATTTCTTCCCTGTCTTAATTTTGGTGTGAGTTGAGTGTAGTGAAATGTTTGGGGGTTTTAATCCTAAATCAGAAATGTGTGCCTTCAACAGATCTGGTATGGATCAAAATTAAAAAACATAAGAAGCAAACAAACAAACAAACAAAAAAAGCTGAAATATTGTTTTATGATATGACAAGATGCTCAAACTCTCAGGAAATAGGAATTTCTTTTTTCGAAGGGCCACCATCAGTTTAAAATTATGCTCCTGCTGGAACATCTTTTCTATCTATCGTTAAAAAGTAGTATCTCAAAATCCCAAATACTGAATTATAAATGGTTATGCAAACAGGATTTTCCACAATTATTTGTTTCCTTTAAGATTTTTTTTTTTAAATTTTCATGTTGGTTAATTTCTCCTGTTGCTTTTAAGGGCTTTCATTATGAAAAGAGGAAAAAGTTTAAGAAAAATATTAACTGCAAAAATACAAAGGTCTAGGCAATAGGCGGGAAAAGAGAGAAGGGAATTATGGGCTGAAGGAATCATAGTGCTCTACAAGGATCTCTAAAGGGAGCAGAGCATTGTCTAAACACTCTGGGTACCACTCCCCCTCCCCGGGATGCATACAGAGATCCAAAACAAAACATCCGCAGTTTTGTATCAGTTTTATCAAAAATCAAGCAACAGCCAACGTTTTCCTAGCAAAATTGGACTGAAAAAGGCAATCATATACCATGAAAAATGGTAGACTATTGGCCCTTGACATCTGTGCTCAGCCCCTGCTGTTGCATGTCTTCTCCCCATGCAGCACTACACCTGTCAGCAGTGTCTGCTGGGCAGCCAAGGGCTGCTCATTCTGAGCACGGGCAGATTTGCCCACTGGTACAGGGTGACCTCGCTGGCTATGGAATCATGGCACTGGTGGCATCCTTCCCATCACGTCCCAGTGCTCAACTCTGACTCCACATGATGCCTGGGCATCACGGATCCATCCACCCTAGCAGGCATATGACAGGTTGGATGATGTTGTGCCAGGCAAGGTTCAGGTTGGATATTAGGAAAAATTTTTTCATTTAAGAGTGGTGAAATATTGGAATAGGCTGCCCAGGGAGGTGGTGGAGTTGCCATAACTGGAGGTGTTAAAAAAACAAGTAGACATGGCATTTCTGGAGCCAGTGGCATGGGTATGGTGGTGTTAGGTTGACAGCTGGAGTTGATGATCTTAGAGGAATTTTCCAACCTTAATGAGCATCTCTCAGTCACCATGAAAGAAAGTATCTGACTAGTGTCTGTCCTGGAAGCGAGGGTGTGCTGACCTGGTGCTGTGAAATGTGAACGCAAACGAGTGTTCCTAGCATTGCCATTGGGCTGACCATCTTGGGACATCCATAAATTACAAGGATACCTCCAAAGCTACCTCTTTGCACCCAAAGAGAAGACTTTCAGGTGGAAAAAAAAAATGAGCGAGGACATTTGGGTGAAGTGGCCTCTGGGTCAGAAAAGCTTGCCTTAGATTTGCTCCCAAAAGAACTAATGGACCAAGTTGCTCCAAACGTTTCTCAAGTGCTTAGGGCAGCCTAAGCTTAGGTACCTTGATAAATCATCTACTTCAGTAACAGATCTTGGCTCTGCTGTGAGCCAGGTTATGAACAAAGGTGCATATGAAATACTTGACATTGTGATGGCAACAACTTAAATATGTACGCTCTTTCTGAGAGCCAGCCCCATCTTTTGCCTTGATGGAAAATGCTTGTAATAATGTTCCTTTATGGTTTCTCAGGCTTTTTTTAGTATCAGGGGAGCAATCTGTGGGACTAGAAAAAGGCAAGGTGTCTTGTCAGGATGTATCACTTCCTGAAGGATGGACATGCTAGCACAGATAAGTTTTGGCGTCCTCATTGCTAATGTCTCTGAACTGCAGTATGTGGTACTGTGGGAGACCTCCTCGCAGGAGCATGGAGAACGGCGATTAAGGGCAGGGACGTAGGCACTTAGGAGCCCTGCTCTGCGGGCTGGAGGCCAGAGGTGGCAGGCAGGGCACTGGGGAGGCTGGGACAGGAGGTACAGTTGGAGACACTGCTGTCACCCCTCTTCTCATCAAAGTGCTGGCATTTTTCCCCTGAAAGTGCAGTTTTTCAGTCGCACGTGGCTCAGGTGAAACTTTCATTGGAGTCCGTTGGTCAGGTCTGCCTTCGTCGCCGAAGCAGAGCAGCAGCATGCTCAGAAAGCCCACCCGGAGGGCAGGTTTTTACACCAAGAGCTCTGCTGGTTTTGGGGTGGAGAAGGCCCCGACTCTTCAGGGCGGGAGGAAACGGAGTCCGGCGCACCGCTGAGCGGGGAAGCTACGCTGCAAACGCGGGCTAAACTGAGGGATGGAACAGAGGAGGAGGAGAGGGAGGAAGCGCGAACCAAGGCAGAGGGGGGCCGCTCCGGGGGGCCCCACCGTCGCCCCGCGCTGGCTCCCGGCTGTGGGCGGGCTGTCGCCGCCTTCGGGCCGCCGCCGGGGCGGGCCGGGCCGGGCCGGGGGGATGTCGGGGGGAGGAGGAGGAGGAGGAAGGGGGGAGCGGGGGTGTCATGCCGAGAGCGCGCCTCGCAGCCCGCCAGGCCGCGGCCCGACCCGCACCCCGGGGCGCAGCCCTCCCTCCACCGCTACCCCAAGCCGGCGGCCCCGCTTCCCGCTGGGCCCGGGGCACTGGCGCCCCGGGCAGCAGGCAGCCGCGTCCTAAAACGGAAGGGGGGCAAGGAGAGCGGAGCTCTCTCCGCCAGTTAAAGGAAAGGGAGAGGGGGTGTGAAGTTTAGCGGAGGGTGTTTGAATTAGGAGTTATCCCTAAAGAGCCTTTCCCTTGCTCTGATCCAGAGGGCAGCGCTGGGAAGAGGGGGCGGCGGCGGCGAGGAACCCTGCAACATCTGTAAAACTTGAAGGAGGCGGCGGAGAGAAGCGTGCGAGAGGGAGGAAGGCAAAAGGGCAACTTTTCCGACACGTGAGTATCTCGGCGCGGTGTTTATTCCCCTCTTTCGGGGTCGTGCCGAGCCCAAACAATGCCTGGCGGCGGGGCTGGGGGGTTGACGGACGGGACAGGACCAAACAGTGAATTTGGGGCTTTTTTTATTTTGTGTTACCCCTGTTCTTGTTCTTTTTCTCCTCCCTCGCTGGGTCTTTTTGTTGAACCAAATCAGAAATGTCAGTCAGTGCGAGTGAGTCAGGAGGGATCAGATTACAAGATCACTGAAACTGATGTCGGACCGGCGCACACACACCCACACGGAGGCAGAGGCGCGGGCTGCTCCCTGCGGGAGGCGGGTAGGGATAAAACAACCACCACCGACACCCGCCGGCCCTCCTCTGCCGCCCCTGGCCCACGTCTGTCCCGTACTGTGTTTGTGTCCCCCCAGTCCCCGGAGAATGCCCGCTGGCTGCGGCGGGGGCCGGCCCCGCTAAGCCGCGGCAGCGGGGGAGCGGCGCGGGGGCGAGCCGCGGCGGCCCCGGCCCTCGCCCATGGGCAGCGCGGGGGCTCGGCGGCAGCGGCAGGTACGTACCCACTTGGACGAGAAGTTCTTTGTTCCCCGGGCTCTGTTCCGGGCCACTTTCTTCTCCTTTTCCAGCGCTCTTTCCCCACTCCCGGCCCCCTTCCCGCTTCCCTAACTTGGAGGCGGGGGAGCAGAGGGGCGCGAGGTGTCTAACCCCCAAAATGGCTGTCAGCGCGGGAGCTGAGGGTGCGGGGGCGAGGCGGGGACATCCCCTCTCCGGGCCGGGCCGGGCCGGGCCGCGCCGCTCAGGCTCGGCCGGTCACGGCCCTCGGCGGAGCTGCCGGTTTGCGAGTGGCAGCTGCTTTTTTATTTACGCTCTCCCGCCTCCCCGAGCAACTCCCCGGCATTTTCACGCCCGTGAAGCGGGAGGCCGGCCGCAAACTTGGCCGGGGAAAGGCAAGAGGAGCGCGGGAGAAGGCGCTGTCACATTGGCCGGGTGGCGGAGCGCCTCGGGGGGTCCCGGGTCGTTGTTCCCCGTTGGCGGCTCCCGGAGGGAAAAGGGGCAAGTTGTATCCTGGACAGGGAGTGGGTGTGCGGGGCTGCGACCGCCTTTTTGTGTGTGCGGGGGGCGTGTGCGGCGTAGGGAGCCGCTTCTCGCCGCCGCTGTTGGCACTGGGTCAAGCCCGGGAGTTGGGCGGCCGGCGGCGGGCCGGGCTGAGGCGGGAGAAGCGGGGCGGCGGCGCCCCGGGGGAGCTCCTCGGAGCTTTCGCGGCCCGGCCCGGCCCGGCCTCGTATCGCGCAACTTTGAAGGGTCCGAGGAGAGTGGATCCTCAGTGGTTTTAATTAGCCCGTGAAGTGTAGATACAACTCCCGCGCCTCCGGACGGGCTCGTCGGCGCGCAGCCGCCGGTGCCCGCTCCCAAATCCTCGCACCACGTGAAAAGGTAAAAGGAAATCCCCCTCCCGGCCCCCATCACCCCCCAAATTTTCTTTTTAACTCTCTGGTGCGTAGTTTGGATCCAGCCCTGTGAGTACGGTGTCCGTGGTCTTCTGCCAGTTTGTATGCAGATATATTTATGTAAAACATTTTCTCTCAGCTCCTTGCCAGCTGTTCCACATTTTCCAGCTGCCACTTCAGTATGAAATGATGGACTGTACGGATCTCAAGCTTGTAGCCAAAGGTACGCATAGCTGGCCGTTTGATAGCGAGCGGCACGTTTTCCAGGCTACTTCACTGAAGGAGCATTTGGTAGCAGCAACCCCCAGCAAAATACCGCCGTCGCGCCCCTGCTACTTCCCGCTTGATTTGCAAGGCTCAATAAACGTGATTTTTTTTTTTAAACTTCAGCACGTAGACTTCGTTTCTTTTGTGTGTGCCACAGAAGAACTTGGAAGCAGAATTTTTCAGAGGCCTTGAGACATGTGGCTGACTAAATCAACAAACATTTTTTTAAGAGGACACGGCTGCCCCTCTTTCTGTGTGTGATGTAGGTTTCTGTTTTCAAACTGTTTTAAGGTGGTGAAATAGAAATCATTAAGTTTCTCTCTTAAATTGTTTTTGATGTGTTCAGCAAGATCATGGATTGAAATTTGCAACAACTGGCCTTAAGTAGTTTGAATATTTGTGCAGTTGCATTGTAATTTGGAAAGGTGCCTCACTGATTGATTCCTATAATTATTTCATTTAGGTCCTTTATTAAAAATTAATAATGATCTGACAGTTTCTTAATTACATATGTCATGATTATTTTGAAGGAAGACGAATGCAGTGTTTTAAAAGTAAAGTAACTCCAACGTGTGAAAATTGCCGTGTCCACACCACTGTATTTCATCAGAGGAAATCTATATTAAAAGTAATGGTGAATGAGTTTAGCAATGTAAACTGCAGGGAGCCTCCTGAGAGTTTGTTTATGCAACGAAGGTTTGGGTTTAACTGGCTAGTATGTAAATACTTTCAGTTTGGTGTATAGTCCAATTCTAAAAACATAAATAATAGTAATTATGAGAGAAACCTGTTTTAAGGGGGAGGATTATTTCTTTAAAAGCAGGATTATGTGATTCTGAATGAGTAAGAAGAATGAGTAAGAAAAGGACTCCCTCAATGTATATATATTCTTCTAAGCATCAGTAGAAGTAAAACTATGGCTTAAGGTGCCTAAATGAATGCAATCATGGG
The DNA here is from genome assembly GCF_027791375.1 of Indicator indicator. Taxonomy (NCBI): domain Eukaryota; kingdom Metazoa; phylum Chordata; class Aves; order Piciformes; family Indicatoridae; genus Indicator; species Indicator indicator. The sequence continues at coordinate 13,460,542 of NC_072020.1, forward strand.
TTCGGATAATTGTGTGTGGTTTTCAGCGTAGGACACATTATTTTCCAAAGCATTTCTGTGGAAGTACTACAAAACAAAGACGTCACCTGAATTTCCCTGCTGAAGTGAAGTAGTGTTTTTGGCTTCAGAAAGCGTGCAGTGGCCAAGAGAGCGTGCACTGCCGTAAGTAATCTTCAGTTGTGAAAGATAACACCGTGCATTTTCAAACAAAAAAACATTCTGTACCTCAGAAATTAGAGTATTGATGGTTACAAGTCACTGCTGTTTACCTTGGAATTGGTTGTGGAGAAACCAAAATGCTCCACTTTTGAGATATCACTGTAATTTGTTCATCTTGCAGATTGCTTAAATTTTTTTACAAGATAAATGTGTGCATTTGATACTGACTCATAACAGTTGAAGTTACACTTCCTGCCTCCTTTTTGGGAAAGCTGTTCCATTTACCTGCACTCCATAGGATGTTTGAATTTCATCCTGTCTGTTCAGGGAAGGAATGGCATATTTTTGTGTTGCAGAGTGTTAGTAAAAAGTTAGTCATCTCTGCCTGATAAATAAGGAATCTCATGGTTATTAAAACAAGGTTTATTTGGAGTTATGGAAGGAAGCATTTTAATGACCAGTGTTGCATGCACTCAACTACGTGGAGACAGTAATGTTCAGAGAAGAAAGCAGATGAAGGAAAAGTGAATCAATGAGTCATGAAATCCTCAGGAAAACCTTAGTAATGGAATGTTAATGCTTTTAAACTATAGTAGATTATCTTAAAAGTCAGACTTTTCTTTATGCAATTGTTGTAAATCCCTAGCTAAAGAATACTTTGAAGCAGGCTTTGGTTTTTCTGGCACTCATATTTTGTAGTCATTCTGATTGTTTTGGAAGATTCAAGAAATTTTCTGCCAACTTGGAATTAGGCAATTAAAATAGTAAAATGGCTGCAGAGGAAGCTTTTCATTCCAGAAAAGGTTCAGCTGTAATAATGATTTCAAGTTGTCTTTTAACCACAGGTTTTATAGATGTCCTCCCTTTAGACTTTGTCATTTTTATAAGGGAATTGATTTGTTATACTTTAAAATCAAATAAAGTGAGACAGAATAAACAAAAATAGGGCATGGGTGCTGCTGCAAACTTTTCAAGTTGTTATTGCATTTTTCATCTTTACTTTTATTTGATAGGTCTGTGAAATAGAGCTGTAGACTGGCAAAGACTTTAAATGAAATTTCACACTTTGATGATTTTTTTTTAAACTTTGATATATTGACAGCAAAAGGAGCTGCAAAGCTTTTATATAACTTGAGCAGTAACGCCAAGCAGCAGTCAAACGTCTCTATGCATTTGTGTTTAACTGCAGAAGAAAAACATGTCCATGGGCAGTAGAGGGTTCTTATCAACTCCCTAATCCCAGATCCCAGCAAACCTTGAGGGCATGCCTCAGATCTTGCTGAAATCATTGTAGACGCTCACAGTTTGCAGATTAAATATGCTATGTGTTCCTGGCTCCAACAACAGTTTTATGAGCTCACTAAGCTTCCTGTTTTAAGATCCTTTTCTGAAGTTTTTAGGAGCTGCTAAAGGCGATGCTGTATATGGCGAATGGTACTTGTTAATTTAGAGACACTTTAGATATTTCATTCTGTCTGTAAAAATAGCCAACGTTGCCATTTCCAAATTGGAACTTGAGCTGCACTGAAAAAAAAAGCTCCTTTAAAGAGGGATTCTGTTGTTTAAATGTGTTTGTCAGTACACAAGGCTACAAAGTTTATATGAGGCTTGATTTGTTTTATGGGGGCTTGACTTTGACTGGGGTCTTTAAAAGAGACTTTTTCAGTTGTAATTCTAAGCACAGTGCAGCTTTTAGTACATCATTTCTGAGCCTCTTTTAAGCAATTGTATTTGTGGCAGCTAATTAAACATACCTTTGAAGTTCTTATTCTCCTTTAAGTGTCAAAGAAGGCAGAAGGTATTCTGCCAAGGGTGAATTTCAGAGAATCAGGTAGTTAACCCTAGGATTTGTTGACCCTTCTGAATGAATGGTGTTGTGACTCAAATTCTGGGTCCTGACTTCTTTTCTAGCTGCTAACTAGTTAACTCCTATGTTTTATTCACTGTAATCATGTCTATGTATTTGGTGTAAGAGTTTTAATTAAAAAACAAAATACTTACAGTCCAACAACCTGTGTCACTTTATTCCTGAGAGAACTTGAGCCAATTTTGTGCTTAAAGGTTATTCAATGAATGAAATTTTGAAAGCCCATTTGTCAAGGTACTGCAGGGTTTCTGTTAGTTTTCAACCCCCAAATTCATTGTCTACATGGCCCAGTCATTAGTCATCAGTGTATTAGTGCTGCCTGCAGGCAATGCTGCCCAGCACTTCTTCACACCATTATAACTCCCAAAGTGTACTCTGCCGACTTGTAGAATTACTGCTCTGATTTCCACTTGGCTGGGTTTGAGGTAAGTCCCCTCCCTAGCTTCCAGCTCACTCTAATCCCTGCTTTCGTTTAAAGACGCTTTCTGCAGAGATTTAGGGGAAAACTTCCTTTAGGGTTGTGCTGGCATCATACTGTGGTTTCCTCGTGGTATACACTGCATTTCTATGCTGTACCTGCTTTGTTGGCTGCTGATCTAAAGAGTTGGTTTCTCTCTCTTTTGAAGAACAGAATAAGAAACAAGACAATACATTGATCTAAAAAATGCCTGCAAGATTATTTAGATTACAACAAGGGATGAACTAATTGGGATAGAATGTGTTTGTCTCTAAATAGTTGCTGGGTGTCAGAACCAGAATTCACTACTGAGAGATCTGATTGAATAATTTTCTTAGCTGAGGTTCCCAATCTATTATGAAGTTGGTGGTGTTTGTTTAAAGTTTTCATTTTTTTTTGCCCCACTGATTATCAGGACAATTGGTAGTTTAGTTTGGTTGTTTTCTTCTTTTTTTTTTTTTTTTTTATTTTGTGTTGTTTTTAAATGATGCTCAAAATGCTGCCTTTTTTTTTTTTTGATACCTGACATTTAGATCAGAGATAAGGACCCAACCCTTTTGGTGGTCTAGAACTGAACCTCCCCCAGTTGTGTTTACTGCTTTGTGTGATACTCTGTTTTCTTTACATACATTTACATTCTGTTAATGTCAAGAAAATCAACTGTGTGTAAAGAATCCTTCACCCAGCTGCCGAGGGAATGAAGCCTTCATTAGATAAGATATATGAATCCCTGAAACCAAAGAGTCAGAAACAGATCAAGTTAGTGTCACTTCAGCACAATGTCTGCTGTGCTGAGCCATGTATATTAAAGTGAAATCCTAGCACTACCACTTCGTAGCTAACAGGACATGTGGTTTGCTGTGGTTTTGCTTGGCTCTTCAATTCACTATGGGTGTTTTTTTTTTCTGGGAAAATAAGCTGTACAATTCTGTGATTGCACTATTTGAACAGGGGTAGTGGATTGCAAAGCACTGTGGCAGTTCAGAATTGTGCTGTTGTGTTTTGTAAAGTTACAGCAACATGAAGGAATCGTGTGGTTTTACTGCTGCTATCAGACAGGTGTAAAACCTACAGTAAACGGTAAAAGCTGAAGATCAAGTTTTGTAAAGGACTTCTCACCCTTGAAGTTCTTCTGGGATATATGGAGCTTTCCTAGCTCTTGTACATGGTTAAAACATTTGTGTTGGGTCAGGAGGTGAAATCCTGGATGAAGGCATCCCTTAACATGAGAGTATGCTGAGGAGATAAACAGGCTTCCAGGAGTGGAACTGGTGATCAAAAGATGGTGCTCTCAAAAACATTCTGTGTGATCCCTTTAATCTTGATTTAAAATGCCAGTTGTAAAATAAGGAATACTATCTTCTTTCATTTGCATGTAATAAGTTGGAACCAAAAGGCATTTCTTTGCAATAGATGTCTATTAAATACAGTTCTTGAGCTCCATTGCTATATAGGTGGCCATGGATCTAGTTTTGATGCTTAGAAACTCATCTCTTGGGATTCATGAACTAAAGCAAAACGGGTGAAGAAAGTGGTCACACCATTGGAATTCATGCTTAGCTCTGGTGCTCTAAATTGGCATACTTTGTGTTTTTCTGTGACAGTTGTAGTGACTTCTCATTTGATGAACTGAATAAATTGTGGTGCAAAGTACACCCTTTACAGATTTTTGTAGTTTGCTTTATCAAGCTGTTTATTGACAAGCTGGCAAAGAAAGGAAAGGAGATGACATCCTATATGGTCCTGTGAGTGTTCCTAGTGTCAGTATCTCAGAGAAAGTTGTAGGGTATTTTAGCAGCACAGCAAGACACAGATAACAGATTGTGTTGGATTGGAAGGGACCCTCAAAGGTTGTGTTGTCCAACACCCCTGCAGTGAGGAGGGACACCTGCTACTAGGTTAGGCTGGTTGTCCTCACTGCATATTCCTGTGTTAGTTTGAGCATGTGAGTGATTCAGGTTTCATAAAACAGGTGGTTTACAGAAGGAAGTCAGTGCGTGAGTAGCTTTGGTTTGGATTTAACGCGGCTGAATTGCTGAAGGAGGACAGTGGCAAAAACTGGTAGGGATGTTTGAAATGTCACCACTTGTTTGAACATACTGCTACAAACAGTAGAGTCCATAGGAGACTTTTTTTTTTCTCTTCCCCTTCCACCTAATTCTTTTCTAGCTAATCTTACTGTGACATAATTATTAGAGTTTGGTTTAGGTTTGTTGTTTTTTTCCTTTTGCAGAGTATAAAGGCAAGGACATGCAGGATTGCAAAACAAGCAGTAACACAGCTTACTCTTAAATTCTCTAGCAGTATTAGGCAGTTTAATTGGCAGGAGTTCTCATTTCTTAAGGGTAAGGGCATTACTGGTTTTAAACTCACTGCCCTCCCCAAACATATTTGTGGATTTAGACACTTAAAAAATATGTGGCTGTTCCTATTTGTTAAGAAGTAACTTTTGTTCTTTCCATTGTTTGTGTTTGGATAGTTTGTAAGAGAGTCAAATGAGGAATAAAGAAACCCAAGGCCATGTGGTTAAAATAACTAGATGCAGAGTTAATGACCTGGTTGGTTTGGCTGGATTTGGTTGTTGGTTGGGTTTTTTTTAATTATTGCAGGATGCCAGGTTGGAAGGGACCCCAAGGATATCTGGTCCAACCTTTTTGTTTTAAAGTTCAGTTACCCGCTCTTGAATAATGTGTGGATTATGCATTTTTTATCTCAGAGGCTATATCATATCTGAGAAACAAAGCTATTAAGATGTGCTTTGTGTTGCGTGGCCCCAGACAACTTCTGGGCGCGATGGACTGGTAGGATATGGAAAGTTCAACCCAAATCCTTCAGTGTTTTTATGCATTAAACTCTGTTTACTGAGTAAGAAACTGTGAATTACTTCTTTCCTGGTGGAAAGTTGTTTTATTTAGATACAGACTTTAATCTGTTGATGTAATAGTAAAAACATTTAATTGAGATTATACTTAACAGCTTTCTAGATCCTGTAACAAAAGTAGGGATAATCTACTTGTAAGAGTATGTGGGTGATATGTATTAAAAGGAACTGTGGTGCTGCTTCAGTAGAAAGTGCCCCTTACGGATCTTGTGTTTTTTATATCTTCAGAACTTTTGGTAATCCAGTTTATCTGCAGAACAAAGATGTAAGCAGATGCTTGACTCTAGAGTCAAGCAGTGATTACAGTTAGTAGTTCAGTGTATGCCATGGAAGAGTTTCTGATTTAGGATCTTAATCAGGAGGGTGCTAATGGCGCTGCTTTGCCTAGCTGATTGTCTTTGTGTTTGTGAACCTGCACTATTGTTGCCACAAGCTATTTAACCTATCAGGAACAGATCAGATCATCATTAACCAGGCTTTATAGGTCTAGTTGTTTTACAGTCTTTATGAGGGGAAGAAATCAAAGGAATGCAAGGCGGGGAAAGACAGCAGATAGTAATGAATTTGGAAATGTTGTATTAATACATGCGGGGCCCTACAACTTGGGGTATTTTTAAATTTTAAGCAACAAATCTGCCTATCATATTCTGCTGGGGGGAATTTTTTTTTAAATTTATTTTCTTTCTAATTTTACTTTATATTTCAAAACAGGTTTAGGAGTATGCAGTTAGCAATTATTCCATTTATAGACCATGCATGTCATTTAAATGGAGATAAGTATTGCAAAGTATAAGATCTTTTTTATCCCTGACTTACTATTGGTTTGTTGTGGTTTTATTTATAATGAATATTAGACTATTACTTGTGCTGTTTATATCAGTCTTAGTCTTACTGTGACCAGTTGTCTAAACAGGGAAGAACTGGAACAAAATTTGCCCAGGAGTAGTTAGTGGGGGGTTGCAGAATTCTAGTTTAGTTTACACAGAACTGAGAAAATTACCTGTTTCCAAAGTGTATAATATTAAGATCAGTTCCTATAGCTGTTACAAAAGTGGTGAGAGGTACCAGGAGGTTAATACTGCAAGTGGAAGATATTTCTTAAGATGCCTGGACGCTTGTGTATTTTTCAGCAAGTACTGCCAGGGCTTACTTTGTCAGTTCATCTTTCCAGCAGGTTTGATGGAAAGCAATGCTGAAATCTAGGTGGGTTTTGGAAGTTAAATGTACCTGGCTCAAGCCTGTATAAATCAGTGTGGAATAGCTCCTCTATAATAACATAAGATTGTCTCATGTAAATTTTGCATTTGAATGTGTCTGAACAAGACAGATTTTTATTTTTTATTTTAATCTTTAAATAATCCCAAGGAACAGTGCGACTGGTTTTGATAAAACTGATAAAGGGCCCTTTATGGCTGAGAGAGGCTGTAATTTCCTGATTGCTCTTCGTGCCTCCCCTTGTGTTTTTCACTTCCATACAGTTGTGCTGTTCAAGATACACTGTATCCCCAAAGACTGCTTCCAGTAATGCGGATCAGAGTGGGACCTGTGAACACCCTAACTACCTGTCTAGAGTCTTTGCTGAAAAATTAAACATGCTCTGTTTGCTCGCAGGCTGATTGGGGCACTCGGGTTGTTGATAGCAATCATTATGAACTTCCCTACTGCTGATGTAATGATGATGAATGCTGTGACACTGCTATTGCAGACAGCTCTTCTCAGTGGATGCAAACCACTTGTTAATGAATTGAATACAACTACAGCAGCATTGAATGGAACAGGGGAAGGATTTTTTTTTTTTTTTTTTTTGGTAAGAAACCTCCCCAGAGCAGCAAGCTAGCAAACAACAGATTAAACGATGCCCCCTCCAAAAATACAACAAACTTCCCTTAAGTTTGCAAGGAACATGCATCAGTCTGACATGCAATTGAGGCGAGTCATCTTGTTGGAAGTCAGTAAATCTATGCCTGTGCCTCTGAATTAAGATCTACATGATCTGGTCTTTAATACTAATGTATGCGATAGAAACTAATGATCTTTAATTCAGAGGGGAAAAGGAGCTCAGAGATGAAGATCTATTGGAAAATGCAAGTGTGTGTTTAGAAAGGGTCATGTTCCCTGCCCCTCCAGGCAGAGGGCTGCTCCACTGGTTTTGGTTAGTTGGCAGCACTGTGAGTAAATGACAAGATTTTTTTTTTCCCCCTCCCCAGTGTATTAATATGATTGGTTTTACTACTATGATGCACAGTTTTATGAGGAGCATGCATAAAGACTGGAAATTACATTATTTTGGATTGCTAAAATGATTTTTTTCCTTTTTGGTTGGAAATACATTTCCAACATGCTGTCATTTGTTGACATTCCTTGTAAAAGAGGCAGTTTTCCTGGTTTAACTAGTTCATACTGATAGCTTGTTCCTATAATTGCTCCAATTGCAATTGGTGGGGGATTCTTTTTATGGTTTAAAAGAAGAGACACACCTGCAGGCAGGTTGCTGGTTTGAAGGGTTTAGGTTAAAAATGGGGATCTGGAATTAACTGTGCAATGGGTTCAAGCTTTAAGGAAATTACAAAAGGTTGAAGCATGGTTGAGTGGGAAAAAGCCATGAATGTTTGCTTTCAGTAAGCAGTGTTTATCCTTCTATTTACCTATCACAGTTTAGGCTTTTGCCCGTATACTGCTACAGCATTTTCTTGCCATTCATATGTGCTTGGATATGCCTGACAGCAGACAGAAACTGGCTTTCTGGGTTTTTGGAAGCAGGCCTGCTTGCTGCAGAAGGGATGCATGTTGTCTGAGGCCTGAGGGCAGGAACAGGGGAAGTCACTGACCCATGCTGGGGTGAGCCCTCTATACCATAATATAAGCCACTTTGTGTTTTGATGTGAAGACAACATCAGGCTGTGGCTGATTTTCAGAATGCTTTTTGTTAGGAATTAGCAGACAGTGGAAGGAAATCTTCACATTGTCCTGGCCTTTTTTTTTTTTTTTTTTTTGTAAACTGCAATTCTCATGTTTCAGTACAATTTCTGAGAGAAAATAAAAATCACAGCCAAAAGCAAAGAGACTGAGTCTAGAAAACATGTGTATCTGGTTTGTGTTTTCAACTTGGGCATAAGTTCATCTTCAGGAAAAAAAAGTGTTTTGGGGCACCATACTGGTTTCCATCTGGCTGCTTCCCTATCAGGCATGCTTGGCAAAATGTACCAAAGACTTACCTCTGATGATGGGTGCTGCCATCTCTCCTGGCTTTCCTTACTTTCTTAGCCATGTGTACAAGCATGTAGGTGATATGGCACTGGAGTGTAATGGGAACTTCTGGAATTCTTATGGGTGCCTTTGTCACACGTGCATGGGTTGGGAGTGGAGGAAGGCAGGCACAGGGGGAAAGATCTGTGATGCTGAGGCCATGGCTCATGGTGCAGGGTGTGGAGCTGAGTAAGAAGGCTTACCCTCTTCCATGCTGACATGAATAAAAGCAGCCTTCTGGATGTAAACTAAGCAGACATGAACCAGGACAAGTACCAAGAGCAGATGTTTATATTATCTCGTGGCCAGTTCTGCAATCTTCTGACCAAAAACTCCCTTTCAGCTGTTACTTTAGGCCACTGCTCTGTACCATTGTTCACACTGGGTAGCGTAAAATAGGAAAGTATTCGAGAATTTAGAGAGTAATGGGAAATATGGAATTGTGTCTGCCAGTCTTCCTTTAAAGAAAACATCCCCAAAACACCTGAAAAATGTCAATGGTAGGCTGTTGGGGAAAGAAAAAAATCAACCAAGAAAATGGATGGATGCCAGTCTAAGCAGCCACGTGTTACTCTTAAATTGCAGATGATTCAAAGATGCTTTTTTTTATTTTATTTTTTTTTAATTAAAGCTGTGTTAACGCCTTACAACACCTTGATCTCCTTTCCTGAGCAGTGGTAGGTTCAGATTGTAAGGGAGGTCCTGTACTCCATGGTGCAGAAGGGAAGAAAGTGGAGATAAGTGAGGGCTCCTTGCTCATGTCTGCACAGACGTCTGTGTGGCAGGAAGTGGTGGAACTGCTGTAGATACCTGTCATCGTGTTTGTGAGCCTTGCCCAAATGTTTCACGCCACTCCAATGCCCTGTGAAATGGGGGCAGAGTATGTGGCTTCTTCCTTTCTGGTTGAATGGGGAGTGTAATTGTTTCCTTTTGTGACAAAACAGGCTTGTGAGCCAAGGACAGAAGAAAATGGGGGACAAGTTCTGCAGCTCCCCTATTCATGCTCTCAAAGTCAAACTCTGTTGGAAATGAAGAAGCTGCCTGAATAGCAGACTTGGCCTTCAGAAGGCAGAACAGAAGAAAAATAGCCAGAAATGAAAATGTAAAGCTTTGTAAATTCCTTCAGAGACAGCGCAAGAAGTTACTCTTTGTAGAGAATATGAATAACTCAAAGGAGGGTAAGTCAGAGCACGAGAGGGTACATCAAAGGGCTCACGCATGCAGTGGCTGGAGGCTTAGTAGAGGCAAATTTTGGTGTTTATGTGATCAGGCCTGTACAGAGAAAACAAGCCTGTTCTTGTTAGTGTAGGGTGAAGAGCTTGGCAGCAGTGCCAGCTTTCCCCAATTTCTGCCCATGCAAGGGACTGAGAAGCTTGAGAGAAATGGTAACTGACCAAAGCTGTGGGTGCTCCTGCATAAGATGTGCAAGGGGAAGTGGGGTGAAAGCATACCAGAAATTTGGCAAGGTGGTACATTTACAAAGCTGGTATGAGATCTCTCTTCAAGAAAACTTGTGCGTTGCTGGGTATAAGTGAAGGGCTGTTGGAAGCTGAGTATTTATCATTAGATCTCTGCTGCTGCCTGTTTGAAGACACCCAACATTCCCCTTCCACTTCCTGTAGGAAGTTGTTTCACAGATCACAATATTTGTAGCACTTCTGCCAGTACATCTTGGAAGTGCTCTTAGACGTACTGTGCCATGGTGGGCAGAACTTTGTTATTCCTGGGTTTAGCAAGTTTAGAAACTCAAGGGAAGAAAAATGACTGGCTGAACATTAGACCAGTAGGTCAGTGGCAGAGTCTCTGATACCTAGTCCAGTTCCCTAGCAGCACAGAGTGGCTAAATAACGATTCATTTAGTGATTGGGTTCTTGTTTGATCTCTACTGTATAACAACAGTGAGGCTTTGGAGTGTTTTATTGTGCTCTTAAACTCCAATCAGGAAGGTGGGAAGGGTTAGGTTTACTAGATAGCTGTGTTTGTGATGAATTGCCTTTGTAGCCTTTTTGTTTGGGGGTTTTTTTTGACTGTCAAAATTGGGGAAGCAGGTTGCTGATGTAATTGCACTTATTTTGTGGCTTGTTTTGAAGCCTCTGGGGTTTTATTTCATTTAGATGTTCTGGAACAGCACCTTCAGCTAAGGGGTCTGAAACCCTTTGCAGTGCTGCTCAGAGCTGCAAACTATTTGTCGTTGCATAGGATCATGTTCAAACCATCGTAATACTGAGGTACTTTGCTTCTAAGCATGGTGGGCACTGAATATCGATGATCTGTGTAACGCTTCCTTAGGCAGACTGGCATGCCTTAAAGGTCTTTTCCAACCAAAACGATTACATGGGTCAAGTTGCAGAGCAGTTCTTGGGAATGCTTGTGCTCTTCATAGCTCAGAATCCCTGCCCAGAATTCGAGGCCTGCTGTGCTCATGCTGCTGCACAGGGAGCCTTACCCTTTTGGAAGCCTGGGGGCTTCTTAGGTTTGTGTCAGGAGCGTAGAAGCTCTGAAAATAAGCTCAGCAGATCCGCAGGGTATCATTGGAGATGACACTGAAAACAGCCAGGAAAGGCAGAGGAACCAGACACACACCTCTGCAAAGTGTTCCATTTTCAGCATTTTCATGCAAAAGAAAGTGATCCCATTATCTGCCACTAGTAGTAATATTTGCCTTTCCTTGTGGTTTTCAGGGTGTTGCTGCAATGCACTTTCATTTGAGTTAGATTTCTGAACAAACAAAGTGTGAGGTGTTTACAGGAGAAGGACAAGGTGTAGAGATAGGGCACTGCTTGCTGCAGTGTGTTGGGGTAGTGTGAATGTTGAAATTTAAATATTTGGCTTCTGTAGTCAACATGAAGGTCTGTCTTGATTTCTTTTGAGGTATTCCAAAGTGCTCTCGAAATGGGAGAAAAATACTGATTTCTGCTCCCCTGCCCCCTCCATTAAACCCTACAGGCTTGAAAAAAGTGGATCCATCCATCAAGAAGCACAGTGGTTTGTGATACAGATTCTCTTTAAAGGCAAACACTTATTTTTGCTATTAGTTTTTCCTTAAATTCCTCAGGAATTCATGCATGCAGACATGATTTGATGGGCATCCAGAAATGGCTTGTAGACTGCTAATTTGGTTGTGCTGTGCAGGCTCTTCAGGTGAGGTGTGAGAGGTTTGGGACTAAACTTTTGAATACCATTTAAAGTTCATGACTCTCTTGTTTTCATTCAGGTACTAGTGTAAGGAGAGCTGAAGTAATGAGAAGTCATCATGGAGGCGCAGTCCCATAGCTCTACCACAACGGAGAAGAAAAAAGTGGAGAATTCCATTGTGAAATGCTCCAGTCGAACAGATGTCAGCGAGAAAGCTGTTGCCTCCAGCACAACTTCCAATGGTGAGTAACAGCAGGGATTTACTAGCAGCCAAACCTACAGTAATTTTATGTTCTCTGCATTCCTTGTGAATTGAGCATTTGCACCTGGATCAGTGTTTCTTCTAAGGAAAGGCTAAAGAGAAACAAGCAAGGGGGGGGAGGGTGGTGGTGGAGATGGTAGGATACAATAGGGTCTGTTTTGGCATCAGGCACAGGCTTTTTCTTCCAGATGTTCTAATTTGAGATGTAAATGTGCTAAGTTATTTATTATAGGAAGTTCCTGTTTTTGGCGTCTTGGAAGTTGTCTTGATTAGCCTGGCAGGGCTTGCGAGTGCTTTGCATTTGGCCGTTGAAATTGCTTGCACTAGTTAGATAATTAGTTACTACAAAAGACAGAGAAGTACCTCTGTCAAAATTAATGGCAAAGGTTTTTTTTTTTCCTTCTCTTCTTTTGCAAATAAACTTGCTCCTCTCAAATGGCTGCCCTCCTCTCCCCAGAGTTCTTTATAATGGCCAGGAACAAAACATCATGCTTAGAGTGTATCCTCCTGTGAATTCGTTTCAAAGTTGTGAATGTACAGCTTGTAAATTTGCAAAACTGGAGTAGTTTGCTTAATCTCCTCCCCAGAGATTACCTCACTTGACAATTTTACATATTCTCTGCCTCTCTGGAGAGTGTGGAATCCCAGCCCAGGCTCTTGCATTGTTCAGTGTAGGAGGACAGTGCACTGGTCTCTGCTAATGCAGAACTCACTTTGGATTAGGAAAGAAAGTTGCTTGGAGAAATGTGGGCAGAGTTTAGATCCATGGAGTTTGGATAGCTTCAGGTTAGCTGTCCGTTTTTGCAAATCAGTCTAAGAATGGCTAAAAGTGGCAGAAATCTTTCTGTGTATTTTGAAGTCCTGGTGTATTTCTGGCAAAACATTTTCTGTTCACCTTTTCTGGTTCCATTGTGCTCACTCATCTGGGCTTGTGGTCCAGATCAGGTTCTCACTTTGACATCTTGAAGAAAGGTTTCTAGTTTCTTAAAGAAACATATATCTCCCACTAGACTAAAGCAGAAAATACATGAATCTCTGTGTGTCAGTAAAAATTACATGGCACATGTCCCAGTATCCTTGTGTGTGACTGGACTTCAGATTCAAAACAAACTCAGCACCTGCTGACCTGCTAGATGGAGTTGATCCCCACAAGAGTATAGAAACTCTTGAGCAGTTATGGAAAAAGTTGCATCAGTTTTCTAAGGCATATGAAATCAGATCCTCAGCTGGTATAAGTCAGCACATGTGGATCTGCTGCTGTCAATAGAATTACAGTGGTTCACATTAGCTGAAGAGCTCCCCATTGTATTTTTTTTTTTTTTTTTAGATGATAGGATTTTCCACATTGGCCCAACTTCTCAAACATGCACACTTAAACACATGTGTGTGTTCTTTGATGTGTCAGGGGTTTGTACTCAGACTCCATACTGGCATGCACCTCTGACTGCTAGGGCTAGATTTAATGCTGTCATTAAACATTTAGATTTAGAGAGCTAAAAATAAAGCTTTCTAGATACTTTTGCCTAATTCTGACACCAATTTACCTTATGGCCAAATAATTTTCTGTTCTACCTATCAGCTTTAAGAGTAATATTAGTTCTTAACTACCTGCTTCATCTACGTGGTGGCATGTCAGGGGCATCACACTCCCAAGAGCTAGAAGGATTCCAAGGCTAATGAATGACTTGAAATTATTTTCACCTGAATTATCTCCTGTTAATGGAGTGAGGTGTTAATGTAGTACACGTGCTCAGGCCTGAGGCTGCCTTTGGTTAAGCTAACGACAGTTATCTTCGTGGGTAAGGGTTGTTAGGTTTTGTATTTAGGGAAGTCACCAGGTTTGGGTTGCTAATCTACCTTCATGTATAACCAAGCAAACGATTTTCCAGAGATACAGGATTGGGCTTCAAAAGGATAAAAAAATATATTCCTCCCTGGATATGAAAAATTTCCTCTTTGTGTAGAGGCTCCATGGAGCTTGTACCAAAACAAATCCTAACACCAAAACTTTAGGAACTTAAACATGAGTTTTAAATTACTGCTTCTTGCAGATGTGATTGTCATGATAATGAATTTGGGTTACAAAGACCAATTTGCATGAAAGCTAGAGTTTGCATCTCATTTGCATCTTTTGTTCTTTAATGCTGGAATGGGTATTACTGCAGGAGCATCATCAGTTGATACAAGACACTAGTACTACAAAACATGCAGCTTTTGTTGATTCAGTGCCCCTCTTTTGCAGAGGGCTGTGGTAATGTTAAATGATTTCCATTTCCATTTGAATGCTCTATTAAACAAGGTAAAGCACCCTTAAAAATAACAAAAAACACAGAAAGATCCTTGCTGGTTTTATCAGAAGACTGCTGTCACTGCAGAGCAGCATCTGCCTATCATAGCAATGTCACCTCCTAAACATGTCTAATATCAGTGCTTCTCTCTTTCTGGACAACACAATAATTAGCAAAGTTTTCAGGGTAAGGTGTACTTGAGTGACAGCTCTCTGACTTTCTCAGTAGCTCTGTTGTCTTGAGAAGGAGTCAGAACTTGGATTATGAGTAGATTGAAAGCTGCTAGTTATGGGTTTTACGCTTACAGTCTTGAAGAAGCAAAGAAAACACCATTATTTCAACAGCTCCCAAAAGCGAGTGACACTTCTGCTTGAAGAATCTATGTTTAAAAGAAAATGGAGTGTAGAAAACTTCTAAATTGTATGTGAGGCCCAGACTCCTGGGTGCCCCTGGGAAAGTACTAACTGTGCTGTAGGCACCAACAGTGCCTTGGTTCATATGTTAGTCACTTCTGCTGAGTTTCTGTCCTTAATACCAAGGAGACTGCACTCACCTCACTACAAACTCTGACTGTATTGCTAAGAAACTTGCACTCTGTTATAAGGGCCTGCCAACCTTTCCATTGTAAACCTCTAATTTCAGGCATTTATAACTTAGCCATTAAAATGTGCTCCGGGCTGAAACATGTAGGGAAGGTCTTAGTGCTGGAATAAATTAAAACTTCTTTTAACATTTGATTACAAATTATGATTTTCAATTTTTATTTTTTTTTTAATAACTAACAAAAATTTGTGGTGTGCTTTGATCCCTACTGGGATTGTGTAATCTGGGACCACTCTTGGTTTGTTTTGAATTCATTTTTGCAAGCTTTTGATATTTTTTTTTTCTTGTGTGTTTAATTTTGTATATTTCAACCATACTGTGCCCAGTTTACTAGAACACATTTATTTGCAAATTTGCTTCTTTTATTCCTTCTTTGACTGCTGTATTTACTGCCAGGCTAACACCCAAGGTGGTGAAGGGGAAGTGCTAAAGAGAACTGCTGATGGAGATGTTAATTCCCAAAAAGCTGTGTGAATAAAAAGTTTGTGCTAGGATCTAAAGTGAGCTTGCTTTTGTATATCATCGGATTTGATGGTCTCAGATTTAACTGCTTTGGCAAAATAGCAACAACAACTAAATATCACTGGTACGACGCTGGAGTAACGAGACCAGTGTCAGGTCTGGTCTTCTCAGACATATCTCTGCTGCTCTTCTGGAGACAAAGCAGTAAGACCCTGTTCCCTACCATGTCAATGCATGGATTTAGGTTATCATCCTGAAAGCTGCTGTGTGCACACAGTTTTCTATCAAGTTGTGCAAGGTTGATAAACTCATGAAGACCGGGTCTGTGCTCCCTTTGGAGAGCCTTTGCCTGGTATTGCAGGTCAGGAAACTAGCCTTGCTAGAGCTCTGTTGGATAAAATGATGCCTTCTCTAATTTCAAGTAATTCCAGGGTTATTTTCTAAGAAGTTTTGTGAGGGCTGAATGAATGCTTCTGCAGGGCAAAGCTGCTCTTCACAGTGTTGCTTGGAGAACATCAGGAGATTGTAACACTGTGTTCAGCCCTGATTTATTTACTGTTTGGCCTGTGAATTTTGTCAGTGACTGAAATGCTTTCCTTTTTTGCACGTTTTGGCTTTAAACTCATGTTTTTAATGTTGCATTAAAACAATGCAGTTATTGTATAGGGGCTCTTTCAGTGTCTGACAGGCAAGCACTTAATTTCAGTTTGATGTGTTTTGTCTAGTTTTTGACCCATGAGCTTGTTCCAGTGTAATCTGATACTCCTTATTAACCTATTACTCTGCCTTAAAAAAAAAGCTAATTATAAACGTATGTAGGTTGTGGACTTGCCTACCTTTATCAGAATCAGATAGTTATTGACAACATACTTTAAAGTGATAAAAAACAGAAATTTTTATCTTACTGATGATGTAATTTAAAACCAAGCTTGAGAGATGAATAAATGCGAGGGAGTTCATGCATCCACTTTGATTCTTTCAGAAGAGCCAGCTTCATCTGTGTCTCTTTATTTTTTTTTTCTTCCTAGTAGTTCTTTCAGGATTGAATGAGGGAAGTATTCAGAAGTCTGCAAACCCATAAGAATCACATTTCCTGTTTAAACTTTCAGTTGGTTACTTGTCCTGCTGCTTGCTTTCAAGGTCACCATAAAATAGGTGTTAATCATAATAACCATTCTTGGCCCCTTTGTTGGACTGATGTGCTCAGGGTCCCGTTGAGAGGTCAGGGCTCAAAAGAGGTAGTTAGCTATCAGGAAACATTGCCTATACTGTTTTAGTGGCCTGCAGATTGAGTCCTGAATTGATTATATGAGACCTGATTCTACAAAGTCATCTTCTCCTGAAATGAAAGGGGATGGAGGGGCCCTCTTCACTTACCAGTTTCAGCTCAAGGAGGAAACAGTGTCCAGTAATATTAGATGCTGGAAATGATGGCTTCTGTGTTTAGTTTTTTTCTGAGGTTTTTGTTTTTCAGTGAGACAAGTCATACAATCATAGAATGGTAGGGGTTGACAGGGACCTCTGGAGATCATCTAGTCCAACCAACCTGCTAATGTAGGTGTGCCTAGATGAGGTTGCACAGGAACGCATCCAGGTGGGTTGTGAACACCTCCAGAGACGGAGACTCCATGACCTCTCTGGGCAGCTGTCACCCATAAAGAAGTTTCTCCTTAAGTTCAAGTGTAACCTCCTGTGTTCTAGTTTGTACCCACTGCCTCTTGTCCTATCAGTGGCTGTCACTGAGAAGAGCTCAGCTCCATCTTCATGACCTCCACTCTTTAGATAGTTATATGCATTGATAAGATCCCCTCTCAGTCTTCTCCAGAATAATGTGCCTCAAGTCTCTCATCCTCTCTTCATGAGAGAGATCCTTCAGTGCCCCAGGGAATCCTCATGACCACCCTCTGTTGGACTCTCTCCAGTACTTCCCTTTCTCTCTTGAACTGAAGAGCCATGACCTGGACACAGTAACGCCAAGTGTGGCCTCACCAAGACAGAGTAGAGAGGGAGGAGAATCTCTCTTGACCTGCTGGTTACACTCCTCTTAATGCAAGAGGGCACATTGCTTTCTCATGGTGAGCTTGTTGTCCATCAAGACTCCTGGGCCCTTTCCCACAGCGTTGCTTTCCAGCAGGTCAGCTCCCTAGCTGTGGTGGTGCCTGGTGTTACTCCTCCCCAGGTGCAGGACTCTACAGTTGCCTTTGTTGAACTCTGTGAGTGTCCCCTCTGCCCAATTCTCCAGCCTGTCAGGTCTTGCTGAATGGCAGCACAGCCTGATGTCCACCACTCCCTCCCAGTTTTGTTCCGTGAGCAAACTGGTTGAGCGTACGCTGTTCTTTCATCCAGCTTGTTGACGAAGGTGCTGAACAAGATACTGAAGTTACTCCTATCTGTAGCAGTGGCATGTGGCCCCATGGAAAGTAATGGTAGAATGGTCACTTGGCGTGAGCTCAGAAAAGTAAGGGCTAAGATGTGAACTTGCAGGATTTTGTGCACCCTTCTGTTCTAAGAGTTGTGGCTAGGTCCTAAAAGGATAAACCGAAAGAAGGTGCCTATCCCTGGGAGAATAGAATTATAGAATCATTTAGGCTGGAAAAGATCATCAAGTTCAACTACTAACATAAAGCTACCAAGTCTTCTGCTAAACCATGTCCCTCAGCAGTACATCTACATATCTTTTAAACACCTCCAGGGATGATGTTTCAACCACTTCTCTGGGGAAGCCTCTTCCCATCCTTGACAACCCTTTCAGCAAAGAAATTTCTTCTAATGTCCAATCTAAACCTTCCCTGGCACAATTTGAGGCTGTTCCCTCTCGTCCTGTGACTTGCTGCTTTGGAAAACAGACCAACTCCCACCTCACTCCAACCTCCTTTCAGGTGGTTGTGGAGAGTAAGGAGGTCTCCCCTCAGTCTCCTTTTCTCCAAACTGAAGAGCTCCAGTTCCTTCAACTGCTCCTCACAGGACTTGTTCTCTAGACCCTTCACCAGCTTTGTGTCTCTTCTATTAAATAGACTGTCCTGATGCTTCACAGTATCGGAAGGAAGACTATTGGAGGTTGTAATTAAGTGGGGAGTGCATATCTTGGTGTGTTGTAATCTGGTATGAGTAGCTGATTAAATACGTGTTCATTCGGAGTAATGCACCCATGGTCCTTTATGCTTACTAATAAAATTCCTGTCATCAAGTTAGGGTTAATTGTAGCCTGTAATAACTCATTCTGCCTGATAGTATTTTCTAGTGTTGTTCCTCAGTGAGCCAGCCCTACCCTTGCCCTGCTCTAAAGCATATGAGCTGCAAGTGCAGTGCAGTATTGCTTCATTAATTCTGCTGAGATTTCTCTCCTTTTTTCCCCCCCTTCTTTCCTCTCCCTGCAGTGGTTAATAGCATAAGGGATATTAAATGTCAATCCTCCTGTATCCCTTTGCAAGTTCCAGAAAGAGATGATTGAGTGGCTTATCCCTGCAATCACTGTAATCAGTAAGTAATGACTTAACATCCTGCTGGATAACATGAGGTGGAATCGGGAGAAAACATTAGTTAACAGCAGAAGCTTGCCACCTGGATGAGGTAGAGGTTCAATTTAGGAAATTATACACTGGGGATTTTTTTTTTCTTGAAAAAAAAAAACAACCCCAAAACCCACCCCCCCAAACACCCAAGCAATCATGCTACAATTGTACCTGGGTTTTGAAGTAAATGATAATAATAAAAAGGTTTCAAATGGGTCTGTACAGCAGGCAGTGGTACTGTGCTCTGTAGCTTGCGCTTTGCAGGAGTCCAGTATCAATCAGACCTCTAAAATTCAGGCATTAGAGCCCACAGGACTGGGGAGGTGGGGAACAACCAAGGGGTTTGATTTTTAGTAGGAAGAAGGCTGCTGGTGGATGAAGCGTGGGGGATATTGTTAGCTTTCCAGAGAAGGGCTCACTCATGGCCCTTAAGTGCTGGTCTCTGGGGAAGATGATACTCTAAAAAGGAAAGGGCCTCCTACTGACCTTGCAGTGCTGTGCCAGCCCTTGCCACCAGTGTGGAGAGGCCTCATGGCAGCGAGGCAGGAATCTGCAACAGCGCTGCTGCTCCAAGTGATGGCACCTTCCTCCTAGCTGCTGGAAATGGTGTCAGCAAACACACAGGTGCCATGTAGATGGGGAGGGTTAGGAGGGCACCAGAAAAATGCAGGAAGAAAATTGTCACGTCCTGAGAGTTTTCCTGGTTCCTGAAAAGTGACCAGATTTGGAAATCTGTGAGTGAAGGAGCTATGTGGAGTAGATCATCATCTTAAAGTAAATAAAAAGAATTTTAAAAAATCCTCCTAATTGACTTAAAAGCAGGCAACCCCTCTGGCAGGCTTTACGATTCGAGCTGTGTAAATTAAGGCAGTGGAAGTAATTAAATTACTTAATATGTTTCCAAATGACATTCGTCTTTTCTCTTCCAGAATGTTTTCTATTTCATATCTGTCTCTGGTTAAAAGGAGATAATCGGGCATCAGTGTTGCATTTGATTATATCCTTGCTCTGTATGTTTCTGTTTACCTCCCCCACATTTTTTTTTTAATTCTTTTCTGGAACATATATATAAACCCTCAGCTTCTGCTTACATTGAAGTTTTTACTAAATACATATGGCAGTAAGTGGGAGAAGTGTGCTTAGGATATGGCATGTGATTATGTGAAGAAGGTACTGTGTTAAAACTA